>NC_136068.1:1101303577-1101903577 GCF_964261635.1 Lissotriton helveticus | reverse complement strand
CCCACCGTATCAGAGCGGCCCTCCAACGCAAGTAGCTGGGTCCCTGGCTAGATTTCCAGTGCATGGCGATCTCTCTTTTGGCTAGAATCAGGCCCAAATCATAAAACGTACTAGTAACACGAGTGCGGGGGGTGTGAGGGAACCATAACAATAAGCAAGCGCCCATATCTGCGTCTATCTGCCGGTCTGTGACAGCATTCAGGCAGGCCATTACCGCTTCCCAGTAACCAGTCAGCTCACTACAGGACCAAAACATGTGTACGAAATCCACTCCCGCCGTCCCACATCGAGGGCAGAGCGACGATGCGCCCTCAAAATATTGCAAGACCTTAACTGGCGTTAGGTATGCACGGTGCAGAGTAAAGAACTGGATCAATTGGAACCTGGCGTTCCTAGTGCCCTTCCACGCCCGCCGCAGTAGCTGTGGCCATGTGGACTCAGGAATCGGTCGCCCAATATCACCTTCCCACTTGGCTCTCAGCCCATCCAGGGGCTGTAGGGTTTCGGTCGACAGCCTCCGGTAGAGGCAGGTGACAGCCTTGTAAGTACCAGCCGCCATGACCACATATTGGCAGCACTCGGATGTCGGTGGCTCGGCGAGCCCTCCCCTCCAGTGTCTCCGAATACTGGCCACTAGCGCGGCGTGCAAGAGGTAGTCACCTCTCGGGAGGTCGTAAGCGTCTCGCAGCTCTTGGAATGTGAGCAGCGAACCATCCTTGTAAAGGTCACCGAGCACCTGCAAACCGAGCTCCTCCCAGTTCGCCAGCACAAACCAGTCACCTCCATGCGGGAAGGCCGTGCACATCCCCAGCGGAATCTCAGGGGCATATGGGCTAGCGGTGCCGGAGCGCCTATGGCACCGAAGCCAACAGCTACGAAGTGTACGTTCCTCCAGGGAGAGCTGGGGAAGGTCCAGCTTCTGACCCAGGATTATAAAGGAGAGGACATGTCTGGGAAACAGTTTGCCCTGTATCCCCCCAGGGCCCGGTACTCCAAGGCCACCCCCTGGGTGAGCCACTGCAGCTGCGCCGCCAGGTAATACCACTCAAAATCCGGGACCGCAAGTCCTCCATCTGCTCTGGGACGCATCAACGTGGCCCGCGCAACGCGCCGTATACCCGAACCCCAGATGAACCCGGAGATCAAGGAGCGGAGTCTGCTAAAAACCGATGCCGGGATCCATATTGGCAGAGTGCGAAATAGATATAATAAACGGGGAAGTGTTACCATTTTCAGTAATGCCACTCGCCCCGCGACCGATAGAGGTAGTGTCCGCCAGAATCCCATGCAGCCTCGCAGTTTCCGGATCGCTCTGTCTATGTTGCCCTCTAGTAGGGCCAGCGAAGAATGGTAGATGTGTGTACCTAGATAAGGGAGGCAATAGTACTCCCACCGCAATTCGCCCTCCGGGTGGGAGTCACCCGTCTTCGATACCAGCGGGATTAGACAAGATTTCCTCCAGTTGACTCGTAGTCCTGAAAGGTGGCCAAAATCTAGGAGCAAGCGTTCGGCCCCACGCAGGGAACCGTCGGTGTCTGCCAAAAACAGCAAGCAGTCGTCCGCATAGAGGGAGATGTAGTGGGTGTCACCTCTCAGTGGAAGACCTTCATAAGCTCGGCTCATACGGGCGTGTGCTGCCAAAGGCTCTATAGCGAGCACAAATAGCAGAGGGGACAAGGAGCATCCCTGTCGCGTCCCCCGACCAACCCTGTACCCGGCAGAGATGGTAGCACCTGTCTTGACTCGAGCAGTGGCCGCGGCATAAAGCAAGGCAGTCCACTTCACAAACCGCTCACCCAGCCCAAAGGCCCCCAGTACCCGGAGCAGGTATGGCCACTCGACGCTGTCAAAGGCCTTCTCGATATCGATCGAAAGGACAATGGCATCAGGGAGGCCGTCAACATTGCCCCCCATGACCCGAAGCAGCCGACGCACACAGGTGGCGGTGGTGCGCTGGGGAATAAAGCCCGCCTGGTCAGAGTGCACCAAAGTGCGCATGTGAGCCAGAAGCCGCGTCGCCAGAACCTTGCTCAGAATCTTGTAGTCCGTCGTGAGCATGGATAGTGGGCGGTAGGCCGAGCAAGAGCTGGCATCGCCGCCACGTTTCAGTAAGGGTATCACCAAAGCCTCGCGGGTGGTCGCAGGCAAAGCCCCAGCGTCCCAGGCCTCCCGGTAAACCGCCTGCAGCCGCGGTATCAGCACCTCGGCGTAGGATGCGTAAAATTTAATCGGTAGACCGTCCACGCCCGGAGTCTTGCGGCGAGCCATGTGCTTAATGGCTACACGTATCTCTCCTTCGGTGATATCCCCGCCCAAGCGGTCCACGTGATCCGGGTCGAGCCGGGGAAGCCGCGCCGCTAATAGGAAATCATCGAGCGCCACAGGCACACTTGACATCTCGCTCCTATAAAGGTGTGCATAATATGCCAAGAATTGGGAGTTGATCTCCGATTGAGTGTAAACCATGTGCCCCTCCGGGGTAGCCAAAGCGACGATCGGAGTGCCTCGGGTCCCAGGATTAGCCAGCCAGGCCAGCAGGGAGCCCACCTTGTCGCGTTCAGCATGAGCTCTAACAAGATACTCCTTATAGTCAAAGCAGCGTAGCTTCTCCATCGCTGACGCAACTTCCTCCCGTGCGGTCGAAACCGCACCGCGGGCCTCAGGAATCGTGTGACTACGTCGTTCCTTCGCGCGCAGGCGATCCTCGCTTAGCGCGACATCCTGCAGGAGGGTCTTACGGACTCCCGCGGTAGCCGAAATACAGACTCCCCGAACTACCGCCTTAAAGGCGTCCCACTCCAGTGCCCTACTCGACGCCGTGCCCTCATTAGCAGCGAAATAGCCTTCCACCCCAGTGCGTACATCCGCCTTAAACGCCGCGTCCTCTAGCGCCAATGGGTTCAACCTCCACGTCGGAATAGCTTGGCGTTGCCGCATCCATTGGAGCACCACCAAGCAAGGGTTATGATCGGATATCGTTTTAGCCAGGTATTCGCTGTGGCGAACCAAGCACTGAGCGTCCGGTGAGCATAGAATGCTGTCAAGGCGAACATGCAGAGCATGCGGGGGGGAGTAAAAGGAAAAATCCCTCTCAGTAGGGTGTTGAGTACGCCATGCATCGACCAGGCCCCAGCTACTTTGCCACTCTCCCCTACTCTTCGCTAGCCTATGAGCTGCCGCCTGCGCCAGTGGTGGGTGAGACCTGTCCAATTCCACATCCAACACAGAGTTAAAATCCCCCCTAGTAGGACCATATTAGCCAGGACTGATGCCAGTTTCCCGGATAATCTCGTGAAAAAGGCAGGCTGCTCCACATTTGGGGTGTAGATGCTACAGAGCGTTACGTCCCTCCCATCCAGTCGGCCCTGTACCGCCACAAACCTCCCCTCAGGATCTACCACTGTCACCAAGGGTTGGAAGGGAACCCCCGCCCGCACCCAGATCAAAACTCCTCTTGCAAAGGCCGAGTACACAGTGTAAAACAGCTGTCCCCGCCACCTGCGCTGCAGAGCCCGCCCCTCCGCTTGGTCAATGTGGGTTTCCTGCAGGAAGGCCACCTGGATCCCCCTACGAACAAGATAGGCATGCACCTTGTGACGTTTCAGCATGGAGTTCAGTCCCCGCACATTCCAGGTCACACATTTCAGCTCAGGTAAGGTCCCCATTCACAATAGCAAGTACAGTTCTGAGTAAAGAAAAAGCTCCTGGCACACTGACAATTCCCCAAAAACCTGAGCCCCAAGACCACCCAACAAACCTGTGTCCCACCCATCCCCAGAACAGGCCCCCAACCGTAGAAACCCATCCAAAAGCAAGAATCCCAAGAAGAACAGTCTCTGGTAACTACCAGAGTCTCACAGTAGGTGTGAGATGGGGGGGGGGGTGGCTCGCCACAACTTCCAACAGACCGCAAGCTCCATATGTCGCCCGACGGGCCCGCCCCAGTGTGTCCTAGGTGTCCCACATCCCCACCACGCCGATGGCAGGAGCCACAAAGCGTATGAGGCAGCCGCCCAACAACAGTTCCCTGCCCGCCCGGGAGACATGTCTCCCCCCAAACACAGATCAGGAACACATCAGCATATACAATACCACTCCGGGGGGGCATTAGGATCATTCGTCCAGCAAGTCATCTGCAGTCCCAGGTGTGACATGGGGCAGCACGGGGTCGCCACCGCCCGAACCCTCCGATGCCGCATCCTCAGAGCCCTTATGGGAGCCCGACTCCATCGCCGACGTCGACTCCACCGCCTTGGAAATGGTAGCGACCGCCCGGAGGGCCTCCTTGCGTTCCAGCTCAGTTTGCGACACGGAGGGGGTCCAAGCCTTCGGCGGTCGTCTCCTAGGTCTCCCGTTCCGCTTAGGTCTCGGTGCTGTGCTCCGCGGCTCCCCAGATGTCAGGTGAGCATCCGCACCGGCTCTGTATAGTTACAGCCAGTCCCACACCTCGTCCGGAGAATTGTAGAGAAGGATTTGCCCTCCATCATAATCCGCAGGCGGGCCGGGAACAAGAGAGAGTAACCGATACCCTCCTCACGAAGAGCCTTCTTGACCGCCAGGAAGGTTAATCGCTGCCTCTGAACCTCAAGAGAGTAGTCCGGGTAGATGGAAACATGGGCATTGTCCACTTGATAGGGCCCCAGTGCTCGCGCCTTTTGCAGAATAATATCCCGGTCCCTGTAGTGCAGCAGGCGCGCCACCAGCGGCCGAGGGGGTTGACCCGCAGTTGGAGGTTTGGCCGGCACCCGGTGGGCGCGCTCCAGGGTGTAAAATGGCGTCAGACCCTCTGGGACCACCACATCCCGCAGCCAGGTCTCTAGAAAGACTAGCATGTCCGACCCTTCAATTTTTTCAGGCAGGCCAACGATGCGTATATTATTGCGGCGGTTGCGTCCCTCCGCATCCTCCGCTCTTTGCTCCAGCAGGTGCACCCGGTGTTGCAACTCCCCCAGAGAGGCCTCAGATGTCTTGACCGTGGGCTCCAGTGTGGACCACTCTGCACTCTGCACCACTCTACTCTACGCCATTGGACTCCATGCCTCTGCGATTTACTGTTCACCGCTCTACTCTATGCCACTGCAATTTACTGTGCACCACTCTACTCTATACCACTGCTCTCTACATCACTGCCAATGCACTCTACATGCCAATCTGCTTTGCACCACTGTAATTTAGGTCACTTCACTCTAGGCCACTCTACTCCACTCTACTATACTCCACTCTACGACACTCCACTCCACGATACTCCACTCTTTGATGGTCTACTCCATTAAACTCTGCTACACTGACACGCTACTCCAACCTAAGCCATCCTAATCTATAGCAATTGACTCCCCTCTATGCTGTTCTACAACTGTACTTCACTCTACTACGCCTTACTCAACTCCCTCTATGCCACTCCATGCCATTTTACTCCACTCTATTCTATTGCACTCAGCGTTATTCACAAGTACACCATTCTACTTTCCAATGCTTTATTAACACTCCGAAGGATGAACGTTCCAGTTCGCTTTGCAGGTATTCAGTCATGTGGTCTAATCATCCTCCCAATTGTGGGAAACCTTTCAGTTCACACTGAGAACCTTCGCTGCATAGTTAAGTCTTAGGTATTAAGTTACCCTTATTTTGCAGCCAGGTAAAGAGATATAGCATTGTGTGTCCAAGATTATACAGTGTCCTTGAAGTTCCTGGACTGCTCACCAGAGTCAAAATCCAGCAGAGCCCCAGATAATTCCTAGTTATGGGGGAGATTGCATATTTTTAGATGAGCATCAATGGAGGACTATTCAAGTCAGTGTACATTACAGTGATGTTGTGGGTGCTTGACCTAAATCACACCCATGATCCATCTAGGCTGCAGAGGGCTCTGGAAGACGGATACCGACACATTGTTTTCTTTTTTTCATGTGTCAAATGTCCAGCTGCTTTTGCTCATGTTATTCTGGGAAAACTTCACGATAGTGAAGGAGTTCACGTCCCCTACCTCTTATTCACCCCCGCCTGTATCACCTGTTGCGTGGGCGTGTGATCTGGCCACTTTCTTCACCAACAAGATTAAGGCAATTCAGGCCTCCTTCTCGGAGAGCTTGATGGAGGATGGTTGTGGCCCTGGGACAGGATTTGGAACATCGCCCGTGTCCACGGCAGTACTGGCTGACTTTCCACCTGTCTCCAGTGACATGTCCCGGACTCTGTTGACCAGCCTTAAATCTGTCTCACCACTGGACCCCTGCCCCGCCAAATTTCTGGCGGGGATGGCGGCAGTGGTGGATCCTTTGGTCAACCCGATCCTCAACGCTTCCTTGAGGGAGGGGACTGTCCCACGCACCTGGAAAAGGGCGATGGTGATCCCCCTCCTGAAAAAGCCTGGTCTTGATGCCGAGGTTTTGGCCAATTACAGGCCAATTTCACTTCTCCCGGCTCTGGCTAAGATCACGGAGAAACATGTCCATGGCGTCTTGTCGAGCTTTCTTGAATCCAACAATTTGCTCCATCCATCCCAATCCGGTTTCCGTCCGAATTTCAGTACGGAAACAGCGTTGGTGGAGGTCTCGGAGATCATCAGGGAGACCTTGGATGTGGGTGGCAAGGCCATGTTAGTCATGTTGGACCTGTCGGCGGCCTTCGACACCGTCCCCCATGAGGCGCTTCTCGCCAGGCTTTATGACATCGGCCTAAGGGGGACGGTGTTCAGATGGTTTACATCTTTTCTGGAAGGCCGCCGCCAGACGGTCTGGGAGTCCCAGAGCTCCGCCGAGATGCCGCCACTGGGAGTCGGGGTCCCACAGGGATCTGTGTTGAGCCCGACATTGTTCAACATCTTTATGTCCCCTCTGGCGGCTGCGGTGGAGGCTTACGGAGCCCAGATCGTGTCCTACGCCGACGACACGCAACTCCTCTTCACATGTGGCAAAGATCAGCCATTTGATGGGGAGAGAATTCGGGACTGTCTGGACATGGTCTTCGGCTGGTTCCAGCGTAATAGCCTGAAGGCCAACTCCAGCAAGTCGGAGGTTTTATTTTTCGGCTGTGCTATCGATCCCGAATGGCGGCAGTGGTGGCCGGCCGCTATGTGTCCTCCGGCACAATCCTCCCTGGTTGCCAAGAACCTCGGTGTTAGGCTTGACAACAAGCTCTCTTTGAGAGCGCATGTTCTCGGCCTGTCCGGCACCTGTTTCGGTATTCTGAAAATGCTCCGCAAGTTTCTTCCTTTACTATCTGCGGAGCACAGACTGATTACGGTGCAGGCACTAATTGGATCTAGGCTAGATTATGCCAATGCCCTCTTTCTAGGCCTACCGGACTATCTGGTTCAGCGCTTGCAGGTGGCACAGAACTCCGCAGCCCGTGCGATTTTTGGTCTGCATAGACGAACACGGGCTTCTGGGCTGCTGCAGACGCTGCATTGGCTGCCGATCCGGAAGCGGATTATGTTTAAATCCCTGACGCTGGTGCACAAAGCCCTGTTTGGCTCAGGCGCGGGATATCTGCAGAAGAGATTGGCTTTTTATCGCCCTGCCCGCTCTCTGCGCTCTGAATCCCTTTTTACTGTTGTGGTCCCACGGGTGAGGAAGGCCCGTACGGGGGGGCGTTCTTTCAGCCTCAAGGCCTCCCAGCTGTGGAACTCGCTTCCATTGGTACTTCGCAGCACTCCCAATTTGCTTCAATTCAGAAGGAATTTGAAGACTTGGCTTTTTAATCTTTCTGTTTAGGTGGTTTTTCTTTTTCCTGCTTCTGGGATCTGTTCTTCATGTTATGTTCTACACTGTAGCTGATTGTGGAAAGCGCCGGGACACTCTTTTAGAGTAGCCGTGCGCTATATAAACGCATTTTAACATAACATAACATAACATCTCTTTGGGTTGATGCCTACGCTGTCTGGTTTGGTACATTCTAAAGCTTCCTTGAGAATGCATTCCACCCATTGCTTACCCTTGGCATTGTGTTTGTTAACTCACATTTGTTTGCTTTCTATTTGCTGGCTTTATTTATTTTAGGCGTTCTAGCATGCTTTTGTCCCTCATGGTTAGCATAGCCTATTTACTGTATTCCTCCATGAGGTCTCGCTTTCTATAACTCCACGAGTGCTCGCTTTCTATAAACAGGCCTTTACATTTTTTTCCTATCTTGTCACATTTGCAGTGCATTCAAAGACAGAGGCCAAATGTCAGGCTCTTTCTTCAGAGGGAGCTTGGTGCTTACTTTTCTTTCTCTGACTTCAAAGTGAGGGTTTTTATTTGACAATCTGGTGGGGGACGGTTGAAGGTAAGACTTTTTTCTAGCACACAGCAAATTTGAAATATCTGTAAAGTAATTGTGCAAATATTTATGAATTAGAAAAGGACAAATGAAACACTTTTTTGGTAGTTCTATAGTGATCAAAACAAAGCAATACACTAGGTGATGCCATTTCCACACATTATCATTTGTGTGCGCCATAGTTATACTAGTAAAACTGTATGTCTGTGTAAATGTATGGTCATTTCCAATGAAAATGTGTGATCTGTAAAGGCACTGCACTTCCACGCCAGGCATACCCCACTCTATGCCACTCCACTCTTTGCTACTCTATGCCACTCTACGCCACTCTATACCACTCCAAAACACTCCAACCCTATTCCACTATACGCCACCATATGTCACTCTACTGCTCGCTACTCTACTCCACTCTAGATTGAATCCCTCAACTGTATCCTTCAAGAAAGAAGTCAAAGCTCTCCTTCTGAACAAATTTCTTCCCTATGCCGTTTTCCTCACTCACAGGCACGACTACTTCTCAATGGTTACCCTAATGTTTTCCACTAACCAGTCCTGACATTACCCTCCCTTTTGTCAACACTGCCTGATCCTTCGGTTTTCTGGACTATGATATTTTGTTTGCTCTCTGAAAATTGTAAAGTGTACCCTCCCTTTTCTGGGTACAACCCTCTCCTGTTCTTTTTGATTTTTTTCTTGATTATGATATTATTGTTAAATTTGCACTGCTCTCTGTACATTTGTAAAGCACTCTGATACCTGCAAGGATCATGTTTGCGCTATAAAAAACTATTAAAATAAATAAATACTGCACTCAGTGTCGCTCTATTCCACTTTACTCCACTTTACCCCACTACATTCTATGCCACTCCATTCTATGACACACTACTCTATGAAATACTACTCTACGGCATGCCATGCCACTTCACTTTACTCCACTCTACTCTTCTCTGTGCCACTCCACTCTAGGCCACTCTACTCCACTCTACGCTTTGCCACTCCACCATACTCCATTCTCCGACATTTTACACTATGCCACTACACTCTACTCCACTGCAATCCACTCTATGCCACTCCACCATAATCCACTCTACGACACTTTACTCCACTCTATGCCAATATACTCAACTCTACGCTACGCCGCTCAGGAAGCTCCACTCGACGGCCCTCCAGTCTACGTCAGTCCATTCTATGACACTCTACTGCACTCTACACCACGCAATGACACTTAACTCTAGGTCACTCTACTCTACTCCACTGCACTCTGACACTCCACCCCACTCTATACCACTCTGTGAACTCTAGGTCAATCTACTACACTCATGTCTTTCCGCTCTATGTCTCTACTCTATGAAAGTCCACTCTGTGACAGTCCACTCTGTGAAACTTCACTCTACACCCCTCCGCTCTACGACCCTCGACTTGATGAAACTCCACACCATTCTACCACACTCTATGCCACTAAACTCCACTCTGCAACACTTTATGACATTCTACAACAATTTACTCCACTTTACGCCCTACACTCTACGCCTTTCCACTCTATGCCTCTCTGCTCTATTCCCTTCCACTCTATGACCCTCTACTCTACCACACATTACTCAACTCCACTCTGCTTCACTCTACAACGTTTTACTCCACTCCACAATAATTTACTCCACGCCACATAACTTTATACTACTCTATGCCCCTCTGTTTATGACACTCCGCTTTACATTCCTCCACTCTACGGCCATCCATTCTAAAAATACTACACCCCCTCCACTCTATGACACTTCACTCTTCTCTGTGCCCTTCTCTTTATGACCCTCCACTCTGCGACCCTCCACTTTGCGACCCTCTACTTTACGGCACTTTACTCTATGACTACACAACTCTCTATGTACACCCTTCCACTCTATGCCACTTTATTCTACGCCACTCTACTCTATGCCACTGTACTCCACTGTACTCTTCTATACCCTGCGCGACTCTGCTCAACTCTACAATGCTTTAATCACACTATGACACTGCTATGACACTCAACTCAACTCAACTCCATGCCCTTCCACTCAACACTCTTCCACTCTCCACCGCCCCTCCATTCTACATGATCTTCCCATCTACACCATACCATTTTGCGCCCCTCGACTCTACGATACACTACCACACTCTACGCCACAATACTATACGCTACTCAACAACACTCCACCACTCTCCACTCTACAACACTCTATTACACATTACTCAACTCTGCACTGCACCACTCCACTCTATGCCACTCCACTCCATGACTCTCGACTCTATCCCACTTCACTCTATGATACTCCACTCTACACCACTCTACTCTACGACTCTCCAATCTAAGATACTCCACTCAACTCTACACCACTCCACTCTTTGTCAATGTACTTCACTCTGCTCACAAGACTCTACACCCCTCTACTCTATGGCCCTCCACTCTATGGCCCTCCACTCTATGGTCCTCCACTCTACGGCTCTCCACTCTAATACTCTCCGCTCTAAGCCCCTCCACTCTACACCCCTCTATACCTCTCCACTCTATGCCCCTCCACTCTACATCACTCTACGCCACCCTACTCTACTCTACTCTGCACAACTCTACAACACTCCACACTATTATACGCCACACCACTCAACTCCACTCCACTTGACTCATTGACACTCTACGACCCTACACTCTACAACCCTCTACCCTATGACACTCCACTCTGACACTCCACGTCACCCTACTCCACTCTATAAAACTCTACTCCATACAACAACACTCTGCTCTGCTTTACAAAACTCAGCTCAACCTTGTGCCTCTCCACTTTACGACACTGCTCCACTGTATGCCACTCCACTCTGTGGTACTTGACTCCACTCTACACCCCTCCACTCTACACCCCTTCACACTATGAAACTCTACTCCACTCTATGCAACTCCCTCTACGCCACTTTACTCTACTTTATGCCACTCCACTGAATGACCCACTACTCCACTCCGCTGCGTAGCTCCACTCCACACCATTCTATGCCACCCCACTCACTAACAGTCTATACCACTGCACCCTACAATATTCTGATCCACTCTTTGCCCCTCCACGGAATGCCCCTCCACACCGCTCAAAGGAAAACCAAAGGTGGTGATGGACGGAGCGTTGACAATACAAACACTCACCCCCAGTCAACTGATCTGGGTTTAATCCATCACCGTTCTTTAGCTCACTCCGCGACCCCAGTTCAGACAAGGCCATATGCAAATCAGTCTGACCCTGTGCCTCATGGGAACAGTCCAGCCCGAACTGCCAAGCCAAGTCTTCCCTGGACCGGAATCAAGCTTCCCAGGACCGTTTTCCGGCATTACAGCCGTTTTCAGCCGGGCTTGCTTGACTCCAGTGGCAAAGTGAGCAAGGGACTCACGTCTGAGCGTATCCAGCCAACTTAGGGTGAACAAAGAAAAACCAAAGGTGGTGATGGACGGAGCATTGACAATACAAACACTCACCCCCAGTCAACTGATCTGGGTTTAATCCATCACCGTTCTTTAGCTCACTCCGCCACCCCAGTTCAGACAAGGCCATATGCAAATCAGTCTGACCCTGTGCCTCATGGGAACAGTCCAGCCCGAACTGCCAAGCCAAGTCTTCCCTGGACCGGAATCAAGCTTCCCAGGACCGTTTTCTGGCATTACAGCCGTCTTCAGCCGGGGTTGCTTGACTCCAGTGGCAAAGTGAGCAAGGGACTCACGTCTCAGCGTACCCTGCCAACTTAGGGCGAACAAAGAAAAACCAAAGGTGGTGATGGACGGAGCGTTGACAATACAAACACTCACCCCCAGTCAACTGATCTGGGTTTAATCCATCACCGTTCTTTAGCTCACTCGGCCACCCCAGTTCAGACAAGGCCATATGCAAATTAGTCTGACCCTGTGCCTCATGGGAACAGTCCAGCCCGAACTGCCAAGCCAAGTCTTCCCTGGACCGGAATCAAGCTTCTCAGGTCCGGTTTCTGGCATTACAGCCGTCTTCAGCCGGGCTTGCTTGACTCCAGTGGCAAAGTGAGCAAGGGACTCACGTCTGAGCATACCCTGCCAACTTAGGGCGAACAAAGAAAAACTAAAGGTGGTGATGGACGGAGCGTTGACAATACAAACACTCACCCCCAGTCAACTGATCTGGGTTTAATCCATCACCGTTCTTTAGCTCACTCCGCCACCCCAGTTCAGACATGGCCATGTGCAAATCAGTCTGACCCTGTGCATCATTGGAACAGTCCAGCCCGAACTGCCAAGCCAAGTCTTCCCTGGACCGGAATCAAGCTTCCCAGGACCGGTTTCTGGCATTACAGCCGTCTTCAGCCGGGCTTGCTTGACTCCAGTGGCAAAGTGAGCAAGGGACTCACGTCTGAGCATACCCTGCCAACTTAGGGCGAACAAAGAAAAACCAAAGGTGGTGATGGACGGAGCGGTGACAATACAAATACTCACCCCCAGTTAACTGATCTGGGTTTAATCCATCACCGTTCTTTAGCTTACTCCGCCACCCCAGTTCAGACAAGGGCATATGCAAATCAGTCTGACCCTGTGCCTCATGGGAACAGTCCAGCCCGAACTGCCAAGCCAAGTCTTCCCTGGACCGGAATCAAGCTACCCAGGACCGTTTTCAGGCATTACAGCCGTCTTCAGGCGGTCTTGCTTGACTCCAGTGGCAAAGTGAGCAAGGGACTCACGTCTGAGCATACCCTGCCAACTTAGGGCAAACAAAGAAAAACTAAAGGTGGTGATGGGCGGAGCGTTGACAATACAAACACTCACCCCCAGTCAACTGATCTGGGTTTAATCCATCACCGTTCTTTAGCTCACTCCGCCACCCCAGTTCAGACATGGCCATATGCAAATCAGTCTGACCCTATGCCTCATTGGAACAGTCCAGCCCGAACTGCCAAGCCAAGTCTTCCCTGGACCGGAATCAAGCTTCCAAGGACCGGTTTCTGGCATTACAGTCGTCTTCAGCCGGGTTTGCTTGACTCCAGTGGCAAAGTGAGCAAGGGACTCACGTCTGAGCATACCCTGCCAACTTAGGGCGAACAAAGAAAAACCAAAGGTGGTGATGGACGGAGCGTTGACAATACAAACACTCACCCCCAGTCAACTGATCTGGGTTTAATCCATCACCGTTCTTTAGCTCACTCCGCCACCCCAGTTCAGACAAGGCCATATGCAAATCAGTCTGACCCTGGGCCTCATGGAAACAGTCCAGCTCGAACTGCCAAGCCAAGTCTTCCCTGGACCGGAATCAAGCTTCCCAGGACCGGTTTCTGGCAATACAGCCATCTTTAGCCGGGCTTGCTTGACTCCAGTGGCAAAGTGAGCAAGGGACTTACGTCTGAGCATCATCTGAACCCCTAACCGTACAGGGTAACAAGTGTGTTTGAAACCTCAGAATATGACAACCATGATCCCCCAAAGAAATCATGGTAACAGATAAAGAACCTTTTCATTTGGACTCTCATACATACCCAAAGGAAATACACAAGAAATACACAACCTGTAATTTCAATATTTATTGAAGCAGTGAGATTCTTGAGTAAAATGTCTGAGCTGCAATTAGTAACTGAACAAGGATATCTCCAGAATTGGCAATACAAGAACTGTGGAGAGAATGAATAGCTCCATCATCATGTTAAAACCATGAATATATGGGGGCATATATATAGTGTAATGTAGTATGCTCCTACCTAACGCTTCCTAACCTAGTTTGTCCTTAGGGGGGGGGGAGACCTGCCAAGAATTCCTTCTGGGTGACTTAAATCCCCATTACCTACGGGCAAGTGTCATCAGGCTATCCATCTGGATGTAGAACGGGACATTCCTTGTGGAGAGGAAAGGAATCAGCTACGTACTGCCACCTCGAAGTGACAGCAGAGTTCTCCTCTGATTTTAACGAGGAAGTGAATTCATATTTATAATAAACAGTGCCTATGTTGGCACGTCAAGGTCTTTGTGAGGCCGTAATTGTTTAGGTTAGTAAGATAGCGTTGTCACCTTCTGGGCAATATTAAGCCATGACATTTGTGCAGTGAACTCTATACATCCTACTGAATGTTTCATGTGTCATGATAGTGTGCCCACGTAGTCTCAATTTAAGAAAATGCAGTTTCAGAGAATCATATTCTGCACTAACATATACACAAATGTATGTCAAAAGTCACTGTGTTGAAGACAGAGCAAACGTGAGCATAAAAATGACGTTGTTTCAAGTCTGGCCACATGACACCCACTCCTTGCACTGAAGGTGAAAAAAGCTATCACTACCAAACGCAAAAAATGTCAAAACATATGGGCTGTAAAATGTAAAAAACCCCAAAAGTTAAAACGATCACAGCTTCTTTAATGTAGTAAGCATATTAAAAAGTCACATACACAATTTTAAAATCAATTCATGAAAAGCATCTGAAAGCAAATTAATTTAAGAGCAATTTCAATATAAAACATAACGAAATAAAAAATTGTCCCACGACTCGAAACGCCCAGAGTGTTTACTTTTTCATAAAGGTAGATGAAACATTTATGTTCCCATCTACCGCAGATGATGTTCCCACAAGCACCCATCGAATCAGATCCATTGAGCATATATCAGGCCTTGAAAAATCATATTGATAAAAGTGTTACTAGACCTTCAGGTCAAGTAGATTATTTAAATCAGGTCTAGTGACTTAAATAATCTACTTGACCTAATTATAATGCTCTTGACCCATAAACTGATTTCAAATTATGTGATCCTGGGCAAATATTTTAATTCACTGAGCTGCAATTTTCTTCCTTAACACATATGAGAGATCCTTCAAATTATGCAAGTTCAGCATCTCTGCTGTACAAAAAACACTTTTTATTGATTTAGTAGACTAAACTTTTGCCACATATATAATACCAATCTAGCCACATATGGGATACACATGGCCGGTGACTTGCCTCCTAGTTCATTAACTGTAGTGTCATCAGGGCGGGGGCAGGAATGTTTCTCAAATCATGTTTACAAACTGCCATTTTAAACGCCTCCCATGCTCATGACGAGCTCAGCTCTTCATGAGCCACGGTGGCCGTGCTCGTCATAACGGCCGCAACGCTCGCACGTGGGGCTAATCCCCCTGCTGTGCTGAACGTTCTACAGAAATGGGTGTGGCCGCTACGAGCTCAGCTCGTCATGAGCACACGGCCACTGTGCGCGCCCCCCGCCCCTCAGCACAGCGGGGGAATTAGCCCCGCAGACAAGGGGTTAATAAATACAAACCTGAAGCAAGAACTGGTAGTACACTTTTTTGCAATAAGCACATTTTCCATTGAAATGGCCACAACATTTCCCACTGATGTGGTTTTGCTGATAAAACTATATAGTGTATACTATTTGCTGATCGAGTTTCTGCAAATAGTTGTCATTTGCATATCACTAAGTAAAGTGTTCTAATTTGTTTTGCTCTTATATAAATCTTTGTTTTAATTACACTTCTGAATTACAAAAACAATTTGCTTTAGTAATTCCTGATAGATTTGGAAATACTTGTACTATTCATTTACAAGTTGTTAAAAAGATGTGTTAGAAAAAAAACTGCCGTCTTACAGCCTTTTGTTTCACAACGATTGTCAGAAAGCTCATTTGACAAAAAACGCTAACTGTAATCAGAGACAGAAAAGTAAACGCTGGTTTCTGGATAAGATAAGAAACAATTAATAAAAAGACAACCTGACATTTGACCTCTGTCCTTAAACAGATAGCAAATGTGTCAAGATAAAAACAAGATTTAAAAGCATGTTTATTGCTCATTCAGTTTCTGAATGAATAGAACACCTGTTCTTTCCAACTTACGTTAAATTGCCAGAATGGTTGAGTATGTGCTAAAAAGAGCTCGACCTAATAAAATCTGACTCGTCATAGAGAATCAATCAATCAATCAATCATGACATTTGTATAGCGCGCTACTCACCCGGAGGGGTCTCAAGGCGCTGGGGGGGGAGGGATACGTTACTGCATGAACAGCCAGGTCTTGAGTTGCTTCCTGAAGGAAAGGTGGTCCTGGGTCAGCCGAAGGTGGATGGGGAGGGAGTTCCAGGTCTTGGCTGCCAGGTAGGAGAAGGATCTTCCTCCGGCGGTGGCTCTGCGGATCCGTGGAACGGCGGCGAGGGCGAGGCTGGTTGATCGTAGCTGGCGGGTGGGCGTGTAGAAGGTCAGGCGGTCGTTGAGGTACTTGGGGCCCAGGTCGTGGAGAGCCTTGTGTGCGTGGGTGAGGAGCCTGAACGTGATCCTCTTGCTGATGGAAAGCCAGTGCAGGTCTCTCAGGTGGCCGGAGATGTGGCTGTGCCGGGGGATGTCCAGGATGAGTCGTGCGGAGGCGTTCTGGATGCGTTGGAGTCTTTTCAGCAGTTTGGCTGTGGTTCCGGCATAGAGGGTGTTCCCATAGTCCAGTCGGCTGGTGACGAGTGCCTGGGTGACGGTCTTCCTGGTTTCGGTGGGGATCCATCGGAAGATCTTGCGGAGCATGCGCAGGGTGTTGAAGCACGATGAGGAGACGGCGTTGACTTGTCTGGTCATCGAGAGGGAGGAGTCCAGGATGAAGCCCAGGTTGTGTGCGTGGTCCGTTGGCTTGGGAGTGGAGCCCAGGGCAGGGGGCCACCAGGAGTCGTTCCAGGTGGAGGGTGATGATCCCAGGATGAGGACTTCCGTCTTGTATGAGTTCAGTGTCAGGCGGCTGTTCTTCATCCACTCGGCGACGTCTTTCATCCCGTTGTGTAGGCTTGTTCTGGCGGTGGCGGGGTCGTTGGTGAGGGAGAGGATCAGCTGGGTGTCATCGGCGTAGGAGATGATGTTGAGGTTGTGTTGGCGTGCGATGGCTGCGAGAGGGCTCATGTAGATGTTGAAGAGTGTTGGGCTGAGTGATGATCCTTGTGGTACGCCGCAAATGACTCCGGTGCCCTCGGATCTGAACGGGGGGAGGCGGACTCTCTGGGTTCTTCCGGCGAGGAACGAGATAATCCATTCCAGTGCTTTCTCTTGGATTCCTATGTTGCTGAGGCGCTGTACTAGGGTGCTGTGGCAGACAGTATCGAAAGCTGCGGAGAGGTCCAGGAGGATGATGGCTGCTGTTTCCCCGTTGTCGAGCAGGGATCTGATGTCATCGGTGGCTGCGATCAGGGCAGTCTCGGTGCTGTGGTTGGCTCGGAAGCCGGACTGCGAGGGGTCGAGGGATCCGTTCGTCTCGAGGAAGGCGGCGAGCTGTCTGTTGACGGTCTTCTCGATGACTTTGGCAGGAAAAGGGAGGAGCAAGATGGGGCGGAAGTCATTGAGGTCGGTGGGGTCCGCTGTTGGTTTCTTCAGGAGGGCGCTGAGCTCGGCGTGCTTCCAGCTCTCCAGGAAGGTGGCGGTGTGGAAGGAGGTGTTGATGATGTCCCGTAGATGGGGTGCGATGATGGAGTCGGCTTTGTTGAAGACGTGGTGTGGGCAGGGGTCGGTTGGTGATCCGGAGTGGATGGTGTTCATCGTGCGGGTGGTGTCTTCGAGGCTGACCGGGGTCCAGTTGCAGAGGGTGGTGGGGGGGGGGGGGGGGGCGTTGGTTCGATGGTTGGGTGCGTGGTTGGTGCGCCGAAGCTGTTGTGTATGTCGATGATCTTGCTGTGGAAGAACGAGGCGAGTGAGTCGTAGAGGTCTTGCGAAGGAGTGATGTCGTTGTTTCCGGCGCTGGGGTTGGAGAGCTCTTTGACGATGCTGAAGAGTTCCTTGCTGTCGTGGGCGTTGTTGTCCAGTCGTTCTTTGAATGCTGTCTTCTTGGTGGTGCGGATCAGCTGGTGGTGCTTGCGGGTGGCGTGCTTGAGGGCGGTCATGCTGTCTATGGTCTGGTCGTGGCGCCATGCTTTCTCGAGGGTGCGGCAGTTCTTCTTGGAGTCCTTGAGTTCGTCGGTGAACCAGGGGGTTTTCTTGCTGCCGGCTCTGCTGGGAGGGGTCTTTAGTGGTGCGAGGTCGTCAGCGCAGGCGGTCAGCCACTGTGTGAGGTTGCTGGCTGCTTCGTTGGGGTCCGTTGCGGTGGCAGGCGGTTTCTGGCTGAGGGAGGTGGTGAGCTGCTCGGCGGTGATCTTGCTCCAGCACCGGCGAGGCGCCTGTTGTGGGTGGTGGAGGGTCGTGTTTCTCCTGAAGCTGAAGTGGACGCAGCTGTGATCGGTCCAGTGAAGTCCAGTGGAGTGGTTGAAGGAGATGTGCTTGCTTGCGGAGAAGATGGGGTCAAGCGTGTGGCCGGCGTAGTGAGTGGGGGTGTTCACCAGTTGCTTGAGTCCGAGGTTGGCGAGGTTGTCCAGCAGGGTGGTGGTGTTTCTGTCGTTGTTGTTCTCCAGGTGGAAGTTGAGGTCCCCTAGGAGGTTGTAGTCCGTGGAGGAGAGGGCGTGCGGGCTGATGAATGAGCGAGTACATGTTTCGAAGCCTGTATTTGTTTCCATCCAGCTCCCTTAGCAGCCGCTGAAAGTGGAGGTGCCACTGCAGAATCCATAGAAACTGAGCCAAGATCCAGTCCACAATCGATCAATCAATCAGGTAATTGTAAGCGTGCTACTCACCTGTGAGGGTCTCTAGGCGCTGGGGGGGTCCACAGATCTGTTTAGCCG
This sequence comes from Lissotriton helveticus, assembly GCF_964261635.1. NCBI lineage: Eukaryota > Metazoa > Chordata > Amphibia > Caudata > Salamandridae > Lissotriton > Lissotriton helveticus. The sequence goes on along the minus strand of NC_136068.1, from coordinate 1,101,884,694 downwards.
AAGAGCCAGGTCTTGACGGTCTTCCTTAAGGTGCTCAGGGCGGGGGCGCGTCTGATGTCTGCCGGCAGCTAGTTCCAGGTCTTGACTGCAGTGTGAGAGAAAGATCTTCCGCCTGCTCTGGCTCTGTGGATGCGCGGGTTTTTTGCCAGTGTTGGAAGATCGGAGGTTTCTTTTGGGTACGTGGAAGTTGATTCTGTTGTTGAGGTATTTGAGTCCATTGTTGTGTAGGCATTTGTAGGCGTTAGTGAGGATTTTGAAAGTGACTATTTTCTCCACGGGGAGCCAGTGGAGACTTCGTGGGTGTTGGCTGATGTGTTCGTGTCGGGGGATGCCGAGGACGAGTCTGGCGGCGGTGTTCTGTATTGTCTGGGGTTTGCGGTGTTGGGACTTGTTGATCCCGGCATCAAGTGCGTTTCCATAGTCCAGTCTGCTGGTGATGAGTGCATGGGTAACTGTATTCCTTGACTCGGTGGGGATCCACTTGAAGGTCTTGCGGAGGATGCAGTGGGTGTTGAAGCAGCTAGAGGTGACGGAGTTGACCTGTTGGTTCATGGTGAGTGAAGAGTTGAGTACGATGCCCAGGTTCTTGGCGTGGTCTGAGGGGGTAGGTGGGCTTCCGAGGGGGGTCAGCCACCAGGTGCTGTCCCATGTAGAAGGGGTGGTACAGAGGACGAGGACTTCTGTCTTCTCGTCGTTGAGCTTCAGGCAGCTGTTCGTCATCCAGACTGCGACATCTTGCATTCCTTTCTGGAAGTTGAGTTTGGCAGTGGTGGGGTCTTTGGTGAGGGAGAGGATGAGCTGGGTGTCATCGGCGTAGGAACGATGTTGAGACCATGTTGTCGGACGAAGACTGCGAGGGGGGCCATGTAGATGTTGAAGAGGGTGGGACTCAGTGATGAACTCTGTGGGACTTTGCAGGTGATTTTTGTGGGGTCAGAGAGGAAGGGTGGGAGTCTGATCCTTTGGCTTCTTCCGGTGAGGAAAGATCGGATCCAGTCCAGGGCTGTTCCTTGTATGCCTGCGTGTAGTCTGGCGGCTAGTGTGCGGTGGGAGACGGTGTTGAAGGCCGCTGATCGGTCGAGTAGGATGAGGGCTGTGGAGTGGCCTTGGTCCAGGAGGGTGTGGATGTCATATGTGGTGGTGAGTAGGGCAGTCTCTGTGCTGTGGTTGCTTTGGAATCCGGATTGGGATGAGTCGAAGATGGTGTTCTCTTCGATGAATCGTGTCAGTTTCCTGTTGACTCTTTTCTCTGCAACTTTGGCTGCGAAGGGGAGGAGCGAGATGGGCCGATAGTTCTTGAGGTCGGTGGGGACAGCTGTGAGCTACTTGAGCAGGGGTCTGGCTTCTGCATGCTTCCAGTCATCTGGGAAGGTGCCTGTTTTGAAGGTGGTGTTGATGGTGCATTGTAGTTCGGGTGCGATGGTGGCATCGGTTCTGTGGTAGATTTGAGGGGGGCAGGGTTTGGTGGGGGCCCCAGAGTGGATGCTTTTCATGGTCGAGGCGGTGTATTTGGCTGTGATGGTGTCCAGTTGGAGATGGTGGGCTGGCTGGTGTTTCTGGTGGGCGGGGGCCATCTGCGGCGCCTGGTGGTTGGTCGATGAAGTTGCTGTAGAGGTTTTTGATCTTGAGGTGGAAATAGGTTCCAAGCGTGTCCAAAGGTCTTGGGATGGGGTGATGTCTGTGGCTTTGCTCCGTGGGTTGGTGAATTCTTGAATGACACTGAAAGTTCCTTAGAGTTGGCCAGGATTTTGTTGTGGATGAAGTTCCTCTTTGTGGCTCTGATCTGGTTGTGGTAGTCTGTCATGGCGTCCTTGTAGGCGGTGTGGTTTCCGGTTGTCTTGGTGTTTCTCCAGTTCTTCTCCAGGCGTCTGCAGGTGCGTCTGGCTTCTTGGAGAACAGTGGTGAACCAGGCGGCTTTCCTGGGGCGTTGTCTGTCAGGGTTGCGTAGCGGGCGAGCTCCTCTGCTTAGTTGGAAATCCAGGTGTGGAGTTCTCTGACTGCGTTGTTTGCATTGAGTGCCCAAGTGTGTTTGTCTCGGGTGAGGGTGGAGTTAAGTTGCTCGTCGGTAACATTGCTCCAGTTCCTTTGTGGTGGGCCTGGGGCTGGTTTGGGTGCCTTGGATTTGTTAATGGCAAGTGTACGCAGTGGTGGTCGGTCCATAGCGGCTGCATTGTGTGGCTGAATTGGACGCTGTTTCATGCTGCGAAGGTGGGGTCGAGGGTGTGTCCTGCTCTGTGGGTCGGTGTGTTGATGAGTTGTTTAAGTCTGATGCTGGCGAGGTTGTCATAAAGGATATTGAAGTTGGGGGTCACTGAGGTTGTCGAGGTGGAAGTTCAGGTCTCCAATGAGTATGTAGTTTGTTGAGGCAATGGCGTGGGGTGCGATGAAGTCGATGATGGTGGTGGCGAAGGGTGTTCGGGGGCCGGGGTGTCTGTAGACAAGGATTTCTCAGAGTGTGGCTTTGGGGGGGTCTGGATCTGGAAGTGCAGGTTTTTGGCGCAGGGAAAGGTTTTGCTGGAGTTGGTGAGGCAGACGGTGCTCTTGTGGGCGATGGTGAGGCCCCATCCTGGGTGGTTGGGGAGGTCTTTCCTCTGGATCTTGTATCCGTCTGTGATGGCGGTGCTGATGTCGGGGTGGAGGATGCGTTGGTCCAGGCCTCTGTGAAGAAGGCGATGTCGGGCGAGAGACTGTCAGGTAGGTGCCAGATTTACATGGTGTGTTTGTGTATGGAGCATACGTTGAGGAGGATGCATTTTAGGGTGTCGCCGGTGCTGGCATCGGCGGTGTTGAAGGCCAGGGTGGCGGTGAGGTCCACCAGTAGCATAAACATCCCAGGAGTTTTTATAAGTTTAATTCAAGAGCACTAGTTAAGCACCATGGACAACAGTACAGATGGGCCGTTAATGGACCAGTCAGCTGGGCAATGTCCTGTGACTGAACTGATTGTGTCCCCAAGCATATATCCAAAGCACACTCAAAAGTGCACAGAAGACATTGGAATACGGGCTGCATGCAGTATAGCCACACAGCTCGGAAGGACAAGAACCTGTTCATTTAGCTCCTGGAGTCTGGGTGTGCCAAATGTTCATCTTGCCTTCACGGCACAAGAGCTTATGTGGAAGTGCCAAGGATGGCCTTGTGATGGGACATCCGTTTCTAGCAGGAAAAATAAAAGCACAGTCCCAACAATCAGGAGCAGCACCAGCAGGAGAATTCCAAAAATGCTTCTAAGCACGAGGTGCATAAATGATGGAATAACTCCGAAGACTGTCTGAAAGGTACTAACCAAACCAAAGCCAAGGATCTTAAAAAAGTGCACTACATCCGCTGTATTAGACATGTTAAAAATGAAGTGAACCAGCTCCCCAAAATGGCATGGGAAGTTAGTGCGAAGTACGTACTGTATCTCAGAAGATGACCTTGCAACTTGAAGATCTAACGTATCCCTTGCAGATGTTAAGCCTGCATTTTTCTGGAACAAATCGTCTTTCAGTCTACTTACGGTATCAAAATGCACATTTGAAAGATTAATCGAAGGCCACTTAACTGTACAGGCAGGTGGAAACAATAATTATGTAACAGGTTATGACCCCAGAAACGTATACCACATAGGCGATTCCCGGCTTCATTTCACTGCAACTATGATCAATCAACATCAAATAGCCTCCATTAGAGAGTAACCTGAAATTCAGATTAAACTCAGCAGCTGGAGAGCCTTTCAGATAACAGGACAAGTTAGCAATGGATGCATTACATGTGCTGTACAGCAACAATTGTCTACATACTAAGGAATGTCCTAAAGTACTCTCACAATGGGAGCCGCTAAGAAAAATGAATGTTTCGCTATTCCTACAGCAGTATCTAAAAGGTAAAATTCATGACTTCTGTACATACCCTTCCCCTCTTGCTTCCTATCCACCCAATTGATGGTGTTGTAAACAGTAATGAAAGTGGAATGCCAATATTGGCAGAGAAATAAAGCTTTAGATTATCCAATCTGCGGAAGGTGTTTTAGCAACAGCGAATGCTAGTTTCTCTAGCTTCTCCATGTGTCACAAGATTTATGTCACATCCTTCCTTGCCATTATTTTTGCTTATTTGTATGATTGTGAGTTAAAAACAGGCTCATGGCATTAAGTGTTTGGAGTGTCTAGCTCAGTAACATAATAACTCTAAGCTGTGATTGCACATGTTGCAATGTAGACTTATCCTCCTGTATGATGTCTATCACCTATGAGACAATGTTACTCAGAGAGTATATTCTACTAGATAGAGTGGTCATATCATTATCAACTATCGCCAAAGCTCTTTCTAAATTCGCAGTTTCTCAGCTACTTCCTGATGTGAAACCTTCTCAATTTCATTGTATATTGCTTACAAGAACTTCTTTTTGACGTGGTTTTCGAGGACCTAAAAGACAGTCCTGTAATCCCATGTCATCAGAGAGAAAGGACAAGTGTTGTTTCATCTGAGACAATTTTGAGGGTGTTAGCCAAATAATGCACTACTTCCCAATGCTGTATTTAGTTACCACCCACAATTGTTGTATCTGCACATAACGTGGGTCTGGTCAGTTGATCTTAAAACACTTTTGTGTTACCCATGAAAGGTGCTTGGCATCTGTTAGTGTCTAAGTGCCACACTAACCATCCCCCATGATTGGTTCTAGATGAACTGCACATGTCCAGTCTTTCCTCCGTATAATTCGTGAACTGTTGCCAGTCTGCAAAAAAGTGCAAATGTGGGGATTCTTTGTGTGTTTAAGCCCTTTATCTTATCTAGTCCAAGACATGATGTTTGTTGCAGAGTCCTTTTCAGGAAAATCATTTGGTGTAGTATAAGGCATGCTCTAAACAAAGCCTTCTTCTCCTGAACCTGTCAATCCTCAAATCGTTTTCACATCTAACGTGTTCCTCAAAAGTAAAACCCTTGTGTGGACGAACGGGAAATAAAAGATGCAGAATATATCAGCTTGGTGCCTGCCAGCATATTTTTCTTAGCCGGTGTTGGTGTTAGCTTATAATACTAAGCACCGGGTCTGTTGAATCATGACCTGAAAAATATGCAAACCTCTGTGCGAACATGTTGGAGCTACTCAGTGGTGGTACAGGGCAGTGTTCCCACTGTTTAGAATTAAAGCCAGCACGTGAAGTACTTCCTTTATGCTAAACATTTTGACCATATGGTTGAAAACCAATATATTTCATAATAATTAGCACTACCAATGTAGTGTTTATCTGAATCATAAACAGTTGAATACTCTAGATCATCTAGCATCTCATGTACTGTATTAATGTCCCAATCATCAGAAATTTAATTAGGGGTGATAAAGTAATTAAATGATAATTTGAACAAATATGGAATTTGTAAAAATTCAGTAGGCCCAAATATATCATACAGTACCCTATCCCAAATAATTCCATCGGGGATTGGAACAGCAGTGATGCTCACCAGTGAAAGGCCACTTTCACTTTGTGTGATGAAGAATGTGGAATCAAAAGCAAGTCCACATATTCGATAGAGCGTTCTGAGATATAGTGTCCTGTCATAATCAGGAAGAAGACTGTCACAAAACCAATCCAAAGGAACAGAATAAGTAACAAAATTGTAATCCAAAGGTATATCCATTTAGTAACAAAGTACATCTTGAGGCTGCAGCCTGCCTTGGAGAGGTGGAAGAGGAGGTGGAGGTGAATCCGATGCATCCGAAGAGAAATCATCGTAGTTGATGAAATAGCCTGAGGCTGTCGATCTATTCTTGGCAGGTCTGGAACTTCCGTTTAACTTGGAGGTTGTTCGAACTTTGGTACATTGATGTAGACACCATCTGTTTTAGGTTGTAGACAAGACGTTTGTGTTTCCGTACACATTGTTTATATGGCCTTAGTTGATTTAGCAGGCAGAAGATACTTCAGGGCTAACTATCCCCAGCCAGGGAGTCGAATCTTCATCAGAGGTCAGAGTTTCCAATGGGATTTACTGAATGGTAATGAGAGGAGAAAGATAACTACCCAAGAACCTGCACAGTGTACTGTGTAGGACCGCCACATGATGTGGTTCAATAAGATATCATGACGCATATCTCTTATTTTTGTAGACAGCGATCAGGGATAAAAGCACAGTTCTGGTACCTTCAATTGCCAGGGCAGGCCCATATTCTTTTTTGTCCATTATCTTCTTCTGGACTAGGTTACCTGTCTTAGGGATCCAACCAGGTATCACTGGCGCTTTCTTCACTACTCTGGTGGCGGTGAGTTTTACTTGGATCTTGCTTTGTGCGTCCCGGAAGCTATTCAGTTCCTGTAAAACATCCAAATGTTCATTTATCTCAAAAGGTGTTTCTGCCACCACTGTTCTGAGACTGTTGAGGTCTTGCACCCACATCTTAACCTGTACAGGATTTCATAGAGAGTCGGACCACCCAGGGATTTTCTAGGCAGATTGTTAAGTGTTCTTTGGACCCCATACAGGTAATAGACTAAACTGTGAACTGATCCTAATACCCGTGCTGTTAAAGACTGCTTTATATCCCTGCGGACAGTTTTTTTTCTTTCAAATTAAATTTGTAGCCCACATGAGCAAATCCCAGAATTATGTCATCTGCTCTTGTAAAGGGTGTAGATAGGTCATCGTCTATCAAATAAATGTCATCAGCATAGGATAATGCCTGGACATCACATTCTTGTAGAAGTTGTGTAACCCTGGCTGAAAACAACCTGGGGCTGTTCTTATACCCCTGGGGCAAACTACAGAACTGCTTCTCAGAACCCAGCGTGGAAAATGCTGTCAGGTAATTGCTTCCAGGTGCTCTATTTTGGCAGAAAAATCTATTTGAGTTATCCAGTGTAGTTTTGTAGGTTTTAGGCACTATATATTAGTGCTATGCTGTTTTGTTCTGCAAATGTGCGTGTAGCTGTGTTGAAATGTCTGTAATCTAATACTAGACAATATGAATGGGAAACAAAGGAGTATTCATAGGAGAGGTACAATTTTCTATTACAGCTTGGTATTCAATTTGTGCGAGAATCTCTATAACTTCTTTTTTAGCCTCATTTGTAATTGGGCATTGTCTTTGAAGTTGTTGGTTCGACCTCATTGGTATTTCATGATAAGGGGAACTGTCATCCCACCCCAAATGGTTTCTGTATAATGCAGGTGCTTGTGCTAATGCCTCCTCCTCGACAGATGATGGTTTAACTGATTCCGGGACAAGCTTGGAAAAAGCAGGCAAAATTACTGTTTCTTCATTTGGGCAATCCATCACAAATTCAGGTGGCCAATCTTTTTTGGCCAAAGAATGTCATAGCCGAATAACAGGTTCTTCCAAAAGAGAATATTCATGTTTCTAGGTATTTCCCCCTCCAATTGGAGATGAATTTCATACAGACGATGAGGGACACTTACCCTAGTATCCGGTGTTTCCACCTGGATATATTAATTCAACGTTACTCCCTCCAGACAATCCATCAGGTTCTAGCAAACTATTGTGACTTCTGCCGTGCTATCCAACATGGTAAGAGCCCATTCTTTACTCAGAATCAGTGTCTTAAATATCCGTGGAATGCTTCACCTTGATGCCTGCCACCTTCTTCTTTTTGAATTGAGGCTTAGACTGTTTGGGTTTGTCTTCCTTCTTTACGATGTAGTCAGATGAGCGTAGTGAGGCCTTCTTCAGTTTCACGAACTTCTCTGATCTGCGCTCTGACCGTCCACCTCTCTTGGAGCATTTTTCAGATAATTCCTGAAGGGAACAATGTGAACGTGTATCAGTATCCTGATACCTGTGAGGCGTTTTAATAGTTTCACGGTTGTCCAGATTGTAGCGCTTTTCAGTGGCTTCCTGTTGAAGAGACCCACCTAGGGGCTTAGTCTTAATTATTCTTATTATCCCACATCTTCTTAGTTGCAGAGTTGAGTGCTTGCCTTGAGTTATTTTAATCAGAATGACTCTTAACTTGTGGTTTACTAGATCTGCCTCCTAAATAATCTCTATCCACTGTTCCATATGTTTCTTCGATAATGTTTGGTAATTTGCACTCCTGTTGTCCTGGAGGGAAATCTCTTAGGCGCTGGCATGTACCCAGTGCTGTTGCTTCCCCTGAAATGTTATTTAACAATATGGTAGACACTGTGTCAAAATTGGCTGTACGTTTCATCTCCAAGTCCAGGGTAGGTGCACCCCCGTACTCATTTTGGATCTGTTTTAAAGCTTTTGGTAAAACAACTTACAAGGGTGTACCATGAGCAGTGATCTATTCTGCAGCGAAGACTGTGGCCCAAGTGGTGCATTCCACTACAGGTGGAGCCATCACCATCGGCAAGTATATGGTAAGGATCCTGTGTTTCTCCTGCGGTCCCGTATGGGGAAGCATTGCTTCATGCTGGCTTGTTTTTTGTGCAACCCAGAGCGGAATTTCCTGCCGCCTGATGGGAACTTTTCCAATTACTACATTTATTGTTTTGGGGCCGATTCCCAGTGTAGCCAATTGTGGTTGTGCAGCTTGAGCTGCCCTCACAGGATTTAAGGTCATTGATCGCATAAGAAACAGTTTCAGGCTTCTAAATATTCTGACCGAACTGTTGTATAGTGTTCGTACTTGCGCTGCTATTAAATTACAACAATGTCAGCTAAAACCGGCCCTTTTGCTCCCTCATTGTTAAGGGGAGGGGACCAAGTTGAACTTCTTCTATTGTGTGTGATTGGGTACCATTAAACCAATTTTGATGTTCTTGGTATGTTAGTGGCATTTCTAGATCTTCATAAGCAGTGTAGTTCAGTAGAACGTTAGTTGCAGTGTACGTGTGGAACAATCTTGAGAGATTGTCAGCTGCTCGGAATTTAATGCATGAACAGAACACGTCTGTCCTAAATGCCTCATGAGCCTCAACATCAAAGGTAACTTGCCCACTTGTAAGTGTGTTACCACTTCGATGCAGCATCTGAGTAACTGCATGCCTGTAACAGTCAGCTATTTTTACTGCTTCTTATTAGGCAATCAGAGTATGTGGAAATCAGAGAGGGTACCACTACGAGACAATTCTTTGGAAGTTTCAAGCTTGAACAAACTACAGTGTCGTGTAGTTCCTGTAAATCTATATAGGATCTGCGTGTTTAGACAACATAAACTACAGGATTGGTGTCCAGGCTGATTCCAGACACCCCTAAAGAATAGACCTGCTAGCTCACAGTGCCACCATAAACCCTCTCATAAACCCCCTCAAGGGGCGTATAGTTTCTAGCAACTATTGAACATGACAACCTTTGATCCTTCAGGGATCGTGGAAACAGTGTTCTACTTTTTGCTCAGTCACTTGTGCTCACTTGGACTCAGACAAATACACAGAATAAACGACGAGGACGTTTTCAATAAGTATTTATTGAACCACCGTCATTCTAGTATAAAATACGTGTGCTGCAACAACCATTAGACAGTAACAGATATATATGATTGCAAGCACCGACAGAGTAAATAAAAGGTAGAATTCTACCATGGTGCTAAAACAGTGAATATATGCAGGCATATAGATACATGGCAGTAATCATGCATACTCCTAAGATGCTAAACCTATCTAACTGTACCTAACTGTACCAAGCATGTATGTATGGTTTAAAGCCAAGAATCCTCTAGGAGAGAGCCAACCCCATTCCCTGATGGGAGGGAACTAAGGACCCCGTCTTGGTTTCGATTTGGACACCCCACAAGGGATGTTAGACCACTGCGTGCTGGAGTTTCTGCGGGCAGGAATCTCAGCGTCTTGTGTCGGCATGGCAGGTTCTCCTCTGGCTGCCCAGTCAAGATGCTCTTCTTTTATACTTGAATGGTACCCTCAGGGGTTCTACCTAGATGATTAATGGTACTGTGGGCCTGTCGCCCAAGAATGGCGATAGCATGACTTTTGTACAGAGTTATTACACATAAGATGGTAATACTGCAGGCAGGGGATTAGGATATGATACTAAGAATCCTCATGCATAATAAATGAGGCTAGTCTTCGAAGAAAACCACTTGACATTTATTTGGCACGTAACTAGGTAAAAGTTCAGCGTCAGAGCTATTATGTAGAGCAAGGTAAGACAAATGTAGGTAAAAGGTCGTGCAGCAACCTAGGTTTATATTGGGGCACATTTGGGCTCCTAACACCTACTCCTCATCCGAAGGACGATAAAATTAATAGATGCTAATATATGCCATTTGCAAAAAGCATAAAAACATCGAAATAAAAAACTAGTTTTAAAAGCATCTAAAAACATGGAACATGTGAAAATTGATGCAAATGTTAGAAAAGCTCTACAAGTCTTCTAAATAGTCAATATACTGTTAGACCAACTGAGTACATTGAAAGCTATGGTGCCCAGTGAGAACAGGAAAGAAAAAAAACAACAATGTTTTCGAATTTCAATTTGAGTTGTTTTAGAAAAGGCCAAATTGTTCCCATCACATAGAGAGCCAAATGTTTGTGTCCTGTGTAAGACGTGACATCGCTGTTGCTTGCGTTCCCAGGATGGTCCCTGTAGCACCTCTTGTATCAGGTCAATGGAACAAAGGTGATCATCTTCAGTTAGCGCAGCATCCGCTGAAGAAACACTTGAAGCCTGTGTGCTAGTCATAGAGACTGTGTCCCTTCAGACAGGAGCTGAAGCACCCTGTGGAGGCTCTAAGAATGCCGTTATCAACATTGGAACATGCTGAGGACACTATAACACGTGGACCTCTAAGGGTCTAGTCATACATCAACGTCCAGTGGTGCAACTGATGGACGGGTCAAACATATATCTAACACGCATTCGCATCTGCAGATTAGGCAGAAGAGCACAAAGCAAGATGCAGGCGACCCAGACTGATCTGAAGTAAAGGAACAAATACTCACTTAGCTCCTGAACCCGAGGTGCACCCAGATAGAGTACTATGCGTTCACGGCATCGTCACACCAGGAGTGCTTTTTTTATCTCTTTGGAAACTGGTCCGTCTATTGCGTAGCAGAAAATTAAAACAAGAATTCCTACCACAAGCAGTAGGAGCAGCTGAAGCCCTCCAAAACACTCCCCAACATGGAGTGTACAAATGATGGAATAACTCTGATTATTGTCTGAAAGGTGCTTAATAGTCCAGAAATTAGGCTCTTAAATAGGTCCCACTCGTATCAGACATGTTAAAGATAAGATGTAGCATTTCTCCGAAATGGAGCGGGAAGTTTGTTTGGACTAGCACCTGTATCTCAGCCGAAGACCTTGCAACCAGGAGATCAAAAGTCTCTCAGGCTGAGGTTAAGGCCACATCCTTCTGTAACAGCATGGCTTTCAGTCTTCTCAGAGAATGAAACTGTATAAGGGAAACATCAAACGAAGGCCAACGCGTTGCTTCCCTAACTGTGTGGGTCGGTGGAAACAATACTTGCATACAACAAGTAACGCAGGAACTTACTGTGACCAGATATGCGATGCATGGTACCATTCCACAACAACCTTGATCATTCAACATCAAATAACTCCCATCGGAGAGTAGTTTGAACACCTGATGAATCACAGCAGCTTGGGATCCTTTCAAGTGACACGATAGGTGTGCAACCAAAGCATTACATGCTCTGTGAAGCAAAATAGCCTGACACATTAGAGACCCATTTAACTCTCACAGTCTGAACCGCTGAGAAACACTTCAGTGTCCCGATTCCTGCATCTAAATCTGTACGGTAATTCCCAAGATTCATGTATGCATTCCTCACCCAACGCTTCATACCTGCCTACCTAGAGATACTGTAAACAGTACTGAAACTGGAATGTCATGACTGGCAGTGTAATATGGCCATGGATTAACCATTCAGTGAAGGGTGACTCAGCCACGGTAAAAGGTAACTTTTCAATTTGCAGCATTGTATACTTTGCATCTCTTCGTGCCATTATTGTCTGTCTGACTGTTAGATTGTATGCAGAAAACAGAGACCTACTTTGATAAACCGCCAGGGCATGTGACCAGAACGCAGTGATTGCAGCATCCAGCTCAATAATAGAATGGATCACAATTGTGATTGCCCATGTTGAAGAATTGACAAATCCTGTTCTATTTTATCTATTGCAGAAGACACAATGTTGTCCGGTGAATAAATCCTGGACGTCAATGTGGTCATGCCATTGTCGACTACTGCCAAATCCTTTTCTAGGTTATCCCCTTCAATCTCACGCAACCTCTCAGCAGCCTCTTGTTGAGAGATTTTCCATATTTCATTGTAACTAGCGTATAAGAAGCACTTCTGACGTGGCTTTTGGGGACCTAACAAAAAATCACCACGATCCATGTCATCAGAGAGTACGGACAAGTGTTGCTTCAGTTGGGACAGTGTTGAGGTTTCTAGGCATAACTCCCAACACTGAGATGTCACCACCACCGAGTGTTCTGTTTTTATGTAGGCCTATGGATACTAAACCCTTTGGTGGTACCCCTGAATCTTGACTGACACCTATTTGTGTCGATAATCCAAACCAGCCATCCCTTCCAATTGGGGTCTGATGCATTATTATAATAATAATAATATTAATAACAAAGTTTATAAAGCGCATGGTTACGCCATCTCGGCGTGTCCCCGCGCTGAGGTGAGAGAAAAGTAGCATCACCTGGCTCCAAGGCACTCAAACCTTGCTTATCCAGAGAACAAATGGGTTTTAAGCGCCTTCCTAAACCTAACTTCAGAGGTCTCTATACAGAGATTTAGAGGGAGTTTTTCCAATTCTGGGTTGCCTGGAACCGGAAGGATCTACCTCCCATTCTGGCCTTCTTCACCTTAGGCACTATCAACAGGCCAGTCCCACTAGATCTCAGAGACCTTCCAGGTACATAGCTGGTGACAAGGTCCTTCAGATATGAGGGACCCTTGTCCTGGGTGATGCGATGGCATATACATCATACTTTAAACATCACTCGCTTCCTAATAGGTAGCCAATGCAAAGTATCTAAGGCTTTTTTTGAGGCCACCCTCCTAGGCTGTGCCAGCACCAGTCGCGCAGCGGCATTCTGCACAACCTGCAGTCTCCCAAGGCATTTAGCAGTGGCGCCCAGATAAAGAATATTGCCATAATCTAGGCGAGATGTAATGAGGGCATGCACCAATGTCTTCCTAGCCTCTAAGGGAAGGCGATCCATTGTTTTCCGTACATTTTTAAAGACTCCGATACATTTCCCCACTACACGTCTCGTGTGAGTTTCATAAGAGAGAGTGGGGTCCAACCAGACTCCAAGATTTTTTGCCAAGGTACACGGTCCCGGAGTGGGGCCTAGGCTCAGAGGCCACCATGCCGACGTCCAACTTGATGCATTACCCCCCACCACAAGCACCTCAGTCTTATTCCCATTTAGCTTCAGGCAGTTCTTAGCCATCCAGGAGGCAAGCTCCTGCATGCATGCCCTGAAGTTAGAGGCAGCAACATCTGGTGCTCGAGATAGGGAGATCACCAATTGGGTATCGTCGGCATATGAGATGACCCCACTCCAAAGCCCTGCGCTATCTCTGCCAAAGGAGTAACATATAGGTTAAACAAGGTAGGGCTCAGAGCAGAGCGCTGAGGCACACCCTGCTCCAGCTTGACATCCTTGGAGTAGTGCGCCCCCTGTCTGACCTGAAAGCTAGCCAGAGACACCGCCTTTATTCAGACACTGCAGCAAGGTGTAGTGTTCCACAGTGTCAAAGGCAGCGCTTAGGTCCAGCATAACCAGGGCCATCGTATGCCCAGCGTCTGCCCCCTGTCTGATGGATTCCGTGGCCAGGAGTAAGGCAGACTCTGTAGAGTAGAAAGGCCGGAGCCCGATTGAGACGGGTGCAGAAGGCTGGATTCCTCCACATAGGTCATCAGCTGTTGATTGACCACCTTCTCTGCTTTGTACAAACCATCATGTAGAATGTCATCTAGTGTATCCTCACTATGTTGTGTATTGTTTTGCCACCCCTCAAAGTGTGTAAGAAAGAGAATCTGAGGTGTGTTCAAGTCCTTGATCTTGGATAACCCAAGACAGGAAGTCCGTTGCACTGTGTTGTTCAGGAGGATAATTTGCTGTAATATGAGGCATGTTCTAAATAAGGTCTAAATTCCCTGAACTTGCCAATCTTTAGTCCCCTGGACAGATTTTGTGTTTATGGTGTCCCTCCAAAGGTTGAAACCATGTAAAGACAACTGGTAAGCAGAGTATATCTGTTTTGTGTTAGTGAGCATATTTTTCTTAGTAGGTATAGGTGCAAGCTTATAATAATAAGATATCGGGTCTGAAGTGTTGAACCCAGAAAAATAATCAAACTTTTGTGCAAATGTTACTGAACTACCTTTTAGTGGTGTTGAGCAATGTTCACATTGATGGTAAGAGAAAACATTATGTGGAATACTTGCTTTGTGCAAGAAATGATAACCATAGTGTTGGTGACAATACGTGGTGTCAAAATCAGATGCATCATCATACAATTCATTACTGGAAAATGCAGCAGCTTGTTTTAAACCAGACAGCATAGTATTTGCAGTTTCAAAGTCCCAATCATCAGAGAAGGGCCTGGGGGTGATGATGTCACTTAGAGAGATTTTAAACAAGTGTGGTCATTTTAAAAGTTCAGTAGGACCATATGCATCATATACAACCCTATCCCAAACTATTCCTTCAGGATCAGGAACTGTTGTAATATTCAGTAAGGACAGGTCTCTTTGTTCAAGATATGATGATGCATGTGGTTTCACGACCAGGTACACACGTTGTACTGCGGAGCATTCTGGGAAATAATGTCCACTCAGGAGCATATGAAAGATAGTCACTATACCTATCCAAAGGACTAGGAAAAGTACACCAATTGCAATCCAGAGCTGTAACCAGGGAGAAACAAAATAAGTAATTTCTGTTTGTGGGAAACAGGAAGTGGCCATGATTCGGGTTCACTTGGAGTCAGAGAGAAAGGATCAGAATCAATGAAGTAGCCAGACGCAGTTCGATCTCTCTTTGGTAGCTCAGCAGGTTTTGTAGAACTGGCAGATGACTCATTTCGAGACATATTCACATATATGTCGGTATTAGGCCGAATTGAGATCTGTGTTTCACTTGTATTTTTTTGCTGTTCAATTTCAACAGGCAAGAGTTCAATTCCATTGTTGGTACCTCCTTCACTTCGTGTAGAAGAATCTTCAAATGTTATTAATCTTTCTGTCTGAACTTCCTGTATTGTAGCGAGAGGAGATTGGTGGCTACCCAGGAGTCCCGCGGCCTACTATTTAGTATTGGCCACATAGTGTGGTTTGATCAGATCGATGGAGACAAATCTCTTTTCTTTCTTGCCGGCAAGAGGCGGAAGAGGAAATGTTCTTGTTCCTTCCAGAGCCTGGGCAGGTACAGGCACTCTATAGGATGGCCCAAATTCTTTTTTGTCCACAATCTTTTCTCTAACCAGGTCACCAATCTTTGGGACCCAGGTAGGCCTTGCTAGAACAGCTTTCACTTCCTCAATGGCGGTCCGTTTTACTTGGACGTTGCTTTGTATTGCGGGTATTAATTGAGATCCTGTAAAACAGCCAAAAAATCATTAATGTCAATTTTTTTTCCATCTGACACTGCTGCCACACTCGAGATTGGGTACCCACATTCTAGTTCTAAGCAGGACTTCATATGGAGTGCGGCCCCCTAGGGAACTTCTTGGCATGTTGTTAAGTGCCCTCTGGGCCCCATACAGGTGATTGACCCAACTGCCGCCCAAGTCTAATACCCTAGTGGTTAAGGATTGCTTTAAGTCTCGGTTTTTCCTTTCCACAATCGGATTTCACTCAGGATGATACAGAGAGCAGTACCACAACACCACACCAACACTTTCCATGTCTTCTTTGTAAGCCCATGAGCAAAACGCAGGGCCATGGTCAGAATGTAATGTGTCGATTGCATATGTCCCTATGCATACTCGCAAATCGGGGAGCGGATGTAGCCATACGGCTAGAGTGGTCGACCTCGAATCTGGGGAACTGGGTTCGAGTCTCACGCTCAACATCCTGTGATTCTGGGCAAATCAATTAATCTCCCCGTGCCTAACAAAAATAAATGTGTCCCTCTGTAACGAAATTGGTGCTCATCTAAAGCCCTCTGATACCTGATATCCTCGGGTCTAGTTTGCGCTATATAAAAGTCTTAAAAAAATAAATAAATTAAAACAAAAAAAACTCCTTATTAATAGTTCGAGCGTCAGCTGAGTGCTGTGGCCAAACCCACAGGAATCTAGAGCATGAATCCGCTGCCACCAAGGTGTACTTGTAAGCCCCATATGATTGTAAGGTGCCACAGTGGTCCAAATAGTAAAAAACACAGTTGATGGACAGAATGTAGAACAATGTCATACATTCACCCCAGTACAGAGATCTGGGCCTAAATCCATCGTTTTTTTGCACTCTACACCACCCTGGGTTAGACACTGGCTATATGCAAATCAGCTCTGACCCTGTGCCTCATGGGAACAGTCCAGTCCGAACTACCAAGCCATGTCTTTCCCAGACCGGAATCAAGCATCCAAGGACCGGTTTCTGGCTATCAGCCTTCATCAGCCTGGATAGCTTGACTCCAGTGGTGTGGAGAGCCTGGGACTCACGTCTGAGCATACCCAGCCCACTCGGGGTGAAAATTGTAAAAAACACAGTTGATGGACAGAATGTAGAACAATGTCATACATTCACCCCAGTACAGAGATCTGGGCCTAAATCCATCGTTTTCTTGCACTCTACACCACCCTGGGTTAGACACTGGCTATATGCAAATCAGCTCTGACCCTGTGCCTCATGGGAACAGTCCAGTCCGAACTACCAAGCCATGTCTTTCCCAGACCGGAATCAAGCATCCAAGGACCGGTTTCTGGCTATCAGCCTTCATCAGCCTGGATAGCTTGACTCCAGTGGTGTGGAGAGCCTGGGACTCACATCTGAGCATACCCAGCCCACTCGGGGTGAAAATTGTAAAAAACACAGTTGATGGACAGAATGTAGAACAATGTCATACATTCACCCCAGTACAGAGATCTGGGCCTAAATCCATCGTTTTTTTGCACTCTACACCACCCTGGGTTAGACACTGGCTATATGCAAATCAGCTCTGACCCTGTGCCTCATGGGAACAGTCCAGTCCGAACTACCAAGCCATGTCTTTCCCAGACCGGAATCAAGCATCCAAGGACCGGTTTCTGGCTATCAGCCTTCATCAGCCTGGATAGCTTGACTCCAGTGGTGTGGAGAGCCTGGGACTCACGTCTGAGCATACCCAGCCCACTCGGGGTGAAAATTGTAAAAAACACAGTTGATGGACAGAATGTAGAACAATGTCATACATTCACCCCAGTACAGAGATCTGGGCCTAAATCCATCGTTTTTTTGCACTCTACACCACCCTGGGTTAGACACTGGCTATATGCAAATCAGCTCTGACCCTGTGCCTCATGGGAACAGTCCAGTCCGAACTACCAAGCCATGTCTTTCCCAGACCGGAATCAAGCATCCAAGGACCGGTTTCTGGCTATCAGCCTTCATCAGCCTGGAATCAGCCTGGATAGCTTGACTCCAGTGGTGTGGAGAGCCTGGGACTCACGTCTGTGCATACCAGCCCACTCGGGGTGAAAATTGTAAAAAACACAGTTGATGGACAGAATGTAGAACAATATCATACATTCACCCCAGTACAGAGATCTGGGCCTAAATCCGTCATTTTTTTGCACTCTACACCACCCTGGGTTAGACACTGACTATATGCAAATCAGCTCTGACCCTGTGCCTCATGGGAACAGTCCAGTCCAAACTACCAAGCCATGTCTTTCCCAGACCGGAATCAAGCATCCAAGGACCGGTTTCTGGCTATCAGCCTTCATCAGCCTGGATAGCTTGACTCCAGTGGTGTGGAGAGCCTGGGACTCACGTCTGAGCATACCCAGCCCACTCGGGGTGAAAATTGTAAAAAACACAGTTGATGGACAGAATGTAGAACAATGTCATACATTCAGCCCAGTACAGAGATCTGGGCCTAAATCCATCGTTTTTTTGCACTCTACACCATCCTGGGTTAGACACTGGCTATATGCAAATCAGCTCTGACCCTGTGCCTCATGGGAACAGTCCAGTCCGAACTACCAAGCCATGTCTTTCCCAGACCGGAATCAAGCATCCAAGGACCGGTTTCTGGCTATCAGCCTTCATCAGCCTGGATAGCTTGACTCCAGTGGTGTGGAGAGCCTGGGACTCACATCTGAGCATACCCAGCCCACTCGGGGTGAAAATTGTAAAAAACACAGTTGATGGACAGAATGTAGAACAATGTCATACATTCACCCCAGTACAGAGATCTGGGCCTAAATCCATCGTTTTTTTGCACTCTACACCACCCTGGGTTAGACACTGGCTATATGCAAATCAGCTCTGACCCTGTGCCTCATGGGAACAGTCCAGTCCGAACTACCAAGCCATGTCTTTCCCAGACCGGAATCAAGCATCCAAGGACCGGTTTCTGGCTATCAGCCTTCATCAGCCTGGATAGCTTGACTCCAGTGGTGTGGAGAGCCTGGGACCCACGTCTGAGCATACCCAGCCCACTCGGGGTGAAAATTGTAAAAAACACAGTTGATGGACAGAATGTAGAACAATGTCATACATTCACCCCAGTACAGAGATCTGGGCCTAAATCCATCGTTTTTTTGCACTCTACACCACCCTGGGTTAGACACTGGCTATATGCAAATCAGCTCTGACCCTGTGCCTCATGGGAACAGTCCAGTCCGAACTACCAAGCCATGTCTTTCCCAGACCGGAATCAAGCATCCAAGGACCGGTTTCTGGCTATCAGCCTTCATCAGCCTGGATAGCTTGACTCCAGTGTCTAACCCAGGGTGGTGTGGAGTGCAAAAAAACGATGGATTTAGGCCCAGATCTTTGTACTGGGGTGAATGTATGACATTGTTGTACATTCTGTCCATCAACTGTGTTTTTTACAGTGGTCCAAATAGACACATTCAAGAAGGCTGTCTAAAATCATTAGTGGGGTCTGAGGTGGACGTGCTATGGTGGAACCTCTCATCTGCTGGCAGATGTCGCACTTAAGGACAAAGCCCATGGTCTCTTTGGTAAGACCTGGCCACCAATTACGCTGTTTCAGTAGTGAAACCGTTGCAGTAACACCTGCGTGTGCTATCCCAGACCTCGTGTGCAGCTAGAATTAAACCTAATCTGCGATCCATGTTTCCCCCACTCCTTGAATTTGAGCATACGGAATATTTTGTGCGCTAACTTGTAGGAGCATTTGAGTGGAAAACCTTTTAGCAAGGCTGATCTGCTGTTACACATAGCGTTCACAGCTCTCATTATCTGTCCATCTATTCTCGTACTAGAATGAGTGATTGCAGCAAGGGCAGTAATTCTCACTGTCGCCTTGGCGGATTCATCACCCAGTGAATTCCCTTCAACGTGCACACCAACATGCTGTTGACTCAGTGTGTGAATTACATGAGCCTGTGGCAAGCCTTTCTTCAGCTCCGCCACTTGTTCCCATAACAACTTTTACTTTATTGTGCACTCTTCTGAATCTCTAAACCCAGTCTGGATCCAATAGTGAAGATGTTTGTTGTATGACTGGACACAGTAAAACGAATTGCACACAATAAGTGTGGGGAATTCCCGATCCGTTTTTTTAGTGCCAGTATCAGGGCTTTTAGGTTTGCCAGCTGTGCCATGCAATCTCCAAGAGATTGGGTCTGCGTATTTCTAGGAACTTGCAGTCCTGTATATGTCCCTTTACAAAAGCACATGCTGCGATGTATTGTTTACTTCCTACGGCTGGTAGGGCAGATCCGTCAGTGTAAATTATGTATTCATACTGGTCTAGAGGCATTATTTATTTCGGGAGAGGGTATTCTTGGTCATACTGAAGGTATGCTTGTGTTTTGTTTTGTTTCAAAGTCTGTTTTATTTTCAACTTCAGGGGAAACATGGCACAGGTCTTAAAGTACACAGCTTTAAGCCTTCAACCCTATACTGGGCCGGCCGCGTGCGCAGGCAGTGCAGTTGTTGCACAGAAAATGCAACTCAAGGAGCAAATATTAACACAGCATGTCGCCTACAACCCCTGTGGGGCCGGTCGCGTAGTGCTTAAGAGTGCGATACCTAGAGATGAAGCAGGCATAGACACAACCTCTATGGGACCAGAACTTGAAGTCACGAGTAAGAGGTCTAAAAAAAAACAAAGAGCCAGAGGCGTCAGAGGAAAAGAAGATAGGTGAGAAAAGTTAGAGGTAAAAGTTAAAAGAGAAGGTGTGGCATGGACGGGCAGGAGGAGGGAGCGCAGCGTGAAGGTCCCTTGCAGGCCCCGTTGTCCACGCGTGGAGGGGGGCTACGCCAACAGGGGCTCTGCATGCAGAAGCAATCTGTCAGGGGCAGGCGGCAGTATAGCATCTTCAAAAAATCGCAGCGCCCTAAGTTTAGTAGGCATGTAACGGGTACGCTCTATCGCGCAAAGGTATTTAATCAGAGGGTGCCAGACAGTTTGAAAACGAGTGTCTCGTGCTGGTATCCGCGCTGTGAAGAGATCCATTGTAAGGACTTGCCATAAGCGCACGTACCAAGCAGCGATTGGAGGGGGCTCTGCTTTCTTCCAGTAGAGCTCTATAAGCTGCTTAGCAGCTCCGAGCATCTGAAGCGCAATTATCCAATCGCTACAGGTGCGTGCCTTAAGATAGGCAGGTTTAATGCCCAAAAGAATCGTGCTTGTGGCTTCAGGCAGAGGGAACCTCAACACCCTTTTAATGTGGCTGTGGACCTCCTTCCAAAACAGGGTTAGTAGCGGGCAGGCCCACCAGATGTCTATGAGATCCCCAGGCGCAGTCGAACACCTCCAGCACATGGTGGAAGTCACAGGGAACATCTAATGTAGCCTCGTAGGCGTATAATACCATTGCGTCATGACTTTATATGCATTTTCTTGCTGTGGGACGCTGCGATAGATCTTGGGGATATCTCGCCATAAGCGACTTCACTGCGGAGGCATGATTTCCGTAGCGGATGTTGACTGCTATTGACGTTGGTATGGGTGGGAAGGCGTTTCCAGGGGATGCTGCAGGATCTGATAGATCCGAGAAACCAGGCCCTTCGATTCATCAAAAGAGCGGACCAGCCGCTCAAAGGGAGTGAATGGGTGGGTATCTGCCTGATACATCTCTGCCGAGGGGACCCAGTACTGCAGCTGTGCGTACTGTAGTCATGCAGTAACTGCGAGACAAAACTCTTCTCTACACTGAGCGAACGTTTTGATAGTGCCTCCCTCAAATAGGTCGCCAATCACTCTGCATCCCCCTTGCGAACACTTGGTAAAAGCTTGCGTGATATAGGCCGGATGGAATAAAGGATTCACTTCAATGGGCTTATGTGGAGAAGGGAATGTTGATAGGCCTCTGCGCACCGCCACCTTGTCCCAGATATCCAGGACCGTTCGAGTGGGCACCGTCATATATGCACTTCGGGAGCGTGCCTCTCTGTGGAGCCACGTGAGGTCCAAAATGGTACGCCCAGTGTCCGTCCTATCCATGTGCAGCCAAACCTTTTCAATCTCAGTTGTTGTCCATTCCGTCGCAAAGTGGAGATGGGAAGCCCAATAGTAATCCAGGAGGTTGGGACAGGCCAGTCCCCCTCTGTCCCGCGGTAGCGTAAGAATCTTGTGAGAGAACCACGGCCTACGCCCTCCCCAAATGAATGTAATAAGTTTAAGTTGAAGGCCCTGTTCCTTCTCCCTTGCTCTAGCTCCAGCGACCAAACCCCCCCTTCCCAAGAACACCTGGGTTAGGAAATGGGGCAAGGCAGATATGCCATCTCTCTGCTCATCTTTACTCAATTCCTGCCCCGACCTTTCTGGCCTCGCCGCCCCGGTCCAAATGGCCACTATTGACAGCTGGCTGACCCAGGCAGGCGACGACTTTGCCCCTCTGAGGCGGATCACGGTTAAGCGAGCCCATGCTGCTAACCGTTGGTTCACCTCCGAGCTTAAGGAGAAGAAACTGGCCGCGCGTAGAGCAGAGCGTGCATGGAGAAGGGACTACTGTCCTGCCAAAAAACTCTTTTATCTCTCTGTGCTCAAAGCATACAAGCAAGGCATCCTCGATTCCAAGACCCTGTTTTATTCCAACAGGATACTGGCAGCAGAATCCCAAACTAAAGAGATTTTTGCTACGGTACACGAGCTTGCCTCATCTAATAGAGTCATGGCCTCGATCCCCCCTTCCCAATCGCTCTGCGACTCACTTAATGATTTTTTCATTAACAAGGTCGCAAAGATCAAGGCCAACATCCCCCTCCCCTCCCCTACCTTCACCAATCCCTCCCCTCCTGCTGTCGCCTCCAAACTTACTTCCTTTCCCCCCCTCACCGAGGTCACGCTCCTTCCCCTCTTCGCAAGACAAAGTCAGGCTCCCCCCTAGACTTTGCCCCGGCTCATATTCTGAGAGAAATCTTCCTTAATTGCCCTACCCCCCCCTCACTCTTCTGAACGAGTCACTCAGCAATGGTGTGGTCCCCACCGCTCACAAATTCGCGGCTGTTATTCCCATCCTTAAAAAGCCCGGTGCCGACCCTTCATCACCTTCTAATTACCGTCCTATCTCCCTTCTGCCCTACTTGGGCAAGGTTCTAGAAACCCATGTCACCAGCACTCTGAGCACCTATGTGGAAGCTAATCACTGCCTCTCCCCTCGGCAGGCGGGTTTTCGCCCCCTCCATTCTACGGAGAAGGTGGTGACCTCAGTGATGGACTGCCTACGCGAGGGCATTGATACCAACTTTCCGCAGGCCCTCATTCTTTTAGATCTGTCCGCCGCCTTTGACACGGTGGACCACTCCATCCTCCTTACCCGTGTCAGGGCGGCGGGCATAGAGGGCCTGGCCCTCGCCTGGCTTGAGTCCTTCCTGAGCGATAGGGCTCAGGCGGTCCATCTAGCTGGTTACACTGCTGTCCCTCGTGGGGTTGTATGTGGAGTTCCCCAAGGTTCCTCACTTTCTCCCCTTTTGTTTAATTTATACATCTACCCCCTTATTTTTTTGTTACAGCAGCTGGAGGTCACGGTGTTTAACTACGCCGACGACCTCCAGCTTATCTTTAACCTTTCCCATTCCTCCTCCTCATCCCTGAACGTCCAATCCATCATGTTGTTCATTCAGGATTGTATGAACTGCAACCACCTCAAACTCAATCCGGACAAAACAGAACTAGTCCTAACTGGAGGTGGTTGCAGTCCCTGGTCCCCCTCTTACTGGCCTCCTTCACTTGGTGTCCCTCCGATCCCGGTTCCTAAGGTCAAAACCCTTGGTATTCTTTTGAACTCCTCACTTTCTGTTCACTCCCAGGTCAACTCAGTTGTTTCTTCCAGCTTTTTTTCCCTGAGAACCATTAGGAAGATCTCTCGCTTCTTCTCTCTGCCCGCTCTAAAGATCATAGTAATGGCTATGGTGCTCTCGCGCCTTGATTATGGCAACATCATCTACAACGGCGCCCCAGCCTATGCCATTCGCCGTCTGCAGCTAGTGCAGAAACAGGCTGCCCGCCTGATTCATGGCCTGCCTAAATTCCATCGCGTCACTCCTTTATTGCAGGCCCTGCACTGGCTGCCGGTGAAAGAGCGAGCCTTGTTTAAGCTTGGCTGTACCACCTTTCAGGCCAGAATGGGCACCGCTCCGGAGTTCATCTGCTCCGCTATCATGCCCTATACGCCGGGCAGAGAGCTTCGCTCCTCTCATCAGGCCCTGTTAACCATCCCTCGTTTCAGAAAGAAAAAGGCAGGCGGAACAAAATTCGCAGTTCTCGCTCCTGCGTTCTGGAACTCTCTCCCGGCGGAACTCCGCGGGACACCCTCCTACACTGAGTTCCGGAAAGGTCTAAAAACCCTGCTCTTTTCTCGAGCTTACAATGCCTAGTCTTCCCTCCGCTCCTGTTGGCCTTCCTACTGTTCAAAAGCGCCAAGAAACCGCGTGGTAAAAGTGCGCTATAGAAATATTTTTAAATTCAAATTCAAATCTGATATAGAGGAATGGGAGTGGGAAGGCATTGGAATAAATATAAAATGTTGGGAAGTACAGACATCTTAACAGCATTAAGTCCGCCCAGCCACGACATCACCAAGAGTTTCCATGCCCAAAGGCCCTCTTACATTCTCTCCAGCTTACCTGGGTCCACGCGGCCAAGGAGGGAGTCAGCTGTAGACCCAAGTACCGCATGTGACTAGTGGCCCATTGGTAGGGGGCGAGTGCCTCCCGAAGCGGTATCTCTTCCTGCGGGATCGTGAAGTTATGCGCCCAGGATTTGTCATGATTAATTTTGAGACCGGAGACCCGCTCAAAGGGGAATGGGGTGCTGGGAGAGACTACCGGGGGCGTGAAAGCGTGAGGATGAGGTCGTCCGTGCAGAGCGCCACCTTGTTCTGCCGGCCCCCAAGAGAGATGCTGTGTATGTCTGTTGCCTGCCTGATTAGCTCCACCAGGGGCTCCACCAGTAGGCCAAAGAGCAGCAGGGATAGGCCCCACCCATTGGCAGGTACCCCGATGTATAGTGAAAGGCTCCGTAAGTTGCCCGTTTAGTCTAATCCTCGCCTGCGGGGCAAGATAGGGCGCCATGATCATGGATACCATTTTCCTCCCCAGCCCATTTCTCTGCAGCACCGTCCGAAGGAAGGCCCAGTCCACCCGATCAAATGCCTTCTCCGCTTCCAGTGAGAGGAGGCAGGCCGGTATATCCCAGTGTTGCGCCTTCCCCACTAAGTGCACGATCCTTCGTACATTATCTGCCCCTTGGCGGTTGCAGGTGAAGCCAACATGGTCCGGATCTACCAGACCAGGCATGTGGAGTTCCAAACGTTTTGCAAGCACTTTGGTATAAATTTTCAAGTCGGAATTTAACAATGCTATAGAGCGGTAGGAGGCACAGAGCGCGGGATCCTTCCCTGTCTTAGGGATCAAGGCTATCTCCGCCATACCCATAGAGGGCGTTGGCCCATCCGTGTCGGAGAAGGAGTTATACAGCCGCAGGAGATGAGGCTGAAGTTGTGGTTGGAACATGCTATAAAGGGATAGGGGCAGACCATCTGGGCCCGGCGTTTTACCAAGCGGAAGGTCTCGTAGGATGCTTGTGTTTTTGATGTAGAATCATATTTGTAGTCTGCATCTGTTGCAGTGAGAGATTTATCCCATTGTATCCATTGTGAATGGAAGGCTTTCGTGTTTGGAATGCTTGCTTTCGTAACAGCCTCTAAGGTTGGTACTGGAGGTATGACAATTGTTAATTTCTCCTGAGCTAGTGCTCTTTCTCTCACTACAGGAGTCTGTACTGCTGTCACTATTTTTTCAGTTGAGGCAAAACGCATTTCAGCGTTTGTGTACAAATGTGATTTGTATGCAAAGGATAGAGTTTCTCCTTTGTTGATGGCCAGATAAGTTTACCCTGAATGACCCGCGACTTCTAGGATCATCAAATTCGTGGTGTTTACACATGTGTGAAAGTGTTTGGAAGCTATCATGTCAGCTTGTATGGAACAGAGTATTTTTGTGTGTTCCTGTGTTCAATGTCAAACTGAAAAATTAGGTCTAATTAAGTCGTCGAAAGGTTTTACTTTTTCTGCGTAATCTGTCAGATAAATATCATCTACGTAGGACAATGCCTCCTCATTACAGTTTTGAAGAAACTCTGATACTCTTGCTGAGAACAACCCGGGGCTATTCCTATACCCTTGGGCATTCAACAGCATTGGCGTTGAGAGCCTACGGCCAAAAATACTGTCAAATATCTGCTTTTAGGCACTATATTTTGGCAAAAGAAATCATTTGAGATATCTAGTGTTGTTTTGTATTTCTTCCGCATAATGTTATTCACTAATGCAGCACTGTGTGCATTTGGTACTGCAAATGTTTTTGTGCATGTGTTAAATTTCCTGTAGTTTAAAACTAGACGGTATGAAATGTTGGGTTTCATTAAGGGAAACAAAGGATTATTTATTTATTTTATTTATTTATAAACATGGAAGAGGTGCCACTTTCAATCACACCTTGGTATTCAGGTTGATCTAAGATCACCCTGACTTGCTTCTTTGCGTCATGTTTTATTGACTACTGTCTCTGTGGAGTTGGAGTAGTTTTAACTGGGATTTCATGGTGAAGTGACTCAGCATTCTACCCTACATGATTACAGTATAATGCAGGAGCTAGCGCTACTACCCACTCCTGCGCTTATGTATGTTTCAGTGACTCTGGAACGAGGCATGAGAAGGTCGGTAATATTACATCTTCCCCTTTTGGCAGTTCATAACAAACTCAGGTGGGCAATCTTTTTCATCCAAAAGGATATTGTGTCCATATGTCAGGTTCTACCAAAAGAGACCTTTTACTTTCCTTGGTACGTCCCCCTCCATTTGTAGTGTTATTTCGTATAACTGATGTGGGACACTTACCCTGGTATCAAGTGTTTCCACTGTGATATGTTCATTCAACGCTGCTGTCATTAGAAACTCCATCAGGTTCTGTTGAGCTATTGTTGCTTCTGCTGCGCTGTCTAGCACGTCAGAGCTCATTCAATAGTTAAGACCAGCAATCTTCTTCTTTTCAAATTGAGGTTTAGATTTTGGTTTATCTTCTTGTTTGATAATGTAGTCTGAAGTGCGGTGTGTGTCTCTTGGCTTGACTCGTTCTTCTGATCTGCGTTCTGAATGTCCTTACCTCTTGGAGTTTTTTGATGAACCCTGAAAAAAACAAGAGGAACGTGTACCAGTATCCTGATACCTGTCAGGTTTTTTTGATATTTTTACGCTTTTTAAGGTTATATTTTCTATCAGCGGGCCCTGTTGAGGAGACCCACGCTGTGATTGTGATGTATTCTGCTTGTTTTTTTATTCTTTATTGTCCCATTTCTTTTTAGGCGAATTGAGTGCTTGCTTTGAGTTATCCTTTTCAGGATTAGCCATTAATTGTGGTTTCACTGGTCTATTTCCCAAATTATTTCTATCCGGTGAAGCAAAGGTATCTTCGTTAACTTTAGGTAATTCTCACTCTTGTTGTGCAGAAGTGCATTCCCTCAGGCGTTGGCGTATAGCCACCACTTCTGCCTCCACTTTTTATGTTGACTAACTTGTAGATACCTGGGAAAATTACCTATCAATTTCATCCCCAAGTCCAGGGCAGGTTATGCCCTGAACTCGTTCTGTATTTGTTTCAATACTTCTGGTATGACTGCTATTGAGGGGGTACCATGCTTGCTGGTATAAATGGATGAGAAAACTGTACCGCAAGTGGTACAATCTTCTATCGGGGGAGCTATCCCCATCGGCAAGCAAACTGTCAGTATTCTGAGTTTTTCTAGCAGGCCTGTATGGGTAAAGTCTGCTTCAAGCTGTGCTATTTTCTGTGCTACCCAGAACGGCATTTGCTCACGTTTAGTGGGCATTCTACCCATAATAGCGTTCAGCGTTTGTGGGGGGATTTTTGTTGCAGTCCCTTGTAGTTGACCAGCTTGAGTAACCCTTGTAGTTTGAATTGTAAGTGTTTGCATTATGAACTGTAGCTTTATTATTTCTTTGTAAAGGGGTCGTAAGTCTGCTGCTTGCAATGTATCGTTGGTTGGTTGGTTGCTTTATTTCGATATGCATATACCATAAAAGCATTACACGAAAATATATAAAACAGCACATCGTGAAAAAGAGACTGTACATTAAAATCAACAAGTAAAAATGACAATTAATCAGAATAAATTAGTTTGAAAAATGAATTAAATCGATATAGACAATCTTTTTAGGCGAATCACCCAGGCCCATTTTAAAAATTTGGATACGGCGCAAACAATGGGAGGAGCTGTGTCAGTTAATAGAATCCGTAGAGCCACCGAATACTGTCGAGTACCCATCTCTCTACAAGGTGGTTTGAGCCAGTGAGATCTGGGGCGCACATAATCCGGGCATTCAAAAAGGAAGTGTGCCACAGTTTCGGGTCTGTCAGTACATAGGGCACAGTTGCGTGATACCTGCTTAGGCGAATTCCATCTGGAAAGAAGGTCGGCTAGGGGTAGAGTCCCTAGTCTGAATTTAATATAAAGAGCCCGATCCATGGGGATGGTAATAATGTCCAGGAAGGGTTCGAAAGCAACAACATCTTTTATTTTCAGGTAAGCTGCGGTGGAATTGCAGTGACGCTGATTGCTGATGAGCTTTGAGGAAACCCATTCCCAATATATTTTTTTCAGGGTCTCCTTCGGAGGAGCTGAGTGGGTGGACCAACAAGAACCCAATCCCAGGTCCACAAGCAGGTGTTTAATGTCCCTGAGCCATTTGATCTTCTGCCAGCCATCGGAGTGCATAACCTCTGCCAGCCCGTCTGCATAAGATTTTAATTCCGGGACCCTCCACAGGCGAGCCCACAGCAGAAGAGGCCGGAGGCGGACCAGGTCCTTGATTGATTTACAGCCCGCGTCCATGAGCACCGGAACTGTCGGGGTACTCATCGGAATGGCCAAGAGGTCCTTAATGAATTTATTCTCTGCCTTAGACAAAGACTCCATATTACCCAGACTCCATAACTCAGCTCCGTAAAGTGAGGCGGATACTGCTCGAGCTTTGTAAATATCTATTATCGGAGCTACACAGTGTTTTGATGAATTATTGTACTCCTTTAACAAGGCTCCCCCCACCCTTTTGTGGGCCGCAGTCATTTTGTTAATGTGGGGAGACCAGTTCATAACATCACTCAAACGGATACCCAAATAATCAAATTCTGTCACTCTTTCAAGGGGGATAGAATTCAGAATGGGGGGGCGGCCAAGTTTGCGGGGGGGTGCATGATTAAGTACTTTGTTTTGTCCACATTTATGACAAGTCCTCTGTTTGCACAAAAATCCTGAAAGCGGTTCAGGAGCTTCTGGAGGCCTTGGGGAGTTTTCGAGATGAGAAGGGTGTCGTCGGCAAACAACAGAGTTGGAATCTTAACGCCACCCAAGGTGGGGGCGTCTGCTGGTTCTTCAAGCAGGTGCTCTACCACCCCATTCACATAGAGGGAGAATAGGGTGGGAGCTAAAACGCAGCCCTGCCGGACACCCCTCGCAACCCGGATCTTATCTGTCTTTTCACCATTCAAACCCCATCTAACCTGGGCATAGTTGGCATTATGCAATTTCATGAGGAGGTTTAAGATGTAAGGGGGCATCCCTAGACCGTGCAACACCCTCCAGAGTTCCTCCCTAGGGACCAGGTCAAAGGCAGTCTTCAGGTCTATAAAGGCCAAATAAAGACTGCCTTTGCCCAGCTCCACCACCTTCCAATTGAGTAACAGGAGTCTAAAGACTTGTTCGATGGTTCCTGTGCCTGAGCGAAACCCAGCTTGCATCTCAGACAGTATGTGGTTATCATCCACCCATGAAAGAATCCTCCCCAGAATAGCTTTTCCCGCCACCTTCTGGGTCGAGTCTATAAGGCTTATTGGCCTATAGTTCCCTGGTAGATCCCGACTACCCTTTTTAAAAATTGGGACTACCTCCGCCCCTCTCCAGGTCTCTGGGACAGGTCCTCCCTCAATAATAGCATTTAGAAGTGCAGAGATCAACACCCCCCATTCGCCTGGATATGCTCGAAGAAGGTCCCCTGGTAACCCATCCGGGCCAGCTGCTTTTAGTGGTGTAAGAGTTTTAATCAGGTTCGTGACCTCCCGTGCAGAGAAAAAATCCATATCTCTGTCCAAAGTATAGGGGGGAAGGATAAAGGGGTCATTAAGCGTGCCTTCTATGGCGGAGTAGAGAGCCAAAAAATGGTTGAACCACGCCTGGGCAGTGATAGTACAAGTCCTTAAGGTGTCGTCAGGGCGATTCCTACTGCCCACCAGGTCCCAAAACCCTTTGGCATCCCTCCCTCGACTGGCAGCCAAAAGATCCTGCCAAAAGTTATCCTCCCATTCTTTCTTAGCGTTTTTTTGACAGTGAGAGTATAACCTTCTGGCCTCCCTAATCCTGAGTTGTAATTTGGATTTAACTGCATCAACAAGCAGAATCTTCGCCTCCCTGCACTTGCGATTAAACCAGCCTTGTCTGGCCCGGGGACCTAGTTTCTTCCCATTGGCGCTACCTGAGACAAAAAAAAGATCACTAAGAGCCTGGGTTAAGTTGCAAAACCTGACAGGCACATCCACCAGCCCGCCCCCCAGAGAGTCAAGGTTTTCTACGGCTGCAGCTAAAAGCTGCGTTATAGAAGATATTTTCTCCACTGAGAGCGACAGCTTAGCCCACTTTAGCCGTCGACCACAATTGGATACTGATGACATATCCGGGGCAGGAAAACAAATAGTTCTGCTCCCTATACCATCTAACCACCTATGGGTCAGGGTAAGCGAGAGAAGGTTGTGGTCACTCTCTACAGAGGGTATGATAACCATATCCTTTACCATGCTCCATAGGTGTACGTCAAGGAGAAAGTAATCAATTCTTGACGTATGCGCGGGCCTATTGTATGTATGGGCTCCCTTTTTGTCAGAACTAGTCCTGCCATTACGGGCCCTCAGGTCAAACTCCATTGTTAGGGAATTGACCTGGAGCACCACATCCGTCCATTTTTTGATTGGACTGAGCTCTAGAGCTGGTATCCCCCACCTATTGTCATCGACCTCTTGATCCTGTGAGACTTCAGGGCCAAGAGGCTCGAAGGTGCAATTAGAGTCGCCCGCAACCAGAGTACGGTGCTTATGTGGGGAGGATCGAAGCAAGGCCTCCAGACGGGCTATGGTGGGGGATTCTCTACCCCCCTTCATACCTCGGGCATAAATATTGAAGATATTTACAATAACTTGACCCTTGGAATTTTTCAGGGTGATGTTGAGGAGGTCCGGGCATTGGGTATCATGCTCCTCCACCCTACAGTTAAGTGCGGAAGCTACACAAACAAGGAGGCCTCCCGAGGGACGACCCCTACCAATCTCTGAATGTACAGCCGGTATATGGTGGGATGAGTATCCTGCCTTGTGAGAGGGCTCCCTACTCCAGGTTTCCTGGAACAGGCATATGGAGTATTCCTCCACAAGAGCGTTCCAGTCGGGCAGGGCCAATTTCCTGTCCAGACCGGCCACATTCCAACTGAGAACCCTAACAAGTGGGTCCGCCACAACCGAAATGCTACCGGGCTCAACAGGGTCCACCGTGTCTGTGTCTCCCGGGGGAGGACAGGCAATGGCAGGCTCAATTTGGACCATCGCCGCCCCTGCTTCCCCTATATCGCCAGGGGCGACCTGCTCCCCTGGAGTAAGCAGTAGGTCATTTCGTACTACAAATCTGGAGCTTCTAGTATTAGATGTTCTATCCACTCTATTAGTTCTACCCCTACTAGTTTTCGAGTGATCAAGGGTTTGTCACCATCCCCTCCCTAGGTCTTGCCAACCACCCGAAGAATTAAAAATCGGGCCAGTAGTATGGTTATAATACTGTGGCGGTGGAGCTGATGTAATAATCCCTGGCCACGGAAGACTTGAGGGGCAAATTTGCTCATTAAACAGACAAGTCGAGACACTGGTGGGACGTGGGTAAAAAAAAGTGAGGTCAACAATGCCAATTCCTCCATTACTTAAGCACCAACCCTGTCTTGTTAGCCATCCTACCACCCTTGGATCTTGAAAGTTAACCACAATACAGTCCCCCCCCAGGCTTTTGGTGGTAGAGCCTATCCAGTCTATTCGCCTTACCCCCAATATAAGACCATCCACATACCCTGGTAGAGGCCGATTCACCCTTAACCAGTGCATAACTTTATTTTTAAGCATCTGGAAGGTTTCTCTCTGTCCCGATAAGAGTGGAGGGACATTTTTTAGGATTACTACAAAGGGGAAGGAGTCTGGGGTGAGGTTCATGGGGGGTTTCTTATGAGGTGGCTTTATCGGGGGTGGTACGGACGGTCTGGGGACAATAGGAGCAGGGCGGGGTATAGGTTTATTTGCTAAAGGTTGATTACCAATAGGTACGGCAGATGATAAAGCAGTACCCACTCTAGTACCCACGACACCCCCTTTTACTACAGTGACCGAGGAGTTTGAACTAAGCGGCGGTTGTTGCGCCGCAGTCTGAGCAGGGGCTACAATGATGGGGGGATTTACGACAAGTCCCAGTGGTGCTAGATTGGGAGGCTTAAGAAGTCTCTTTACAGCCGCACTATCATTCTTTGCTAGGAATGGAGAGTTAGATTGTTGCCTTTGTCCCTTAGCTTGTGGTGCAACTTGGGTAGTGTTCTGGCACTTACTGCTTTCATCCAGCCTAGCCTGAGCTTTTATCAATGCCTTTGTAGAAAAGAAATGATCTAATGTTACCTGCTCGAAATGGTCTAAGAGGTCAGAGAGCTTACTAATGCGTTCCTCTAATGGGAGCAATATTGACCGTAACAACCTTTCTAGGTCAGGGAATAGACTGCTTGGGGTGGCGATTTATCAGCCGTTACCAACCCAGTGACTGGAAGAATGATAGAACTAAGATCTGGGCTATCTAGTGTCGCAACAACCCCCTCTTGGATAATTTCCCTACCACGGCTTACTTCGGTGACAACCTTACTGGGACACGTACTTTTGTTAACTTTTCTAAGTTTGTGTGAGGGCTTAGCTGGGAAACATTTTCTGGACGCAGTATTCCTTTTTCTTTTAGAACCTGAATTAGGGTGGGTTAATGAAACCTGAGCACATAATTCAGCTGTACAAGTTATAGAATCTGTATGACTCACACAAGAAGGAATCAATTCGCCCGCAATACCCTGGTTCTCCTTATTAGTAGTAGCATCATGAACTAATTCGGATACATCAGGCAAGTTTAGTGATGACAAAGGTGTTACTAATGCAGGATAGATTTGTGCAGAGCGTTTATCCACGGGATTTTTAAGAAGTTCGATAGATAGTCTCCGCTCTGCACGCCTCTCAGCAAGCGATATTTCTTTGTCAATCAACTGAATCGGGCGGTTAAAAATTTTATCCAAGGGACCAATAACTGTTAGCCCGGCATCGCTCGGTGATGTCATCAAGGCGGTGCTACTTAGGAGTTCCGGCATTCCTTAAGGTTATCAGCCCTTTTGCAACACTTAGTGGAGGGCACTTGTATAGCACAACAATGTACTAAGGAAAATAATATCCGTTTAGAATCAATGACAGGGGGGTGGCCCAGCCCAGCCTCTACCGGCCCGGACGGCCACAGACGGTCCCGCCCTTGTCCCGGGCTTCTCCCGGGCGCGCTCCCGCGCCGGGGCACAAATAGGTCCTTTTATAATGAGGGGGAGAGTTTATGGGCGGGGGGGGGCGGGGCCAGCAGGGAGAGCAGCCCAGGTGTTGTGAATAGGGCACGCAGGGACTCCTGGTTAGTTGAGTCCCTGCTCCCACGCTCGCAACCCTGCCGGCAGCTCCAGAGGCCCCAAGGTCAACACTCCTGTCCCAGAAGGCACACGCTCGGTGTGCGGTGCTGCGGGACCCGCGAAGCGGGTCCGGCGAGGTCTCTCTCTCCTCAAGGGCTGACGCAGAAGCAAAAGGTCAGTGGGAGCAACAGCAGGCACACAGGCGAAAAAAGGGTCCCGTTGAAACAGGCTCCTCGCCCGCTTTTCACTCCGTGGGCGGGGGGGCGGGGCCAGCAGGGAGAGCAGCCCAGGTGTTGTGAATAGGGCACGCAGGGACTCCTGGTTAGTTGAGTCCCTGCTCCCACGCTCGCAACCCTGCCGGCAGCTCCAGAGGCCCCAAGGTCAACACTCCTGTCCCAGAAGGCACACGCTCGGTGTGCGGCGCTGCGGGACCCGCAAAGCGGGTCCGGCGAGGTCTCTCTCTCCTCAAGGGCTGACGCGGAAGCAAAAGGTCAGTGGGAGCAACAGCAGGCACACAGGCGAAAAAAGGGTCAGCGTTTGTGGGGGGATTTTTGTTGCAGTCCCTTGTAGTTGACCAGCTTGAGTAACCCTTGTAGGTTGAATTGTAAGTGTTTGCATTATGAACTGTAGCTTTATTATTTCTTTGTAAAGGGGTCGTAAGTCTGCTGCTTGCATTGTATCAATCTCTGGATGTGGTGTGTAAGCAGCTTGGACTGGCCGAGTCGCTCCGTCTCTTCTGAGTGGACCTAGTCTCACTTTTTCTGTGGTGTGTGGAAGGGAGACTTTAAACCATTTTATATGCTCTTGGTAAGTTTACAGGACTTCTGTGTCCTCGTATGGAGAGTATTCATCTGGCATTTTATCTGGAATGTAACTGTGAAAAACATATGTACCTGCGTCTGCAGGTGGGAATTTACCCCAAGAATAGAGCACCTCTGTCCTGTATTCCTCATGTGCCTCAATCACGATCGTAACAGTCCCACCTAATGCCGAGAGACCATCATTTTCTAATTTTATAGCATTTGCATTTCTGCATTTTTCTGAAATATTTAGAGCACCTTCCTGTTCAGCTTTTTCCCTACTAGCAGCACTAGCACCACTCGCACTACTTTCTGCTGTTTGAAACATTATGAGTGGAAGTTTTAATAGAGGAAGAGATACATTTTTACACAATGTGGGGAACTATAATCCTTCAAGCTTGAACAAACCTGCAGCCAATACATAGGATATACCTACTCAGCTGCGGCAGACTTTTCCCTTCCCACCCCTGAAGTCTCTGGGAAAATATGAGTAGGGGTCTCTGAGAAAGCACTACTGAACTACTCAGATTTAACCATTAAATTAGAACCAAGCCCCATGTTGGGTGCAATACTGTGTAGTTCCTATAAATCTATCTAGGATATGCATGTTTAGACAACATAAACTAATGGATTGGTGTCAGTCGTGCTCACTTGGACTCAGAGAAATACACAGCATAAACGATGGGGGCGTTTTCAATCTGCATTTATTGAACCAGCGTCATTCTACTATAAAATATGTGTGCTGCGACAGTACTTAGACAGAAAGAGATATATATGGTTGCAAATAGTGGTGGGCGGCAAATTCCGTTCCACTTGCGAAACTTGCAAAATTTCGGCATTTTCACGTTCCGCGCGGAATGCGGAAATGTCAAAACTTCCGCGATCCACGTCGGAACGGAATTGTATCATTAATGAGGGTCTTCTCCAATGAGTTGGTTGGTGATTTTTCTCACGAGTTAGTGTCTGTTCCAATGATAGGTTTCAGTTCCCATAAGCGAGTGTCTGTTCTAATGAGTGGATGTCTGTCCTAATTGGTGGGTATGAGTTGCTATGAGTAAGTGCCTATTCCTGCCTGTGAGTATATTTTCTCCTGCATGTGTCTGTTGTGAAAGTAAGTAACATTTCCCATTAACAGGTCTCTGTTTTGAAGTGTGCATGCCTTCTCTAATGAATGAATGTCGGATACTTGAGTGTCTGTTTCCATGAGTATATTTTCTTATAAGTGAGTGTCTATTCCAATGAGCGGGGGTCTATTTCAACTAGCGGATGTCTGTTTCAATGAGCGGGTGTCTGTTTCAATGAGCGGCAGTCTGTTTCATTGAGCGCAGTTCTGTTTCAATGAGCGGGTGTCTGTTTCATGAGCGGGTGTCTGTTTCAATGAGCGGGAGCCTTTTCTCATGACTACATTTCTGTTCGCATGAGAGTTTGGTTTCATGAGTGTGTGCCTGCCCCTATGAATGAAAGCCTTTTTCCATGAGTTGGTGTACGTTATCACGGGCAGGTTTCTGTTCTCGTGAACAGGTGTATTTTTCCATGAGTGGGTGTCGGCTTCCACGAGTGGATCTGTGTTCCCATGAGTGGGCGCCTTTTCCCGTAAGCCAGTATCTGCTACAATGGGAGTGTGTGTATTCTCATGAGTAGATGTCTATTCCATGAGTGGATGTCTGTTCCCATGGGTTGGTGTCTGTTCTCTAGCATTGGTGCCTGGTTCTGTCAGTGAGTGTCTGCTCCTAAGGGCATGTTGCAGGGAAAGTGGTCCCAGTATACACACTACAGAGAACACAGACAATCTTTTGTACTTTACAAACGAAAAAATATATACATTGAATTTGTGAGAGATGTTGTTTATTCACATCCTCATCAGAGCACATATATGCAAAATCTCTTCATTGGGTATAAACATTGTGCCCGGAGAGGAGGGGGGGAGGAAGTGGGGAAGGTAAGTGGTTTTGTGAGGATTAAAGTTGTGTAGACAGTTTAAAGGGTTCAGTGTGGTCACAAATTAAATAGTTGACGTCACAGAGACATACCATTTAGCCACATAAAAACAGTTGTTTAACCATGCCGGTATGATAAAACACAGTAACAATAATCTGTTGTTCTTGGGTAGGCCAGAGTACAAAAGTCGACGTTTCGACCCCAGACCTGCGTAGGTTGAGTTACACCTTACTATGGGTTATTCCTCAGGACAAGGACGTGTGGCAGAAGTGGGGCACCTAGGGTAAATGGAAATAGAATAAACTAACGAAAAATCACCTACTTAGGCAAAGGGCAAAAAAGCTCCAGATAGTTACCAGAAAGCCGCCCTAAATGTGGGGCTGAGTCAAGGGAAAAGAGGGGGCCCCGCAGGCTCCTAGTAGCAGAGAGCACGCTATAACCTGAAAAATAAGGTATATGTATAAGTGGTCTATATTCTAGGGGAGTGCCACAGACAGAAGGGCTTAAACAATTGCCAGTTTAAAAGCATGGTACAGATTCATTTTGTTTTTTAAAGGTATTTTTATTGCAGATTTACAAACAAAACAGTGTATTAGGCGACCTTAATGCCCCCGAGCACCAAAAGACACAATACCAGAACAAAATGTCACACAGCCATTCAGCCCACACCCCGGAGGCTGGGCGGCGCACGTGTTCAGTCCCTATATGGTGTCCAGGAAGCCACCCCATAGAGGTATCTAGTCAACATCACAATTTAATATCTGCTTTTCTAGAAACTCCAAAACAAACCCCGTCCCTCGTACCCTCATCCGATTACAGCTGCTCACCAGGTACAAACACTACCATCAGCTACACCTTCCGCACCTCGCATTCATACTCCATCATTTCCCGTGCCAGGGCTCCTTATCGTCTATTGGGCGCCAATCTATATGTCAACCGGAGCCCGGTCTACGGGCGTTCTCCCTATGTCTGCATCCAATTCTCCCTGTTACTGGTGTCCCTCCACTTTCTGCAACGGACCATTGCCAACCCTCCCACTGACCCTCCCCCCCAGCTGCTACTGATGCAGGCAAGAAACTCCTCATAATTCAAGACTGTGCTACCTATGGGTCTACATATCCCCTCCATCATGTCCCATGGAGCCCACTGCCCGGCTCATGACTCAACCTGCCTCCTCAGTCAGGTAATCCTTCAGGGCCTGCACCAGTACCTCCCAGGCCCTCACCATCTCCAGACCCTTCTCATTCGCTGTCCGAGTGGCCTGCCTCAGCCTAACCACACCCTCACACCTGGCCCATTTCTGTAGCTCATTTATCCACCTCCTAAGTGACGGGCCTTCCTTCGATTTCCAGTGCCAGGTGATCTCCCTCTGGGCCAGTATGAGCCCGAGGTCAATAAATGTACTTGTGAGTTTCGTTTTGGCCGTGTGGGGAAACCAGAGCAGCAGACATGTTGCCATGTCGTACTCCACTTGGCGATCTGTAACTGCATTGAGAAGCTCCCCTACCTCCACCCAATACGTCCCTAATTTCGGGCACCCCCACAGCAAATGGTCCAACTCTGCCTCCAGCGCCATGCATCTCGGGCATGCCGCATCCTGCACTTGGAAAAATCTCCTCAACCGCCCCGGGGTCAAATAGGCCCTGTGGAGAATAAAAAAGTGCACCTGCTGAAAGCGGGCATTTCTGCACCCCTTCCATGTCCGTCCCAAAATCTGGCTCCAGACCGTGTCCGGTATGGGTTTCCCTATGCTCTCTTCCCACTTCTCTTTCAGGACCGAAAGAGGCTCCAGCCCCTCCTGCAGCATTCTAGAGTGGAGGCAAGTAACCGTCTTGATCGTGCCCGCGGCCATCACCACATACTGACAGGCCATAGTCGTGTCGGGCTCCGCCAATCCCTTTTTCCAGTGTTTCTGCATAGCTGCCACTACCGCCGCATGCAACAGGTAACTCCCATCAGGCAGTCCAAACTGCTCCTGAAGTACTCTAAAGGGGACCAAGACCCCATCAACATACAGGTCTCCCACCACCTGAAGGCCCAAGTCCTCCCACTCCAATAGCGGAGACCAGTCTCCCCCATGTGGCAGCGCCGTCAACATCCCCAGGGGGATCTCCGGTGCATAGGGGCGCACTGCTTTCGCCCTCTTTAAGCTCCTGTGCCAACACAGCTGCAACGTCCTCTCCTCCACGGTCAAGCCCCTCAACTCTAGTTTCTGCTGCATAATCATATACGATAGAATGTGTCTTTTAATGCCTGTCCCTCTAACTTGGTCCGGTCCCCAGAACTCCCTAGCTACATGTTGGGTAAGTACCTGCAACTGTGCCGCCAGGTAGTACAACTCAAAGTCAGGGACCGCCATCCCTCCTTCAAGCTTGGGTCTCATCAGCGTGTTCAATGCCACCCTGCGCCTCCATGGCCCCAGAGGAAGTCAATAATCATCGTCCGAAGTTCTTTAAAGAACCGTTGGGGGACCCACACCGGCAAGGTGCGAAAGTAGTAGAGCAGCCTGGGCAAGGCCACCATCTTTAGCAGTGCCACCCGGCCCTGTACCGAAAGTGGGAGAGACGCCCAGAAAGTCATGCTGCCCCTCAGGGCCTTAATGCACCGTCCCACACTACCTTCCAGTAGATCTAGAGCCTCGTGATATATGCGGACCCCTAAATAAGTAAAGCAAGTACCTTCCCATATAACATCCACCTTTGGCGGCGGGTAAAGCACATCCTTCCGCAGTGGAAAAACACACGTCTTGTTCCAATTTACCTTGAGGCCCGACAATTTCCCAAAGCTTGATAACATCGCTACTGCGCCTTCTAGTGCCACTCCCGTGTCCTCCAAGTACAGCAACAAATCGTCCGCATACAATGATATGTGGTGAAGCCCTCCACCAGCTCCAATCCCATTGTACATCTCCCCTGTCCGAGCCTGGGCCGCCAGCGGCTCCATCGCCAATGCGAATAGCAGAGGAGACAGCGAGCTTTCCTGTCTCGTCCCTCTATGCACCCGATAATCAAAGGATATCACAGAACCCAGTCTCACCCTGGCTGTCGCACAAGAGTAGAGAACTCTCGTCCAGCAGCCGAATCGTTCACCCAAGCCAAATTTCTCCAGTACTCTATCAAGGTACACCCATTCTAGGCAGTCGAAGGCTTTCTCGATATCAACCGTCAGCACCGCTGGTTTTTGTTCCGGTTCCAGTTGGCTCCCCAACACCCGCACCAAACGGCGAACATTATCGGAGGTGTTCCTAGTGGGAACGAACCCCGCCTGATCGGTGTGTATGAGAGTCGTCATATGCGGCAGCAGTCTAGTGGCCAAAATACGACTTAGGATCTTATAGTCCACCGTCAGCATAGACAGCGGTCTATATGACGTAACATCTGTAGCCTCCCTGCCGGGTTTCAGCAGTGGGATCACCAGCGCCTCCCTCATTGATCGGGGCAGGCATCCCTTCTCCAGGGCCTCGGAATAAACTCCCAGCAGCTTAGGGGCCAAGACATCTACATACTTGGCATAGAATTCAATCGGTAGGCCATCAACCCCCGGCGTCTTGTTCCTAGCCATTTGTTTAATGGCTGCTCTGATCTCTGAAATCGTAATATCACCCCCCTTCGCAGTATCTTCGGTCAGCACCGGGAGTCGAGCGCCCGCTAGATAAGTCTCAATCTCAGAGGCGGCGCCCAGCAACCGACTTTCATATAAAGTCGAATAATAATGCAAGAAACACGATTGGATGTCGGACTGCGAGTATACCACCTCACCTGTCCCCTTCCTTACACTCATGATTGGGTTCCCTCTAGGTACGGGGTTTGCTAGTCTCGCCAGCAGCGTGCCCACCTTATCCCCTTCCGCATGTACCTTGGAGGCATACAGCTTATAATCATAGCACCTCAATCGTTCCGTTTCCTTGCAACCAACTTCCTCGCCTCCAGCAGCCTGGAGTGCAAATCTGGGTGTTCAGGCCTTTGCCGTTCTAGATCCCTTAGTGCACCCTCTGCTTTCTCCAAATCAGCCAGGACTGACATTCTCACATTCGAAAACCTTCCTATGCAGAGGCCCCGCACCACCACCTTCATAGCATCCCATTCTACTGATCTAGAAGTGGCTGTACCCTCATTCTCATCAAAATAACGCTCAATGTCCTGGCGGACAGTATCACTAAACGCCGGGTCCTCCAGAGTATCAGGCTGCAGCCTCCATGTGGGGACCGCTGATCTCACTCTCTGCCATTGAACAGAAACCAACAGGGGATTATGATCTGAAATGGTCCTGGCTAAATACTCCGTATACGTTACCATGGCAGCCAACGGACCACTACACAAAACAGCATCTATCCGTACATGTAGAGCGTGTAGTGCCGAGAAAAAGGAGTAGTCCCTAGAATCAGGATGTTGCTCTCGCCACACATTAATGAGACCCCACTTCTCCTGCCAATCCTTCCTTAATGCAGCCAATCTGCGCACCGGGGAATCTGCCAGCGGAGGGTGTGATCTATCCAGCAGTACCTCCGTAATGGAGTTAAAATCTCCCCCCAATATTATGGGACCGGCAAGAAAATGAGCCAACGAACCAGATAGCCATTAAAAAAAGTGAGCCTGATCCATGTTGGGGGCGTACACACTGCATAAAACCACATCCCGACCGTACAACCTCCCCTCCACCACTATTTATTGACCTTCAGGGTCTACCCGATGGTTCGTGGCCTGAAAAGGGATACCCGCTCTCACCCATACCAAAGCTCCCCTTGCAAACGCTGAATAGGATGTGCCAAATACCTGGCCATGCCATCTCCTCTGCAAGGCAAAGCATTCCTGTTTAGTTAAATGGGTCTCTTGCAGCATCGCTATTTGGATACCCCGCCTCACCAGATAAGCATGCACCTTATAGCGCCGTGACATAGTCCGAAGACCACGGACATTCCATGTGAGACATTTCAAATTAGGTAACGTCCCCATGGTAAGCAACAATCAACCACCCCATCAGTATCCCTTGACCGCCCACAGCAGTGCAGCACCATCCCACAACCAAAACCCCCTTACAAACACCCACAAAAACTCCCACCACCTCCCCCCCAGAACAGGACCTAATAACACATCATCAGTCCCCATCCAAAAATCAAACATAACACCCAATCTTCTATTCTGCAGTAGCCACTACAGACGGCCTTAAGGGCAAAGGGAGGGCGACCCAGAGCCAACCGGGGGCAGACCAAGCCCTCCTCCCATGCCCACGATCCCATATAATAGACCAACACTGTACCTCCTGTCCCGCAGAGCACCAGGGCCAACAATCCCAACATAATCAGTTAGCCTGGGCCATATCCAGAATTTCATTCATTAAAGAGCCCATCTGCCGTTTGGGGGGTGACTAGCTGACCACCAGCGCCGTCCACGTCCGAGATGTTACCTCCTGATTGCTGCTCTTCTCCGTCAGACTCTGACACCACCGACTGCTCCTCTCGTTGTGAGCCTGTTATTACCGCAGTTGCCAACAGAGCCCCCTTCTTGTCCGCCGCCAATAGGCCTTCCTGCATCGCCCTCTTAAGTCTGTTCCACTTTCGGATGCGTTGCGACTTTCGTACCTGGGTAGGTCTTTGTCTCGCACTCTCTCCTTTACCTCTGCGGTCAGTTCCAGCCCTGTACGACTCCAACCAGGTCCAAGCATCGTCGGGGGTCTGAAAAAATTGGGTCTTTTCATCCATGATCACTCGCAGCTTAGCTGGAAAGAGTAAGGAATATTGTATCCCCTCATCTCTTAGTTCTTTTTTCACAGCTAAATAAGAAGCTCTACGCTTTTGGACCTCCTGCGTGTAGTCCGGAAAGATCGTGACCGGGCTGTTATCCACCTGGAACGGACCTGTCGAACGTGCCCTCTGTATCAGTAGGTCCCGGTCCTTGAAGTGTAGTACTTTTACCACCACCGGCCGCGGTGGGCGGCCCTGCGAAGGCGGCCTTGCTGGTACCCTATGCCCGCTCCAAAGAAAAGAAGGGGGGAGAGGCCCTCTGGGGCCACCACTGTCCTGAACCAATTCTCCATATAAGCAACCGCATCGTTCCCTTCAACTTTCTCCGGCAAACCTACGACCCGTACATTGTTCCTCCTATTTCGGCTTTCGGAATCTTCCGCTCTCTTCTCCAGAGTCGTCAAGCGATCGAGTATATCGGTTAGGTAATGTTCCGCCATCACCACCGCAGGTTTGAGTTCCTGGAGCAGTGGTTAATTTTCCTTCACCCTATCCTTCAACTTAGAGTGGTCCGCCCTCAAGAGGCCCAGGCCCATGGCGACCTGCGCAATATCCTGATGTAAGGACTCCTTAGTGGCTGTGATAGCTTCCAGTATTCCATCCAACCTTTTGTTCAGTCTCTGCTCCTGCGCCGAACCCACAGGATCAGGTTGAGTTTCAGGGATTGTCACCGACTCGCTCGCCTGACCGTGCCCCTGTAGCATTTTCAGTTCTCGAGCGGTCGCGGCCAGTTCGAGCTTCCAAATCCCCGTTTCCCGTTCGTCGCCTGATGGGCCGCCCGCACTGCTTTCTACCGCCAATATGGCGTCCCTCCGAGAATATGCTTCGTTAGCAGTTGCCACTCCGGGGGGTGTAAATATGCGTAGGCCGCCACTTCCTCCCCCGCTCCGCTTACCGATGGGGAAGCACCCGTGAATTTTTCAGTGTATCCGTGCGTCAGGTCGGTCTTCCAACTTCGCACTCGGGCCCTCGCTCCAACCCTTTCCTCGCCTCCACAGCCCACCGTGTGTCGTTGGGACCCGTCAGCAAACACAAAATGGCCGTTCCTGATCAGATGTAACCTCCATCGGTGGGACAGGAAGCACCGTGAAAGGGCCCGCCACCACACCCCAGTAGGGAACAACGGCTCGTGAACTTCCCTCCGTTCAGCAGGCCCCTCCAATATGTCCGCCTCACTCTCCAGAGGCACTGGCTGAAGAAGTCCTGCGTCGTCGCACTGCGATCGTCAAGCCACTGCGAGAGGTTCAAGCAGGCACGCCAGCTCCAGGTTCAGGGAGCAGCGCTGAGCGGTTCCCGGGTCCCGTCCCCCTCTCACGATCCAGGAGCCAGCAGAGTAAGCGGTCAGGTCATGCCACACCTGACGACCATCCCGGCTGCCAATCACGTAACTGGGCGCCAACCCGTGCCAGCACATTCAACGGGGGGGGGGCCTCAGCGCCATCTCCCCAGTCCA
Organism: Lissotriton helveticus; assembly: GCF_964261635.1. NCBI lineage: Eukaryota > Metazoa > Chordata > Amphibia > Caudata > Salamandridae > Lissotriton > Lissotriton helveticus. Next base: position 1,101,841,427 of record NC_136068.1, on the reverse strand, counting down.
GTGTACATTCGCCCCTGTGGGCCACTGCGCTGCACGGGGGCGCAGGAAGTTACCGGGGCCACGGCCCGACACCACCGGGCGCCTATGGTCTGCAATCAGTGGCTCCAGGCAATCCCCACTGGTGCAGTCCCAAGGCCAGCGCTCCAACCCGCAGCCCCGCCGCAGCCCGCCACCGTCCGACCTTCCTCACCAGCCGCTGTCGCTGATCTCCCTTGGAAAAGTAGGTCTCTCCCACATGGGCGCCATCTTGGGCATCCGTCGTCGCACCAGCGGTCGTCGTTCCCCAAGGCTACGGGAAGTTCCACTCCTTCCTGGCTGCGGGTGTCGTCCCCTACGGAGCGTAAGCTCTCCCCTGCTTGCCTCCCCGGCCGTCGGCCACCCGCTGCACTTCCACAGTCCGCTCCGCCTCTCTGCATTTAGTTTCCCCGGCTCGGGGCTGCCGCCATCTTGCCCACAGATCTCAGCGCCTGCAGCCTTGCTCTCGGCCCTCCAGACGCCGCGCGGGTCTCCACTTCTTCGGAAGTGTGCTCTAACTCTGCCTCCGGTGCTCCGGTCAGGGGCCAGCGCCGCAGGCGGCTCTCAGGCGAGGGTAATCAGGAGAATTGCGGGATCAGGTGCGGAGCTACGGGCTCACGCCGCCATCCCCATCGGCGTCCAAGCCACGCCCCCATGGTACAGATTCATGTTATTAGCTAGGCACATTACTTCCATCAGGAGGAACCAAAGGTTTCCTCCACCAATGCCGTTAAAATTAAGAAACTGGTCATTTGCGTAAAAAATTGTAAAACAAACGGAGACATGAGTAAGTTACTCAGTTGATGCATTGAAACAGCCAAAGCGTAAAGCGCTAGACACAAGACATACGTTGGAAGACCATAACTAAATACCTGTTTAAAGGTATGCACACTAATTTTCAAGTGAGGGCATAGAAAAAAGAAAACATGGGAAAAGGAAGATTTACTCTACCGTCCCGTGACATACCAAGTTGTACTCAATAGTGAAAGAAAAGAAGTCAAAACTCACCGCTCATCGGCGGTTCAGTTAACTCGAAAAAGACAACCCCAAGCCTGAATCTGTAGGAATCAAGAACAAAATGCATTCACCATAAGGATTCGCTCCCACAAGGAACGCTATATTCCATCACTGAAGACGTACCTCAAAGTGACCATGGATGTGCCAAATTCACGGAGTGCCGGCAGACGGGGAACTTGTTTAAATACACGTGCGTGTTTAGCGCGTGTACTTGCAGCCGCTAGATGCTGACAAGACACCGCATCACCGCGTCCCGGTGTCCATAGACACTAAAAATAGACTATAAACTGGGTTTATGTTAAACAAGCATTTACAATGCAACGGTTTTGCCTTTGTTAAAGTTTGAGCTATTGGCATTGCTCTTGAAAATATTTTTATTTATGTTTTTTTTAACATAAATAAATAACATTGTCATTTACAATGCCACTAGCTTGATCTCTCGCAAATGACACACACAAACACCCACAGAGAGCCCCCCCAATACACACTCAGAGGCCTCCCCACACACACCCACACAGAGCCCCCCACACACACACCCACACACTGCAAGCCCCCAACACACTGCAAGCCCCCCAACACACTGCAAGCCCTCACACACTGCGAGCCCCCCCACACACTGCGAGCCCCCCAACACACTGCAAGCCCCCCCACACACTGCAAGCCCCCCCCACACACTGCAAGCCCCCCCCACACACTGCGAGCCCCCCCCCAACACACTGCAAGCCCCCAACACACTGCAAGCCCCCACACACACTAACATCAAATCAAACCACATCTTCAGCTGTTTTGTGAGCATGGAATATTCACCACCAAGAATTATGACAGGTCTCCACTCTTCTTTGCCTTCACCTTTCTTCGAGAATATCAAAATTACTTTCTCCGTCTACTGCAGTTGTGAACACATTCCTTTTTTTATTGTTCAAAAGTGTTCTGGTGCCCATGTGCTGAAGTTTGCGCTACAGAAATACATTAAATAAATGTGAGCTGCAATCTAACACATGAACTCCAAATTGCACTTTACTTCTGAAAGTTTGTGTCGCATCACAAACACACAGCAGTACTTTGCTGTTACGGAAACGTGTGCTTTAAGACACACAGTTTCTAAATGCAGTTTAAGTGGAGTTAAGGCCATCCAAAAAGTGCTGTCCAAAGTTCACCGGTGTATAATTCTTTTATAACATAGTAGTATTACATTAGGGTTCAGATCTACAAAATTAAACCCTGATGCATAGCAAGATGCACAATTCCACCCAATACTGTAAGCACAGAACAGCAGGTACAAAAGGAGAGTACTGGAGAGTGTTTTCGAAGTCACAGGACACTCCATCACCGAGTCAAACAAATTATGAAAGGGAAGGGGTACACCAGAGGCCATCACATGACCTTACCTGTCATCCTCGCCATCGACCAGAGGTAACGACTTCAATGGAAGAAGCTGACCAGGACCCGCTAGACTGCCACCACTCCCTTCCAAGGAAGATGAACCGCCTATTCCTGAAAGGCCTTCGGCGATGATTGACTGCGGCAAACCGGCCACCGAGTGCTCCATGAGACGCCTTGCATCTGCGATCTGATTTGCCACTGACTGGATGAGTGATGGCGCAAAGAACTGAGCAGAACTTAGAGGTATCTGGTGTGGCATGTGCTGGGACACCGGTACACTGGCAGGATGGTGAGCAACACCCTGAGCCCCGTTGTGTGCAGTGGGGGGCTGGGACATGACAGGTGCAGGGCCCAGACCAGCAGAAGCTGTCAAGTTGATCTGGCTAACAGGCAGGGGGAATTGGGCTGACGGCCGAGATCTGCTGATTACTCATTCCTTGAAGCACGGGTTCCAATCCTTGACCCTGGGGTTTTGCGGAAACGGGGGCGTTCTGCGCTGCCATGACCAATTGCTGAGGAAGACCCTGAGGGCCCATCGGCACCCCCTGGGGCTGAAGCGGCTGCAGGAGAGGTGTAGCCAGAGTGGGGGCACTCTGCTGCATAACGGAGGGAATTCCTTGGTTAATAGCTGTTGGTGCTTGCTGCGCCGTGGAGGGCAGATTCAAGTGCTGACCCACTGCCACATTATGACTGGACTGCGACACAGTGGGCAGATTTAAGGATTGACCCAAGCTGTGACTGACAGGCGTTGCGGGGGGAAGATTTATTTGCTGGGCCACACTCTGACTGCTGGCCACTGACGTGGGCATCATCGTGGGTGCATGTGCAGCAGTCATAGCAGAGGCTGTGGATTGTGCAGCTGTGGATTGCATGTGTGCCGACAGATTGTGACCGGGGGCCGCTAGCCCTGGCTGTCCTGACACTACCGTGGTCTGCAGCTTATGGGGGTGCTGCAAGTAATCAGCCACGCTCCCTGTAACAGTAGTCTGAGCAGCCGACATGGCATGGCTCTGAGGGATGAGGGCGGAGGGAATCTGCTGCTGGGCTGCATAGTGGAGCTGCTGGGGTAGAGTCTGCACAGGCTGTGAATAGGGGGGCTGTTGGTGCAGTGAAGGCACGGCCCCCATACTATGACCAGCCGAAGGGTTCAATGGAGGTTGGTAGCTCTGCTTTTGCTGTCCATAGCTGCCTTCAGGCGGGTGCGATTGTGCTGGCAAGTTGGCACACTGAGCCCCGGGCTCCGAGTACCCCTGCTGCAGGCCGGTGCCTTCACCACTGCCAGCGCTCTCCGTATAGTGGCTCAGAGTGCTGCTGGCCGAGCTCTCGCTGGTGCTGTCCCTCTCCTCGGCCGCCTGCCTCACACTCTCCACCACCCTGTGAGGGGCCTCCACAGGCTGCTCCCGCTCGTAGTACTCGGTGCAAGTCCAGCGGCCCTTGCGGAAGGGCTCAAAGCTAGAGTCCAGCTTCACCACCCGGAACCGTGATGTGGCCGCCGCCGTGGCGGCAGCTGCGGGGGGAGGGGGCTGAGTCTGCGGCTGCTGCCCCACGGCCGAGCCCAGCGCGGCGGCCGCCACCGCCTGCGCCACCTGTGCGATGGAGCCCCCGGAGGCCGGATGGGGGGCTACGTGCACAGCTCCAGGGAGGTTGTTCATCATGTTAACGTTCACTCCAGCCATGCCCCCGGGCAGGCCAGCGGCAGGAGGCTGCAGGGGCTCGGGGTGCAGGGGCCCGGCAATGCCATTGATGAGCAGCGGATGAGGCTGAGGAGGGGGCAGGCCGGGCAGGCGCGGTTGGTTGGGGGACAGCGCCCCGGGTGTGTCGGCCTCCTGCAGGTTGCTGAGGGTCTCCTCGGATGAGCTGCGCCCCGGCGCACCTAGGTCCGTAGCCCGAGAGAGGGAGGCGTCCAGGATCTCAGAGGAGGACAGCTCTTCGGTGTGTGACTCGTCCAGGTCGTCGTAGCTTTCCGTGTCCTCGGCGATGCTGTTGTTAGAGCTCAGGCTGGCCGAGGCCTGAGCCGGGGTCACACTGGTGATCTGGAAGCCACTCTTCTTTTTGGGCCCAGTGGTCTGAAGTGGGGGCTGCAGGCCCAGGCTCTGCGGGGGTTGCGGGCCCAGCAGCGGCTCGTCCAAGCTCAGCTGGCCACCCGAGGCGGCTCCCGCGGCGCTGCCCCTCCTGGGCACTGCGGGCGCCGGCTGCGCCATCTTCCTCACCTCAGATGGGGCCTCGGGCTGCTGCTGCATTGTGTCCCGGAGAGGGCGGGTCGCCCCTGCACTAAGAGGCCGCAGTAGGCTGCGGGCGGCCGGGGCACAGGGAAAGAGCCGAGGTCCGGCTGGGGGAGATGTTTAGGCGCGACGGGGCGGCACAGCAGAGCAGGTCCATCACTGGTGGCCGGGCGGCGGCAGCTGCATGTTGCCGTGCCTTGGGTTCCGCTCCCGGGCTCTCTCCTGCTGCTGGTCAGGCACGGGGATGCTGGGTCACCGGCAGCCGGGCAGCTAGGAGGAGGGGCGAGCAAGATGGCGGGCGCGCATGCGGTGTCCTTCCTCTGCCGGGGCCTGGGCTCTCTTCTCGGGTGCCGCGGGCGGGGCTCTCCTGCACCGGGGCCTCGCTGGCAGCCGCACTCCTTTCTCCTGGCATAGAAAGACCGGCGCCGACTTCCGGCTTGCCTGCGGCCCGGCCGGACCAGATTCGGGGGCGTTCCCGGCTTTCGGCTGACGTCGCGTGACGTCGGCAAAAGCCAAAGAATCTCGGGAACGCCCCCGAATCTGGTCCGGCATTGACGGACAGGCCCCTCGTCCAATGGCTAGGCTCCATTTATGGAGCCAGCCAATGAATGACGAGGGCCGACCCAAAGCCACACTACAGTTCTCATCAGGATTTCGCCTGCGCGAAAAAGATGCGCAGAGCGCATCTTTTCGCCAGGCAAAACCTAAAAACGTCCCGATTCGAAACAAGCTATATTAGTGTTATAATAACCATCAGCCAGTATGCTATGTTTAGAGTTTAGGGATAGACCTCCGAGGCGGGGAATCAATAATAGGATGTTTGGCCACTGTACTGAAATGCACAGATTTTGGAAACATTATAGAGGAGGGAATGGGTGTCTTGTCTTGTGGTGGGCCCAGACTACAAAAGTACAGGTTGATGACATGTTTAACAATAGATTTCATACACGGTGAAGATATATTATACACACATGTTCAGAGCCCCAGGCTAATGTTACAAAAAGACAGACTTGGGCACATTAAACGACACTCACAAAGGATAAGTAAGAAGCGTATCCTGTCTTGAAAAGTGGGTACATAGTAACCACCCCATAGCGCATTGTAGTTTCAACATGCCATCCTGTTGATGGCAACAAATAGAGAACATTATATTCGGGCCTGCTAGACACATACAGCATGAGAGGGCATATAAAGGCCTCAATACACACAACTTGACATAATACTCAATTGTAAACAAGTACAGATGTGCATGGTTGTGACATTGTGGGTGTTCATGGTCTCATCTGTTATTGACCTGCAGTGAGACAAAAATACATACACAAAGCAAGATTCCTGTCATCATTTGTTTCACATGGTCCTGCAATAGTATGAGATATAATGATTATGTAATTGACAATGGGGATCTATGACTAAAGGTATAGTGTGTCGCCCGCCTTCAAACCACTATTTTAACTGAGACATGCTAGCTGGGCATAACTGGCATCCTGTTCATTACGCCTGTTATTAATTGAATCAAAACGGGTCATCCATTTGCTCTTCCTGAGATTCAGGATGGATCCTATATTGCCTCCCCTTGGACCCAAGGACACTTTCTCAAGGACGACCCATTGTAAATCCTCTGGTCCATGATTGGCAGTTTTAAAATGTTCGGCCAGTGGTGCTCCCTGGACCTCACATCTTATTCTGCTGCAGTGTTGCAGGACTCGTGCCTTGATCTTAAGCTGTGTTTGTCCTACATAGATGAGCCCACAGGGGCACGTTGACATGTGCGGGTGTCAGTCTCAAATGACAAAACGGTGGCATCTTCGGGGATATGCAGGTCAGGATTCTTTATGGCATGGTGCTCCTGTCACAAAAATTAAACCTCAACAGGAAGCACTTACAGACATAAATAAAGCAGGTGCCCTAGTTGAAGGTCAAATTCAGTAATGTATAATCAGCCCCAAAAATTTGTGAGCACAGTTGAGGCAAGGCAGGTGTGCTTTCTCCCCATATCTACCGTCTACAATTAGCTGTAATCCTTGATGGAGGTCTTTGCATCCACAAGTTTCTCAAGCGCAATCCCCGTGTAGTTCCTGTGACCAGGAGGCTGCTTTCTCCTCATCTGCGGCTCTGATCGGTCTCTGACCCTAAATAATAGGCATGTGAACAGAACTTGCATAGAAGCCCCGCCCGTCTGGCCCGCCCCACACACACTAACGGTATGCAACGTCTTCCCGCCTTTTCCCCCACTATGATGAACAGCTCACTCAAGGGACCTCGGCGCCTTTTGGTGAGATGGCAAAGTTACAGACACACATACCATGGTCACTGGAAACAACTCTTCTGGCCATTACGCAGCAATCCCCGTGTAGTTCCTGTGACCAAGAGACTGCTTTCCCCTCATCTGCTGCTCTGTCATAGACCGATCAGAGCAGCAGATGAGGGAAAAGCAGCCTTCTGGTCACAGGAACTACACGGGGATTGCTACAAGAGGCATGTGAACTCACAAAGAAGCCCCACCCCCTAAATCTCCATGAGCACGCGAAAATCCGCGTGTTCGCTGAGATTTTTTGCCATTTCGCGGAATTTTGCGAAAGGCAATTTCGAAAATTTCACCCACCCATCCCTAGTTGGAAACACTGACAGAATTAATAAAAGGTAGAATTTTACCCTAGTGCTAAAACAGTGAGTATATGCAGGCAGATAGATACATGGCATCAATCATGCGTACTCCTGAGATGATAACCTTATCTAAGTGTACCTAAATGTATCTAGCATGTATGTAGGGTGTAAAGCCAAGAATCCCCTAGTAGAGAGCCAACCCCATTACCTGATGGGAAATAATGAAGGACTTGGTTTCGATTTGGACACCCCACAAGGGATGTCACACCACTGTGTGCTGATATTTTTGTGTGTAGGAATCTCAGCGTCTTGTGTCAGAATGGAAGTTTCTCCTCAGGCTGGCCAGGGAAGATGCTCTTCTTTTAAACCCGAAAGGTACCTCAGGGGTTCTACCTAGATGTGTAATGGTACTGTGGGCCTGTCGTCCAAGGATGACGATAGCGGTGACTTTTGAACAGAGTTATTATACAGAAGATGATAATCCTGCAGGCAGGGGATTAAAATATAATACTAAGAATCCTCATGCATAATAAATTAGACTAGTCGAAGAAAACCACACAACATTTATTCGGCAGGTAACTAGGTAAAAGATCAGCGCTAGGGCAGTTATGTAGAGAGGAAGGTAGGACAAATGTAGGTAAAAGGTTGTGCGTCCACGTAGGCCTATACTGGGGTTCATTGGGGCTCATAACAACAGCCAGCACAAAAAGGAAATACAAATACGGGATCCCTACGTAGCTGAGATGGATTTTCCCACTAACTTCGGACCTCTTCGATTTGTATGTGAATACAAAAGAAAACTACTCGGGCAATCCATCAAATAAGAGCCCAAACTCTAACTTTGGCGGCGCCATGTCATATAGCTTGAAGCAGTGTGGTTAAACTGTCGGACAACATAAACGTTGGGATGGTGTAAGTCTGATTCCTGCACCCCCTCGGAAGATGTTGGCCTATTGTCCTGGTAACTCACAGTGCACCATCCAAAACCCTAACCTTACAGGGTAACTGTTAGACCTGACACCTTTTGGCGTGATTCTTCCCCCATATTTTGCCTCTGACTCATGTGTGTTGATGCTGTGCTGGATTTCGTTTTTGCTGATTTAGATGCTTTGGACACTCTGCCACTGCTGATCAGTGTCAGAGTGTAAGTGCTCCTTCTGTAAATTGTGATATTGATGGAGTATACCTAATTGGCATATTTGTATCACCACGAAGTCCCTAGTAGAGGGCACTGTGTGTGCCAGGGCTGGTGATGACAAATGCTACTAGTGGGCCTGCAGCGCAGATTGCGCCACCCACATGAGTAGCTTTAAAATGGTGACTCAGGCCTGCCAGCGCAGGGCCTGTGTGCAGTCAGTGACTGCCATGTCAGCCTGGCCAGTGTCCCCACTGGCTAGGCCCAATCCTTCCCTGTCTGTGCACATCAGTCACCCCTATGGAAGGCTCAAGGTACCCCCCTGGGCAGGGTGCAGTGTAGGGAAAAGGTAGAGCATGTGCTAGTGCAGGTAATATGCTCTGGTAGTGGGCTGCAGTCATTTTGTGTGCTCACTGCTGTAAGGCTATCTTGCTCCATAGAGTAACATGGAGGGGGGCTGGGCCCATGTGATACCAGCCTATCTCCCCATAGGAACAAGATGGGACATAAGTGAAAGATATCCCTGGACTCAGAATTTAATGACACATCTTTTAGTGAAGGGTGTTTTTAAATCCTGGGTTGGAGAATAGCCCTTTTAGAAAGTGGCTATTCTCTTGTCTAAACCTTTCTGTGTGCCTGGGTTTGTGGAATGTCTGCCTGGTCTGGATGTGACAGGAAGGGGCTGCAGAGCCCCAGAGGAGAGGGTCGGAGCCATCCCGGGGATGAAAGGGCACATCTGCCTGCTTGGGAGGAGGGAGGAAGGAATGCCAGATAAGTGCTGGGCTGTGCCTGCCTACCTCCCCCACATTAGCTCTCTCCTGGTGGTCAACTGACCCCACTGGCCCTGAAGCTGACAGGAAGAAGAAAGCCAGAGACACCTCAGTGCTCCGCAACCCCCAGAACTGGTTTAGACTGGACCCAGGGCCTCCATGCACCAAGAACTTCAAAGACATTGGGGGGTATAAGGAAAGGACCCCTGTCTGCAGAGAGTTAGATTCTGAAATTCTGCAACCAAGAAGGAACCTTTGCTGGAAGGAGGACAGCTAGGGAACTAAAGGAAGACTGCCTTGCTGTGTGCTCTAAGGGCTGACCTGGTCTACTGTCTACCTGGAAGCTGAGGAGAAGAAAAGGGGCTTTGCTGTGTGCTGTGACCCTGCCTACTTGAAACTGCCAAGACTCTGCTGTGTGCTGTGTCTACAACTGAATCTCCAAGGGCCTGAGAAGAGCTGGCCTCCTGCTGGGAACCCAGGGCTAAAGGTTCCGAAAGCTATCCCAGGAAACAGCTGCAAAATCGTGCTGTTGGGACCCGGGACGCGTGGTGCTGGACTGCGGAGCGTGAGGAGGAGATCGGTGTGCTCATCGGCACATTAATCGTGAGGGTTGGAGGCTTGTGGAGCCTCCCCTCGTGAAATCTGCTCCCAGGTGGTGGCAAGGTCGAGAGGGGGGTCTAGTTCTGACCAGCGCCCTTTAAAACCCTTTGCCGCCAAATCACCGTCGCAGCCCGGGGCCAGGATCACCCCTGGAAGTTGCTGTTCGTGACCAGGAGCGGCCGCGGCGAAGAACGAAGCCGCCGCGACCCCATTGGCTGAGGGAGCCGAGCCCCCTCACTAACGCCGCGACGGGATTGGCCCGCGCGGCGCAGCGTCATCAGGTGTGGTGTGCCGTGATTGGCTGAGCCCGCGGAGCGTCATCGGCGAGGCCGCGCTGCCATTCGTTGGCGGCCTCGCGCTCAGAGGGGCTCGACTGAGGGCCGCGACCGGATTGGCTGCCTCCGCTGAAGCTGCAGGAGGTGCCTCAGGATTCCCCAAAATCACCGCCGGGACCGGGGAAGAGGTCCGACCCCGCCGAGGGACCTGGAAGCGTCCCGCACCCCTGGCCCGCCGTCCCTCCATCAGGTGAGCTTCACCGCCTCCCCCGCCGCTCGTTGGATTGTCGAGAGCGGGCGGGAGAGGAAAGGGGACCGGCCGGGGCGGGGACGCGTGCAGTCTGCACGGCTGGTGCGCAGTGGTGCGCCTGTGATCAAGGAAGACGCGAGGCTGCCCCGGGGACGAGAAAGAGTCCCTGGGCCTCGCGAGGGGAGTTTAAACAGCGCTTGAAGCCCCTAGTTACACGTACACGTGGGCCTTGGGTCTACTGCTCATGTTGAGAGTGTCACAACTATAAATCAGTGGCCATATTCTTTTAAGTGCTGATTTGAGAGACTAGAGACTATTTTTATTGTTATGCTGAGAACTGCCTATTTACAAGACCTACTAAGAATTAAGTGCAACCTTGTTCTAAATGAAGTGTTTAACGTGCAACCTTTAAGCTAAGAATGCTATGTGTTTTAAAGAAGTGATTATCATGCAACTGCTTCATTTACAGGCTGAAATTAGATAAAGTTATATTTTATATATACTTACCTGTGTGGTCTCAGTTTGTGGTGGATTGGGAATTGCTGTTGTGTTAAGTGCAAATGTTATCCACATTGTCTCCGAGTTTAGCCTAGACTGCTCGCGCCATGCTACCTAGAGGGTGAGCAGGGGTTATCTCAGAGGGTTATTCCGTCGCCCTGACCGGAGCTAGGGGTCCCTACTTGGGCCAAGGTACTTACCTTTGCCAACCAGAGACTCCCGGTTCTAACATTGGTGGCTCGCGGTGCGGATTTTGAACTAATAATTGCACTTGACCTGCAGTGATTTCTTGTACATCACTAGTCTAGTTTAGCGGAACAGGTTGCGCAAGATTTTTTCTTTTTGGTGAAACCTTTTTAGTTGAAAAGGGGTAGGAGGTAACATGTCTCAGACCGCGCAAAGCATGAATGCAGAAGGGGAAGTGGAATTTGAAAGCCAGGAGTTGCTCACCTATAACAAGGAGCAACTGAGAAAATTCTGCAGACAGCTTGAATGCCCAGTAAGGGGCGGCGCAAATAAGGAAGAGCTACGGACAGCTCTGAGGGCCTGGTGGGAGGCCAAACATGGTGTCCCAGAAGCTACTATTGAAGAGGGTGGCGCACAGGAGATTGGGTTTTTGCCCAGTGAATTGCCAGTGGCGAAGCCAGCGTCTAGGGCCGGCAGCACCCACTCCAGTAGGATTATTTCTCCAGAGGAGTTGGAGGAGAATCAGAGAGCTAGGGCCCATGAGATTGAGCTTTTGAAGCTCAAAGCGGAAGCCGACGAGAAGAGACTGCGCCTAGAAGTTGAGAAAGAGGCGCAGGAGAGAGCGGCACAGGAGAGAAGGCATGCTCTCGCTTTGGAGGAGAAGAAGCTCCAATTGGCTCATGAGAGGAGCATGAAGGAATTGGATTTCAAATATAAAGAGAGGGGGTCCAGTTCTAATGGTGGCAGCGCACAACCAGTACAGGCGGGTAAGGTATACATACCAAAGGATCTGGTACAGAATTATCAGAGGGGTGAGGATATTTATGCGTGGTTCAGAGCGTATGAACTTGCCTTAAAGATGAATGAGGTGCCTGAGAAGAATTGGGGAGCAGGATTGTGGAAGCATTTTGAGGCCTCTGGGAGGGATGTTTTGGCACCCTTAGAAGCAAAGGATGCTTTGTCCTACTCCGCCATGAAGGAGGCTTTGTGCCTCAGGTATGGGCTCACTGCTGAACAGTACCGCCAGAAGTTTAGGAACTTCAAGAAGCTTGATTCAAGTACTTGGGTGGAGTGTGTGAGTATGTACACGCGTGCACTGGAAGGTTGGATGAAGGGCAGCAAAGTTACTGATTATGTGGGGTTGTGTCACTTGATTAGTAGGGAGCACTTAAGTAGTTTGTGTGTCCCAGAGCTGCGCCAGCATCTTTTGGATAGTAAGTTAACTGATCCCAGTGAGCTTGCTAAAGAGGCGGACCGGTGGACTAGCACCAGGGTCCACAAGGGGGTGGTAAGTACCCCCGCCAAAGGTGGACAGGGTCCCCAGCAGAAGAGTGGGGGGGACACGGGTAATCAAAAGGAGTCTTCTAAAGGGCCCCAAAGTAGTTCCCAAGAGAAGGTGTCTCAACCCCCCAAGTCTAAGAAGTCCTGGCCCCATAAGGGCCCGCAGGACAAGAAGACCCTCGCTTGCTATGCATGTAGGGAGGTGGGGCACATTGCTCCAAACTGTCCAAAGAAGAAATCTGCACCCACTGGTGCTCCAGCTCCAGCTCCAGCTCCGGCGATAGCCAGTGTAGCTTTGGGAGGGGATTTGATTTCTAGTGGGGAGGAGGGGTTAGCATTGATGACCCTTGTCTCTCTAGGAGACCGAGAGATGGCCCAGGAAACCTTGCTGCCCCAAAACACTAAGAAATACGGGCAGAAGGTAACCATCAATGGACAGGTGGTGGAGGCTCTGAGAGACACAGGGGCCAGCGTGACATCTGTTAGGTGTCAGTGGGTGTCTGAAGAGCAAATTGTTCCCCAGGTACTCCGGCCTGTGGTGGCAGCTGACAGTTCAGTGCGCTACTGCAGGCTGGCGAAAGTTCCATTTGAGTGGGGAGGAGTCTCCGGTATTTTGGAGATTGTTGTAAGTGATGCCTTGCCTGTAGATTGTCTATTAGGTAATGATCTGGAGAGCTCCCCATGGAAGGAGGTGGAGCACAGGACTCACTTGGAGATGTTGGGTTTGCCTGCGTGGATCTGTGTGTCCACCCGTGCAATGACAGCCAGAGAGGGCGGTCTAGCAAAACTGGAGCCTGGAACAGTGGCCCAGGGACCTGCCAAGAGAGGAAGGGGTAGAGGGCGCGGGAAACCGGCCCCCACTGTTCCCACGGTCCAGGAGGAGGCAGACCCAGAGGGGGATGCCCTGGAACCTACAGGGGAGCAGGTGGCCGAACTAGGGGAATTGCCTGAGCTGTCCCAGTGGCAGCAAGAGGGTGGTCCCTCCAGGGAGGAATTCTGCCAGGCTCAGAAGGAGTGCCCTTCTCTCATTGGTGTGCGGCAGCAGGCTGCCGACCAGGCCGCAGGCCTGGGGTCCAAGGAGCATTTGATCTATTGGGAGGATGACTTACTTTATAGTGAGCCTAAGTTCGCTGAGCCCGGCGCAGCCCGTGTGCTGGTGGTACCGGAGCGCTTCAGGAACTTCCTACTGGGTCTGGCTCATGACGTGCCTCTCGCAGGACATCTGGGGCAAGACAAGACCTATCACAGGCTTGTCACCCATTTCTACTGGCCCCAGATGAAGACGCATGTCTCTGCCTTTTGTAAGTCTTGCCAGACTTGTCAGGCCAGTGGCAAGAGTGGAGGGAGGCGCGTGGCCCCCCTCCAACCCTTTCCCGTGGTGAGCACCCCTTTTGAGCGGGTGGGCATTGACATCGTGGGGCCCCTGGATCCCAAGACAGCCCTAGGCAACAGGTTTATCCTGGTCTTGGTGGACCATGCCACTCGGTACCCGGAGGCCCTTCCGCTCAGGACAGTCACCGCCCCAGTGGTGGGCCGTGTCCTGATGGGGATCTTTTCCCGGGTGGGATTTCCGAAGGAGGTCGTTTCGGACCGCGGGACAAACTTCATTTCTAAGTATATGAAGTCCCTGTGGAGTGAGTGTGGGGTGACCTACAAATTCACCACTCCTTACCACCCTCAAGGAAATGGTTTGGTTGAGAGATTCAACCGCACATTGAAGGGCATGATTATGGGCCTGGAAGAGCCCATGAGGCGGAAATGGGATGTCTTGTTGCCATGCCTGTTGTTTGCCTACAGGGAGGTGCCTCAGAAATCATTAGGGTTCAGTCCCTTTGAGTTGCTGTATGGCCACCCTGTCAGAGGACCTCTGGCTCTGGTGAAGGAGGGGTGGGAGAAATCCCGTGGGAAAACCCCTCAGGATGTGTTCAGCTATGTGCTGGCCATCCGCAACCAGACCAAGCGCTTCAGGAAGCTCGCTCAAGAGAACCTGGAGGCTAGCCAGGAGGAAATGAAGAGGTGGTATGACCAGAACACTTCTCTGGTTGAGTTCCAACCGGGCCAGAAGGTGTGGGTGATGGCGCCAGTGGAGCCTTGTGCGCTCCGTGACAAGTGGTCTGGCCCATATGAGGTGGTGGAGCGCAAGAGCGAGGTTACCTATTTGGTTAACCTGAAGACTCCCAGGCAGCCCTTGAGAGTGCTACATGTGAACCGCCTCAAACCCCACTTTGAGAGGACTGAAGTAACTATGCTCATGGCTACAGATGTTGGAGGGGAGGAGGATAGTGATCCTCTCCCTGACCTCCTGGCAGTCAAGGAGCAAGATGGGTCAGTGGATGGTGTGGTCCTCTCCCCCACCCTGACCCCAAAACAGCGGGAGGACTGTCGCCAAGTGTTGGGTCAGTTCGCCCCACTGTTCTCCCTGACCCCAGGTGTCACCAAATGGTGCGTCCACGACGTGGATACTGGAGACAGCATGCCTGTGAAACAGAAGTTTTACAGGGTGGCTGACAAGGTCAGAGCTAGCATCAAGGAAGAAGTTTCCAAGATGTTGGCGCTTGGGGTTATTGAGCCCTCCAGCAGCCCCTGGGCTAGCCCAGTGGTCTTAGTGCCTAAGAAAGCTGCTACCCCCGGTGGCACCCCAGAACTTCGGTTCTGCGTGGACTACCGTGGGCTCAATGCGGTCACCAAAACTGACGCGCACCCCATCCCCAGAGCTGATGAATTGGTGGATCGGTTGGGAGCTGCCCATTACCTGAGTACTTTTGATTTGACTTCAGGGTACTGGCAGATTGCCTTAACTGACGGGGCAAAGGAGAGGTCAGCATTTTCAACGCCAGAAGGACACTTCCAGTTTCGTGTCATGCCCTTTGGGTTGAAAAATGCCCCCGCCACATTTCAGAGATTAGTCAACCAGGTACTTGCAGGGCTGGAGCAATTCAGCGCAGCCTACCTGGATGACATTGCGGTGTTCAGCTCCACTTGGGAGGAACACCTGCAACACCTCACTGAAGTGTTGAAGGCTCTGCAGAAGGCAGGCCTCACTATCAAGGCCAGTAAATGCCAGATAGGGCAGGGATCTGTGGTGTACTTGGGACACCAGGTGGGGAGCGGCAAGGTGGCGCCCCTACAGGCAAAAATTGATACCATTCTGGCTTGGGAACCCCCCAAGACCCAGACTGAGGTGAGAGCCTTTCTAGGTCTCACCGGGTATTACAGACGGTTTGTCAAAGGCTATGGCACCATTGTGGCCCCTTTGACAGAGCTGACATCTAGGAATCAGCCCAGGAAAGTGAATTGGACTGAGGCCTGTCAAACTGCTTTTGACACCCTCAAAACTGCCATGTGCACAGCACCGGTGCTTAAGGCACCTGACTTTTCAAGTGAGTTCATTGTGCAAACTGACGCTTCAGAGCAAGGCGTGGGAGCAGTGCTCTCACAGATCAATGACGAGGGAGGAGACCAACCGGTGGCTTTCATTAGCCGGAGGCTGATCCCCAGGGAACAAAAATGGAGTGCCATTGAAAGAGAAGCTTTCGCTGTGGTCTGGGCTCTGAAGAAGCTGAGGCCCTCCCTGTTTGGGACTCACTTCCGTGTTCAGACCGACCACAGGCCCCTCAGATGGTTAATGCAGATGAGGGGTGAGAATCCAAAATTGTTGAGGTGGTCCATTTCCCTACAGGGGATGGATTTTACGGTGGAGCACCGCCCTGGTACAGAACACGCCAACGCTGACGGTCTGTCCAGATTCTTCCGCCTTAGTGATGAGGACTCCCAAGAGGTTGGGTAGTTCTCCCCACTTTCAGCTGGAGGGGACACGTGTTAGACCTGACACCTTTTGGCGTGATTCTTCCCCCATATTTTGCCTCTGACTCATGTGTGTTGATGCTGTGCTGGATTTCGTTTTTGCTGATTTAGATGCTTTGGACACTCTGCCACTGCTGATCAGTGTCAGAGTGTAAGTGCTCCTTCTGTAAATTGTGATATTGATGGAGTATACCTAATTGGCATATTTGTATCACCACGAAGTCCCTAGTAGAGGGCACTGTGTGTGCCAGGGCTGGTGATGACAAATGCTACTAGTGGGCCTGCAGCGCAGATTGCGCAACCCACATGAGTAGCTTTAAAATGGTGACTCAGGCCTGCCAGCGCAGGGCCTGTGTGCAGTCAGTGACTGCCATGTCAGCCTGGCCAGTGTCCCCACTGGCTAGGCCCAATCCTTCCCTGTCTGTGCACATCAGTCACCCCTATGGAAAGCTCAAGGTACCCCCCTGGGCAGGGTGCAGTGTATGGATAAGGTAGAGCATGTGCTAGTGCAGGTAATATGCTCTGGTAGTGGGCTGCAGTCATTTTGTGTGCTCACTGCTGTAAGGCTATCTTGCTCCATAGAGTAACATGGAGGGGGGCTGGGCCCATGTGATACCAGCCTATCTCCCCATAGGAACAAGATGGGACATAAGTGAAAGATATCCCTGGACTCAGAATTTAATGACACATCTTTTAGTGAAGGGTGTTTTTAAATCCTGGGTTGGAGAATAGCCCTTTTAGAAAGTGGCTATTCTCTTGTCTAAACCTTTCTGTGTGCCTGGGTTTGTGGAATGTCTGCCTGGTCTGGATGTGACAGGAAGGGGCTGCAGAGCCCCAGAGGAGAGGGTCGGAGCCATCCCGGGGATGAAAGGGCACATCTGCCTGCTTGGGAGGAGGGAGGAAGGAATGCCAGATAAGTGCTGGGCTGTGCCTGCCTACCTCCCCCACATTAGCTCTCTCCTGGTGGTCAACTGACCCCACTGGCCCTGAAGCTGACAGGAAGAAGAAAGCCAGAGACACCTCAGTGCTCCGCAACCCCCAGAACTGGTTTAGACTGGACCCAGGGCCTCCATGCACCAAGAACTTCAAAGACATTGGGGGGTATAAGGAAAGGACCCCTGTCTGCAGAGAGTTAGATTCTGAAATTCTGCAACCAAGAAGGAACCTTTGCTGGAAGGAGGACAGCTAGGGAACTAAAGGAAGACTGCCTTGCTGTGTGCTCTAAGGGCTGACCTGGTCTACTGTCTACCTGGAAGCTGAGGAGAAGAAAAGGGGCTTTGCTGTGTGCTGTGACCCTGCCTACTTGAAACTGCCAAGACTCTGCTGTGTGCTGTGTCTACAACTGAATCTCCAAGGGCCTGAGAAGAGCTGGCCTCCTGCTGGGAACCCAGGGCTAAAGGTTCCGAAAGCTATCCCAGGAAACAGCTGCAAAATCGTGCTGTTGGGACCCGGGACGCGTGGTGCTGGACTGCGGAGCGTGAGGAGGAGATCGGTGTGCTCATCGGCACATTAATCGTGAGGGTTGGAGGCTTGTGGAGCCTCCCCTCGTGAAATCTGCTCCCAGGTGGTGGCAAGGTCGAGAGGGGGGTCTAGTTCTGACCAGCGCCCTTTAAAACCCTTTGCCGCCAAATCACCGTCGCAGCCCGGGGCCAGGATCACCCCTGGAAGTTGCTGTTCGTGACCAGGAGCGGCCGCGGCGAAGAACGAAGCCGCCGCGACCCCATTGGCTGAGGGAGCCGAGCCCCCTCACTAACGCCGCGACGGGATTGGCCCGCGCGGCGCAGCGTCATCAGGTGTGGTGTGCCGTGATTGGCTGAGCCCGCGGAGCGTCATCGGCGAGGCCGCGCTGCCATTCGTTGGCGGCCTCGCGCTCAGAGGGGCTCGACTGAGGGCCGCGACCGGATTGGCTGCCTCCGCTGAAGCTGCAGGAGGTGCCTCAGGATTCCCCAAAATCACCGCCGGGACCGGGGAAGAGGTCCGACCCCGCCGAGGGACCTGGAAGCGTCCCGCACCCCTGGCCCGCCGTCCCTCCATCAGGTGAGCTTCACCGCCTCCCCCGCCGCTCGTTGGATTGTCGAGAGCGGGCGGGAGAGGAAAGGGGACCGGCCGGGGCGGGGACGCGTGCAGTCTGCACGGCTGGTGCGCAGTGGTGCGCCTGTGATCAAGGAAGACGCGAGGCTGCCCCGGGGACGAGAAAGAGTCCCTGGGCCTCGCGAGGGGAGTTTAAACAGCGCTTGAAGCCCCTAGTTACACGTACACGTGGGCCTTGGGTCTACTGCTCATGTTGAGAGTGTCACAACTATAAATCAGTGGCCATATTCTTTTAAGTGCTGATTTGAGAGACTAGAGACTATTTTTATTGTTATGCTGAGAACTGCCTATTTACAAGACCTACTAAGAATTAAGTGCAACCTTGTTCTAAATGAAGTGTTTAACGTGCAACCTTTAAGCTAAGAATGCTATGTGTTTTAAAGAAGTGATTATCATGCAACTGCTTCATTTACAGGCTGAAATTAGATAAAGTTATATTTTATATATACTTACCTGTGTGGTCTCAGTTTGTGGTGGATTGGGAATTGCTGTTGTGTTAAGTGCAAATGTTATCCACATTGTCTCCGAGTTTAGCCTAGACTGCTCGCGCCATGCTACCTAGAGGGTGAGCAGGGGTTATCTCAGAGGGTTATTCCGTCGCCCTGACCGGAGCTAGGGGTCCCTACTTGGGCCAAGGTACTTACCTTTGCCAACCAGAGACTCCCGGTTCTAACAGTAACAAATGTGTGTGTAACTTCAGAACATGATAAACCTGATTCCCCGAGAAAATCATGGTTACAGATCTAGATAAAACCTTTTTGTTTGGACTTTCAAGCATAACAAAGAAAATACACAAGAAATACAAAACCTGCAGTTTCAATATTTAATGAAAAAATGAGATTCTTCAGTAAGATATGTGTGCAATATTTAGTAATAGAATGAAACATATCAACATAATTAGAAAAAGAAGAATGGCGGAGAGAATGAATAGCTCCATCATCGTGCTAAAACAATTAATACATCTAATCATATATGTAGTGGAATGTTATGTGCTCCTACTTAATGTTCCCTAACCTAATATGGCCTAGAGTCGGTGATCTGCCAAGAATCCCTGTTGGGTGATCTAACTTCCCGTTACCTGGGGGCAAGTGTCAGGTTGTCCGTCTGGGTGTAGAGCGGGACATCCCTCGTGGAGCGGACAGGAATCAACTGAGCTGGAGTTCTAACATACATCAACCTCTAAGTGTCAATAGTTTGCAACTCTGATTTTAACGAGGAAGTGAATTCATATATATAATAAATAGTGCCCATTTGAAAGGCCGTAATTGTTTAGGTTAGTTGGATAGCATCTTCACCTACTGGGCAATAGTAAGCCAAGATATTTGTGCAGTGATCTCTTTACATCGTACAGAATGTTCAAGGTATCATGATGGTGTGCGTATCAAGTTGAAATTTAAGCAAATGCAGTTTGGGAGAAACCTATCCTGCACTGACACGTATACAAATGTATGTCAAAAGTCCCCATGTTGTAGAAAGAATTCAACCTAAGAAACGTGAGCATAAAGATGCCTTTGTTTCAAGTCGGTCCACATGACAACTCTACACCACGTCACTCCAGTCTACTCCACACTAAACCACTCAACACTATCTGCACCACTTTACACTACTCTACACCACTCTACTCCACGACACTCTACCTCACTCTATCTCACTCCACCGTATAACAATCCACTATACGACACTCCACCGTACGACACTCTACTCCATGACACTCCACTCTATTAAAGTTCACTCCACTCTATGATATTCCACAACCATCCACTCAACAACTCTTTACACTACTGCACTCTTCAACACTCAACTCCACTCTAAGTAGCTCTACTCTACGACACTCCACTCCATGCCACTCTCCTCTACGCCCCTAACATTTAGCTGTGCTGTACAACAGTCACACTGGTGTGCAACATGGCTAAGACACATTGGCAAAGCCAATAGCCCTTGCATAAGTGAGACCTATTGGCTTTGCCAATGTTCACTACCTTTGACAAGAAGAAGTACAGCATATTCAACAGCCATAGCTTACCAATATTCTGCTGGTCTGAATTTTCATCAGGGGGTCGCAATATGTTGTATCTGTGGGAAATCTCTATGAAGTTTACCCAGAGTGAACAGTTTGCAGTGCATTAAGAATCATTGTTCTGAAATTTTCTCGTACAGGTACCACATGGCATATGTTAGTGATGGCTGTTGGAGCCCTGCAAGACCCACAGTCTTCTTCACCACCAAGCTGGATGGAACCCTCGATGTCTGGGACTTCCTCTTCAAACAGAATGACCCCTCGCTGAGTCTAAAGGTTATCCAAACCCTTTCTCTGTGTATTGATTGCTCAATGTATGATCTTGTTCTTAGGCACTATATCTAGCATATGCATCCTGGTGCTCACCTAAGAGCAATTGTTACAAACCACATAATAGCGGTACACTTTATATTTTTTTCAGACTTTTCCCTGACAGAATCCAAGGATAATACATGATTCTTTTTTCTGTTTTAAGTGGTGATGTCAACTCTGTTGTTCATTCAGCACTAGCTATGTATTATCTGTCCTATTTGAAGAATTTTCTGAAGTAGCCTTCTTGAAGGGATATTTAGGGGGAAAATATGGGTTCATCTTTCCTTGACATTGATATTTGTACTCATAGTGGCTATCCTGGGCACCCAGATTTGCCTGAGCATCTTGCCTACAAACAGCAGGGGGAATGGCACTCACACTGTAACAGGGTTGTACTCTGAAGCTGGGGTATCCGAGAACTCTAGTAAGTGCTGGACCTCCTTCAAGACGATGGCGGGGAAGTGAAAATATTTGTGCAAGGCTACCATTCTGAGAACACACAGAGGAAATGGTTGGGAGGTGGGTGGTTTCATCCCACCTTGCTATTTTATGAAGTACTAGCTTACCAGTCGCGCTTTGCTGCGATCTCTGAAGAAAGGAAATTCAAGGAAACTCGTTATGATAACATTCAATTTCCATTGTGTAATTTTTATTGAAACCTATTCATTTTAATATGGAAAACATTTCAAATTGTCGTTTTAATTCTTTTTATTTATTCGAATGCTTGTGGATACACGATTTTTTGTTTTTCCATCTGGTGCGTACATCAGTATTCAAAAGATTATGAGGGCCCTGGGGGGCCGATATTTAAAAAAATGTTAAGCCAGAAACCTTTGCGGGAGTGTACTCAACAACTTCCCAAAGTTTCCTGGCGATCGGATGAATGCTGTTTTAATTCTATTTATTTATTCAAGTGCTTGTGGATACACGATTTTTTGTTTTTCCGTCTTGTGCGTACATCAGTATTCGAAAGATTATGAGGGCCCTGGGGGGCCTATATTTAAAAATAAATTATGCCAGAAACCTTTGCGGGAGTGTACTCAACATCTTCCCAAAGTTTCCTGGCGATCGGATGAATGCTGTTTTAATTCTATTTATTTATTCGAGTGCTTGTGGATACACGATTTGTTGTTTTTCCGTCTGGTGCGTACATCATTATTCGAAAGATTATGAGGGCCCTGGGGGGCCGATATTTAAAACATTTTTATGCCAGAAACCTTCGTGGGAGTGTCCTCAACAATTTCCCAAAGTTTCATGGCGATCGGATGAATGGTGTAGTAATGCATAAAGGACAAACAGACAGACAGACATACATTCGTTTTTATATATATAGACTAGCCAGAAATTAGGGAACAAATCCAGCAAGTACCAAAATCTGCTTTCAATTAGACAGATATATGGACAGGCTACACGTATTCACACACACAGGCACACACACAGGCACACACACAGGCACACACACACACACACACACACACACACACACACGCTCTCTCTCTCTATGGTGGAAAAGTCACACATAATTTTCCTGAATTTGTGGAGATATTTTGTGCCCAAAATTGCATTTTTTATGGGTTATAGTCTGCCAATGCAACAGATTTTCTGTTGCAGTAAGTTTGGCAATAGAAACTCGCACATTGGTAACTTTGGTTCTCCAGTATTGGTAACTTTCATAGATTCCCATTCGCCCACCCTCCTCCCCTGGGAAAGCTCAGCCTTCAGCAAATGTGGTTACTGTTACACAACAGCTACGAAAATCTGAGGCTCTGAGGCTCTCTCAGGAAGGTTCTTTGGGGTGAGGCTAATCTGATTGGTTGTTACATGTTTTTTGTCTCTTTTGCAAAAAGAGGTGGATATGCTACAAAATGAGATGAGGCCTAGGCCTTTCTTTCTCTTTTGTATCTACTGCTATGTTATTTTTTATTTACCGAGGCTCCGACGATGGGGAATGATACAAGCTATGGGAATCTAGGAAAGTTACCAATACTGGAGAACCAAAGTTACAGGTAAGTAACTTGTTTTCTTCTATGTTGGCAGAACACGTGAGTTCAGACTGAATGATCAACCCCATCAGGCCAGTCATCACTGTGATGGCAGCAAATTCATTGTGGGTAGCAATTTATGACCTTCCACTTTAATATTCAGAAAGTAGGTCAAAATGTGACCCACAGCGATTCAACCAACTTATCAGTACATAGGTTGGCTCATAAAATATCATAGGACTCGCAAAAAGCCTGGTGCAATTCCCGACCCCTTTTGGCGAGCCCTATTTTAGTACATCTGATCCATAGCTCTTTATATTAGCTCTCTGTGCGCCTTAAACCAAGTTGTGCATGCTATCTGCCCTCTAGATCCTGCTCCTCACTGTGCCCATGTGTTGCAAGCTATTTCTCCGTCTCCATGGACCCTGTGCTCTTTGCACAACCTAAGTTGCCTATCCCTGTACAGAAGGTTACAAAGATGTTCTGATTGGGCTTTGACAAGGATAAAGCAATGGAAGCATGGAAACGATCTTTCTCTATATCGATTTGCTCCAAAATGCCAATTCTATAGGGAACACAACTGAGTAGGACATACAACCTTCATAAATGAGTGGATTTGTAGAAGAGAAATTTACATTTGATTACGTCTACACATTGAAAACTTGATTTCATTATTGTTCCTCATGCGAACATTTGAATATGACACCAGAAGATTATCAGAGGTGGCAAACTTACAGTGGATTGCTGCCATAAGCAATGGGCCTGATGATTCTGCAATAGTGGGAGATGTTTCAAATTAGTGAGCTGGCACTTACCCGTAATAGCGTTCGCACCTGCTTTAATGCTTATTGTGCTTTAGTGTGATGTAAAGTGTTCACTTCGATAGTATATGCCCTGTCGCTTTTTGTCGCATTCATACTGGTTTTCTTATTTCAATCCTTCTTTGGGGCAGGTGTGTGATGAACCTCTCTACAGCCTGCGCATTCAGGAGACTGGAAGAATTATCGCCTGCGGCTCCAAGCTAGGAACCACAACTCTGCTAGAATTCTCCTCTGGACTCTGGACCCTACAGCGGAACGAGAAGAACCTAGCCACAACTGTAAGATTTGTTTCAGACTTTTTCTGTGTTTGAGCATATGTGCTAATCTCTGGATGCACGAGGTGCAACTCAAATCCATGCTGCAACCATATCTTACTTATTCAGATGTTTTGTGTTAGGCACACCAGGGGCAGTATTACAGAAAGGGCCCCCGGAGGCGCAATGTGCATATGTGCCCTCTTTGTGCATCCCCTGAGCACTTTGGTATTATAGAAGGAGGCACCGACGCTTGTGCGTCCCCTTCTATAATACCGGTAGCGCTGGCGCACTTAATGTGCCAGCGCTGCCTTCAGAGGGTATTCCCTTATTTGCATAGGGGCATGCCCTTTGCAAATGAGGGATTTCCTTTAACTTGACTTGTGCACGTGCCATATTAAAGACAATGGCGCAGAGTCAAAGAAGCCGGCAGGAGGCGTACTGACAGTGCGCCATTTAAAAGGTGGCGCACCATCAGTGCGCCTCCTCTGAGCAGCCCTCTGCAGGGGGTAAAGGTGTCCCATGTAGCCCTCAGTCATCCCCTTGCAGGTGGGTGCAGTCACTGACTGCACCCGCCTGCAACGGGATCTCTAATCCCCTTTGAAAGTGCAGGCTGGTGGCGCCTGCAGAGTGAAAACACAGGTGTTTCACTTGTGAAAGTCACTCAAAGTGAAGTTAACGAGTGGCTTAAGTAGGCTGACCCACTGACGGTTGCTGTATGCTCTAGTTGGTGGAAGCAACATGTGAATGCCACAACAACAGACAGATGGATGAAGAGAGGTGTCTGAATGCCCTTTTAAGTATGTATATTGTATATATAATTTTAGAAAAATCAAAAGGTCTTGGATGGTGCCAGACCTAAAAGGAAATTGCTTTATTTAAAAGCAATCACAGACATGGTGGTCTGCTGACCACACCAGGCCACTATTCCTGTGAATCTAACCAATTGTAGTGGGTTTCAATTTGTGACCTACCTCAAGCATATTAATGAGGTAGGCCGAATTACAACCTACTACTAAATGGGTGTTTTGTCAACTAACCTATTAAGATATAGGTTGGTTTACAACATACCAGTGCATTTGGTAGATGTCGTGGTGCAAATTGCACTCACTTTTACAAAATCCATTTTAGTGGATTCCTAATAAGAAATTGTAGATTGCAAATTGTTATTCGATAGAGTTTACAATTTTCTATTAGGAATCTTTAGAGATCAGGCCCCTAGTTCTTGCTCAGAAAGAGTGAATACCGAAACGTGTAGCTCTTCTTTTGGAACCTAATTGAGAGAAATGGCTGCTTGTAGGAAAGTGAGTTTTATGCAGTGAGGCTGGTTAGGCTTCACTAAGCAATACTCTCACAATACCTCAAAATATGTCCTGTGAATTCACAATAATAAATCCCTAGCTCAGTCCTGGTAGTGTGGCATAGAGCAGTCAGGCTTTACTAGAGGAACATGTGTTGAACATTTCAGAGTACCAACATGGATGATACATAATTGACATGACGCGAAAGAAATCCAACACCAATATATTAACGTAAAAGCAGATTTGTATATAAATTTAGACACCAAAATGAACACGATTGTATGAGTATATCTGGAGTTATGGATTTTGGAAGAAAAATAAATCAGTTCAATTTACTACTGCAAAACTTTAACGTTGCAGTCGATGGAGAAAATCACTAGTGACAATCTGTCACTTTCAGGTCAAGTTCAGTGGAAACCATGAGATGGGAAGGGGGGTAAGGTGATGCAGACCCCAGGACCAGGCCACGACAGTCTGTGAATTCTGACTGGTTTGTAGGGCCCGGGTGCAGAGTTTTTCTGGCTGTCCCTGGTGCTGAAGCGGGAGCCGTGGATGAGCTGGATTTTCCGCTTATATGTTGTTGGTGTGGAAAATGGATGCAATAACTCAACAACGGGCCACTTTTCCCTCGAGGCACAGCATTGAACAAAGGTAGTGGTAGCCTAACTGACCAGGAAAAGGCCTTGGCCGCGACAAGCTCAGCCGTGGGTTACTTCAACGTCCTGGAGTCCGGAGGAAAACAGTAGCCCCCTGAAACTTGCTGGAGGTGAGGACCATGTTTCCCACACTGCACTTTACCATTTACTTTTGTAAGATGGACAGTGATTCCTTGGGTCCATGAGCGTGCTTTACCTCGGGCTGCAGGGGACTAGTGCCTCTAGTCCAAGGGAGTTCTGCAGTGGCATTTGCCTCTTAGAGGGGTTCCTCTTTCCTGGGGAACTGGTCTCTGGTTCAGAACAAGTCGCAGTCGTGCAGTTGCAGAGTGATTGCCACAAGTGCAGGGTATCGTGCCTTTGATTTGTGAAGGTCCCAAAGTCTCAGATTCAGATCTCTTCTTTGTTCTTTGTTGCACGTCGAATCAGATCTGAGATGCTGGTGCCTAGATTTAAGAGTGTTAGGGGTGTGGGCGTAAGTAGTTAATGGGCAGCTAGCCCCAGCGGCTAATCCGCCCCTGAGGTGACCACATCCGAGGTTGGTGCCACCTTTGCAACCTGAACCCTCTATTCTCCACCTTATATAAATGGCAGAAACCTTCTTCCGCTGTACAGACCAGGTTGCCCATCTTAGGGGTGTGGCTAACTTGGGGGTATACACCTCCTGTCTAGATGATTTTTCTACCTGCCCAGGAGAAAATGTGCCTGAGGTAGGGGGTTGGCTTTTCCTTCTTTGGGACACAGCCTTAATGCATATCAGAGGCAGTGTAAGCTTTGAAGCTCACCGCCTTGATATGCTGCTTCACTAGCCATCCTGTCAGAGGGGGAGGTGTCACCTTCTTACCTGGCAGGCCTTGTTTCTGATGCCTGGGAGTGTTCACACCCCTTGGCGTGGGGGTCAGATTCCTGTCTTGGCAGCAGAAGCTGCAGGCTGTCAGCCAGGGCACAGGATAGGTTGTGGCAACTAGGTGGGCAACCTCTAAGGTAGCTACCGGTTGCATGCCACATCAAATCTGACTCTGGGAAGCAGCTGGATTTGATGGGACAAGCTGTTTGATACCAAAATGCCACTTTTCAGTGAGACCATACTGGAGCTGGTCACCTTGAGGTGTGTGGGTGCCAGCCCATGTTAACCTATGGCCCCCTGATCACTTATAGTAGCCCTAAATGGAAAGAGGCTACTATAGGGAAGGAGTATCCTCACCACCAAACTCTAAATCAATCCCAGAAACTCTTATTCAATCGCTAACTTAGCAGGGTCATCAAATTCAGTGGTAGTGTTGATGGCTAAGAAAATGTCATTTTATTGTTTGTTTATATAGACCCGAGGGCCTACAAAAATGGATAGGAAATAAATAAACCACATTGTAAATTGTGCCACTAATGGCCTAAATGTCGGGGCTATGGACGTCACTGCCTTAACGGCAGATTTGATGGTATCTCCTGCAATAAAATGGATACTTGTAAACTTTCCAAATGAAAAAATCTAGCAAGAAAGGCTGGAAGTATCTGCTGAAGGAAACATAGTTAACAAATATATCATCTGAATACTAGCTTATTTGGCAGGTCTTGCAACCTAGGATGCAAGGCATTATATATCCTTACAGAGATGCTTTTAGCAGGACACCTATCCCGTAGTTAGGAGTTTGCCTAAAAACATAAAAGTTGTAATGAAATCAGTTGATCTTCTTGACCACGTGAAGCCAGATTGCAGTCTCCTCAACCATTTTTGGTTCCCTAAAACATAAAGTGAAATTTTTCTGGTATTTGAGTGTCTATCTACTGTTAGGACTTGGTGAGGAATAGCGGAATGTCAGCTCTATTATATAAAATCATAGAATCATTAGACGGTTTTCATTCTTTTTCACATTATGGTCCCCTTTTGCCACAAAGGGGAGTTATCAGTGCTTCCAGTTTGGCTCTCATTGCAGAGTAGGTAAAGATTTCAAGGAGATACTTTCCTTTGAGACTGGCTAGCGGATTCCCTTTGTACCTTCCTTCCCTCTCCCTAAATACTTAAGGCACATTGATAATGTCAAGCAACTCGGAAATGATTTTGATGGCCCTCTCAGTCTATATTCTATTTAGTTTTTGGACATTGTTCAGTTGTCTTACAAGTTTCTGGAACTTCCTTGGATTCCACGTCTCTCACTTTAGCAATGGGTCTGTGGGGTAGTAGTCTCCTGTCTTTTTAAATTCTACAAAAGCGATGTTCATTTCCTTCAGAAACGTCATGCTTTTTCTACCAGTGTCAAGTTATCACTGGTGTCTTTAGAAAAACAGATAACCATCTCAGACGTTTCTAGGACAGTGACAAGTCCTGCCCCTCATGCTTTTTAGAAACATTACTCTCTTGACACATCTTCCTGCAGATCTGCAGCCTTCTGTGAGCATGTTCTTCTCACTGCTTTTGCTTGACATCTAGTCACAAGCATGCCTCCTCCCCTCTTAACATTTCATAGCAGTAACATCGTGTTCCCTGCCACTTGGGGATAAAGGGTGGCAAGATAATGAAGTAATGCAACCTGGCATGTTGAAGGAATCACATATGTCATGGGCTGATATGACTGCCGGCAAAGGTAGGTAGAAGCGCATGTGCAAGCGCGTGTGTGCAGTGTTGCATAGTTCTTCATGGACACATTATTGTTTAAAAAGCTGTTGTATGTTGACTGCTGACAAACCTATACCATTTTTTAAGAAGAAGTGAGAGCAAATGACTATGGGGCAGATGTATCAAAATACCTATTTGCGATTCTCAAATAGCGATTTTTTGAGAGTCGCTATTTGAGAATTGCAAAATGGTATGTATGTAAAAATTCGCTAATTTTTAGCGATTTCTTAAAATTCCTTAATTGCGATTAGCAATTTGCTAATCGCAATTAAGGAATAATTTCCCATTCATTTCTATGGGCCAGGAGGCTACAAGTTGGTGGTAATTTGCGATTTCTTAGTGTAAATTCGCAAAACTTGATTGCTTCTTACATAGCATTTAAGGAATCGCAATTTGCGATTCCTTAAATGCTTAGGCAATATTAAGGAATCGCAAAATTTGCCATTCCTTAATATTGCGATGTGTTTTAGATGATACATACCATTTTCAATTTTTTTTGTCGCAAACGCTGCTTTTTACCGATTCGCAGCGTTTGCGACAAAAAAATCGTTTGATGCATCTGCCCCTATATGTCCCAGATTTACTAGGAGGGAATCCTTTTCTATTAGTAAGAATCCGCTTTTGTTGTATTTAAGCAGTAGTTATCTACCATCTGGGCCTTTACCAGAACTTTACTTTACGTTCAGCTATGTACATCTTTGCAGAAGCATAACCTATGGCTTGGAACACTGTTCTACTTTAGCTGGTGCGATAAAATATCTCTGAAAGCTCCATCAACGGGATAGCACAAAATATGTGACTACCTCACACCCAGGATACACATTTGAAAGATCACTTTTTTTTAGATCTATTTTCTTGTTCTTTTTCCACTTCCTCCTCTGTGGTGATCCAGCTAGCGTATACACCATTGCAAAGTACTTGTCAGATGCTGTTAGAATGATGGCTATATAAAAAAATCAAATCTAAGCGGGTCATTAGAGTTTAAATGGCCGGCCGCAGTATTGCTGGTGGAGCAGAGGCAGAAACTCTACCACACCAGTCTGGACAGTCTGCCTAATTAGATGATTTCTGCTATGTTGGATTGTGTTATCAGAGGACTCTCTCTGTCTCTTTCCTGCCTCTTTCTCTATTTAAAAAAAAAAGGTTGATGGACATAATGCAGAACAATGTCATACATTCGCCCCAGTACAGAGATCTAAGACTAAATCCATTGTTTTGTTGCTTCCCATGCCATTCCAGTTTGAACACAGCCATATGCAAAACAGTCTTGACCCTGCTCCCCGTGAGAACAGTCCAACCCGAACTTCCAAACAAAGTCCTCCCTGGACTGGAAACGAGCATCCTAGGACCGGGTTCGGGGTTTCATCCCTCATCAGCAAGGCAATCTTGACTCCAATGACATGGAGAACCCTGGACCCATGGCTGGGCATACCCGTCCCCCTCGGGTGACAAATGCAAAAAGAACAATTGATGAACAGAATGCAGAAAATGCCATATATTCATCCCAGTACAGAGATCTGGGCCTAAATCCATCATTTCTTTTGCTCCCCATGCCATTCCAGCTTGAACACAGCCAAATGCAAATCAGTCTTGACCCTGCTCCCTGTAGGAATAGTCCAGCCCGAACTTCCAAACTAAGTCCTCCCTGGACCTGAAACAAGCAGCCTAGGACCGGTTTGGGGGTTTTACCCCTCATCAGCCAGGCTGTCTTACCTCCAGTGGCATGCAGAGCACGGGACCCACGTCTGGGCATACCCGTCCCACTCAGGCTGACAAATGCCAAAAGAACAGATGATGAACAGAATGCAGAACAATTTCATACGTTCACCCCAGTACAGAGACCTGGGCCTATATCCATTGTTTTTTGCTCCCCATGCCATTCCAGTTTGAACACAGCCATATGCAAATCAGTCTTGACCCTGCACCCTGTGGGAACAGTAGAGCCTGTACTGCCAGGCGAAGTTCTCCCTGGACTGGAAACAAGCATCCCAGTACCGGTTTTATGGTTTCACCCCTCATCAGCCAGGCTAGCTTGACGCCAGTGGCATGGAGAGTACAGGACCCACGTCTGGGCATACCCGTCCCACTCGCGGTGACAAATGCAAAAAGAACAATTGATGAACAGAATGCAGAACAATGCCATATATTCACCCCAGTACAGAGATCTGGACCTAAATCCATCATTTCTTTTGCTCCCCATGCCATTCCAGTTTGAACACAGCCATATGCAAATCAGTCTTGACCCTGCTCCCTGTTGGAACAGTCCAGCCAGAACTGCCATGCCAAGCCCTCCCTGGACTGTAAACAAGCATCCTAGGACCGGTTTTGGGGTTTCACCCCTCATCAGCCAGGCTATCTTGACTCCAGTGACATGCAGAGCACGAGACCAACGTCTGGCCATACCCGTCCCACTTGGGCTGACAAATGTAAAAAGAACAGTTGATGAACAGAATGCAGACCAATGTCATACGTTCACCCCAGTACAGAGACCTAGGCCTAAATCCATCGTTTTTTTGCTCCCCATGCCATTCCAGTTTGAACACAGCCATATGCAAATCAGTCTTGACCCTGCGCCCTGTGGAAACAGTAGAGCCTGTACTGCCAGGCCAAGTTCTTCCTGGACTGAAAACAAGCATCCTAGTACCGGTTTCGTGGTTTCACCCCTCATCAGCCAGGCTAGCATGACTCCAGTGGCATGGAGAGTACAGGACGCAACTGCAGAGCTCCATCATGTTGAGAGAGCCCTGCACCAAACAGCGTAGAACATTGGCAGGAACCGCCGTGACTGCGGTTCCTGCTAATAAACTAAATATGACTGCTGACTTGGTGGACATTTATAAATGTGGTGGGTGGTTCCTCCAACAGGGGGACAGAATTATATATTCTGTTCTTCTGGTGAACAATGGTCCGTCCATCCACATATAAATCTTGACCTAAATCTTCAGCTAAGTCTCCACAATCCAAGTGTAAGATTCCCACTGCAGCCTTCTTAGTGTGTTCTTACAGTGATCCATGGAGACACAAATAGTTTTTGCCAATTACAGTTTGTGAGAACTTTGGTCAGTATTGCGGGAAAAGTGTGGGTTTTGGGTGCGGTTAAACTGCACATGCACTTTATTCCCCATTCTGAAGTCATAACTATTTTGTTTCTTTAGCTTTGTCTGTGCTGCCTTTTCAACCAGTTCTGGAACTTCTCTTGAGACTTGTGAAGTCTGTGACCCTGTGGGGACATTACGTTTGGGAGAAATATGCAATCCTCTTATCCCAGGCAGTGTGTGAGGAAGAGTATCTAGTTTTCCAAGGGGTTCAAATTATGTGTTGATGAACTGGGTCTGACTTTGTTTTCCTTGGCTGTCTGTCAGTCTCTAGTGCAATTACTGACTGTAGGAAAATGGGTTATGAGCCATGTAACCTCCTTTTACTACCACCCTGAATTTTGTTTTGTTACTACACAGTTTTGGGACTTTTATTTTGAATGAGTCTTACTAACTGAGTCTCACTTGATGTAACCTCTGCTAAGTTAGATTGGGAATGTTAGCCTTCAGTGTCTGCCTTTTAAAACAAGGTCTGCTCGTGTGCAGCTTGGGTAAGATCCAGTTTGTTGACTGAACGTGAACATGTGTGCACACGTGTGGGATGAGCAAGTGGTGCTACTGTCCAGCTCAGCGCGGTATCTGGGCATTGATAACCTGTTGCAGAAGCAACCCTTTAGGGATTGGTGCTTTTTAGATATGTGACTTCTAAGTCTGTAGCATCTAGCTGAAAAGTGTGTGTGTGCTTTAATGTATTATATCTTGTGGGTGAAATCTGCTCCAAAGTACAGTTTTGCCATAGTTAAGCATAGGCAGATTCAATGTCCATTTTTCAAATCTGCACTCCTTCTGGCACTTGAAGATATGTCCAATATCAGTGCTTCTGCTCCTAATTAGGCTCCTTGCTTTTGTTTCCCAGACAAGCCCAAGTTAATTACACTGCTGGCCAGCCAGATGACCATAGGCTTCCCCACACAATAGAGCCATTTATTGGGCATGTTCCTGGGAATGGAACAACAGCAACAGACCTTGCATGAAATAATTACTTTTTGCTGTCCACCAGCGTAGGAAGATTCATCCCAAAGAGGATAAAGGGGCGAAGGCTTGACCTCTGGAGCCATTCACAGTAGGGGCTCCTCTTTGAAGTTTTAGAGGGAACGCATCAGCCACCTGTCGCAGTTAAGGCTGTGGGTCAAGGCTGTGAGAGCAGTCTTTTGAACAGACACATCTTGAAATGTCCTAAAATGCTTTGCAGGAGGGATATGGCGAGGGTGGAGTGATGATGTTTCATCCTAGGATTGGACAGAGGGGCCTACTGAGAAGACCACACAAACAAGCATGGGCAAAACCAATAGGTCTCGCCTTTGCGAATGAGACTGGCTTTGCCAATGTGGTTTAAACATGTTGTGCAGCAGTTAGTGGCATAGAGGAGAGTGGCGTAGAAAGGCATAGAGTGGGGTGGCGTAGAGTAGATTGGCATAGAGTGGAGGGTGTACAGTGTCTTGGCATATCATAGAGTGGAGTGGCATAGAGTGGAGCGGAGTGGAGTGGCATAGGGTTGAGTAGAGTTATCGTGGAGTAGAGTAGAGCGTCGTAAAGTGGAAATGAGTGTCGTGGAGTAGAGTGTCATAGAGTGGAGTAAAGTGGTGTGGCGTAAAGTGGCATAGAGTGGAGTGTCGTAGAATGGAGTAGATTGGCGTACAGTGGAGTGGAGTATGCCAAGGAGTACATACAATAGGACAGTGCCCAAAATTTGCCATTGATACGTCAGCCATAGTCATTGGTACCTTCAAAAATTCCTTCCTATATACAAGGGTCAGGATTTTGCTATTGACACTCTCTATAAAAAAGAGTACAAGATCCCTTATGACAAGAAATACCTTAAATATCAGTTCCAGCATTTTGCTATGGATCCACTCTATGATGCTAAGAATTACGTGCTTTATGTTAGGGCCTTCATCCAGGTGTGGCGGCACATGTTCTGTGTCCCTGCTACTGGGTATGGCTGGGCCAGTGACTTTCTCAATTAGGCAGTTTTTGTCCCCAAAGGCAATGATGGTGTCTTAATAAAAGCATGCTAGGGCCTGCAGTTTGACATAGGTAACACCTCCTATTAATATGCCATTAGCTCTCGGGTCCATAAGGCAAGAATAACCTCCAGTATGCCAGACCAGCTGCACACTTGCAAGCATAACATACATAAACTCACACACAAACACATACTCACACACATTCTCTCACACACTCAGTTTTACAAACACTCACACTCACACTATATCTCTTGCACTCTTGTACATTTGTACTCTGTCACACACACACACACACACACACACACACACACACACTGCCACTCACACTTCCATTAGTCAATCTGCTTTTATTGTGTTAGAAAAGCTTGTGTTGCTGCTTCTGCTATATATGTCTTGCCTTTTACCGAAGCTTAATAAAAACATTCTCTATACACTATTCAAAAATAATAACATATTGCCTTCTTAATGTTTGTTACAAGTATGATGTAAATGAAAAGTGCACTTCCTTAAAATAGCTGTACAGGGCTTTATATTTGGTTTCACATGTGGCTCAAGCAGTTAAATTATTGGAAATTAACTAATCCACTTTCTAACATGTAATATTACAGCATACAGTTGATCTTATGAAATGCTTAACTTGTATCCAGTAACGCTTTGCATTTTAGGATTTTCTGACCCAATGTACAATGTAAATTTTGTTTTTACAAATCTACATGTCCCGAAATGAAGCATTGTGGTGAATGGATAATCAGGACTGGCTGAAGGTGTCACACAATTTTCAATCCAGCACCATACCCCAAGGCCTCAGCCTAGTCTCCCTCCTCGCGCCATCCCACATGCTCAGTCGACTCTCCCCTCTTTCACCAGCCCCGTTGTTGCAGATGGAATTAAGTATGTATCTAGTACTATTGAAAAAGCAGGTGCTCTGTGGGTTCTTTTGTAGAAACGTGTATATTCATGAGAGTTGTGTACTTTTTATATGTGCAACATAAGCGGTGTCATATAAGTGCTGGATAATTGGGAATAGTATAAGTGAGTGCAGCATTAGTGATGTGAGTGTAGGGGGTAAAAGGTGCCGATGTGAGTGTAGCGTGAGATGCATGAATGCAAAATGAGAAGAGGGCCCATGTCAGTGTCGGGTGAGAGGAGTGCGTTCAGAGTGAGAGGAGTGAGTGCAGAGTGGTGTGAGCGGTGTAAATGCAGTGTTAGTGGTGTGCCTTAGTGTGAGTGCAGGGTGAGCAGCCAGATTGATGGGTGAGCTGTGAGAGTGACTGGTGAGTGCATGATGAGAGGAATTAGTGCAGGGAGAGTGGTGTATCCCTGTGAGTTCCGGCAGACTGTTGTGCCTGTGTGCCGGCAGGGTGAACAGAGTGCAGGCTGAGTGATTTGTCTATGTAAATGCAGGTTAAGAGGAGGGAGGGCAGGGTCAGTGGTGTGACTCCAGGGTAAGTGATGTGCCTGTTTGTGTGGTGTGCGCCCAGGGTGATTGGTGTGCCCATGTGAGTAAAGGATGACCTATATGAGTGCACAGTGAGCAGTGTGCCAGCGTGAGAGTAGGGTAAGAGAAGTGACTGCAGGGTGAGTGCTGTGACCAAATGAGTTTGGGTGTGGGTGAAAGTTCAGAGTGCGAGGAATTCATGCATGGTGAGTGATGTACTTGTTTGAGTGAGCTTGCAGGGTAAGCAGTGAGAGCGACAGGTGATTAAAGTTTCACAAGAGTGCAGGTTTAGCTGTGTGCTTGTGTGACTTCAGGATGAGTGCAAGGTGAACAATATGAGTGTTTGGCAAGTAGTGCGAGTGCAGTGTAATCGCTGTGAGTGCAGGGTGAGTGTAAAAGTGAAGGGTAAGCGGTAGGGAGTGAGTAGTCTTAATGCAGGATGTATTCCTAGACACTTAGAGTAGCACAACATGTTATTGACGGTTAGCAAGTAGGGTTTCAGATGTAAGTTAAACTATTGCTATAATGGCATCAATCAGGGTTGGAGGGTGGAGGAAATAAATAATTTCCTGATCCTGCAAAAAACGTTCAGTCTTGTGATTGAGTTGCTATCTAACCGAATTTCTACCGGCACCGCCGGTATTTTAATGCCCTGGACGGTACAAAAGTAAGCAAAATCACATGAAGCCAGTATTTTTAATCCTTTATATCCACATACTTCAAACACCAAATATAAATAAAAAGCACTTTTAAATGTGTTCTAGGACTGCATTAATGATCCATGATTAATAATGTAAGTAAATAATGAAAGAAAAATCAAGTTATAAATGAATACAAGCGATTTTGTTTACAACCCTATTTAGTATCTCTGCCAGGCCTTTGCAGACTCGTTAAACAACAAAAAATGGCAGGCATTTTACTCTTGGAAAGGTGGCAACCCTACTCATGAAATGCCTTATAAGGAAATGCATTCTCCCTCTGTGGTAGTAATAGTCAAATACAAATGTAAGGAATATGGGTAGAGTGCGAACCTAGGGGGTACTGGAACCAGTGAAAAAACAAACAAAGCCTCATTAACCGCTTCACAAAGGCATGCAAATGGTCTTTAAAGACCTGTGAAATACTCCAGTGAGGCTGGAATAAGATGCCAGACACTGCCCAGCCGAGCCCACAGCAACTCAGGATCTGTGTGTGCTTGTCCTGGAAGCTGCAACAGCCACAGCTGGGACGCACGAGTGGGGTGCGGATGGGGGAACACCCCTCCAAAATCCCAAATTGTATCTCTCTGCGGCAATAGTTCTCTTCTTATTAAGTTTCCCTAATATTACGTTCCCCTGATATAAAAACTTTTCCTAAGGCACAACTAAGATTTAGTTATTTAATGTATGCACATAAAATTGTTAATGCTGCAGTGTGTTTTTTTAAAGCAGAGTACTATATGAACTCAAGTCGAAATGCTGATATAACAAGCTGCTGGGAGAGGAAAAGGGAATGGGAGGAGGATGGGCAGGGAGGGCGCAACAGGCAGACTGTCTGGAAGCTTCAGGGAGAGAGGTGTGTGATGTGTGAAACAGAGCGTGTATAAACACGAGCACTCGAAGTGCTCAAACAGAAAGAAAAAAGTCACTTCTAAAATGAGAGCAGTGGATGGACACAAGAAATTGGTCCTTGCTCTGTGGGACAGCTAAATACAAGAAGAGGCATGATGCATGCATGCCATGCACAAATGGAAACAAAGGAAATGAGAGCGACAATGAAGCAAGCAAACAGGAAGCCTATGGGCGGGGCGAAGCCCACAGATTGAAAACAACATGTCTCTTCCAGACAGCACAGACGCTATCTAGCTGAGACCTAAAAACGCTCTGCTCGCTCTGCTGTAGCTGCTTTGTGAGGTTGCAGGGCTGCGAGGCACTGTTGCTCGTCTCCTTCCCTTTTCACCTACTCCTCGCGGAACCCGCTGCGCGGGTCCCGGCTCGCCGGACTAACTGACTACTCACTTGGATTCCTGTTTGACTGCTTTTGGGGCTCAACGAGGGATAGGCAGGGCTGCGAGCGGAGTGCTACTGCCGGCTAGGGACTACCTGTCCCAGAAGCACCGCCGGCCGGACCATCTGCACCTGGGCTGCTCTCCCCGCCTGCCCCTCCCCATCTGCTGTAAAAACGGAGCGCTTCAGTCAACGTTGGTTCGCTCTGCTGTAGCTGATTTGTGAGGTTGCAGGGCTGCGAGGCACTGTTGCTTGTCTCCTTCCCTTTTCACCTACTCCTCGCGGAACCCGCCGCGCCGGTCCCGCCTCGCCGGACTAACTGACTACTCACTTGGATTCCTGTTTGACTGCTTTTGGGGCTCAACGAGGGAGAGGCATGGCTGCGAGCGGAGTGCTACTGCCGGCTAGGGACTACCTGTCCCAGAAGCACCGCCGGCCGGACCATCTGCACCTGGGCTGCTCTCCCCGCCTGCCCCTCCCCATCTGCTGTAAAAACGGAGCGCTTCAGTCAACGTTGGTTCGCTCTGCTGTAGCTGCTTTGTGAGGTTGCAGGGCTGCGAGGCACTGTTGCTTGTCTCCTTCCCTTTTCACCTACTCCTCGCGGAACCCGCTGCGCGGGTCCCGCCTCGCCGGACTAACTGACTACTCACTTGGATTCCTGTTTGACTGCTTTTGGGGCTCAACGAGGGTAAGGCAGGGCTGCGAGCGGAGTGCTACTGCCGGCTAGGGACTACCTGTCCCAGAAGCACCGCCGGCCGGACCATCTGCACCTGGGCTGCTCTCCCCGCCTGCCCCTCCCCATTACCCATAATTCTACATATTGTCGGGCGCAGTCCGCTGCGCGGGAGCGAGCGGGAGAAGCCCGGGACAAGGGCGGGACCGTCCAAGGCCGGAGTAGGCTGGGCTGGGCCTACCCTCTTGCGTTACATATTTAAGCTGCTGGTCTCAATATTTGATATAGCTCTCCATAGCCCATTAGCTGTCTCAGGCACAAATGCCCTCACCGCCAAGGGAGGGTACCCCTTCGAAGCAGGGAGGGGCAAAACATAGGACCCTAGACAACTACTTTCCCCGGGCTGCGGGTGATGGGGACAAGGAGAGCACATTGGTCAGGCTCAGGGCGGAGCGGAGACGCTCTATAGATAATCTGAAACATAGGCCCCTCGGTGAAAACTCTACCTCACTAAGTGAGGAGGCAACTTCCATAGACGATGTCCCCCTTCTGCTGAGGGATTGTACTAATCTTACACCGGTTCTAAGCACGAGCTTAATCTCCGCTAAGACCCCAAGCCCAAGCAGGGTGACCATTGACTTAATTTCCCAACCCCCTCCAGCCCTCAAAGCTAGGAATGCCAAACCCAAGCTAGCCTCTGTGCAAGGAGTATTTGGGCCCCCTCCAAAAAAACGTAGGAGGAAGTCGAGGGGTGCTCAGGGTAAAAACAAATCCAAAATCCCTCACTCCGAGTTTGGGAAGACATTAAAACTCCCCTTACCTACGGAGAGATTAGTGGATGAATTACCCCCCAAACCTACTGTACAGGTTGCTACTGCTCCCGCTTTGATAAATGACACAGGAAATACAATCACTAGTGTCCCCCTTTCTGTTGTCCCGTTAGGTAATCTGGAATTTATGCTCAGGTCGCTATTATTACCAATCAGCGAGAGCATCAAAAAGGTCGAGATTAGACTTACTATCCTGGAGGCTACGTTAAACAGCATGAAACCCACGGCTGGTCTCCAGGGAAGATCCCCTGAGTTTATTCCCGCTTCTACGGCTTCCCAGCAGCCCCCAAATAGAGCAGTGACCTCTGCCCCCCCACGGGCTGTGAATGCCGAGGCCCCCCTACAATCTCCCAGGACCAATCCTGTACCAGCCAAGTCACTTAATTCCAATAGGTCATTTCCCACTGAAGACCCAGGCCCCTTAATACAACCCGCAGATAGCATTGCCCCAACACCTTTAATGAAGGCCCCCCCCCAGGCCACGCAGGCCTAATCTTCCTCCAGAGGCAAATGATTACACGGTAGTCATGGCGGGCGTTCCCCCACTTGAAGCGGGCGAAGGTGAGGACTTTTGCTCACTAAAAAGTAGGGTAATCAAGTGGCTGAATGTGAATAGACCTCTCCCGGTACATCTAAATAATGAAATCATAATGGTTAGAAGGGTGCCTTGGGTGGGTAAAACATACAAATCCATAATAGGGGATTGCATATTGGTGAGCTTCAGGGATGCTGGAACTGTTTCTCACATATGTCAAGGAAAGAATAGATCACGGGAATCAACTATTCAAACTCTCCATGTGTCTTTCTTTTTTCCCCCTATCCCTACCCCTGTGCACCCGACTCAAACCCATGACAGCTGGACGAGGGTTGGTAGGCGGGGAAGATATCAGGAATTTAACCCCTGGCCACCACACAGCCGCCTAGAGTTACCCTTTCATAATTTCAACCGGTTCAGTTGCCTGAATGGCCTGGAGGGGGTTGATTGACAAAGGGGCAGGCTGTCCAACTCTGCGAGCACTGTCCCTCTAGGAGAAGGGGAAAGAGGGGCCCTAGTAGGGGAGACGGTGCTGCTAAGCCCCCTTGTGCAGCAAATTCCACCCAGCTGCGTGGGGAGGTTTGTGTCAGATGTGTCCATGGTCATTGATAGCGAAAGTATAGGAGGAAGATATGGGCTGGATACACAAGGGTTAGAGACAGAGACACAAATAGGGTCCGAAGGGGGAACAGCGCAGAGCTATGAGGCATTGAAAATCATTTCCTGGAATATAGCAGGCTTGGCAGCTAAATTCAACAATAAGGAGTGGCTTGATTACATTAGAAAATTCCATGTAATCAGCCTACAGGAGACATGGGCCCCAGAAAATAATTTTCACTTGCAGGGGTATAAGTGCTTTTTCGTACCTGCACAACAATCTAAAAAATCTAGATCAGGGAGAGCCATGGGAGGACTATCCATTTATGTAGACTTAGAC
The DNA here is from genome assembly GCF_964261635.1 of Lissotriton helveticus. Classification (NCBI taxonomy): domain Eukaryota; kingdom Metazoa; phylum Chordata; class Amphibia; order Caudata; family Salamandridae; genus Lissotriton; species Lissotriton helveticus. The sequence goes on along the minus strand of NC_136068.1, from coordinate 1,101,801,885 downwards.
CTCCCGGGCAGTTGGTCTACCCCAGATTGGAACTCCCAAGTGATTCAAGCAATACGGTTTACCGGGAAGGGGTTAAGATTTACTGTTTTGAATATTTATAACAACGAGGTTGCGGGAGACCGTACATCATTTGTAGCAGAATTGGAATATAGGCTGGCCCAGGAAATAACAGTGCAGAAAAAGGGGCAGTCATATGCGCTGCTGGTCATGGGAGACTTTAACTGCCACCTTTGTTCGGCACTGGTCACAACAAATACCGACTGGTCTCAATGTTCCGTGGAGAAGGGGCCGCATTTCTCCCACACGCCGACAGGGTTAGCTTGTAGTAGGCTCCGGCTTAAATATGACCTTGAGCATACTATCCACATGATGAGCACTCAGAAGGATGGCACACTCCCACCCACCTTTAAGGGCAGAGGTTGCTCGTCCGTTATAGATTACATCCTGGTCTCAAGATCCCTGCTAAATAGAATTATTAGCGTAGGGATCGATTGGAGCAGTTTCAGCGATCATAACCCACTTGTATTGGAGTTGATGTATCGGGTGGGTTCAAAAAGCAGAGACTATTGTACAACCACGGAGAAGGTAACAGATCAGGGTAGGAGATTAAGGTGGTCCAAAATAGACGGGGAAAGGTTCTATAAGGCCCTTGCGGTCGTTGGCAAATCCGCCATCAATGACTGTTTAGATACAGAAGTGCATGGATCTAGGCTACTTGAAGCATTCGATCTGATTGCCAACCTGATTGATGGCTTATTAAAAACTAGTGCGCCCACAAGGAACCACGGTAATCCTCGATGGTTCGACAGAGATTGCTCAAAAGCACTGAGGGAACTCAAAAGCAGCCTTAAATCCAAACCTAGGGATCCCCAAAAAACTAGGGTATGTAGGGAGAAATACAAGAAAGAGACTAAGAGGAGGAAACTAGCTCTGCAGGGAGAAGCGTGGGCAGACTTAAGCGAAGCAGGGGAAAAAAAGGATATAGCCGGATTCTGGAAAATCATTAATAAACCTACTTTCCAGGAAACGACACCCCGGAGATAGGGTCTAACATCTTGCCAGAACAGGGGGTCACTCATTTTAGGGGCTTGTATAATCACGAGTCCAGTACTCCCGTGGAGCTACCTGAAACCTTAAATCAGGTTTCAACGGTTGTATTTACTATTAAGGAGATCACTGCTGGGATAGAGGGTTTGACTAAAAATAAAGCCCCTGGCCCTGACGGAATCCCCCCCGATCTGTTCCTGAGCTGCATAGAACTCTGGGCCCCCTTAATGACCAGGGTCATAAACACTGCCACCATCTGCGGCCTGCCACCGTCCTGGTCTAAAGCCATAATTGTGCCGATTTTTAAGAAGGGCAATAGGGACGACCCCAAGTGTTACCGTCCTATCTCCCTGATTGACGTATCGGCTAAACTCCTGGGTAGAGCGATCCTCAATAGACTGTCCGAGTGGACCGAAGAAAACAACATCTTCTCGGACACTCAATACGGATTTAGGACAGGGAGGTCCACTAGTGATCAATGCCTGAATCTTTATATGCTAACTGCCAAATACACTATGGCCAGCGATGAACCCATCTATATGGGATTCGTGGATTTGGCAGCGGCATTTGACCACGTCAACAGGGAGACACTTTGGGACATGATGTCTTTTATGGGGATAGAGTGTGGCTTAATTAACATACTAAGAGAACTGCATAGTGACACCTCGGCCAGGGTTCGATTTAACAGGGAGGGGGGGCTGACCGATTCCTTTCCCTGTATGAGCGGAGTTCGGCAAGGCTGCATTCTCGCCCCTTTTCTGTTCTCCCTTTATATAAATAATCTGGAGCAGTTTTTGTTAGATTTAAAGGCTGATTGCCCAAGGGTGGGGTCGCGTCATATTCCCGTACTGCTCTACGCAGATGACGCGGTCCTGCTTGCACGCACACCAAGGAGCTTACAAATCCTGATTGACGGATTTGTTAAGTTCATGGGTGCCCTAGATCTCTCCGTCAACCTGGGCAAATCCTATGTGCTCCTGGCTGGTAAAAAACCCTCCACCAAATTTACTTATACAATTGGAAGTCACATAGTAGAAGAGGTTAAAACGTTTCCTTACCTGGGTGTAACTTTTGATGGTGCCTTACAGTTTAATTCCCTGGTTGAGGAGCGTTGCAGTAAAATGATCGCTTCTAATGGGGCTATAGCAAGTTTTGGTAGGAGGTTAGGTAGATGGAGTCCGGAACAGGTGATGAACCTGTACAGCTCCATATCCTGCTCCAAAGTAATTTATGGGGCTGAAGTTTGGGGCTTCGTTAACACCACAAGAATCCAACGGGAGGAAAACAAATACCTAAAAACCATCCTGAGGGTACCCCCGAGTACTGCGGGCTTCATAGCACATAGGGAACTAGGGAGGCCGCATCTAGTTGATTTGGTAAAACTCAGGCCAATTGTGGCCTGGTTAAAGATCTGGGTTAACCCTGAAGCGTCTCTAAGCAGAGAAATCTTAAAGGACTGTGTAGAGAGGGAAAAATGTATGCGTATACCATGGCTCAATTATGTGAAGAATACCCTAGAGGAACTAGGTTATGGAAATCTCTTTACTAACCCTGCAATAATTGTAGCCCAGCACAAGATGCAAGTAAAGAAAGTTTTTTTAGAACTGAAAAGTCAACGTAGAGCTGAGGCTGAAGGGTTTAAAAAGACAGTGAGGGCCCATAACCTGGTCAAGATCATTGAGGGAATGGAGCCATATTTGTATCTTATGCATAATGCACAGGACAGATTTTTGATGTTCCGTTTTAGACTTAACCTACTCCCATTTATATTGGCATCACCAGCAGGGTTTTCAACATCAATTGAACAGAAGGGATCCTGCGGCTGCGACAACAGGTCTCCGCAGGATTCCCTTCACCTAGTTTTACTCTGCCCTTTTTAGGTTTCGACCTGGCGATCTGCGCAAGCAGTTCGCGCAGGTGAAATCTTTTGTTTACCATACTGGCTATTGGAACGTCCCCCACCTCCCATTGGCTAGCTCCATAAATGGAGGCTAGCCATTGGGAGCCGGATCTGTCCGTCAAGGCCGGACCAGATTCGGGGGCGTTCCCGCGATTTTTTCCCTGGGCGTCCCTCTGTGCGGCGGTGGGCGGAGTTTTTTTTTTTTTTTTTTTCTTCATGCTCAGGGCTGCGGGGAGCTGCATTGGAGTTTTGCACCGGCTCTGAGTCACTGTGTTGTGCACCGAGAGCGCCGAAATATGGATGCCGGCATGGAGAAGGAGTGCAGCGCCCTCGGGGGGCTCTTCCAGACCATCATCAGCGACATGAAGGTAGGAGAGGCTCCTGCGCGCATCGAGAGGGGTCGGTGGGGGGAAGGGCGCCTCTCCGGGCACGGGATGCAAGGAAGTTCTCTTCGGGGAGCTGCATTGGAGTTTTGCACCGGCTCTGAGTCACTGTGTTGTGCACCGAGAGCGCCGAAATATGGATGCCGGCATGGAGAAGGAGTGCAGCGCCCTCGGGGGGCTCTTCCAGACCATCATCAGCGACATGAAGGTAGGAGAGGCTCCTGCGCGCATCGAGAGGGGTCGGTGGGGGGAAGGGCGCCTCTCCGGGGACGGGATGCAAGGAAGTTCTCTTTGGAAGTGGCCCGCTCCGTGTCAGGACGAACACCCCCTCTGCACTTCCCCACACACACTGCGGCATAGGGCCTCTTAGCAAAGGTCCCTTCTTGATGCGGGGCCCGTGGGCGGTATGGTTTAGAGGGAGTCTGCCCTCGGTGGGTGGTGTGTTTGATTAGTTTCTTGAGGTGTGTGAGGTTAGGCCGCCTCTCAGGGGTTCAGGGTCTCCTGTGTGAGGGTTTCTAGAGAGCGGTGCCTGGGCAGAGGGACCCTAGGATAGTAGTTGTAGGCGGTAGATGGTTCCTGGAGGCTGATCTCTTCAGTTAGTGTCGTGGGAGTCTAGGGTGTGACTGAGTGGAGTCTTCTGGGGCAGTTTTTGGGATTACTTATTCCTGGGTGAGTGTGTTGCTGGTAAAAGTCACTTTTACCAGCAACACACTAGTCCATGGGGTGTCTGTAGGACGAGATCCCCGGATGAGATCCCCAGGGGCATAGTTCCACGAGGGAGTGTGTATGGGGGTAGATTGTCTCCCACGGGGACAGTGTGGGGGGTAGGACCTCCACGCAGAAAGCTACCTGGGATTAGTGTTCCTGTGTTAACATGGTGCTTGTGTGACCCTGGGCTAATCAGCGGCGATAGTGCTGCAGGTCAGGGATACATGCTCTCTGGGTGACAGTTTGTGTGGTGTAATGTTTCTAGAAGAGTGCTTTAGACCGCTGACCCAGACGAGACGTCTGGCAGAGTTTGCTACCAGAGAGAGTATCTATGGAAAGAGGTGTGGTGTCTGCGGCATAGTCTACTGGAAGAGAGTATGTATGGGCAGAGGGCTCCAGAGGAAGGCTTGGCCTAGCATGGGTTTTTCAACTTTTGGGGGGGAAAAGACTCCTGGAATAGAGTATCTGTGGGGAGAGAGGGTTCCGGGATGAGGGTTTGGCGATGTGTGGGAACTGGAAATCCATATTGGTAGTTACCTGTAGAAAGGGGTAAGAGGGAGAGGACTCCCTAGGGAGAGTTTAGGATGGAAGGGTCGTCTCTCGGGCATCTCTAGAGGAGAGTTTGGGGTTTGAAGGCCCCTGTGTTCCCAGCTCATCTCTACCCCATCCCCGCGACACCAAATGACGTGCTTCCCATGTCCCTCTGTCATCCGCGCTGCCCCTCAGTGCAGTTTTCCTCTCTAGCATTCGCCCAGCTGTAAGGAGCCCCCTAGCTCCAATCCCTCTTTGGCTCCCGGCCCCCCCATACTCATATTTATATCCCTCTGGTGTGGATCGCTTCGTTGCTTTGTAGCTAGGATACCACTTCATAAGCCCCGTGCGTATGAGAGTACAGGGGAGGACGGAGGAGCCTTGAAGGGGCGCACCTGGGCGGCGGGCACTTGACGAGTGGATCTTGTTCGGGGAGCTGTGGGTATCAGGAGTTTGAATTTCTCTGGAGTTGTCGGGTGTCATTTGGGAACTCTCTGGATATTGTGATCAGTTTATAATCTCGGGGCTGGGATAGGCTTGTGTGAGTGACAGGCCGGTCTGACGTGGTAGGAGCGGTACTGACAAGTACTGGTTTAGAGTCGGTAGGTTAGAATTTCTTTGGAGTTGTTGGGGGTCCTTTTGGAACTCTGGCTATTGTGATCAGTTTATAACCTCGGGGCTGGGATAGGTTTGTGTGAGTGACAGGTCGGTCTGACGTGGTGGGAGGGGTACTGACAAGTACTGGTTTAGAGTCGGTAGGTCGTGTATCTCCTTGGGGCACGTCCGTCCTCATGGGTAGAGAGGCCCTTGTTAGAAAGGTTCAAAAGCCTTATCAGTGAAATCCACGATTTCTTTTGCATTTATATGTATGAACTGAGGCAGTTAGTGTTGTCTCCATAAAATTCGGAGGTTATGTACTTGTTTGTGACTAAACCCCGTGCTGGTTTTCGTGCTGTGCACTTGTTGAACAGCGCTGCCCGCAGTGTGTACCCTCTCCAGCTGTGAGAAGGGGGTCCTTGCTGTTGTGGCTGCACTGAGAGCACAGGCAAGGACACTGCCACCCGGGCTATCCTCGCCCCCTCCTCGCTGTGCCAGTTCTCTCTCGGAGCTTCCCCGGATTCCAGGGCGAGATTTCAGCCTGCCTCCCCCTCTCCAGGCGCAAGTTACACACCTGTACACTAGCACAGCTGCTCGGGGCTGTGGCCGGGAGCGGCTGTGTGTGAACACAGAACCCGCCTGTTGCCCAACCCATCCCGCGTGGGAGTGGCACTCAATTACCAGCCATCTTGGGGTGTCACTCGCTCTGTGCGGTTAGAGCGTCATGGTGTAATAAATCAGTCTGGGGGAAACCCTTTGCTAGCGTAAAAGTTTGCCTCCTACTAGGTGGGCCTCCAGAGGGCCATTAAATCATGCAACCCTGTCTCAAAAATATCCCAGCGTGGCGCTAGCCCAGTTCATTCACAGTAACTTACCCAGGTACACTGACTGGCACACTGTCGAACACCCTCGTGTTTCAGTCGACATGGATGGAAGGATGAGTGTGTGCTTATCTTTACTGCAGCACTCTGGCGCGCAGTATTTTCCCGGAGAGGATGACTGTAACAACTGCAGAGTTCAACGTCTCACTCTGAGGCATCGTGTAACTTTTTTAAAAAAGCGCGACCCATTTTACTCCATTTGCGTTTCCGACAGACCGCTCAGCTTCTGCAACAATCCACTTACCCGTTTATTTATTTTTAATGCTGGCGTTAAAACACAGACTGAATTCTGTACAGCATCAAATGTAAAATAGGTAATTATTCTTTCTCCTACTATAATGCCTTTACTTTGCTCTGCTAGATCCTGAACAATAACACCTCTATGATCTGTTTTACTCAAACAGTATGCACTTTGAAATTACTGTATGGAACTTACTAAGATTTTTCTGGCTGAACTAATATCATTACAGTCACTCAGTAAAATAGCTTGTCGGGTCCATAACGAGCTTACATGCACATTGCCAACATATTATCCTACCCCATTTCTGTCAAGGTATTTTTAAGATTATTTATGGCCTCTTTTATGTGATTATCCCGTCAGATACTTTTTTGTGCTTTCAGACTTGTCTTGATTACGCTTGACAGCCAGTGAGGTGATTATGCTATGTTATTGCGAGCACAGACCTCTGGTGCCAGTGCATTGGTAGACAGACCCTCTGAGATTCATCCACTTGAACTTGTAGGCTTGCTTTATAATTCCATATCCGCTGGCTTCACCAGCTGTAGTGTCATTGTTAAAGATTTGATCAATATGAATTATAGCCCAATGATAAATTCTCAGAAGTGCAATGATTGCCATCAAGCGTGTGTAGTAAAGAACTTTAACAAGCATGTGTATAGTGTGACATATATTCCAAGGTATAGGACCAGAGCCTTGGATGCTTAGTTATTCCATACCCTGTGGCCTTTGGAGAGGGTTCTTTTAGTAGAGTGACTTGTCCTGGTCCCCCACTTACTAAAAAGTGATGCCACACTGAGTCAGTTTTCCAATACGGTTTTGAGTTTTTTGGCCGCAGATGTATCAGTGCTGCTTTTGAACAGTGACTTGGCAAAACACAGATCTCTCCCAGAACGGTGTTAACCACTAGAGTTAACTTACTGCTGTTATAACCCCTTCAAAATTACTAGGCACACAATGATCTCCGTCACAGGTGTCTTAAGCCTGCAAGATATTTTAAAATGCAGCCTCTTTGTGACAAGTAATCTAGAACAGATTTACTGTCACACATGTCCTTGTTGCACATTTCTTTGCAGAAGATTAAAAAAATGTCTAAATTGTATGTCAGACTGTTTTTCACTCTCTGCTCCTTGTGACTCCATCACCTTTCCTCTGACACACCTTGACCCCCCCCCGTCTTATGGGTTCCTGGAGTAAATGTTTTTCAATTCCAGCAGTGCCTGCAACGTTACGTCACCCAAGCTGTGCTTTGTTCTGTTTGATTTCTATTGTGTAGATGAAATCCCGATTGCAGTGTTTTTTTGTATGCTGTACCCGCTGTGCAATTATTGGATCTGCCGGGAATTGTTTGAACTCAATTCAACCCTCACACTGAACACAACCGAGCCAAACTGGCCTGCTCACCTAGAGCTGCTTTGATACAGATTTAGCTCCTCGTTGTTGATTTGTCCTTCTCTGGTCTTTTTTTGACTCTTTTTATTCTTGATGGATGCAATTGCTTACTTTAAGAATCTGTCCGTTTCTTATCAGGCACATCAGACTTACTTGTAGGGTGTGAAATGCCTCTTTAGTGAGGACAGGACACTCACTGAATACATTAAACCTAGTATGTCGCGTTAAAAATAAAAACCCAGCCTCACTAATACAACAGCCTACTCCTCACCCTTAAGCTTTCACTTTACCCACTAGTCCTGTAACTGACCAGACATAACAATTCCCCTTTCTTAACGATATGTCCTTTTTAGGTTTCGACCTGGCGATCTGCGCAAGCAGTTCGCGCAGGTGAAATCTTTTGTTTACCATACTGGCTATTGGAACGTCCCCCACCTCCCATTGGCTAGCTCCATAAATGGAGGCTAGCCATTGGGAGCCGGATCTGTCCGTCAAGGCCGGACCAGATTCGGGGGCGTTCCCGCGATTTTTTCCCTGGGCGTCCCTCTGTGCGGCGGTGGGCGGAGTTTTTTTTTTTTTTTTTTTCTCGGCATCCAGCTCATTCCGCGGCCGACCGCAGCCGCCGGAGGAAGTCCAGTTCCAGGTGAGTGCTTTTTATTCCCCCCCCCCCTCCCGCTGTCCGTGTGGCCCTTCCCGCCCCCCTTGCCGCTGTCCATTTGCCCGTTACCGCCCCCCCTGCCGCTGTCCATTTGCCCGTTACCGCCCCCCCCTCCTGCTGTCCGTCCGTAAATGCTTGTTTTCTGTGAGGAAACACATTCGCACTTTCCTACTGCATACGGAAAAGCTCCACCTGCCACCCGGAGAAGGAGGAAGTGCCATCCTGTTCCTGCCCCTCCCGTGCCTGCGAGACCCCTAGACCGACCTCCGCGTCCCGGCCCGGGGCCACTGACCCACACCCACCTCGAGCAGCAGTGAGCGCGGGGGGCACGGACGGAAACATGGCCGATGACTTTGGCTTCTTCTCCTCTTCGGAGAACGGGGTGCCCGGGGAGCCCGCGGAGCCGGAGGAGGACCCGGCGGCCGCCTTCCTGGCCCAGCAGGAGAGCGAGATCGCTGGGATCGAGAACGACGAGGGGTTCGGGGTGATCAACGGGGGCGCCGTGCCCACCGAGGAGCCGCCCGAGCTGGGTGAGCAGAAGGGGTGCAGGGAGGGGGCATATCACGGGCTCATCGAGGCGGCCAGTGAGGACAAATGGGCGGCAAGGAAGGAGGGCACCGAAGAGGAACTGAGAGTTGGGGAGTCAGTAATCCAAGGCCAGAGAGGCTTCGGGCAGGACGGCAGGCGGGGACGGATTCTAGTTGTAGGGTGTTGGGTGTCTAGAGACAAGTAGGATTAGCAGATGACTACAGGCTCTTGCAACCGTATAGTTTCGAGCGCTAGACTTGCAAACCATGTTCATTTTAACTGGCCAAGACTACAGCTCCCAGAATGCATTTGGTTCTAGAATTAAAGGAAATCGCTGGGACATGGTGGCTCTGGAATCATCACATACTAAGCGAGGCTTGAGCTGCAGGGTCGAGTTGTTTTCCGACGTGATCGGAAGGGAGTGTACAAGGTTGGCTCCAGTGCAGGGTGGGGTGTATCGTGTTGTGCTTGAAGGGTGGCGGCCGGTGATGGACGGTGTTGTGGTGTGTAGAAAAGAGACTGGGGCTTGAAAGGGGGAGGAGTGGGCCCTAGTATGCGTGCACTAAGAGCCCCGGTCGGTGATTTCTGTGGGTCGAAACTGCACCAGACAGAAGCTCACGTCCTCCAAAGGGCTCCGTAATCGTTATACGGAAGCCCCGTTCTCTCTGAATCCCCACAGATCCGTCTTCGCCATGTTGGTGCTATTCGAAACGGCGGCAGGGTACGCCATCTTCAAGGTAAGGAAGGGGTGGGTCGGTGGGCAAAGGGGGATACATCGTGAGCACCCCGTGCTCAGAAACAGGGATTACTGTTCAATTTCACCTTTTGCTCTTACACTGGCCATGCAGTGCTATTTTCTTCTAGCGCCACGTGTCTGTTTGGCGAGGGCATATATATATATCTTCTCCTCACCCTTCACTATTACCGTCACTATTACCTTTACTACCTCATGTATTTGTGGTTGCTCACAGTTTTTACTACCTCATGTATTTTTTTTGCTCACAATTGTCACTATTACCTTATGTAAGTAACGTATGTTTTTGCAATCTGTTTTTGTAATGTTTCTCATTATGTTTCATCTCTGTTCTTAATGTGAAGCGCTCTGACGCCTTTGGGTACAGTCCGCGCTATATAAAAATGCATAAATAAATAAATAATAAATTCAAGTAAGAACGGGCTTTGGTTAAAGTGTCTGATATCCTGGAATTGTAATTCACAGAAAAGTTGGTCACAGGTTATTTTAACATTGCCCACAGTGTCGGCTACACCACTCGTATTAGATTAACATGGGGCGGGCCAGTGTCACGGGAGGTTAGACCACGTGCTCATGTGATACACTTAAAATTATTTAGTTGCCTTCGCTTTATTTCCAAATCAAAGGGAGACCAGGCAGTTGATCATTACAGTATTCGATGCAATATCTATATCTTTCTTTTCACGGCATTCTATGTAATCATAGTCGTGCCATATAGAAGAAAAGAACAGGAATTGAACATCAACAAACTTGTTATCGATTTCCACATATTCATAACATTAGTTCAAAGTCAAAAGAAACTTTATTTCGATTGATTTTACAATCATAAAAGTACAGTATAAAAAAAATATTGCAACAATTTTATAAAAATTTTCGAGAATACAATGATAACTGATACATAGAAAAAATATTAAATTAGTCTTTAAAAAGAATCGTCAATACAATGATGCCATGATTAACAGAAAGCTATATACACGAGAATTTTGCACATAAAATTTACAATGCAGAAACCGCTAATTGAGAACGAATTTTCAGACATGCCTTTAAGTAGCAAGCTACACATTTTGCAACAAATTGAGTGTCTAAAAACTGTAAAGCCAAAAGAGCAGGTCTACATCTTCTGAGACCTAATTGGCGAAGAAGTGGAACCAGCCACCGTTTACGCGGGGTCTCATAGTAACTACAGAACAGGATTACGTGCAATGTAGACTGGGGGGAACAGTTGTCACAAGGGCATCTAATTAAATCACGTTGCCAGTCTAAGAGCTCTGGGAACGAGACAAGACGATAAAAAGAATCAAAACGAAATCTTGTTAAAACATATCTATCATAATTTGACAAATAATAAGTCAAATAAGGTTGTATGCCAGGAGAGGATTGTATCGCCATTAGTTGGATGTTTGATTGTTTACCAATTTCTGAGCACATACGAAGGTCTCTTAAATGGGTAGCACAAAGATTCTTCAAGGTCTTTCTAGGTATATCCATTAGTAAGGAGGGGTTGGTGAAAAAAGCTAAACAATTCAAATCTTTCAGGAAATTGAAAATATATAGTAACCAGGGAATCTTTTTCCAATGAGTCAAAGTCAAACAGTCGGTTATTAGTGAACGTGAAAGTTGGCATTGCTCCTTGGTCCATATACGGTGCCAAAGGAGAATCGGTTGGGATCTAATGTTGTCAGATAGATAATCCAAACCGAGCTCGATATGACTACCATAGTTAGGAGCACTTCGAGGGAGAGCTAATACATATTTCAAAAAATCGTTTTCGATAACTTGGAGCTCTCCAGCAGGAATGTGTCCCCATACGCCCGCACCATACGTGGCCACACTTAAGCATTTGGCTTGGAAGATTTTAAGTATCTCTGCAGGAGCAGGCTTACCCAACTTTCTGGAAAAAGAAGTCAACGCTGCTGTTGTGCGTTGAAACTGCATTTTTTTACTGGTGATGGCAGGTTTCCAGGAATTTTGATCATCGATAAGGATTCCCAAGTAAGGGTATTTCCTGGCTTTTTCTAATCTGGTGTTATCTATATAGAGAGGTTTGCATTTCTGAGCTTTCTTGCCAATATGCATAACAAAAGTCTTGGACTTATTAACTTTTAAGCCAAGAGAAAGCATATATTGACAATACTTATCCAGTTGGAGTTGGAGCTGGTTTGGTGTTCTCGCTAAGATAACAGAGTCATCAGCGTATAGTAGTGCTGGGATTGGTCGAGTGTTTATGCAGGTGAGATCTTTGCCGCCTACCAGCATAGCTTGCTCCAGTCCATTTGTATAGATATTAAATAAAAATGGAGCGAGGACGCACCCCTGTCTGACGCCTTTAGCAATGCTGAATGAATCTGATAACTCTCCATTAATGCCATACCTCACACAAGCTTTGGCATCCGTGTAAAGCTCTCGAAGAAATTTCAAGAGTGGAGGGTCTACGCCCAGATTGCTCAAAATCTCCCATAACTTGGAATGGATTACGCAATCGAATGCGGAACTTAGGTCCACATAGACCAGGTAGAGATTTCCGCCTTTGGCCCTAGCGTATTTACCCATAAGTAGTGTCAAATTAAGGGCCTGTTCTACAGTACCCAATCCCTCCTGGAACCCAAACTGGAGGTCGGTTATGATCTTATTCTCTTTGGCCCAATCCTGGAGGCGCTCCAGGATTAGCCTCCCGGCGACCTTGCCCAGCGAGTCCAAGAGGGAAATGGGTCTGTAGCAGGCTGGGTTATCGCGTTCTCCCTTTTTAAAAATGGGTAGGAGAACAGATGTGGACCAGGAATCAATTAAGCCGGCCTGTGCGACTGCGGACATAACTTGAGTGACTATAGGGGACCATAGATCTAGGTTACTCACGAAGATGTCGAGTGGGACTCCGTTAGGGCCAGGAGCTTTTCCGGTCTTTGAGGAAGTCAATGCAGCGGTGACCTCAGTGAGATCGAAGTGGAGGTCGATAGGATAGATATTATCCGTAGTAAAGACCTCCTCACCGGGTCGAGAGGCCAAGGCTACAGAGGCTACAGAGGCTACAGAGGAGGGATCCCCGAAGATTTGTGAGTAGTGAGCGACCCATTTATCAGCGGGTACAGCCACATCAAGGTGGCGAGCAGCTGTAGCGTCCACTAAAAAGGGGGACTTAACTGTTCGCCAAAATAGTGAGCTATCCTTACTTCTTGTGCTCTCGTGGAGTTGAGCCCAGAGGTTGTTTTTTATTTCCCTTTTACGAGTTGTCAGGGCCTGTTTATAGTTTCTTCTTAATGTGGTTATTAGGACCGTGTCCCTGTCCTGACTATGGAGCGCTAAGGGCTTTGCGGCAGCAGGAGTCAAACCATCCCCGCGAATCCTTGTCATGTGCCTTAAATTGGCGAGTAAGCTCCTGCCGAATAGCTTCTAAGATTTTTCCAAAAGTAGAAAGAATCATATGAGGAGGTGAGGTCTCGTCTAAACAAATATATATTAAGGGAAGGATTTTTTGAATAATCTTATCAGTGGTCTCCTTGGGGTTGATCTTTGACCATTTAACTGTATAGCCGTTGATTTTGTCCATCGCCAGAGATTGTTGGGTTAAAAGACTGGACTTATTGTTGGTTAAAGAAAGTGTATTAAATGTAATAGTGATACTGTTAGAATAGTGATCACTTGAAGGATCTGTACCTGTTGTGAAATGTTTTAAACGGTTCTTTAGAATTTGCGAACACAGGATATAGTCAATGGTGGTGGACAAGCCTCTACCATGAAAGGTCGGCTTGAACTCAACAACAGGACACACTGTTTCGTTCGCAAACTCAAGTTCTAATGAAAAGAGACAGTCGTTTAACAGGCTCCCGGTACTGGAGTGTGTAAAGTGGGTGATGGGGGAGTCATGTTCGTCTTGGAGCCCACAGATACCTTTTTTATAGTTGCTGCACAAATAGGTATTAAAGTCCCCACCCCACACAACATAGGATTGCAGCTGCAGATTCTTAGCTCTCTGTTCATACAGATAAGAAGTGATTTCTGACAAAGACTTTGCACAATCAGCAGGAGAAAGATTATTATACATATTGATAAAATAATACACAGAACATTTGTCGAAGACTATCTTTAAAATTTGGATAGATGGAGACGCTAAGGGTGCCTTTATCATTGTAAACGAAATTTGATTAGAAAGATAAATAGCTAGGCCACCCTTTGGTCTACCATGGATGGACGGACTAGCAGGGATGTGGAAAGTTCTGTATCCCTGAATGTGAATAGGGTCGATAGCCCAGGTTTCCTCGAGACAAACTACATTGTGTTTGTTAATTACATTAATCCATGACTGAAGATGTATCTTAGATCTAAGGCCCGCCACATTCCAATAAATGACTGTGAGATACCAAGCTGTTGGTAGTATGGGGTTAGCGTTCCGTGGATGTGGATGTGCAGAAATTGATAAGTCATCGGTCTGGGTAGTTGGGAGAGTGGTAGGAGAAGGGGGTTGTAAATCACAGGAAGTTGAAGAGTTATGCTGATGTCTCATGTGAGGCTCTTCAGGGAGGGATGGGTGAACGTGGCCAAGATCTTGAACCAGAGGAATCGTTGGATGGTGAGGTAGATCCGGCAAGGGAGTATTAAGATTAGAAGGAAAGCTGGGCGGAATTGGGGGGGATTGGGTAATAATACTGACTTTGTCGTTGATGAAGGGGACTGATGGTCAGTCAACCATATCCAGGCATTCATATCTATTAGTTAGTGGTGGGCCTCTCCAATCTGCAAAATGACTGGGGGCTGGATTGTTGAATCCGTAGCCTGCCCAGTGGCCTCGGTCTCTATTCCCGCCCCAGTTCCCCACTTTTGTCCAGGTCCAGGGGGGACCGGCATTTCGTCGTGCGGCCGGGGGGTAGAAATATGATAGACCATGGGTGGCTATCCCATCAGAAGTTGTATGGTCTCCCCAAGAGCAAATGTGCTCTACTGTGTTGTGGTCCATGAAATTCACTATGACGCAATCACCCTGGATAGTTTTAGGCACAGTGCCTACCCAGGGGACTCTTCGCACAGTGGTGACTCTATTGTCCAGATAAGTGGGTAAGGGTCTATTGTTGGACAACCAGTATATTATTTTATTTTTTAAGGACCAGACCGGTTCGTCCTGGTTAGGTGAAAGTTCCGGGACGCCTGTCATGATGACTACGTAAGGGGATGCCTCAGGCGGTAATTGAATAGGATGGGTCCTCCTCTTTCTATTTCGCGGAATGGTACTAGATTCAACAGGGTGGTTAGGGAGGGTAGGGGCCAAGGTGGGTAAAGCAGGAGGAGGTTTTAGTTGGGTGGACGTCTGTTTCTTGGAGTTGGTTGGCGGCTGGATCGATAAAGGATTAGGTAATTTGGGTGGAGCTTGGGCCTTCATTGTAGTTGGTAGTGGCTGTTTTTGTGGTAGTGGCTGTTTTTGTGGTAGTTCCTGTGGGACCTTCTGGATCGTTCTAGGGGGGTTCACTGCAGACGGGTCTAAGTTAGCTGTTTTTGGTTTCGGATTAGTAGATCTCCCTTGTGCTAAGATGGAATCTGTGGAGGGAGCTTTACTTGTATTCAGGGCAAGGGACAGTTGGGATAGTCGGAGTTCAACCTGTTGGACTGACTTTTCTATAGGTTTTAGATAAAACCTAATTAAGTCACCGATTTTGCTAAGCAGTAAATTATCGTTGCTACGGGTGTTAGTAGTTAGATTACCGTCATCAACCATATCACCTTCACTATCGTCGCTACTGGAGCTACTAGAGCTAATATTAAAATTATCTGTGGTGAGGTTAGTTGTGTTAACAAGTGAGGAAGGGAGTTATTGTTGATTTGGAGTTTGAACGAGGTCAATGGACTGCATGGGGGGATGGGACGTAGTAGGGATACTGGGAATTAATGTAGGAGGGGAGTTGACAGCATGATCAGGCTTATGGGTTTTCCTCCTATTCTTTTTCTTGGGAATTGCACCTTCCCGTAAGCCCCTTTCTGCGGTTAGAGGTGGGGCAGCATCGGTTTGAGTTGCAAAAATGGCTGGAGATTTTTCTAATGACTGTAACAAGTGTGATTGCGAAAGGTCTAGGGAAGCGGACAGATCCACTGTGCAAGGAACTGTATGAATCTCCGCGTGTTCTAGCAATGGGGGGGGGAAGCTCTACAGGACGCTGGGGAGTTTTTGTTGTAGCCAGTAAGCCCAAAGAAGAGCGTCTGGCAATGAGCAGGTCCTGAGAAACTCTCCGATCCAACAGGATGATGCCCTGCTCAATGGCCTCGTTGGCCTTAGTTATAAATTGATCTATCGGCCCGATAACTTGAGCAGCAGCCTGGGCCTGTTTTTTGACAGCATTCCTAGTGCTTCTCGGGGACATCATGCAGTGTACTCAGTATCAACAAAGACAGTATTAGGGGTACTAACTACAAACTCGTGTCAGTTACGTTAAGAAGTTAAAAATACATACAATTACAGTAATTTAGTAAAAGGAAAAATAAAAAGGGGAGGGAGATGAAGTTAATATGGGGGCCCAGTCCAGTCTTGCCCAGTCTTGAACGGGCTTAAACAGGCCCGCCCTTGGCCCGGGCTTCGCCCCGTGCTCCGTCCCGCGCGCGTCCCGCGTCGCGGTAGAGCTGAGGCCAGTTAAGTACAAGGAGGCTGGGGGCGTGGCCGCCGGGGGAAGAGGCACCAGCTGTGTGAAGCTGAGGCTGCTGGTCCTCGCAGTCCCCCGGTAGGCTCCACGCACTGTGCACTTATCAGAAGGCTCGACCTGGGAGCGCGTTTGCTCTCCACTGACTATGGAGCCGCTCACACCAGGGAGGACGGGGTCACAAAAAGCAAATGAGCGGCACCCGCGGAGCGGGTGTCGCGAAATGTAGCAGGAAAAAGCTGGGCAACAGGCAGCAGGAGTCTGTCTCTCCTCGTGCAACGCAGGTCTAATCCCAAGAGGCACCCACTCAGCCGGTGGACCCAGGCGCTGATAATCACGGAGGCTGGGGGCGTGGCCGCCGGGGGAAGAGGCACCAGCTGTGTGAAGCTGAGGCTGCTGGTCCTCGCAGTCCCCCGGTAGGCTCCACGCACTGTGCACTTATCAGAAGGCTCGACCTGGGAGCGCGTTTGCTCTCCACCGACTATGGAGCCGCTCACACCAGGGAGGACGGGGTCACAAAAAGCAAATGAGCGGCACCCGCGGAGCGGGTGTCGCGAAAGGTAGCAGGAAAAAGCTGGGCAACAGGCAGCAGGAGTCTGTCTCTCCTCGTGCAACGCAGGTCTAATCCCAAGAGGCACCCACTCAGCCGGTGGACCCAGGCGCTGATAATCACGGAGGCTGGGGGCGTGGCCGCCGGGGGAAGAGGCACCAGCTGTGTGAAGCTGAGGCTGCTGGTCCTCGCAGTCCCCCGGTAGGCTCCACGCACTGTGCACTTATCAGAAGGCTCGACCTGGGAGCGCGTTTGCTCTCCACCGACTATGGAGCCGCTCACACCAGGGAGGACGGGGTCACAAAAAGCAAATGAGCGGCACCCGCGGAGCGGGTGTCGCGAAAGGTAGCAGGAAAAAGCTGGGCAACAGGCAGCAGGAGTCTGTCTCTCCTCGTGCAACGCAGGTCTAATCCCAAGAGGCACCCACTCAGCCGGTGGACCCAGGCGCTGATAATCACGGAGGCTGGGGGCGTGGCCGCCGGGGGAAGAGGCACCAGCTGTGTGAAGCTGAGGCTGCTGGTCCTCGCAGTCCCCCGGTAGGCTCCACGCACTGTGCACTTATCAGAAGGCTCGACCTGGGAGCGCGTTTGCTCTCCACCGACTATGGAGCCGCTCACACCAGGGAGGACGGGGTCACAAAAAGCAAATGAGCGGCACCCGCGGAGCGGGTGTCGCGAAAGGTAGCAGGAAAAAGCTGGGCAACAGGCAGCAGGAGTCTGTCTCTCCTCGTGCAACGCAGGTCTAATCCCAAGAGGCACCCACTCAGCCGGTGGACCCAGGCGCTGATAATCACGGAGGCTGGGGGCGTGGCCGCCGGGGGAAGAGGCACCAGCTGTGTGAAGCTGAGGCTGCTGGTCCTCGCAGTCCCCCGGTAGGCTCCACGCACTGTGCACTTATCAGAAGGCTCGACCTGGGAGCCTGCCTGCATCTAAGGTATGTGGTTCCTGAACTGCGGGGACCCCGACGGATTCACAGAATGCAGGACTCCATGTGCCCATTTCATCGATCGTGCTTTATCTCTCTTACATGACACACAATTGCATGCTCATTGCATGTGGTGTCCGATTCACAGGCTGCGACCCTTGGAGGTGGGGCTGTATTCATAGTAGTGCCTCATTCAACCTCGTGTGGCTCTGCTGAACTTGCGCCTGGAGTGAGTTTGTGTGAGTGGGAGTGATTATGTGCGGACCGTCTGTGATTCATGAAACTGGCCGGCAGTTCCACTTTATGTATTGATTGTTGCCAAATGCACAATACGTTTTGACATAGGGTTTTCCATGTGGTTTCAGCCCGCGGTGCAGCTAAAAAGTTTATTTTTTTCGTGTATGTACATCATTTTGATATCATGCAACGCATAAGGGTGCCCTCTCTCCATTGGGCGGAAGGGTTCAATTAGGAATTTTTTACAGTGTGCATACTATTGTTATCATAACAATACTGAATGGGTTTTAGTCCCCAAAAGTCTATGATGGTCATGTTATAATGACTGAATGACGTGTGTTGAATATAAACGGTTTTACATACATCTTATGTGAACTTTCTTTTGTGACGTTCAATGTATTTATCGCGAGTGACTGCTGTGCCTCTGCCTTACACATTACCTCTGTAATAAGCCTGACTGCTCAGTGCCAAGCTGCCAAAGGGTGACCGTGGGTTATACAGGGAGTTTAATCACCTGCCAGTGATGGGAGTGGTAGTTCTGCCTGGCTGCGGCATCCCTTCAGCCCACCAGACACTGCCAGTTCCAAGACACTGCCAGTTCCAAAACTCAATATTTGCCATGCTCCACTCCTCCCTTCTTATTCCACCCCTGGAAACCAGTGACACTGCCATCACCTCTGCAATCAACTCATTCTTGTCACCCACCACAACAGCTTTCCCTTCATCAGGTACTAGTAATCTTCAAAAGAGTATGCCAACACATTAGAGATTCTGGGCATATATTCTACCGTAAAATCATATTTGAGCAGACGTTGTTGCTGCCTGGCGGTGCATGCCATTGCTTTGGATCAAGTAGTGGACAAATAAATCTCATTTGAGCCTTATTTCTAGAACTTGGAGCATTAATATGGCTTTTACAATACTTTGCTTAGGAGCAATCCCATCACAACTGACGTGATGCCCTAAGTAATCAACCTTGTTCATGCATTCTTGCATTTGTCCTCAGCAACGGCAAGACCATGTTCCTTCGATGTAAACAAAACTTGGAATAGAGTCCAATAATTGTTTATTTCGATTTTAGCCTGGAAATTTGAGACATTTGACATGTCTTAGAACAAATGATGCATGGCATGCTGAAAGACGGTGAAGGCAGAAACTCAGCCAAATGCCATCCATCTGTATCTGTAAGCTCCATCAGAGTGATGAAGGAAGTTAGATGCTTTGAGTCCTCGTGCAAAGCGATCTTGTGATATGCGGAAATATACCCAGAGTTTTAAAAACTGTGCCAGCTTCAATATTACTAGCATTTCTCCAGTCTTTGGCCACAGATGACGGATGTTGATCCATCCAACACACATCGTTTATGGTCGCTAATCGTCACAGAGCGGATGCTGCCAGTTTGTTTGCATGCCACTACAAGAGCTACTTTTCAGTCACATTCCATACATTCAGGCTGTGCTTTAAGACTGCCCCTTATGAACAAAGTAACACTACTTACCCTATGAGTCTTGTATATGGAAAAATATCTCCATACAATACATTGGTCAAACCCCTTAAGTAAACCCAAAGATTAAGAAAGACTTTAGTAAATAACTCCACCCACTAGAATTCTACATCAGGTAGATATTCTGCAACAGATATAATGACTTCATAGCCTAGAACCTGCTCAGGGTGGTCTGGATCCAACTTCATGAAGAAATCGCTTTGTTGTAGCCAACCTAGTAGACAGGACACAGCTCTAGCCACATATACCTTGTTCTTAGTTTTAGCAGCATCACCTTCTAAGGATGTTTTAAAACATCTATGGGATGATTGCTATACCCTACCACTCAGGGTAAGTAAAATAACATTGTCAAATAACTACAACAGATTATCAGCAAATAATGTATACCTAGCCCCACAATTTGCCAGCACTCAGACATTATTATCACCTATCTTGATATCACAATAAGGACCATCCTTTTGCTCTTATTCCATATCATACACATGTATGATAAATTATTTTGAGAACCATCACAATGGAGCCCTACAAAAAGAAAGGAGAAGTGTTATCTCTCCACCATAGGTGCCCCCCAACACCTTTTCCAGGGGAAAGGGGGGGCGCTATGGGCCCCCAATGTCCTTTTCTGTCAGCCTTTTCACGGTGGGTAACCCGCCATGAAACGGCTGGCAGAAAGGGACATCGTCATCTCTACGGCGGGGCCTGGTAGGCACCCCCAGCATTGTAGAAACTACGAGCCCCTCCACCATCCCGGTGGGCTCAAGAAGCCCATCGGAGGCATGGCGGTCAGTCCTTACAACCGCCACACGTCCGCCCGCCATCATAATATGGCTAGTGGAAAAAGTTGATTTCGATAGCGGGGAGGCTGTCGGTGGCTTATCTCCCCGCCATTGTAATCAGCCCATCAGTGCAACAACTAGGGTACTTGGTTCCCAGCAGACAGAGTTGGGGACTCACTTTACTTGTGAAAGACCATCATCCTTCTCAACTAATGACCCACTTTCTTGACCTTGTACCAGGTCATCAGTTGCCTGCTTTTGGAAGTTCTTTACTGTGATTACATTTTCATTAAAATGCAGTTGCTATGTAGCAAAACATAGCATTATTTTCTGCTGCGTGTCCGTATTTTTCTTCATTTTATCGTGAGCTGCAAATCTTCCAGCAACTTATGTTGATGGCAGGTTGATTAAGGTAGTAATTCTGAGTTTCTGTTATTTCTCCACAATGTATCTCTTTTACATTATTATTGGGTAATAAGGTGGTTTGTTACTTAAGTTTGCATCTATGGAGGGCGTTGTCCTGAAAACATCTGTGGCTGCTTTTCTGGAGGCTTAACTTGACTTTTGAGGTATATTTTTCTGTACCGAGTACTAGTGGGTCTCTTTAGTTTTTGGCAGTTGCTGTTGAGGACATTGTCGTGGAGCCACTGAATACTCACTCCTAACTGGAGAGGAGATGCCTTGAGAAGTGAGCTCTTCTATCTCAACTATCAGCTGCTGGCTGTAGTTTAAGCGGACTCCAGTAAAATTTCTCAAGTAGGCCAATAGAGGGCAGCATTGCGGTACAAATCATTAGAACAGGGAATTAAAGAAACCTCTTCTGCTTGTTTTTCAAGTCTTCCAGGGTCCTTAGCGTATTTTAAATTCAGCAAGATGGGATTTTTCAGTAAGAGTTTTAAGCAACAGGGATGTAACTGTCATAATCGTTTGCTACAGCTGGCCAGTGCTGCGTAATACTCATGCCACAACATCGACATGCATATAAATGTGAATGTGATCTTTATAAGTCTGTCTGTTTATGCCGATGTGTGCCATATATATTGAAAATAATTCAGCAGAAATACTGAGACCAAGTAAATCGCTTAAGGAGAGAGGGATTTAAAGTTCCCAAGCACTACTGATCTTTATTCCTCAAACAGGGAGGGTTTTTCAGTAGAGGTCTTGAACGTAGCCCGGACCAAGGGACCGAGACTGGTAGAGACTGGGCCATTCCTCTGAGGTCTTGCTGCCGAGAAAATGAAGAGAGAACCTGACACACTGACCCACTAACTTGCTGAACTGCTGCCATATCGGTCTGTGAGCAGGGGAATACCTTTTAGGACCTGCCGCCAGAGCTGCCAGCCTCCCGCCGCCTTGCTCCAGTTTCCAGCTCGGAGCCCGGCCGCTGTGAGGAGTGCGGGCCAGGGGAACTCCAGCCCCCAGCAGGCCACGCGCCCCGCGCATCACCAGACTGCGCCAGGAGGCGTATAAGTTGAGCGTCTGCCCCGCCTCGCGGGACGCGTGCAGGACGCCAGGCGAAGCCCGGGCAAAGGGCGGGCCCTCTGAGGCCCTCAGTAGCCGAAGGAGGCCGGACTGGGACCACTCCCTAACCTCATCCTCATTCAAGGATCGTCCAGCCTGATAGTCTAAAAACTGTGAGCAATCACTCTCGCCACATATAATGTCCTTGAGTCCTATTAAAGGAGTCGTGTCCCCGAAAAGAGGAGGGTGTAGGAGAACACTTGATAGTTATTTCTTGAGGGCAGTTAAAGATGTGGAATTTGAAAGAGAGTTTATGTTGGCGGAACGTCGGGCAGACCGGCGACGCTCAGTGGAATTAATTAAAAATAATCGTTCGCCCCTGGGTCTAGCGCAGTCTGCTAGTTTACTGTCCACGAGCCACCATTCTGACATAGAGGTCTTAGACACAGCATGCAGTGATAGCATCCCACTGCTTTTTAGAGATACTATCGCTTCTTCTTTCCTTGAAGGGTTTAATGAGGAAACGCCTATAACCATTGCTCCCTCTCCTTGTAATGCGAGCATGGTGGCCGAGGTCCTAGTTGACTCACAGGTACCCGTAGTAGAGGTCATACAAAACAAAGCCATAAGCGCTAATCGATCTCGAGCAAAAGGTTCACCACCTAGAAAAAGGAGAAGGAGGGGGAAAGTCTCACCAAATAAAAAGGTCAGCCATGCGGACTTTGGCAAACTTCCCGATAATAACCTGTCACATTCAGTTATACCTTCTGGTTCGGTTATTTTAGAACAGGGCCCTACATCAGAGATATCTAGTACCGCGATAGCGGGGACCCTTGAGCAGCTTCTTAGATCCCTTACATTACCATTGATTGAGAGACTCATGAGAATCGAAACTGGGCTAGGGATTTTAGAACAGGCTATAGGCAAAAATACAGGGCTAATTGAGAATATGGCTAAGACTGCCCAAGCGCCCCCAGTTGTTTTACTACCTGCCGCACCATCTTCTAAGGGCATAGCCCAAAAGGTTACAAAAGATAATATTTTAACTACAGCTAAATCCCAGAAGCAGCCGCCTCCAAATATTCCACAGCACCCAACTAAAAACATGGTCAGTGAGACGCAGGGGGGGGGGAACAACCACACTCAGCTAAGGGATCAACTAAATTGGGGATAAAAGTCCAGGTAGGGCAGTAAAACCCATGAGGTGTCCAGATCTACCTCCAGAAGCTGTTCCGTTGGTGGTGGTTCTAAGGGGAGTCCCCACTCTGGAAGAGGGTAAGAGAGAAGGATACTCCCAACTAAAAAACAAAGTCGCTCATTGGCTTAGCCAAAATCGACCCTTACCCCCTAATTTAAACGGCGATATCCTTCATGTGCGGCGTGCCCCTTGGATGGGTAAACAAAAAAAGGACATTAAGGGGGACATCATTATAATTAATTTTAGAGATCACAGGGCAGTTACATACATCCTAAACTGGCCCCCCGAATATGGCACCAGCCCCTTAATAGCCTGTGATTTGACCTACTTTTACCCAAGACCCTCCATGCTTCCTATAGTCAACCCCAGACCCCTAATGGGTAACTGGGACTATCGTCCCGTTTCTCTTAGAAATCGCTACGAGGCCCTTTCAGGCCTGGAGGGTGTGGATTAACTTTATCATAAGGGCACTGATTTGGTCAGAGGCGAGAGTGTGATTGACACACTCCACTGTAACCCTGAGCAGAATTCTATTTACAATAGTCTGGAGCCCCCTCCCCACAACTCTCTGACAGAAGTTATAGCTACTGACCTGTTGGAGAATCATACTGGGGGCATAAGGTCATCTTCTATTGCAGTTTCAGTTTCTGTTTCTGCACAGAATTCATCCTCTGGGCAGATTATCAGAAAGTACATTGGGACAAAGGGTCGTAAGAGTAAGGAACACCATACTGATTATGTAATGGTAGACAGTAAAGGAAAGCAGGATAAGTTACTGGCTTCACCGATTACAAAAGGAAAACAGACAGGGATAGGTTTAAGGGTCTCCTTCTGGAACATAGCTGGTCTTCGTGCAAAGACCAATAATTGCATCTGGGTAGATTTCATCAAAGATGTAGACATTCTGTGCCTCCAAGAGACTTGGTCCCTTGAGGAAATCCATCTAGACGGTTTTATAACTTACCATGTCCCTGCAGATCCCTCCAGTCATGGGAGATGTAAGGGGGGGCTTTGTGTTTATGTTTCCAATCTTCTTGAGGTAGTAACAATTGGCATGGTGAAATTGTGCAGCCAATATCAAATTGTTGTAATAAAAGTCTCCCCCAAGATGGAGTTAACCATTGTTAACATGTATAACAGTTTAGACAAGGGCAAAGTAAATGAAATGGTACACTCCATTAATGTGGCGATCAGGAATATTGCGGCTAAATCAGGGATGGATTCGATTTTTATCTGGGGAGGTGACTTCAATCATAATCTTTGCCAACACTTCCAGAGCGGATGTGGTGACTATGCTGAAGACGAAACTGAGTTCCAACCACACTTTGCCCACCATAACGGGGGCGACGCGCTCAATGAGATGATGGCTACCCACAATTTGGGCTTCGCCAACTTGCTTTGTGTACCCCCAGTGGAGTTCAGCCCCACCTTTGTAGGAAGAGGTTACAGTACCTTGATTGATTTTATAACAATTTCTAATTCCTATGCATCTTGGGTGGCAGACTTTGCAACCAACAGTATAGGAATTAGTGACCATCTCCCGCTCAGTTTTAGAATTTTACTCCCTAAGGATAGAGACCGCTCACTGGTGGAAAAGCTGGCTTGGACCACTGGTTGCACATTGGCCAGACAAAACGGTTACGCCTTGAGTTGGGCACAATGCAATCCTGAGGTAATTAACTCAAAAATTATAGAGCAAGCTATAGTACCTATTACCAAATTTTTGCAGGATGAGGTCTCATATGTGGACATATTAGACTCTTTTGCTGATATAACCAGGATAATACAAGCTAATCTCCAGCGACCCATAAGAAAGAAGAAACCTGGTAATACTAGGTGGTTTGACGCTGTAGTGTAGTTCCTATTATCCCAATAGGCTCTGCGCATTGGAATCATACCTTCAATAGTATAGGCCTAGACCAGACGTTAACTAGGTCTACTACTGTCGATATTAGACTTAAAGTTTTGGGTTTGCCAGCTAGCTCAGAGTTCACTAGAAACTTTATCGAATAGGCAAGGAGGAGTTGAACCTCCCTGGATAGACAAGAAGGGATTTAGTTTCTGACAACCATAGAACATGACAACTTTGCTCTCCCCTAATCAAGAGTGTATCTCTAGAGTCGTGTGAAAACAAAAGACGACTTATTTTACTCAGTCAGTACGTGCATTCTTAGTCTCACCAGATTGTAGAGAAAAGGAAGAGACGGGCGTGTTCAATAAAAGATGTTATTTATTGATCAGTTTTTTTTTGTCATACAAGAGAAATGGATCAATATTATTGCAATACTTATGGTTAAGTAAAGTGCATACAATAAAAGCAGAAGTATAAAATAATACTGTAAAAACATTGATATGGTTTCTAAGCCATATGAAGGTTTAAAATGAATAAAATGAATAAGATGAATACATACACATTTACATTTGACTAATCGTACTCAACTGGTGTTTCTAACTACGCCTACCCCGTGTACCTGACCTAAGCCTAATACGTGGGCGGGAATAGAAAGTTACAGTTTAAGTTAAGTTTGTTTTGCCAAGTGACTGACTAAAGAATTCTCTGCAAGGGGTTATTCAGTTCTGTACCTGGAATCTAGGATGGATGAGGGATGGTATCTCTCGTCTCTGGTCTCGATATTCCAGGCTGCCTGCGAGGGCTACC
Organism: Lissotriton helveticus; assembly: GCF_964261635.1. NCBI lineage: Eukaryota > Metazoa > Chordata > Amphibia > Caudata > Salamandridae > Lissotriton > Lissotriton helveticus. The sequence continues at coordinate 1,101,776,345 of NC_136068.1, read as the reverse complement.
CGGAAGCGCCGGAGCTGGATTTCTCGGCAGGAGAAAGCAGCGTCTCGTTCTCAGCGCGTCAGGAAAGGCGGGGCTGCGCCAGCGGGGTCTGCTCTGCTCTGGGCTTCGGCAAGTCTGGCTGCTCCGATCTCGTCACCACCGCGTGTGTTTGCATAGGGCAATATCGGTAATATTTATACCTTTAAGGTGCCGAGATTGACGTAAGGATGGACATAGATACGTCAATAAAGATGTCATACGACCTGGTCGTTAGCACATTCTTTTGCTGAAGTTCTCGGTGAAATCAAAACAATGGCCGCAGGGTTTTTCCCAGGTCTGTCATAGGTTTGATTTGTTTTGAGAACTCCGTATGCCTTATCAGGGGCTGGAGGAATATCGCTTGTCTAATTAGATGGCAAGCGTTATGACCTAATCAGATAACACGTTCCTGTGCCGTAGTGTGGCTTTATCAGATAACGGTTCCTGCATCATGGGGGTTTTCTGCCTCATGGGATGGCTGCTAGTTAACTTGTTAACCAGAATAGGGTCAGGAATAGGGGGATCGATACAGAACCTATAGGAATACATCACACCCACTCCACGCTAACTATGGACATATTTACGAATCTATGCATAGTAAAACATACTGTAGAGTATCGTGTATACCTTACCACCCCAAAATACATAAATGCATTTTGAATTTATCAAATATACGGAAAAAACAGTCACATGTAATATATGCACTCAAGCTGTAGAATAATGCTAAAGTAATCACGCATATCTATACATTATCACTAATTTGTATATGAGAATTTACACATGAAATGGCTCTTAATACAGAAAAAAGTTTTGAGACCATTCCATCACAGAATAAAATAATTATGAACATACCAGCGGGCAGCTAATGTCTATAAAGTATCTAAAAATAGAAATCTTAGTTCTCTAAGAATAGTTCTTACTTTAAGCAGAAAATAAGTGTCCCGAAAAAATTCGTAAAAATATTTTGGGGCTACTGAAAAAAATTGCTGTCCGTGAACTGGAGGGAAAATTGTTCATGGTATTTTGCTATTCTAGTTGAAGGCCAAATTCAGGGAACGCCGTGTGCGAGCTTGCTCAAAAGTCTCTATTTCTGCTCTGGTGAGAACATCATATCATTTAGACTCTCGAAAAAGTTGTCAACAGCTTCCTGGGAGAGTTCCACTAACTCGGAAAAAGATGTAACCATGCATTCGTGCGCATGATTGTCTCCATTGACGTTTTGATTAGTATTGCTGACAGAAGGTCGTACCTGATCAATGCTGCTTTCATCTTGAACTTCACTACCCCTTAATCGTAGTGGTGAAGCTTCCACGAATGCCGTCATCAGGATTGGTAGCCGTTGAGGGCAGCACAAAGTATGAGCCTTTATTGGACTCAACAATGTTTCTGCATCCATTGGCGCATCTGATTGTAGAGTCAGACAGGTGTCTAACACGCATTCTTCTCCGCATAGCAAGCACCTTAATACAGGTAAAACACATCGATGCCACATTGGTCGAAATGAAAGAAACCAAGTCATGTTCAGGTCTCTAAGCCGGGATAGTCCCAGGATTTTTGATATCTCGTCCCGGTATCCAATGGCTAGGATTGTTTCTTCCCTTGTCGCAGGTGTTTTGTCTGTGACATGGTTTGCCATAACGAAATATAAGGACTAAGAATAGGATTCCTGCAATTAGTCCCAAAATGAGGGGAAGTCCGCCAAAAATCGAATGGACGAAATCTGGAAAAATACCCAGTATGGCTTTGAATGGTGTTAATGCCATCGAAAATACTGTCTTAAATACTTTTGAGACTCCACTGGTATCAGAAATATTTAAGATTTCATTCAGGATTTCTGCGAAATGTATGGGGGAATTAGTTGATAATAAGGAGTGAATCTCTGCAGTCGTCCTTGCGACTAGGAGATCATACGTTTCTTTTGATGACGTGAGTCTGGTCGGCGTCTGAAGAAGCACTGTTTTCATTCTGCTTAAAGTATCTATTCGAATAGAAGTAATTTTCAAGTTGGGCCATGCCCTTGCCTCCCTGTCTGGAAGGGAGCTGGGGAACAATAAGCGTCCACAGCACTTGACCTTCGCAGTCGTAGTTACGAGATAAGGAGTCCCGGGCATAAGACTACAGCATCTGCGATCTACAATTAGAATGTAACTCCCATTATAGAGTCTTTGAAAGAATGGTTCTATCTCTGTTGCAGGTGCGCCTAGCTGGTGACATGAAAGGTTATTTGAGTTCCCTTCACAGGCTCCATGCAAACTAATTCCATTACACAGAAGTGTACCGCTCAGTGACATTGCACAATTATTGCCACTAAGAAACACTTTCTGGCCTTTATTACTGACACATGCATGTGAATAGGGCAAGTTCCATGTTGTTTTAATGTACCCCTTTCCCAATTTTTCGTACATGCCAGCCTGTATATATTTTTGGCAGTATTGAAACCTGAAGGTTGATATTGGAATATTAATTATCCCATGTATTATCCATTCACTGACAGGTCGTTCTGACATTGTTACTGGTAATCTCTCGAGTTTCTCAATGCTCAGGATTGTATAATCAGCACCCTTCTGGGCCATACTGATTTGTTTATCAGTAAGGTTAAAGATATTGAATAGTGACGTTGTGTTGATTAAACGCCAAGGCACATAGCCTGAACGCAGGTTTTGTAACGTCCAGCCAAGCTGTACAATAGAACACAATTGAGACTGACCGTGTTGTAACAACAGTAAGTCTTGCGATATTATGTCGATTGCTGAAGACACAATGCTGTCCAGAGAAAAAATTCTGGAGGACAGAGTCATTAACCCATTGTCCACTACAGAAAGTGATTTTTCCAAATTAATACGGTCAATTTCCCGTATTCTTTCTGCTGTCTCAATTTGAGTCACCTTCCAGGCCTCGTTGTATGCTGCATATACAGAGGCTGCTATGAAACGTTTCTGACGCTGTTTGCGCGGTCCCATAATGAAATCACGCAAGTCAGCACCATCAGTAAGTAAAGTTAGGTGTTGCTTAATTTCTGCCAGTGTGGAAGTCTGTAGCCATTGAAGGCATAATTTGCCCACACTGTAGGTGGTTATTATTCCTGGGTGTTGTCTTTGGGAATATCTAGGGTCTGGCCTGGTCATTTTGAACCCCTGTGTTTTGTTCAGGAATCTGTTTTGACAGTTATTAGTATCTGTGGGCCAGATCAACCACTGTTTCCAATCAGGATGTGTTCTGTTTTGGTTTAATACATAATTTACGTCTATCTCTTCATCTGTGGAGCTATTGCTGTTCAATGTTGGTTTTGGAATAGACGGTTTATTTAAGTCTTTTATTTTGGCTAAGCCAAGACAGGTGGTTTGTTGAACAGTGTCATTTAAAAATATAATTTGTTCTGGGATCATGCAGGCTCTAAACAAGGATTCTATACCCTGTACTTGCCATTCTTTTGTACCCCAAACACTTTTTACTTCAACATTTTTGTCCCAATAATCAAAACCAAAAGTATTCATGTGTTCAAAGAATGAGTCTGAATATATCAATTTCGTGTTTGTTATCATGGTCTTTGTCCCTGTCTTATTTGACAATTTGAAATAAAATGTTTCAGCATTACTTGTGTTGAAACCTGAAAAGTATGAATATTTGTCATAAACGGTTCTTGAGCTTCCTTTTTGAGGAGTTGCACAATGTTCCCATTGATTATAATTTAAAACATTTCTAGGTTGTGCAGATCTATGTAGAAAATGGTTACCATAGTGGTTATAACAGTACATACTATCATAATTTGTCGAACCCTGCAAATAATCATGTTTGGTAAATTTAGCAGACATTACTAAGTCAGACATCATATTATTTATACTTTCAAAGTCCCAATCATCAGCAAATGAGCTTAGTTTTACAAAGTCACTCAATGAGATCTTAATTTGGTGTGGATATTTCAGGATTTCAACCGGACCATAAATTTCGTAGTCAGTTTTGTCCCATGCTACCCCACCCGGTATAGGATTGGCTGTGAAGTTGACTGAAGAAAGTTCTCTTTTCTCGACGTGTGAAGATGTGTGTGGTTTGAGGATCAAGTTGATTTTCTGACTTGCTGTGTCCATTTTAGCATATTTTCCCTCAATGAAGCGTCCCAAAGTTAGTACCATGATGAGCCAAAGTATGAGGATAAATGCACCAAAACCCACCCAAAATTCAATCCATGGAGAAATAAGATATGTTTCTTTCAGTTGTTTCAAAAGTACTTTAACTTTATCTTTAAAGGTTTTTGTTGATGGCTGTGTTTTTGATTCAGTGAAGCCTTCAGAGGAATCATCGAAGTTTATGAAGTAGCCGGATGCAGTTCTGTCTATTGTTCCAATTGTTTCAGGATTACTGTTTCTTGCATAGTCGTTTGTTACTTCATTATAGATTGGTGTGTCTCTGCTAAATGTTTTTATTTGGGTTTTCAGAGGTCTAAGTTCCATTGCATTGTTGCATAGTCCTTGTTGTAGTTCTGTAGGCGTTTCGAATGTGATTAGCCTCTTAGATTGAACCTCTGTGTTAGTAGCAAATCTTGGTGTTCTACTACTTTTCGGGAGTCCACTTGGCCTACTATTTGTTATCGGCCACATGTTGTGGTTTTACCAGGTCGATGGATACAACTCGGTTCTCCTTTTTACCAGCAAGCGGCGGTAGTACAACTGATCTTGTCCCGTTGACAGACAAGACAGGAACTGCTTTTCTGTAAGAAGGCCCAAATTCCTTCTTTACCGCGATCTTTTCTCTGACTAGATCCCCGACTTTTGGAATCCAGACAGGTCTTGCTGGGACAGGTGGTGGTTCTTCAGTGGTTGTTGGCTGCTGTTTCAACTTTATGTTGCTCAGGTCTTTTCTTGTTTCGTTTAAGTCCTGCAAAACAGCCAAACGATCTTTGATATCAAAGCATTTTTCCTTCACCACTGAAGTCTGACTGTCGAGATCTAAGACTAACATCCTAGTTCCAAATAATAATTCGTACGGACTGAATCCCTTCAGAGAATTTCTTGGCAAGTTATTTAGACTACATTGGACACTTATTAGATGTTTGACCCACCCAGTTCCCGAACCTAATATCCTTTTTGTTATAGATAGCTTTATGCCTTGGTTTTTTCTTTACACCATCCGCTATCCCTCAGGAAGGAAGTGAGAAGAGTCCCCCTGTGCTATGCTCATTTGGCCATGTTTCCCCTCAGGCTGGAGGGCTAGAGTGAAAACAATGGTCAAACGTAGCATGCTTCTAGCGTATATGCCATTTAGACTCGCAAATCTTTGTATAACAGTCCAGATGTCAGCCGAGTGCTGGTGATCTACATTATAAATGGAAACTAGCCTGTATATGTTAATCGGATGCTTTGCTTTTTACTGTTGATCTTTTCTGGAGTGAAACGACACGGTATTACACCGTTTCTCTCACCACTGCGATTTCTGTTACAGTTTGGGCAGTTCTTTACAAAAATGGTATGATGCAGGCTCATGCCTGGCCACCAGTACCTTGATTGTAATTCTTCCAGAGAATCTTTTAGTTTGAGGTGTCTGAGACCCTCGCCCATATGTGCGTCTGCTATTAACAAGTTTCTCCTGTCCATGTTTGGAATCACTCTATCCCCCACTCCAGGGATTCGAGCAAAAGGGACGGAGTTTGCATCGATTATGAATGTATAATTGAGTGGATAGTTGATCGGTAGCGCCGAGCAGTCGCCTTTTAATGACGTTTTCACCGCCAGCACTGTTTCACCGTCAATATACTTCAATGTACGCTTTTTTCGAGCTACGGAAGCCGATTTAGTTGCTACCGCTGTGGCTGTCTCAGCCAATGAATTCCCTGCAACGTGAACGCCATCACGCTGATGACTCAGTGAGTGTGTCACGTGAGTCTTTGGTAGTTCTTTTTGTAAAAGAGCTATTTGTTCCCAAAGTAGTTTTTGCTTTATTGTTGCATCTGTGTCATCTTTGTAACCGTTTTGAATCCATGTCTGCAAATCGTTGTTATATGATTTGACGCAGTAATATGAATCGGACACTATAAGTGTCGGGAATTCGCGATCCGCATTATCTAGCGCCATTTTCAATGCTATTATTTCAGTCTGTTGTTCTGAATTAGTTTCTACTGAGTGTGTTTTTGTTAATAGAGGTCTTAGTTTACCTCCGCGCCACACTTCTTTTGTAATCTCACATGTGGGGTTGTATGCTTGTTCTCCCCAAACGGAGGGTTGAGCATGTCCGTCTGTATAGATTACACAAGCGTATTGTCGTAAGGGCAGAATGTCGATAGGCAGAGGGAATGTTCTTTCATATTCTAGATTTTTCAATTCTTTTAGTTCTGGATCAAAGTAGTAGTATACTTTGTCCGTTGTAATTGAATTCACCCATTGTATCCATTCCGGATTCAATGTTGTTGTTGGTAAATTACAAGGTGTTGTTAGTGCCTCAAAGGCTGATTCTGCTGTTCTGACTGTGATGTGTCTACCGTCCGCTTGATCTTTTTCTCTAGCTATTGCGGTTTGAACTGCATGAACAATGTTTTCTTTAATGCTGAATTTCTTTTCAGCTTCTGTGTACAAGTGTGATTTGAATGCAATTGGTACCTTTTCTCCCTCATTAGAGGTCAGGTATGTGAATCCGCATCTTCCTGGGATGACTCAAATCACAAGATTGCGTGTGTTATCACGTGTTTCTAATTTTGTTTTAATTAACATGTCTGTTTGTAAGGATCTCAAGATTTCTGTGTGTATTTGAGTCCAATTGGTTCTTTTAAAATCTGGTTTTATTAGATCATAAAGGGGTTTGACCCTTTCTGCGTAATTTGCGATGTATGTTCTTCCGAAATTTAGGAAGCCTAGAATTGACTGTAGGTTTTTTAGTGTTCTAGGTGCTTGGAGTACGGCACATTTCTCTAGGAAATTGTCAGCCAGGCTTTTGCCTTCACTTGATAATTCGTATCCTAAGAACAGGACTGTTAGATGGGCAATTCTGGATTTTTTAAAGTTGAATTTGTAACCCTCTGCTGCGAACCCAAGTATTATGGTGTTCACTCTCTTCAAGTGAGTATCCAAGTCATCATCTGTTAAGTATATGTCGTCGACATAAGATAATGCTTCGTCATCATATGTTTGTAGTAATTCTGTTACTCTCGCTGAGAATACCCCTGGGCTATTCTTGTACCCCTGGGCTAACCGACAGAATTGTTTTTGAGTGCCATTTATTGAGAATGCAGACAAATATCTGCTCTCTGGTGCTATGTTTTGACAAAAGAATCCATTAGAGATGTCTAATGTTGTTTTGTATTTTTTGCGCACTATGTTATTCATTAGTGCAGCACTATGCGAGTTTTGCACTGCAAAAGTTTTGCAACATGAGTTAAGGTGTCGGTAATCCAAAACTAGACGATATGAATTGTCTGGTTTGGAGACCGGAAACAAAGGGTTGTTCATTTGTGAGGTGCAAGTTTCAATCACCCCCTGGTATTCTAATTGATCTAGAATTTCTTTTACCTGTTTTTTAGCTTCTTGCTTAATTGGGTACTGTCTTTGTGCAGTAGGTTGTGATTTTAACTGGATTTTGTGAGGAGGAGAGTCCTCATCCCATCCTACATGATTTTTATATAAAGCAGGAGCTAGAGCTACTGCCCACTTTCTGGCAAGTGTGTATTTTTTATGAATTGGGATATGATTTGAGAAGGCAGGCATAATTATTTCTTCGCCATGAGGGCACTCCCTGACAAACTCTGGTGGCCAGTCTTTTTCAGCTAGAAGGATGTCATAGCCCTTGGAGAGATTATCCCAAAATAGTCCCCTTATTTTTCTAGTCTTATCCCCTTCTATACGTAAAGTTATTTCATATATTTTGTGAGGTTTGCTAACTCTGGTGTCTGCAGTTTCCACTTGAAGATATTCATTCGTGTCCACTGTCTCCAGATGATTCATAAGGACTTTGCGAGCTATGCTCACTTCTGCTGCGCTGTCTAGCATTGTCTGAGCCCATTCTCCGTTTTTCAGTTGTGTCCTCAGTATTCTCGGCATTGTTAACTACCTTGATACTGGCTACCTTCTTTTTTGGAAATTGTAATTTCTTTTTTAGATGAGCAGGTTCCTTGTCTTTGGACTTGGCGTGCTCTTCTCTTTGTTCTGATCGTCCTCTTCTTTCCGATTTCTGCGAGGAAGTCTGAAAAGATTGAGAGGGACGTGTATCAATGTCTTGATATCTATCAGGCTTTATATTATCCCTATTTCTAAGGTTATATCTTTTCCCAGAGGGGTCACTTTGGGGTGACCTGTGTCTTTGGTTCGGAGATTTTTCTCTCCGCCGAGGAGACCTTCCTCTGGACTGGAATTTCTTTTCTTTAGGATTGGATTGTTTGTTTCCATCCCAGCTCTTTTTTTGTGATGTTGAATTATTATTAAAAAATATTTTTTCAGGACTTTCAATCAGTTGTGGTTTTACTGGTATTCCACCTAAACTATCTCTACCTAGTTCCTCATAGGATTTTTCTATAATTCTGGCAATTTCAGCTGGTTGGTCTGCTATATCTGTCTCCTTTAACCTCTGGCGGATCGCCACGTTTGCTGCTTCTCCCTTTATGTTGGCTAATAATATAGCCGAGACCTGCTTGAAGTCTTTTAGTAATTTCATACCAAGAGTTAAAGCGGGTTCTGGACCGTATTCGTCTTGAATTTGTTTTAGCACATCTGGTATTACCGAAATGGATGGAACACCGTGCGTTTTTGTGTAGATGGAAGCAAAGACTGTACCCCAAGTGTCACAGTCCTCCACGTGTGGTGCGATTCCCATTGGAAGACAGATAGTCAGAATCCTGTGTTTTTCTAACGGGGTGGTGTCTGGAAACACCGCCTCTATTTGGGTGATTTTTTGTGCTAACCAGAATGGTATTTGTTCCCGTTTGGCTGGTACTTTACCTAGGCAGGATTGTATGTTCTGTGGTGTAATTTTATTTGTGTTCCCCTGGTGAGGGGTCAGCTGTGGAATTTTAATTGCTGGTTGAATTGTTGAAGTCCGCATCACATATTGGACTAATTGTCTATGTAATTTTATTAATTGTTTTAGCTGTGTTAAAAGCTCTGCTTGAGACATCCCATTGATGTCTGGATGTGGTGTGTATCCGGCTAGGACCGGCCACGTTGCTCCTGGTCTACCTAATGGACCGAGCCTGGTGATGTGATTGTTATGTTTTAGGGCGCCATTAAATAAGAGCAGATGCTCTTGAAATTTAAGTGGTACTTCCACCTCCTCGAAAGGAGTGTACTCATTAGGAGGGTCCTCTGTTTTGTAATAGTGGAAGTACTTTGTTACAGCATTTGCTGCTGGAAAGTGTATCCATGAATAATATATCTCTGTCTGCCGATATTCGTGTGCCTCAATCACGAATATGACTGTGCCACCTCTAGGTGTCAGTCCATTTTCTATAAGTTTTAAAGTTATAGATTTCCTCTTGATGACCGGGATAAGTATTATATCCGGGTCTGCGTCTTGCAGTGCGTTATCAGCAGCTGCGAGTTCAGTTGCTATCCTAACTGTCTCTCTTTCGTCATCACTGTCTCCCATTTTACCGACAGGAACGTTATTTAGTTTGTTTGCAGATCAGGTTTCTTATGGAAACAAAGATTAGATGCACAATATTTTGGAACAGTGTATCCTTCAACGTTGACTAAACCAAGAACCATACATAGGAGTTTCCTCCTGCGAGGTCTGGCGGATATTACCTTTTACCCACTCCAGACGTCTTTGGAGTATTATGGGAAAAAAGGGGTCTGAGTGAAAAAGCACGACTGAGTTACTCTAAATGTCTTACGTTAGTTTTATCGCCCTTCCAAACGCGTTGGGCGCCATGTAGTGTAGTTCCTATTATCCCAATAGGCTCTGCGCATTGGAATAATACCTTCAATAGTATAAGCCTAGACCAGACGTTAACTAGGTCTACTACTGTCGATATTAGACTTAAAGTTTTGGGTTTGCCAGCTAGCTCAGAGTTCACTAGAAACTTTCTCGAATAGGCAAGGAGGAGTTGAACCTCCCTGGATAGACAAGAAGGGATTTAGTTTCTGACAACCATAGAACATGACAACTTTGCTCTCCCCTAATCAAGAGTGTATCTCTAGAGTCGTGTGAAAACAAAAGACGACTTATTTTACTCAGTCAGTACGTGCATTCTTAGTCTCACCAGATTGTAGAGAAAAGGAAGAGACGGGCGTGTTCAATAAAAGATGTTATTTATTGATCAGTCTCTTTTCTCATACAAGAGAAATGGATCGATATTATTGCAATACTTATGGTTAAGTAAAGTGCATACAATAAAAGCAGAAGTATAAAATAATACTGTAAAAACATTGATATGGTTTCTAAGCCATATGAAGGTTTAAAATGAATAAAATGAATAAAATGAATACATACACATTTACATTTGACTAATCGTACTCAACTGGTGTTTCTAACTACGCCTACCCCGTGTACCTGACCTAAGCCTAATACGTGGGCGGGAATAGAAAGTAACAGTTTAAGTTAAGTTTGTTTTGCCAAGTGACTGACTAAAGAATTCTCTGCAAGGGGTTATTCAGTTCTGTACCTGGAATCTAGGATGGATGAGGGATGGTATCTCTCGTCTCTGGTCTCGATATTCCAGGCTGCCTGCGAGGGCTACCCGGAAGCGCCGGAGCTGGATTTCTCGGCAGGAGAAAGCAGCGTCTCGTTCTCAGCGCGTCAGGAAAGGCGGGGCTGCGCCAGCGGGGTCTGCTCTGCTCTGGGCTTCGGCAAGTCTGGCTGCTCCGATCTCGTCACCACCGCGTGTGTTTGCATAGGGCAATATCGGTAATATTTATACCTTTAAGGTGCCGAGATTGACGTAAGGATGGACATAGATACGTCAATAAGGATGTCATACAACCTGGTCGTTAGCACATTCTTTTGCTGAAGTTCTCGGTGAAATCAAAACAATGGCCGCAGGGTTTTTCCCAGGTCTGTCATAGGTTTGATTTGTTTTGAGAACTCCGTATGCCTTATCAGGGGCTGGAGGAATATCGCTTGTCTAATTAGATGGCAAGCGTTATGACCTAATCAGATAACACGTTCCTGTGCCGTAGTGTGGCTTTATCAGATAACGGTTCCTGCATCATGGGGGTTTTCTGCCTCATGGGATGGCTGCTAGTTAACTTGTTAACCAGAATAGGGTCAGGAATAGGGGGATCGATACAGAACCTATAGGAATACATCACAACGCGTCCTGCACAAAGACTAACTCACAATTGCTAAAGGCATTGCATAAAACCCCAAGAAACAAGGCAGATATAATAAGGTGTAGGAAGGAGAATAACTCAGCAAGGAAGGCACGTAAACAAGAAATTAAAAATGAGGCTTGGGTAAATTTACACGAAGCCTCACAAAATAGAGACAGTTCTGCGTTCTGGGTGGCAGTCAGGGCACCGTTTTTTAACCCAGGAGACCAGGCAAAAATTGAGGTGGCAATACCCGAAAAGTCTTGCTTTCCTTTTTCTCTGAAGTATACAATCCGGGGGTGGTAGACAATATTGTGGACACCGGGCCATTAATAGGGGGGAATCAGGATAGGTTTGCCCCCATGTCCCTATCTATTACTGCCAAAGAAATCACAGAGGCTATTAATCAAAGTAGGGGAGGAAAAGCTCCGGGGGCAGATGGAATACCCATCGATTTATTTAAATTTAAGAATGAGTTATGGTCCCCGCTCCTTACACGTGTGCTTGAGGCCAGTTGCAATCTGGGTTTTATTGACACATGGTCAGACTCAATAATTATCCCTATTTTCAAAAAGGGCGACCAAAACAACCCTTCCTGCTATCGCCCTATATCGCTCCTGGACTCTTTTATGAAAATAACTGGGAGGGTAATTTTGAATCGATTGCGGCAATGGGCAGAAGAAGCAGAAATTCTGTCGCCAGTCCAATATGGTTTTAGGGAAGGTCGGGCACAGTTGAACAAGTTCTTAATTTCTCATTACTCCTAGGAAAATATACCCAGGTAAGGGAGGGGAAAATCTGCGCTGTATTCGCAGACCTAAGCGCTGCCTTCGACTGTGTTAATCACAGTAATTTATGGAAGATCCTTAAGGAGTTGAAGGTGGACGAGGCCCTAATTTCCTTCCTTAGGCAGCTTTACGTGGGAGCCAGGGCAAAAGTTAGATTTGGTACCAACGGCGAATGCACCAAGCCGTTCCATGTCTGGCGGGGTGTCAGGCAAGGATGTGTCCTCGCCCCTTTTCTTTTTAACTTATACACCAATGATTTAGAGAAAGATTTGAAGGCCGAGGTGCGCGATTCCCCCCAGGTCAAACATAATCAAATTGTTTCACTTCAGTATGCTGATGACGCTGTGGTCATGGCCAGAACTCAAAGAGGGCTACAAATGGCCTTAAATACATATATGAACTTTATGGACTTGAGGGGGTTGAAACTAAATGTAAAAAAGACATTTGTAATGACCTGTGGTAGACGTAGGAATGGAGAGTGTCGTCTGTTGCATGGAAAGAGAGGATCGCCCCTACCAAAACTTTTTCCTATCTGGGTATTGTATAAGAAGATACGGGTAGCTGGGGGCCTGCAATTAGATCCAGGTCTCTGATGTTTAAACGAGCAACATCTGCCTTGATGATATTCTCAAAAAAAATGGGGAAAAGACCCGCAGACATATTGCTGAAAATTTATCAAGCTAAGTGTATTAGCACAGCTACTTATGGGGCAAGAGTCTGGGGAATATCCGACTCAACACTCATGCAGAAGATAGAAAATGCATTTTTTTAATTTATTCTGGCTGTTCCCCAAAGTACACCTAATTTCAACTGTCATGCAGAGTTGGGCATTCGGTATATAAGTGATCTTATTAGCATGCAACCGCTATTGCTGTGGCACCGAGTATGGACCTCACCCGATCTCAGTCTGAACAGAGATATTGTTACTGACTGTATGAGCCTAGATCGGGCTACTAGAATCCCCTGGTTGACCTATACACGTAAGTTCGTTAATGCTCTAGGGAGACCTGAGTTTTATCATACACCTGAATCACTGTGTAATATTTCCAGGAAGAATTTGAAGCTGCTTTGCTGGAACCATTTGGAAACCCTAAGGGCAGGAGTAGAACTGGTTAAGAAATCTGTGACTCATCATCAAGTAACGCTAGTGACATACTCTATTCAACCTTATTTAAACTGGTGCTCAAATGGTTTCGACCTATATTTATTGACAAGATTTAGGTTTAACATCTTTTTTTGTTTAGTAACTTTCCCAAATATGAACAACTGGGACAGGATGTTATGTAGTTGTCCGTGTGACAACATGTCAGTTCAATCTACATTGCACGTTATTTGCTTCTGTAAATTTTATGTGGATGAAAGGTTGAGGTGGATTAAACCACTTCTAAAAAAGTCTGGAACATGGAGACAATGCAGGCCGGCTGACTGTTTCTTTTATCTCTCAATGATGTACACACCGCGGCCGTAATGACAGGTTTTTAAAAAAGTGTACTAAAAAAAAGGAAAAGCTTAAACATTCTCAAAAATTTAATCGTTCTTTTTAAACATTCTTAAAGTATTTACATGAATTATTGTATGTGCAAAATTGAATTTGTTGCTTTTATGATTTTATGTATTTTTAAAATCGAATAAAGCTTTGTTTCATTCATTCAGTAGAGGTCTTTACTGTCCTAGTTTAAGAGAAACAAGGAAGGAGACATCTCAACTTCATGTTCTCAGGTTGCTAATTTCTGGGCAAATCTACCTGATGTTTAAGTAAGTGCATGTCACGCCCTTCAGCCAGGGGACTCGGTATTTGTTGGTCAAATCCTGGGTTGTAAACAGGTTTACGCTGTGCAGAGTGCATTCAGACGAGCTGATGCTTTGGGGCTGAAAACACGTCCGATGCTTATATTTATCAAATTATATAGTAAGGTATTCAAATACATTCAAATGTGACGCAACACCGCTTCAAGCAAGATTAATTTACGGCGTATTCAATAATTTTATTTATGTGTTGTTTGTTGTTGTTTTTTTTTTTTTACAAAACAATACTTTACCAGTAAGATGTTAAGGTGCTGTACTCTGAAACAACGCTTGCCCCGTGTAGCATCACTTACAGAAAGTCAGGCCATAAAACATCCGTTATAAAAGGAACTGACACGTGGATAGGGGCAAGCATCCGGAAATCCTGTGAGTGAAAATGATTAAACAAGCTACAAAATACAGCGGAATATATGGGGTAAAACTTCATGTAATGACAAGAAAAGGCATAGACTCGCAGAATTCAGGGATCAAGGATACTGATGCTAGGAAGAGAAGGGAGAGGTATGAGATGAGTAACAGCAAAAGATGAAAAAGGTTTAGACTCCAAGAGATGGTAGAATTTGGTAAAATGTAGGCATGGCAGGATGGGTAGTAGAGCGGCATGAGATCCTAACGGAAGGGAAAAGGAAGAAACGGCACACGAGTTGACAGGCAGCAGGTCCATGGACTAGTCAATGTAAAGTTTGGGTATACATTCCTTTTGCCCTCGAGGCTCTATATTCCCACAAAGCTATATGGGTCTCAAGGGCAGCCTTCCGAGATGCTGCTAAACTGACTCCTTTCCTTGTCTAGACGCTTGCTCCTCTATTTTTAATTTAATTCCAAATGTATTTTTATTGAAGTTTTTAAGAGCAAAAAGGACGGGCAATACAATGTAGTATATGTGCAGTAGTCAGATATGGCGAGCGAGACAGACAGACACGTCTTCTCTACGAGTCAACAAATAAGCAAATAAACCATGCCCAAGTGGAGATGCATTGCCCATAGTCCGAGAAAGGAGCCACTCGAAAGTGGTAATCGAACAGAACAGTAAGAAAAACCCAACCCCCCTCCCAAAACCCACCGTCCCCCCCCCTCCCCGACCAGTATGCCTGTCGTCCAAAACTGCTATCATATGCTATCTATTTTTGCCGTAATTAGAGCTTTAGTTCTTTTCAGATTGAGACTGTAAACAAAACTCACTTGGGACGGTTTCCCTCTTTTTAGGTTTCGCCCTGGCGTTGCAACTGCGTAGCAGTTGCTCCGCCCAGGGCGAAATCTCATGATCCTACATATGGGGCTTCGTTCCGCCTCTGTCTCCCATTGGCTAGCTCCATAAATGGAGGCTAGCCATTGGGAGACAGAGGCTGTCAATCACGCTTTCCCGTGAAAACGCGATTCGGGGGCGTTTCTCTGGCTTTTTTTAAGTCCCGCCCCTTTGTCCTGGGCCGCGCTGTCATTGGCTGCCGCCCGGGACACCCCCGTGACGTCATTCCCCGGGCCGCGCTGTGATTGGCTGCCGGCCCGGGACACCCCCGTGACGTCATTCCCGGGCCGCGCTGTGATTGGCTGCCGGCCAGGGACCTGACTTGTTTTTCCTTCCAGTTCCTTCTTAAAGAAGATAGCGTAGTTCAGCAGCTCAGATGGACTGCTTCGGGGGGTGGCGACTGAAACTGCATATTTATAATTATGCCCGCTGCTTGCTGAACGCCGCTCCGAGCCCTGTGCATAATAATGGTGGCCCTTTGTTCGTGGTTTTATCTGCACCAGCAGATAGATTTGAAAGACATGACGATCAGCCGTGCTTGTTCCGACGCCTCTTTTCATAGGTTTCCTGGTGTTTCTGATAGTTGAAAACACATTGCTCATAACTTGAGTCGCACAATCCTCTTTTTGTGCCGCACAAAGGATGTTACGAGAGGCCTCCAGTGTGGGGATGATGGCAATTATTTTTGCTGCGGAGCCACCGGAAGGCATGAAAGGGGAGGTAAGGATTAAGAGGATAATTTGGATGGAACTGAAGGCGGGAAAGCTGTCGCTTGCCTATTAGCCATTTCAGCCCATTCCATTTTCCCCCTAATGATTTCTGCAGTGCACATTTTCTGGAAAGTTGGATTATGCATAGCAATTAGAAAATCTGCAGGTTTACATTAACCCATATGTATTAACATCAGTAGAGTAAATTAACCTCGTTCAGTGGATAAAGTCACCCATGTGTTTATTAGGCCAGACTCAAAGAACTCTTTTTCAGCACTGTGATGTCTGTCCATGAGATGCTGTCAGCACACCCCTTAAATGCAAAAAATACTGTCGCAGTAACCCAAGAGGTTGGTTTAAACCCCCTCTCCAGCAATTTGACCCGCGCTAGATTATCTCCACTGTACACTCAACCAGGCTTCGTAAACAAACCTCCTCGAGCAAGGATAGTCGGATATGGTGTCCCACATTTATATAACAAGCATTTACAATGCAACGGTTTCGCCTTTGGAAAAGTTTGAGCTATTGGCATTGTAAATGACAAAATTTGTATTTATGTGTTGGTTTTGAAAACAGATAAATAAATGGCATTGTCATTTACATTGCCAATAGCTCTAACTTTTCCAAAGGCGAAACCGTTGCATTGTAAATGCTTGTTTATGAATGGCACGGTGCTCTTCCTCGAGCCTTTTTAAGGTGGGCGTGAATGAGGCTGAGCAGGAGGGACTAACAAGAAACAGACATCAGTCATAAATTCTGGTATTTATCCAAAGGCTGATTAGAAGGATTCCCGGCCATATCTCACTTGCGAGGTATTTCACCTTCTTTACTTCTTTTTACCTGTGGTAGAGGCTAAAACCAAGAACAACCCAGGGAAAGAGAACCACGAATTAAGCTTTCAGAGATAGGAGAGTGCAACTGAGCGTGTAGAAGAAAAACAAGCTTTTGAACGAGTGTGTGTAGGATAAAGGGCAAGGGTGCTAGAAAGATAAAAGAAAAATCAGTCAAATATCAAAAAAGAGTGAGAAGTGAGAGATGTGCGGTTGCCGAGAAAGGTAAATCAGCGAGAAATGCAAGTATTGCCAAATATATTGAAAAAGAGGGACGGAGGGTTGGCAGCATTGCATTGTTACGTTTTGCCTTGGGCCCTATTTTAAAACTACACGGCACTGCCACAGGGAACATCAAACCTGCTATTTAGAGAGTTCCTCTTTAGACACTAAGGGGCAGATTTATGTTGCCTGACGCATCTCTGCAAATCGGCAGAGATGCGCCAGGAAAGATACGGCACACAAGTTTATCCTTGCGCCACCTATGATGCGCCACATTTACAATGCTGTGCACCATGGCGCAGGAATAAACAGATGCGTGCCGCATCTAGGGCGTGAAGTTGGCGCAGTGCTGAAGTTGTGTTGCGTGCGGCACGCAACTCCAGCACTTTTCTAACTTGCCCTATCTCTAACGTGGTACGTCAAGCCTTACTCCTGCATCAAGCAGGCGCAGGGTTTTGACGCATCAGCGTTGGTAAAGTGACTCAGTGAAATCTTGTAGATTTCACTGAGTCACTTTTCAGGGGCGTTCCTACGACGGAACGCCCCCCCTCTGCGTGGAAACGCCCACATGAAACCTGACGCAGGTTTCATGCGGCGCAGGGCCTTACACCGTGACACATCTCCATAGATGCGTCAAGATGTAAGTGTGTCGCAACGTGGCGCAGGGTTTACGCCGCCACTGCGTCACAGAAGTGACGCAACGGCGGCGCAAAAGTGCCACAAGTCCGACATAAATCTGCCTCCAACTTTCGTGAGGAAGGGGGGGTGTTATTCACTTACAGATCACACTTGAAAAGTTAAAGCTATAAATACAGTGGATGTAGCGTACACTCTAAGACGCATGTTGGAAAGATACTGAGACAAAGCGACATGCATCAGGGCAGTGTGATATTGGAGGTACGAAATTAAGAAATAGCATGTAGAAAGTAAGAAAGAGCCCTATGCAAAGAGCGATTGTTACAGGGGAAGGAAAGAGAATGCTTAAAGCCTTCAGGGAGCAACGTAGAAGAACATGATTGCTTGAGAATTGCAGGGTGAGGTACACAGGTTTCTTTATACTATGCATCATTCATTGTGTGTACCTTCAAGTATTTTGTAGCCTCAAATAAATAAGAAAAATAATCTTATTTTGTATCCTGTATAAGCTTCACTTAACTGCTACTGTTAGTTTCAAATGGGTCCATGGTAACGATTGAAAAAGTCATGGACTGCGGGCAAACTTTAAGTAGATGATCTGACACTCTCACATAGTGCACTTCCTCTTGACGTCTGAATTCTAGAAAGGGGGTGAATTTTTCTTAGATCGGAGTGTTCTATATAAGTTTGTTGACCTGTGAGATGACCTGTTCTTTTGTCCTCACCCTAGATGTTTGAGCGGGAGACCAAGCGGGAGAAGATCCTGGAAGCCCGGCACAGGGAGATGAGACTGAAGGAGCGCAGTAAATCTGAGCAGGGCAAGGACGATGAGAAGCCTGAAGAGGACGTGGAAGATAACAGTGATGAACTTGTAGCCGAAGCCGAAAAGGAGTTCTTTGAATTACTTAATTCTGAGATGAAGAAGACGGAGGAAGAGGAGGCCAAGAAGAAGGCAGAAGCGGCAGAGGTAAATTTTTAGCCCCTCGTGTTGGTGCTTTGCCTATCGCAGATAGCGCGGGGATGCCTAAGGGTAGCCAGGCGCTCTATAATTGTTAACTAATAATAATAATGATTAGCCAAAATTACAGGGGCAATCAGGTGGTACTCCAGTAGACAAAGGGGTGAAGTTCCAAATAAGGAGCATAGAGGTACGTCACTGGCATAAGAAGTGGCCAAAAACAGATCAAGCAAGGAGGTCTTTTAGTTTCCCAAAATTAGCACCCAAGAACAAAATAGCTTTTACATTAAATAATTAACCCAAAGGGAGAGCCCCCATTTGAAAGAAGCGGAAAGATATGTCACTTGCCCATACTGAAGACTCTGAATAAGAGACGAAATGTAAAATACATACCCAAAAGGATGACCTAGGACATAAGGTTAGTTCAATAGAGACTGGAATAATGGGTGTAGGAAGGTCTGCCAAAACCTAGACAAATGGGTGAGAGGAGATGAAGGGATATCAGTTACTAGACCAAAGGTATTGGCTGAATAGACAAAGGGGGTAATTTACCTATCCAGAGGGACTAGCCAAGTACAGAGAGGGAAATATAGTATGTCACAAGTCGATGAGGAGCATCTCGGAGCAGAAGAAGTAAAAAGGTATGTTACTTTTCCAAATTGAGTGGCTTATAACCCTGATCTATTTTATTGGTAAAAAAGAAGCAATCCAGAACTAATGTAATACGGTGGAACATAATGAGTACAAAGGACATACCTTAAACAGTGTAAGCAGTGAGGTGCTTTCCATCAACAGAGGTGTAGAATGGTTAGAATGCCGCCACGAGTCACCAGAAGTTCAGTCCGACGTCGAGGGCAGGCAGCAGGCTTATTGAGAAAGGCAGCACCAGTAACATTTTGCAGTTTGATATAGCGCGAACTCGACCCGAAGGTATTGGAGCGCTTTACATGAGCACCAGTTAAGTTACACAAGGACACATTCATTTTAGTAGGCACAGGGAGGATAAATGATTTGCACAGAATGATGGGAGGTTGAGCCAACCCGAGGCTCGAATCTGGTTTCCCAGCTCCAAGGTCAGCAGCTCTGGCCGTTGCGCCACATTCTCTTCCCCATGCCAACATGGAAGTCACAGCAGAAACGTTCAGCTACATTGCAAGAAAATGAGCTATCTCACGGACTGCTGCTGCTTCCAGGCACTGAGGGCAGGTCGTCGTGGGATCCCTGCGCTCTGTCAGCGCTCACTCTCCCTGTGTGTTTGTGCTCGAAGGGGAAAGGACTTTGTGTGAAGCAGACGCCGAGGGACTGCGAGGTCCAGCAGGCTCTCTGCCTACCCAGCTGCTGCCTCTTCCCTCGGCGTTCCCGCCCCCCGCCTTGGACATTTAAAATACCTATCGCGGCCCCCGCTCCGCGGGTGCCGCTCACGGACTGCTGCTGCTTCCAGGCACTGAGGGCAGGTCGTCGTGGGATCCCTGCGCTCTGTCAGCGCTCACTCTCCCTGTGTGTTTGTGCTCGAAGGGGAAAGGACTTTGTGTGAAGCAGACGCCGAGGGACTGCGAGGTCCAGCAGGCTCTCTGCCTACCCAGCTGCTGCCTCTTCCCTCGGCGTTCCCGCCCCCCGCCTTGGACATTTAAAATACCTATCGCGGCCCCCGCTCCGCGGGTGCCGCTCACGGACTGCTGCTGCTTCCAGGCACTGAGGGCAGGTCGTCGTGGGATCCCTGCGCTCTGTCAGCGCTCACTCTCCCTGTGTGTTTGTGCTCGAAGGGGAAAGGACTTTGTGTGAAGCAGACGCCGAGGGACTGCGAGGTCCAGCAGGCTCTCTGCCTACCCAGCTGCTGCCTCTTCCCTCGGCGTTCCCGCCCCCCGCCTTGGACATTTAAAATACCTATCGCGGCCCCCGCTCCGCGGGTGCCGCTCACGGACTGCTGCTGCTTCCAGGCACTGAGGGCAGGTCGTCGTGGGATCCCTGCGCTCTGTCAGCGCTCACTCTCCCTGTGTGTTTGTGCTCGAAGGGGAAAGGACTTTGTGTGAAGCAGACGCCGAGGGACTGCGAGGTCCAGCAGGCTCTCTGCCTACCCAGCTGCTGCCTCTTCCCTCGGCGTTCCCGCCCCCCGCCTTGGACATTTAAAATACCTATCGCGGCCCCCGCTCCGCGGGTGCCGCTCACGGACTGCTGCTGCTTCCAGGCACTGAGGGCAGGTCGTCGTGGGATCCCTGCGCTCTGTCAGCGCTCACTCTCCCTGTGTGTTTGTGCTCGAAGGGGAAAGGACTTTGTGTGAAGCAGACGCCGAGGGACTGCGAGGTCCAGCAGGCTCTCTGCCTACCCAGCTGCTGCCTCTTCCCTCGGCGTTCCCGCCCCCCGCCTTGGACATTTAAAATACCTATCGCGGCCCCCGCTCCGCGGGTGCCGCTCACGGACTGCTGCTGCTTCCAGGCACTGAGGACAGGTCGTCGTGGGATCCCTGCGCTCTGTCAGCGCTCACTCTCCCTGTGTGTTTGTGCTCGAAGGGGAAAGGACTTTGTGTGAAGCAGACGCCGAGGGACTGCGAGGTCCAGCAGGCTCTCTGCCTACCCAGCTGCTGCCTCTTCCCTCGGCGTTCCCGCCCCCTCGCCAGTAGTGATTTAATTCCGATCCCTTTCCCGCGACGCGGGACGCGCGCGGGACATAGCCCGGGGCGAAGCCCGGGCAAAGGGCGGGCCCTCCACGGCCCTCAAAGGCCGGAAAAGGTCGGGACGGGCCACCCCCCTTGGTTGCCACATTGTAGGCATACTATATAGTAGGTAACGACCCCCTGTAAGATTCCTGTGTTCCTATTAGTGGACTCTTTCTCATATCAAGGCCCTACATCCCTATACCACCATGAACCATTTCACCTATGTAGATAGCAGTGGGCAAACGTGCTCCCTGCTAGACGAGCTGAATCTCCTCTGTAAAACCACATATGCCTCATTGGATACTCCCCTTCTGCCCAAAAATGTTAGTTTACTCTCACATAAGGCTACACCTCGAGATCCATCCATTTTGGATAATAAATTCTGCTGTCCGAATACACAAAGCAATGAGTCCCCTCTGATCCCATCTCCATCCACTGCAAACTCCCCAACGATCCCTCTGTCTGCGGACTTCCCAGAAGAGATAGCACCCCCGTCCCAACTCCAACTAATACCCATTATCGAACAACTGCTTACTTCTATGATAGCACCCCTATTAGAAAAAATGAACCTGTTAGGGGAACGGCTTTCCGAGATAGAGAAAGCCATTATGTTAAATCCGCTGGTTGGCAAACATAGTCCTACAACCAATTGCCCTAAGACTTCCCCTATACATCCAGGCTCAAAACCACTTGTGCAGTATAAAAGGCATCAAATAAAACCCACTGGCCCTACTGCTTCAGGGCAACAAACACCTAAAGTCCCCACTAAAGTTTCCCTCCCACAGCTGACTGTATCGAGAGTAGGTCAAAATAAAGCTAATTCTATCAATTTACCTCCGGAAGCGGCACCATATGTGTGCATCCTTGCGGGTGTACCTTCGCTGCCACCGGGAAAAATTGAGAGACAATATGACTTAGTCAATAAAACCAAATTTTGGCTCTCAAAAAATAGACCCTTGCCTTCCAATTTATACGGAGTAATAAGGAGTGTTAGAAGGGTTGGTTGGCTGGGCTCTCTTCCCAAAGACGTTGCGGGGGACCTGGTACTTGTGAGATTCAGGGATCGAAACATAGTACCTTATTTGAAATCCTGCCCGCCTCGAGTAAGAGACGGCCCAATATCAATATGGGACTTACATGACTTTTATCCCATAATCCCGTGCTTTCCCCCCTGAATATCTGGATATATAACAAAGGCTAATCACGAACTCCTGTGCTTAAATCACGAACCCCTTTGATACTGCCATAATCATAGAGCGGAAAATAACTTTTTATGTCATGGACCCTTCCTTACTGTACGCTGGTCATTTAAAATGTATTTTATTGTAAATTGTATTTTATCATGAACTTTTATGGTTTTGTTTTTCAAAAGCCGAATAAAGTATATTTGAATTTGAATTTGAATTTGAATTTGAATTTGGTTAGAATTCCCCAACATCGAGTATGATCTCTATCCCATATGCTTGATTCTGGTCAAGCGATAATATGATTTACATCGTGAAATGGCTGAGCGTATCAATATTGACAATTTCTTGTTCATGAAGTGTAGGATGGGCTGTGGTCTTCCTTTTGCGATCATCAACATTTTTTTTCTCCAAACTTTGCCGTTGTTCCAACTGAAAAAAATGATGTGGTGGAAAAGTTATAGAAGCTCCTCCGTGCAACAGTTGCAAACTGGATAGTACTGACCACATGCTATTTGAAAGTCTAGCAGCACATGAGTGTCAACATGTGCACACAATCAGCGTTGATGCCATTTTGCTTTTTTCATTTCAGAAGGCGATTTTGGAACAGAGGTTGTCTGAAGCAACGAAGGTCAGTCAGTGTATGATGCAGCATCATCAAATATGGTGTTTCTACAGTAGGAGATGTACTGAGCCTCGCAGGAGCTGACACATATTTAGTTACAGATACCAGCATGGTGTTCTTCCTCATTTTCATTATTCACATAAATTAGGAGGCTCTGTTTGTTCCTAACCACTCAACTTCACGTACAGTGACATGGAGGTGTTCAGCTGGAGGAGCAAGAAGTATGTAGTTTGAAAACCTGGAGTCCCTACATTTTCTTTTCTAAATTGCCACCCTAAATTTCCCCATGCACACAGTTGAGTTTGGGGTGAAGGCTTGTAAGAAAACTTCCCGCCATCAGGAAGGATCTACATTCAAAGATTCTTGATGCTGGTGGAAATATCAACAAGGCATATGACTAGACTAGGGCTTACATTTTTTTAATCTTGCAAATTTCCATCATTTTGCGTTAGGCTTTTTTATACGATATGCCCATATTTACACTAATACCCGACATCCCATAACTTTCCATCAGTTCGGGAAAAAAAAATAATGTAATTGTGCAAGTTAGCCATATTTTTTTGTTCAAACTGCCTCCTTGTGTCCATAATGGAGACGAAGAAACATTTCACACCGAGAGTAGCTCAAAATGGCAGGTACGCAGTTCACATAATTTTGCGTTATTTTCCAGAAATTTTGCTTAATTGTGCAGAGGAAATTATGTGAATTTAGCACACTCCTACATATGACGTAGATAATGAAATGGCTGCAGGTATGCATATTGACAAGTCTTTGTGAGTTAAGTTTTCCATTAAATAGGATGGTAGTGGTCCTGCTCTTATGATTTATTTATTTTTTGCTCATAAATTAGTTTTCCAAACTGCATGAGTTAGGAGCATCTGCAGGTGGTTAACTGCAAGTACTTACGAGATAGATTGTGAATAGCACTCACACTTTGAAAGACTAGATGGGTTTGTAAGTCACAGTGAGATTTTGCTTTGTTCATTTCAAAAGGAAGTTTTAGGAAATATTCCAGAGGAACCAATAATGGTCCGTTCTTAAAGCTGGATCAGTTTAGAGAAGAGCGAGTAGAGTAAGACATGAACAAACCTTGCAGACTCCCGTATTGCAAACAACCACATATATTAGTATGGTTTTATCTTTTCCTTACGATTTTAGACACTTATACAGAGATAATCTTTGACTCTAACCACTAAACTGCATTCACTCAGCACGTGTGATGATCTGAAGCCGTTATCAGGCTGAGGCTGTTATCACTGAATATTCCTTTTCAAACCTAATAGCATAAATGTCCCCAAGATCACAGCTATGCTTGGAGTGCACTTGATGCAAGTCACGTCACAGTATCAACACATGTTACAAATATCATCATGGAACAATTGCAGTTTTGTATTGTATCTCCACTTTCTAAATGAGAGTTTTACCTAGATTGTTTCTATACAATCTGTATGCTGCCATGTAATAGGCTGCAACAAGAACAAAGTGATAGTGTGTCATTAAAGTCCTCAGGTTGACATTGCACTGCTGCTTCTATTCTAAATGCACATAACACGCTGACTGGGAGTTCGCATGGCATAATATAAAGCTCAGCTTCTGTTCTTGGAGCATCCTAATGCCTTGGTCCCATCAATCATTAAAAGGTAAGTACATGCGTTTGAATATGGGAGCAGATTCTTAACAGTATACTGGAGCACTCCAACAATAACACTGTTTGAGGACAAACATCCAGAAAAGCCACTCCATAAGTCCAAGGTCATGTGATATATTTTTGCCATCTTTATTGTGTTTACACGCTTTCAGTCAAGTACCTGATCATCAGCCAACATATGTTTTGTTCCCAATGGGACTTTTTCAAGGTGTGTAAGTACAAACTGTATTTCTTCTTATTCCTCTAAAAATAATAGATTAAGTAAAATGATATAGGTGTCAGAGTACGAGTTTCTTCAAGGTTATCTCTCCTGTGGCCTATTCGAATGTTGGATTCTTCCTATTAACAAATGTAGTCATCCTTATCTGTTTATCATCAATATTTTCAAGCGCACAATGAAGTGGTGTTGCTATTCAGTTATGGGGGACACTGACGTTTAGTACCCTGATCAGCTTTGCTATGTCCTTCACAGTTAACAGATAAGGATGACTTCCTTTGTTACTAGGAAGAAGACAACACTCTAATATGCCACAGGAGAAATTATCTAGAAGAAACTCATACTCTGGCACCTATATCATCGTACTTCATCTTTTTTTATTAGACCAAATTGTCAAACATCCAACATACACAAGTCAAGATATCTCTTTTAAAAGATTAAGCATGTCCAGTCTATAGAAACCAATAGATGTGTTTGATTCAGGACAAAGTACTTTAGATTTGTCAAAAATCAAGTATGGTGCCAGGCGCTTGGGGAGGTGAGGGGCCAGAAAAGCCAAGTGATGCGTTGGTTTCTTACTATATAGGGGAGGTGATGCATTGGTTCCTTATTGCTAGGCCGGGGAGGTGATGCGTCGGTTCCTTACTGGCGGGGGAGTGGATGCGTTGGTTCCTTACTGGAAGGGGCGGTAAAGCGTTGGTTTCTGTTCACGCAACCTTGGTTCCTCGCTGCGATGCAGTGTCGACGAAGAATCAATGTAGAGATACTATGTGTCGAAAATCCACATACGTTGTGTCGTTGCAGCAGCAGCGAAGCAGGTGCTGCATAGATTTTCCAGCCGCAAAGCAGGTGCTGCGTCAGTCGGAGCGGGTGTCACAAATTTTCTATTTAGATCACCAGTTTAAACTTCCAAGGGCCCTAGAACTGGATTTGGCACCACTTGGCAAGTCTGAACTCTCAGCAGAAGAGCCTAGGCACTGGTAGGTGAAGTCTTTGATGGCCCTGAGACTTCTTAACAGGAGGCAAGCATGCACAAGCTCTTGGAGAACCTTGGAAGCAGGATACAGAAAGCAAAGTCCAGTCCTTTCACTCCCAGGACAGAAGCAGCAAGATAGCACAACAAAGCAACAGGCAGAGTGGCGGCCCCTCCTACAGCATTCAGCCCTTCTTCCTGGCACCATGTCCTCAGTCCAGAAGTGTTCTGATTTTGGGGTGTCAGCGGTCCAGTACTTAGCCCCTTTTCTGCCTTTGAAGTAGGCAAACTTCAAAGGAGAGTCTTTGTAGTGTACAAGACCCTGCCTTTCCCTGACATTGCTCCATAGAGGGGGATGGAGACAGCTTTGTGTGAGGACAGGCAGAGCTATATTCAGGTGTCAGTGACAACTCTTCCCACCACTTTAGCTCAGGATGGCTCATCAGCCTGGTGGTGGCCCATTAGGATATGTGTGACTCTCTAGAGAGAATGCACAAGAGCCCAACTGTCAGCCAACCAAGATGTGTTTTCTACAGACAGCAGAGGCACACAATGGTTAAGCATGAAAATGCACACTTTCTAAAAGTGGAATTTTCAAACACGCAATTTTAAAAACAGCTTCACCAGAAGACCCCAAGCTCCAAATCTCGATCTGCTCCCAATTAAAAATTACACTTAAAAGATATTTCGAGGCAGTCCCCATGTTCCCACGATAGAGAGATAGCCCTTGCAATAGTGAAAATCATAATTAGCCGTATTTCACTGTTAGAACATGCAGAAACACCAACCTTTGAAATACACTGTACCCTGCCCATGGGGCTGCCTTGGGCCTACCTTAGAGGTGACTTATATGCAGTAAAAAAGAAGGTTTGAGTCTGACAAGTGGGTGTACTTGCCAGGTTAAAATGGCAGGTTAAAATGGCAGTTTAAATCTGCACTCACAGACATTGCAATGGCAGGTCTGAGATATGTTTGCAGAGCAACTCGTGTGTGTCACAGTCTGTGCTGCAGGTACACTAGTAGCATTTGATTTAATGCCCTGGACACACCTGGTGCACTTTATTGGGGACTTGCTGATAAATAAAATATGCCATGTATGGATAAACCCTTCACCAACACAATTTAGACAGAAATATTATGCACTATAGCACTGGTTAGCAGTGTTAAAGTGCCCAGAGTCTTAAAGCCAAGAAACAGGTCAGCAAATATAGGAGGAAGAAGGCAAAATGTTTAGGGATACCCCTACAAAAATTGCCATGTCCAATAACCCTACACACTATTGCATTGCAGAAAAAGGTGCTTAAATACATAGTATCTTTATTTGAATGTGAAACCAGAATATACCTGCATCTAAGATTGTCATAGAAAAGGATGGCATTTGAATGCTAATTCAATTAATGATGGCTTTTACATTTAAATTATATGCAATATATGGCCCTTTTTGTGACTACATCGAGTTTTGGACTAATATTGCATTTGATGTTTGTCTTCTCCTGTCCAGTTTTTTGGGGAAGAGATTTTAATGTTGCTCCTAACCCTATCTGTACCTACACACCCTAGTTAGTCAATTCTATGCTCATGAAGACCAGAAGGGGACATCAAAAATCCGATTAGTTCCGTTGAGTTTTCACGATAACTGGTAGGATCAAATATCAGCTCCTTATGTGTTATTGAGACACCGATTCCAATAGGGGAAATATAATTATATCATCAAAGATGGAGCTTGTCTCCCTTTGCATTGCGTGATTCAGAGAAAATAATCAGAAGACAATTATGCATTTGAATTCCACTAATAGAGTCTTAAAAAATATAAAATTCTAAAAGTTGTAAACATTCAGTCATCAGATGTATTCTTCATACTTCTTCATCAATTTTGATACCTATGTTTCACTAATAATTGGACATTTTAAAAAGCAAACTTTCCATTTGATTTCAACATATACTATTTTACTTTGACAATTCAGAGAGAGATTGGTACAATTAACAATATGTTTCAACCAACATGTTTTTTGTAACTTCCGTTCACTTTATCAAGGCTGGGAACAGAAAAAGGCATAGGAAGGAAAACAAAAAATGCTGAAAATACGAGCCAAAACATGGTTATGTAATTGCATACAACCTAATAGTATTCTCATGGAACATAATTTTTTTTTAAACATATGTTGATGATATCAGCATATTTATTAATTAGAGTATCCAATAATGAAGATTCTTAGCAAGAGTGGAACAACTTTAGCCATTTATGAAAAGATTTTGAATGTCATGGAGCAATCCAATTCATCATCTTCACGATTGCTTTCTATATTATTTCTCAAATCCTGCATTGTTAAATTGAATTTGTAACTATACACTTCATAAAAGATTTCCTTGCTCCTGTAGAGCTGATAGGACATGGCAGCTGTTCTCAATTTAGGTTTTCCTCTAGCCTGACAGATCCCCAAAGGCTATGGTCTCCCCTCCATGCTGGAGGAGCACCCGCAAGTTTCGGAGATCCCCCACGAGGCAGCAGGGGACCTCTGTGCCTTAAGAGGAGTAGCCAGTGCAATGCCTTCGCTGAAGGTTGTAAACTTTGCCGAGAGGGCACCATGTATGTTGCACCTGCTTGGAAAAGGTTTTTTGTTTTCAAGAAACTCTCAAATCAGGAGCTGGTTTCTTGACAAGAAAAAAACTATGGCCAAGAACCGATGGACTTAAGAGATGTTACGTTTTCAGCTAGAGTGGCTGAGAATAAAAGCAAGCTCTCTTAAAAGTTCTAAAAGAGCAGAACAGAAAAATATTGAATGAGGTGGCACATGACATGTCCAAGGTAAGCCAGTACAACAATAGAGACAGGGCGATACGTTCAATCCATCAAGTAATTGGACTGGCAGCATATTCCCCACCATTTAACTGGATCTTCTTCCGTGATTCTTTTCATCGCTAATTACATTTCTTTGTGCATTCAGGTTGTGGTTTAGTTGTCCTGTCACATTTGGCCCAAACATAAAGCCTTTGCGTGTTTTTATCTGGTAGAAAACGTGTGCATCTGCAAGTGGGATTACTGTAAGAACTTGAAAGATGGACAGTTTAGGGCATAGAGAAGTAAAGGTTATAATCATCTGTAAGCGAGATGGTGATATTTTGCTCTGTTCATTTCAGGAGGAAGGCTTAGAACAGGAGCCAGAGGAGCCAGTGAAGGTCAGTTTGTGAAGCAGGTTCCGCTTAGAGAAGACCATCTCCCCAGTAGGGCATGCAGAGTGCTTGTGAGACTGCTGAATCACATCTCCCTACAGATATCAGCATGGTGCTTTTTCTGTTTGTGGTTGTGCAAATATATATGTAGACTGTCTTTGTTGCTATCTGTTCCACTGCACTTATTAGGTGCATGTAAAGATCTTGAGCTCTTGATGCTCAGGCATGGGACGCATCTAATTGCAATCTAGGTATGTCTGATCCTTTCCCTTTAAATTGAACATGCTAGATTGCTCCTAGATTGCAGATGAGTTTGAAATATACTGTATTTGAGAAGAAACAGCTTACCCCCAGATTCATCATTGTCCCGTTTTGCGAGTCCTTAATAGCGATTATTAAGGAATCGCTATTAAGGACTTGCAAAACGGGATTCATGTAGAAATCGCAATTTTATTTGCGATTTCTACAGCTTCCTTATTTGCGATTAGCAAATTGCTAATCGCAAATAAGGAATGACTCCCCATTCATTCCTATGGGCCTACAGGAATGAATGGGGAGTCATTCCTTATTTGCGATTAGCAATTTGCTAATCGCAAATAAGGATGCGATTTCAAGGGTGCCAGGGGTGTCCAAAGGACACCCTGTAGCACCCCTGAAATGAAAATGTAGACTGATGTTGCGCACACACATGTCCAAAGGACATGTGTGTGTATAACATACAACTTAGAAAAATGCACTAAAGTGCATTTTTCTAAGTTTTCGCTATTTACCACGAAGTCAGACTTCGCGGTAAATAGCGGCAAAAAATAGCAATTTCGCAATTCAAAAATGGTTCATGCATTGCATATAAGGAATTGCAAATTGCGATTCCTTAAATGCAATCGCAATTTGAGAACTCGCAATTATTTGCGAATTCTTAAATTGCGAGAGCATGAACCATTGATGAATCCCAAATGCAATTTTTGCGGGCGCAAACGGACGATTTTTGTGATTCGCACCGTTTGCGCTCGCAAAAATGCTTGATGAATCTACCTGTTAATCACTTAGAAATATCAGCCAATATGGTGTCTCAACGTTCTAAACTGGAGCTCCACTTGGAACGTATTTTGAAAACCCTGGTACTGGGTGTGTCATCACTGGATCGGTACTACAAATTAATAGCTTTTTATGCATTTTCAGGGCAGGGCATGCAAACCTTTTTTGTACTCGAGCAGAATTGAGTTTAAATCCAGATAATTGGACTTCACATAATTTATGTTTTTCTTCCGTTTGTACTTTTTCCCTTAGTATTCGCCTGTGGAAGGCCGGGGTCACAGAAAATGTCTTGCAGAATCTATTAAACTGGATGGGTGATGCCGTTACATATGATGCACTAACAATATTCTTAGCATTTGACAATACAAAGGGGCCCATTATGATGTTGGGCGGATTGCCCCCGCCAGGCTGGCGGTAGCCACCGCCAGCCTGGCAGGGGCAATCCGCCCGACATCCACACTCGTTTCCCCCCGCCATATTAGTATGGTGGGGGGGACCTCGGCGGACGCAAAGACCATCCGCCGCTTTTCCGCCCCGGTCGCCTTGCGGCCGGGGCGGAAAAGGAATAATATGGTGGCGGCGTCTATCAGACACCGCCAGCCATATTATGTTGGGCATTTTTCAATGCCTTTCCGTAGCGGCAATGCCGCCACTGAAAGGCATGTGGTCTTCACTTTGGGGGCCCCCTGCGGGCCCCCAAAGTGAAGGAGGGGTGGGGGTGCACACGGGGGGTACCTGTGGTACCCCCCTGCATTTGCATATACAATGCGGTAGGCACCGCGCGGTGCCTGCCGCATTGTGTATGCAAATGCATACATGCATTTATGGCATTGTGGCGGGCGGTGCAGAGAGCACCGCCCATCACAATGTTCTAAATGCAGGATGCGGCTGCCACTGTGGCGGCCGCATCCTAATACCACCCACGGGACCCCCGCCCTTATGGGGGGCGGTCCGGAGTCCCGATAGGATAGCGGGCGGACTAAGTCCGCCCGTCATCCTAATGACCCCCAAACTGTTTAAAAAAGAATAAGTGGAACAAGTCACTTGTATGGAGAGCATATGCTGTCTTCAGTTTCCACTCAGATGACCGTTTAAGCAAATTAATGTGAGTAATTTCATTAAATTTGCACATATTTCACATAGAAAATATTTTACAGTTCTCCTGACTGCTCCGAGTTCATCGCTGATTTATATTATTTCTTGAGCAGTGGATCACTTATAGATTCACATGCTTTAAATATTGCCTGTAATCAGGCATGCAACCCTTGCTATATTCCAAATAAAGAAGAATAGGGGAAATATATTTATATAATCAAAGATGGAGCTTGTCTCTCTTTGCATTGCGGGTTTCGGGGAAAATGATCAAAAGACAATTATGAATTTAGACACCACTAATAAAGTCTTAAAAAACATAAACGTCTAAAGTTGTAAACATTCAGTCATCAGATGTATTCTTCACACTACTTCATCAATTCATCAATATTGATACATATGTTTCACCAATAATTGGACCTTTTAAAAGGAAAACTTTCCATTTGATTTCAACTTATAATATTTTACTTTGACGATTCATATAAAGTGGTACTATTAATTACAAACACTGGTACTAGGTTTCAACCAGCACATTTTTTGTAGTTTCCGGTCACTTTGTGAAGGCCGGGAACAGAAAATGACAAAGGAATAAAAACAATAAAATAAGAGCCAAAACTTGATTAGGTAAGTGCATACAACGTAATAGTATTCTCAATGAACATTACTTTATTTTTTAACGTGTGTCGATAATATTAACATCTTTATCAATTTGGGTATCCAATAATGTAGATACATATCAAAAGTGGAACACATCTAGTCATTTTAAAAAGATTCCTTATTTCATGAAGCAATCCAAACTGTAATTCTCATTATTTTGTATATTTTTTCTAAAATTCTTCTCATATCTTGCATTGTGAAACAAATTTGAATTTTATAAATATACATTTCATAAACGATTTCCTTGCTTCTGTAGAGCTGATGGGAAATGGCAGCTGTTCTCAATTTAGGTTTTCCTCTAGCCTGACAGATCCCCAAAGGCTATGTCTCCCCTCCACGTTGGAGGAGCACCCACAGGTTTAGAGGTCCCCCACGAGGCAAGAGAGGACCTCTTTGCCTTAACAAAATCAGCCAGTGCAATGCCTTCGCTTAAGGTTGTAAACTTTGCTGAGAGGGCACCATGTATGTTGCATCTGCTAGGAAGTTTTTTTTGTGTTCAAGAAACTCTCAAATCAGGAGCTGGTTTCTTGACAATAAAAAAAACTATGGCCAAGAACAAATGGAGTTAAAAGGGATGTTAATTTTTCAACTAGAGAAGCTGAGAACAAAATCGAGCTCTCTTACAAGTCCTAAAAGAGCAGCACAGAACATAAGGAATGAGGTGGCACATGACATGTCCAAAGTAAGCCAGTGCAACAATGGAGACAGGGCGAATACATTCAATCTGTTCAGTAGCGTATTCCCCACCATTTGACATCATCTTCTTCTGTGATTGTTCCCATCACTAATTACATTTCTTTGTGCATTGGGGTTTCGATTTAGTTGGATGTGCAGCGGCTGTCCTGTTACAATTGGCCAAAATATTACAACGTTTCATGCTTTTGTCTGGTAGAAAATGTGCCCGCCTGCAAGTGGGATTACTGTAAGAACTTGCAAGATGGACATTTTAGGGCATACTAGTTGAAAGGTTATAATCATGTGTAAGTGAGATTGTGATATTTGCTCTGTTCATTTCAGGAAGAAGGCTTAGAACAGACCCCAGAGGAGCCAGTGAAGGTCAGTTTGTTTAGCTGGTTCCATTTAGAAAAAGCCATCTTCCCAGTAGGGCATACAGAGTGCTTCTGAGACTGCTGAATCACATCTCACTACAGATATCAGCATGGTGTTTTTTCTGTTTGTGGTTGTGCAAAGGTATTTGTAGACTGTCGTTGTTGCTTTCTGGTCCACTGCACTCACTAAGTGCATGTAAGGATCTTGAGCGGTTGATGCTTAGGCATGGGGTGATTCTTGGCATCTCAAACATATATATTTTTTAAATAGTTTTTGTGTAGCGTGAACTAGACCTGAGACATCAGGTATCAGAGCGCTTTGCATAAGCACCAGTTTCGTTACAGATGAACACATACATTTTTTGTTAGGCACGAGATTAAGTGATTTGCCCACAATCACAGGATCTCTTCCAGGGGATACTCATCAATAGTCATATGCACTAAATTATCCCCGCCCACGTGCGGGACCCCGGAGCATATTCAAAAATACATACATATATGTATGTTTCGGTAAAAAAGTAAAGAGTACCTCCCAAACATAGACATATACATGTATACATAAATAAAAACACGTAAATGTAAATGCCAGCATTTGTAAAGAGCACAGCTACCTTCAACGGAGGTGTCCCGGCACTGGGGGCCGTCGGGAAGATTAAGCAAGCTATTGCCCACAGTCACATGGTACTGAGCTAACCTGCCGCCAGAACTGGGGATCGAACCGTGGACCCTGTGGTCCGGAGTCAGGCACCCTGACAGCTGCGCCACACCTCTTCCACATGCAGCCTAATATACTTCAAATAGGCTAATATGGCAAAATTACATGGGTTTTTCAGAACCAGAAAATAATCTCCCTTATAAACACTGTGGGAAACAACCTTTACAACGCAGTCATTACATCACAACATCCTTTACAACGCATGTCACTGCAACGCAGCAGTTACATTGCATGTCACTACAACGCATGTCATTACAACGCATGTTACTACAACGCAGGTATTACATTGCATGTGATTACAACGCATACCATTACAACGCATAGTACCCCTACACTATCCAACACTTACCCTATTGTTGCACCCACTGGAGTTTGAATAGTAATTTTTACCCATACACTATCCAACACTTACCCTACTTTTGCACCCACTGGAGTTAGAATAGTAATTTTGACCCATACACTATCCAACACTTACCTCAAATGCAATGTAATGGTATGCGTTGTAATGGTATGCGTTGTAATGTATGATGCGATGTAATGGAATGGGTTGTAAGTGTAGTTTTAAAACATGCGTTGTAATGGCATGCGATGTAAAATTATGTGCTGTAAAGGATGTTGCTATGTAAAAATTGAGTTGTAAAGGCATGCGTTGTAAATGTATGTATTGTAATGTCATACATTCGAACACTGTAACAGATAACATACACTCTACTAGTGTTCCAACACAGCAGTTTATTTTCAGAGAAAAAGGCAAGTAACAGCAGGCAATTAGCTCATAGGCTGCATAGATGAAAAAACATCACAGTACCAAAAAACTGACACCTCCCTTTAAGGATTCCAAGAACCTGGGCACCGTGCCTTTAAGACCTCCGGGAGCCCCCTTCTCCCATTATGAATCCGCAGGTGACAGTTAGGTCAGTTCTTTTTTCCGGCTCCTTCTGTGTGGATCCTGGAGCTTGAAATGATCAGTTTTTGGCTATTTCTTGCTGTATTTTAACTTTAATCAACATTTTGTGCTGCTGGTATTTATTTCTAGTCTTTTTCTGACAATTTAACAACTATTTTTTGTCAGTAATGCCAGCATTATTTACTAAATACCCTTCATGTAG
The DNA here is from genome assembly GCF_964261635.1 of Lissotriton helveticus. NCBI lineage: Eukaryota > Metazoa > Chordata > Amphibia > Caudata > Salamandridae > Lissotriton > Lissotriton helveticus. The sequence continues at coordinate 1,101,741,778 of NC_136068.1, read as the reverse complement.
GAAGAAAATGGCAAATCTGACCCTCACTCTGTGTGTATTGTGTGCTTGCCATCTTCACACAAACAAGAGAAGTGCTACTACTGCCAGCAATTTTCAAAGAGAACTTTGCGTGGCAGAGAGAAGATCAAACTTCATGCCTCAAAGGAAAGAGGAAGGGGACATTCTAAAAAGTGATCTTGAGAGTAATCCTGCCTCCAAGAAGCCCTCCTCTGCTTCCCCAGCTTCCAAAAGAAAGTAGATTCCGGATTGCTCGCCGTCAGCGTTGAAATCGACCCCGGAAAGACAAGTAAGACACTCAACGATGTTGAGGGACAGATCGTTGTCGAAACGTCGAGAACCTCTGTCGACGAAAAGTAAGTCGTCATCGAGGTGTACTACTTCGGGCTCGAAGTATGTTGGTCACGAGAGACCTAAGTCGACATCGAAACATCCGTCGACATCAAGACACCGGTCTGCGTTGAGATCTTTTCCTCCTTCACAAAGGTCGGCGTCGAGAGGATCGACAACGAGGACACCCTCACGTACCTACAGACAGTCAACGTCGAGGGCACGATCACCGTCGAGTAAGTCAACGGCAAAGACGCCGCAAGCCTACAGACGGTCGATGTCAAGAACTCATTTACGTTCGTCGTCGAAGAGACTGACGTCAAGGGCATCGCCGCATAGACATGAATCCGCAAGTGTGTCTCTGCAGCAGCGGTTAATGTCAATGGTGGCCCATTCCATGACGTTGTCGAGGCATCACGCGGCATTGAGGAAGAAAAACCTCACCATTCCTTCAGGAGACGTACAAGAAAAGCCAAAGTCGACGTCGAGAACCATATGTTCGACGTCGAGGGAAGTGTCATCTTTGCCTGGCATTAACATTATTCAGATTACACTGGAGGAATCTCCTGCTCCTAGAGAAAAGACTCCTCCTATTAATATGTCTCCAAGATAACTAAAAAGCATACAACACTGGAAGGCCCCACCCAGAGTTCCGGGCTCGGAATTCTCCAGAAATCTTTCTCCTACATTGTTTTTCATGCAAGCACAGTGGTTTTAAGAACACATCCGAGTTTCTTACCTAAATTGGTCTCGGATTTCCATATTAATCAGACAATCACACTCCCCACATTCTTTCTGAACCCTTCAAATCCTCCATAAAGGTCCCGTCATTCTCTGGACCTCAAGAGGGTTCTGAAGTTCTATTCAGACAAAACAAAGGCCTTGAGAAAGTCAGATTGTCTGTTCATAAATTATGGTTCCATAAATACAGGTTCTGCAGCTTCCAAAAGGTCTATCTCTAGGTGGATAATGTCCTGTATATCGTTGTCTTATCAACTAGCTAACAGAACCCTGCCGGGAAAACCAAATACCCATTCTACCAGGGGGAAAGCATTGACCACAGCTCTCCTAGGAATGTACCAATTGCAGAGATTTGTAAAGCAGCCACATGGCGATCAGTGCACACTCGCCATTACTGTTTAGATAGACTTTGACACACAGACAGATGCTCAGTTTGTGCAAGCCTTGTTAGGAAATGTGTTTGTCATCCTTAAAATGTTATTTTTGCTGTAATTATACTGTTGCTCATCCGCGGGAAAGTTGGTATGGGCTTGCTATTCTATTCAGTGCTTATGACTATTGATGAGTTTTCCCTGGAAGAGAAGGATAAGTTACTTACCTGTAATCCTAGTTCTCTTCCAGGGGTATACTTATCAAAGTCATAAGCAACCCTCCCGCCTCCCCGGAAGAGTATTGACAGTATAGCATTGTTTTCTGTACCTTGTGCCAGGGTTCCTTTATGTTTGTACACCGTAAAAAAGAACTGACCTAACTGTCACATGTGGTGCATGATGGGAGCATGGGGCCCCTGGAGGTCTTAAAGGCTTATTTTCAAGATTTTTAGAATCCTTAAAGGCAAGGTGCCAGTTTTTTGGTACTTTGATGTTTTTTCAGGTATGCAGCCTATCAGCTAATTGCCTGCCATTACTTGCCTTTTTCTCTGAAAGGGCTGTGTTGAAACACTATTGCAGTGCATGTTCTCTGTTACAGTGTTAATATGGGAGATTATTTTCTCTTTCTGAAAAATCCATGAACTGTTGGCATATTAGCCTATTTTAAGTATATTAGGCTACATGTTTTTATTTATGTATACATGTATAGGTCTATGTTTGGGAGGTACTCTGTACTTTTTTACCGAAACATACACATATATATGTATTTTTGCATATGCTCCGGGGTCCGGCACGTGGGCGGGGATAATTCAGTGCTCATGACTTTGATGAGTATACCCCTGGAAGAGAACTAGGATTACAGGTAAGTAACTTACCCATGTTGAGTGACGTTGCTGAGACTAGAACCCGGTACCCCAGGTCCGAGGTCGATCTCTCTAGCCGTAAGGCTCCATCATATTTCTTTGTGCATTGGGATTTCAATTTAGTTGGATGTGCAGTAGCTGTCCTCTTACAATGGGTCCAAACATGAAAATTGCATGTTTTTCTCTGGTAGAAAAGATGTGCGCCTACAAATGGGATTACTGAAAGAACTTGCTAGATGGGCAGTTTAGGGCATAAACAAGTAAAACGTTATAATCATGTCTAAGTGAGATTGTGATATTTTGCTCTGTTCATTGCAGAAGGAAGGATTAGAGCAGACACCAGAGGAGCCAGCGAAGGTCAGTTTGTGAAGCAGGTTCCATTTAGAGAAGGCCATTTCCCCAGTAAGGCATGCAGAGTGCTTCAGAGACTGCTGAATAACGTCACTATATACACATCAGCATGGTGCTTTTTCTGTTTAAGGTTGTGCAAATATATATGTACCCTTATTTGTTGCTATTGGCCCCACTACACTCATTAAGTGCATATAAAGATCTCGAGCTGTTGATGCTCAGGCAAGGGGTGCATCTAATTTCAGTCTATGTATGTTTGTACGTTTCCCTTCACATTGGACACACTAGATTTCTCCTAGCTTGCAGATGAGTTTTAAATGTACTGTTTTCTAGAAGGAACAGCCTAAACACCTAGAAATATCAACCATTATGGTGTCTCAATATTCTAAAGTGGAGCTTCACTTGCAAAGTATTGTTGAAAACCATAAGTAATGGGTGTGTCATCACTAGATCGGTGCTGCAGTTCATGCTAGGGCAAGCAAACCTTTTTTGTACTTGAGCAGTATTGTGTGTAAATCCAGATAGTTGGGTTTCACATCATTTTTGTTTTTCTTCCGCTTATACTTTTTCACTTAGTTTTCACCTTTATGAGGCTGGGTGAAACAGAAAATTAAATTGGATGTGTGATTCCACTACATATGATGCACTAGCAATGTTCTACCATTTGGCTTTACAAAATGTGTGGAAAGTAAGTGGAACAAGTCTCTTGTATGGAGTGCATTCGCTGTGTACAGTTTCAACTCGGATTACCGACAAAGCATATTTAACTTAATGTGAGTAATTTCATGAAAAATGTGCATATTTGACATATAAAATATTTTACAGTTTCTCCTGCTCAGAGTTCCTCCCTGATATATTTTATTTCTTGAGCAGTGGGTCACTCATAGATTCACAACTTAAAAATATTCGCCGTAATCAGGCCTGCAACCCGTGGTATACTACATATAAAGAAGAATAGTTGAAATATATTTATGTAATCAAAGTTGGAGCTTGTCTCCTTTTGCATGTGGGTTTCAGAGAAAATGATCAGAAGACAGCTATGCATTTGGACTCCACTAATGGTGTCTTAAAAAAATAAGTGTCTAAAAGTTGTAAACATTCAATCATTAGATATCTTTTATATACTGCCTCATCAATTTTGATGTGTAAGTTTCACCAATAATTGGTCATTTTATTTTTTTATTACGGTTTTATACATATCTCAGGCAGAAACCTGTACAATAAACCAAAAAACAAATCAGAGACTCAGGTGTACCATCCTAGCCCACCAATATGAAGAAATCGTACACACTGTCGTTGTTCCTACCAACCACCTAACCCTCCCCCACATTGCACAGCAGGTACAATCCAGCATGACATTCTATTCTGTATTTGTGGACAGCATGTAGGCTACATATCGGGCCCAAAAGTCTTTTGGTCAGTATGCTAGAGGTAGCTGTTCAGAATATGTTTCCAGTTGAGCCTTACAGTATGCTAGATCATGTAACTAATCAGCATGTTGTGGCTCTCTCCTTCCTCCCCAACATATTGACGCACTGCACTTGGCCATTAGCAGTGACATCGCTACTAGTTTGAATATCGTTGGCGAGAACGATTTAATAAGGTCCAGTACACATATTGAGAGTTGCGATCTATTCGTGTCTCCACCATTTTGGATGGGGTCTGTGTAACCTGCTTCCAGTAACAAAGCACAGGGCCACAGGTCCATGCCAGGTGCAAGAAGTCCCGCAACGCACGCACTTTGGCTCAGTTCGCAAGCCACATTTATGAAGCAGGCGGGGGGTGGGGGTGAGGGGGGTAATAGCCCTTCTGCAAATATGTAAAATTTATTATCTTGAGATTGTAATTGGGTGTCAGCCTGTCCAGTAAAATTCCCAGTATGCCGGCGTTATCGGGGTGTCCAGGACCATGTCCCACCCCTCTTTGGCCCTGTCTTTGGGTTCACATCTCCCACCCTGGTAGGAGCTGTATAGTTTGGTAATAATGTTTTAACGATCCGCACATGAGAGCAGAATCTGTAGTGAGGACAGCAAAGATGGTTCTTGTGGAAAGCAGGAGTATAGTGCTTTCATTGCTGCCTTAATCTATGGTATACAAAGCTCTGCATAGGGGTGCATTTCCGGCCTACCCCAAACTCTGTGAGCATGAGGAAGGATTCCGGCCTACCCCAAACTCTGTGAGCATGAGGAAAGATCCCTCAGGGAAAGCATCACCCATAGTCCTCACCTCCACCTCCTGCAAAATGGTTAGTGCCCCTATCTCCTTTGTGACTGATAGGGATGGGTGGTGTATTAGTGATAATAACGTTGCGTAAGGTGGAGTTTTGGGTGTGTGTGTTGCAAGAGCTTGCCATGCTCTAGTTGTGCTCCACACTGGGCCAAAAGATGTAAGAAGTCACACATGCAGCAATATCGCATTAAGGGGAATTGGGTGGGATTCATCTTGTTCAACAGCAGTGTGTGCCATGTATCATTGGGGGTGATACCACTAGTGAGAGAAATGGGCCTGAGCACACAAGTAATATAGATAGAAATCCAGAGCAGCGAACCCTCCTTGAAAATGTGTGAGCATCTGCCATCCAATTCTAGGCTGTTTACCAGCCCATGTGAGAGTTGTCAAGCTAGATTCCTGTGTTAATGGGATGGGAATATTGACAAACAGATATAAAAATGTGGGTAGCAAGACCATATTTATGATTGCTAGCCTTTCCGCTAGAGAGAGGGGAAGACGAATCCAGCGAGCTATCTGATCTTGCAGTTTTATTACGGTTGTTCCATAGTTTTGGAGTATTACAAATTCGGGATCACGATGTATCCAGATCCCCTGGTATTTTAGGGGTATTTACACCATTCTAGTGGGTATTCTAGCACGTATGGAGTCGTGACAGGGGGCAACAGAAAGATGACAAATTTAATCCAATAGATGGTTAAACCAGAGTAGCATTCGTACTTGACATACTCCCTCACCGTCAGATCTAAGTTTACACCAGGCTCCCTTACATACAGCACCATATCGTCAGCATAGAGAGAGATGGCTAGGAGATGTTGGCGGAAGCTCAAAGCTACAGATGAGTGCTTTTGTCTGATAATGCATGCGAGGGGCTCCAGCGACCGGGTCTGTCTACAGCAACTTAATCCAGTGCAGAAATGCTGATGGCATCCCCATTTTGGCCAGCACAGTAAACATGTACAAACATTGTATGGAGTGGTGTGTGGGGCGCATTTATGCAGTGGGTCCTAATAGTAAGCCATCCGCCAACCCGTTGGCTAGCCGCGCTAAGTGCTTACAACCCTGACTGTTTTTCTATGATTGCGACGCTAATGACTAGTACAAGAACCCCCGAGTTCCACGTCGCCACTGGGGGGGGTGTATGGCGCGGATTCCCCACATTCTTGATGAAGTCCATAGCTGCCTTGTGGGAGGCAAGTATAGTGTGGTGACCATCCTGGTCCACTTGCAGACGAGCTGGATACAAGATGGCGTATTTGAGGCCCTGGGTCTGTAGTTTCTTCTTTGCTGAGGAAAACACACTTTTCGCCTCCTGCACTGCGATGGTAAAGTCGGGGTAAACAGACACTTCATGTCCCTGGTACTGCGTGACACCTTTTTCGCATGAGAGGAGCAACACCGCATCCCTGTCGCTGTAATCCAGGAGTTTGGGGAGGCGGGTTCACCTGCAGGGTTTCTGGGAGCTTGCTACACTATTAGTACCCCACACACCTCCTCACTTCCAAATACCTCTTTTATAATTTCGTCTACGTATTTCTCTAGGCGGCCTGTATTTGTGGTCTCGGAGACACCCATTATGCGTAGATTATTGCGCTGCGAGCATGCCTCCATGTCCTCATTTTTAGCTTGAATGACGGCCAAGATCTTGTCCATATTTAGTTGTTTACAAGTGAGCTCTTAATATCATCTTCAGCTCCCGAAATGTGTTGCTCCGCCGGGGTGAGGTACGCAGCTTGTTTGACTAGCTTAGAGGCCATATTGTCCAAGCGTACATTCAAGACGTCAATCTTGCCATCTTTTGACTGCAGACTGTTTTGCATAGCCAGCAGAGTAGCATCCAGGGACATCCCAGGCTGAGGGGGTGGATCTGCCTTGGAGTCGGAGTGCGCATGTTGTGTATGCCTAGGTACTTTCTTCGCCTCGAAGGGGAGGCAGGACTGCTGTCTGTCCCTTTTCCCCATTATGTGCACTTGATGAGTTCTGCACTCACAGTTCTGCAACTCGCCTGGGGCCAGCTATCGAGTGGTCTCCTCGTTACTGGTATCTGCTGAAGTCTGCTGTATGGTGCTGGAGCAAGTAGATGAGAGCCCCAGATCCCGCACTTGGCAAGGGGGTCTGGTGTGAGCGATCCACACTTGGACACTTGCAGGAAGCCTGCCGTGTGTCTGGTCTGCGGTGTCCAGGGGCCTCAATTCCGAGCACAGTACTCGCTGCCCTGTGGTGCTCACCTTGGGGTCGGCTGCTACTGTAGTCAGAGCCTAATGAATGGGAATTGTCCCTGGAACCCGCAGCATCAATGATGTTCATGCTGAGATGATTGAGTAGCTGTACCACAGAACCCGCGCTCAGCAGGGGGAGTCCGATAATTGTGGCCCTTAAACAACCACCCATGGGAGCACACCCACAATGTCCAGTGGCCGCAGCACAGAGTTCCATATGCCCGGCCCTTTGGTACGCCCCTTGGCAAAGACAGCTATTGGGCTTGGGGCCTTGTGAGTGAGGATCACCCCTAGGAGCTGCAGCTTCGGCGGTGTTCTGGCTGCAATGACTGTTGCTCATCGGTCTCCGAGGCGGCCGCCCCACCCAGAACAGCGAGCTCCCCGTTTTGGCCACAAACGCCCTGTGTTTAACAGCAGCTGTGGCACAAGGTCAGTGCAGGCTGCCAGCACCTCCGCAGCCCAACATTTTGGCCCCTCATGCTGGGTCAGATCTCTCTTGTCTTAACTGCTACAGGTCCCGGCCGAGTGCTGCCATTTTGGATGGCCGCACTGTTCTTTTACTGCAGTTCGTTTCCTCGTCTATGCAGGTGCCCCGCTGTTGGGTTTCACACAGGGGTGCAGGGACGTGGCAGCAGACTGTCTACTCCCTGCTCAGACACAAAGATGCCTCATTAGTGCCCGGATACTTGTCGGATTAGAGCCTCAGCTGGCAGAGCAGCACTAGTGCCATCTTGCAATGGGCTCTCTGGCACCCCCCCCCCCCCCCCCCCAATAATTGGACATTTTAGAAGGCAACCTTTCCATTTGATTTCAACATATAATATTTTACTTTGACGATTCATACAGAGATTGGTACAATTAATGCGTTTTTTGTAACTTCTGGTCACTTTATCAAGGCTGGAAACAGAAAATTACATAGGAATAAAAACAATAAAATTAGAGCCAAAACATGATTACTTAAGTGCGTACAACGTAATAGTATTTTTAATGAACATTAGTTTTTTTTAAACGTATGTGTATGATATTAGCAACTTTACTGATTAGGGTATCCAACAATGAAGATACAAAGCAAGATTGGAACAATTTTAGCCATTTATAAAAAAGATTCTTAATTTCCTGAAGCAATCCTTACCGTCATTCTCACACTTACTTTCTATATTATTTCTCAAATCCTTCTCAAATCCTGCATTGTTAAATAAAATGTAAATGCATAAACATACACTACATAAACGTTTTCTTTGCTCCTCTGGGGCTGATAGGAAATGGCAGCTGTTATCAAAATATGGTTTTCCTCTGGCCTGACAGATCCCCAAAGTCTGTGGTCTCCCCTCCACAGTGGAGTAGCGCCTGCAAGTTTAGAGGTCCGCCACAAGGCAGGAGGGGACCTCTGTACCTTAATTGGAACAGCCAGTGCAGTTGCTTCACTGAAGGTTGAAAACTTTGTTGAGTCGGAACCATGTATCTTGCAACAGCTTGGAAAATGTTTTTTTTGTTTTCAAGGATCTCCCAACTCAGGAGTTGCTTTCTTAACAATAAAAAAAAACTATGGCCAAGAACAGATGGAGGTCAAAAGGGATGTTACTTTTTCAATTAAGAGTAGCTGAGAACAGAAGTGAGCTATCTTACAAGTCCTAAAACAGCAGAACAGAACATAAGGAATTGTGTGATACATGACATGTCCAAGTTAAGCCGGTATAACTATGGAGACAGGGCGATACGTTCAATCCATTAAGTAATTGGACTGGTAGCTTATTCTCCACCAAGCAGCACAATCGTTTTCTGTGATTCTTGACATCGCCAATTACATTTCTTTGTGCATTTGGGTTTCCATTTCCCTGGATGTGCAATAGCTGTCCTCTTACAATGGACCCAAACATGAAAACTTTGCATGTTTTTGTCCAGTAGAAAACGTGTGCGCCTGCAAGTGGGATTACTGTAAGAACTTGCAAGATGGACAGTTTAGGACATATACAAGGTTGAAAGTTTATACTCGTGTAAGTGAGATTCTGATATTTTGCTCTGTTCATTGCAGAAGGAAGGCTTAGAACAGACTCCAGAGGAGCCAGCGAAGGTCAGTTTGTGAAGCAGGTTCCGTTTGGAGGCCACCTCCCCAGTAGAGCATGCAGAGTCCTTCAGAGACTGCTGAATCACATGTCACTACAGACATCAGCATGGTGCTTTTTCTGTTTGTGGTTGTGCAAATATATTTGTAGACTGTCTTTGTTGCTATCGGCTCCACTGCACTCATTAAGTGCATGTAAAGATCTTGAGCTGTTGATGCTCAGGAACGGGGTGCATCTAATTGCAATTTCAGGTATATGTGTACAATTCCTTTCAAATTGAACACACTAGATTTCTCCTAGCTTGCATAAGAGTTTGAAATGTACTATATTCTAGAAGAAACAGCATAAACACTTACAAATATCAACCATTATGGTGTTTCAACGTTCTAAAGAGGAACTTCATTTGGAATGTATTTGTAATCAAGCCTGCAACTTTAGGGTAAATATATTCATATAATCAAAGAAGGAGTTTGTCTCCCTTCGCATCGCAGGTTTCAGAGAAAATGATTAGGAGACAATTATGCATTTTGATCCCACTAATGGAAAAACATAAATGTCTAAACGTTGTAAATATTCAGGGACTTATTATGATGTTGGTCGGTAGACTTACCGACCGACACCGTAGGTTTACAGTCTGACCGCAGAATTTCAATGTAGGCAGTCTAAGTGTAAACTGGCCTGTCAATTCCAACTGTTCCAACAGGCTCAAGGAGCCCGTTGGCCAATCGTAAACGTATCATAATTAACCCTGGGCAAAGCACTACGCTACTCTCGCGTAGTTTGCGAAGTTTCTGCTACTTCGCACTACGCAAAATGCACGTCGCACAGTGCAAACACGCGTAGCGTAGTGTAGTGCTGCGGACATTTTTTGCTTGCTCGAGGTCCTCAACGTCAAGTTGGCGACCGCGAGCAAGCAAAATGACATCCTGGCGAGACTTTTTCCTCGTTCGCGATCAGCAACATCAAGTTGCTGATCGCGAGCGTGGAAAATAAACCTCCCGGCGAGATTCTCAACGCGGGGAGGTCAGGTTTCTCATTGCGCGTGGTGGCGTATGCTCGTGACCGCTCACGATGAGAAACTACCAGTCTGCGTTGAGAAAGTTGCCACTCGCGTAAAAATCTACTCGAGCGGCAGAAAACTACAGCTCGCACTGTGCAAGATGCCGTTTTCAATGATTGCACAGTGCCGGATGCTTGTCCGCACTGTGCAATCATCGAAAATGGCATCTTGCATAGTGCGAACAGGCTACTACGCAGTTCGCGTAGTGCTACATGTAGCTCGCGTAGTATGAAGTGCACTTTGCGTAACTTCGCGTAGCGCTAATTCGCGAACTATGCCCAGCCCTAATCATAATCCCTTAATGGCGACATTTCTGCTGTCGGGATTATGATGTTGATTTCTGACAGCCTTTCCATGTCGGCCTTTCCGACATGGAATGGCTGTCAGAAAGCGACTTTGGGGGCCCCTAGCAGGGGACCATCCCTCCGCAGCCTACAGTTGAGGGCTGAGGTCTGGGGACCCCTATCCCACCCCCTGATAATCCCTCGACAGTGTGGCAGGCATTGCAGGGTGCCTCCCACACGGTACAGATATTTCCACAAACTCCCATTTCTCACTGGGAGTTTGTGCTTCAGGCGGTTGCCGCCCACAGCACAACAGAAACATGTCGGCGGTTGGAGGCAAATCCATCCGACATTGTATTAGGGCCCACAGTCATCAGATGTATTCTTCATACCACTTCATCAATTTTGCTACATAGTTTCACCAGTAATTGGACATTTTAAAAGGCAAACTTTCCATTTGATTTCAACATATAATATTTGACCATGACAATACATACAAAGATTGGTACAATTAATTACAACTGCTGGTAATAAGTTTCAGCCAACACATGTTTTGTAACTTCCGGTCACTTTATCAAGGCTGGAAACAGAAAATGACATAGGAAAAAAACCAATAAAACAAGAGCCAAAACATGATTAAGTAGGTGCATATACAAAGTAATAGTATTCTATATGAACATTCGTTTTTTAAACATGTGTTGATAATATTAGCAACTTTATTGATTAGGATATCTAATAATGAAGATAATAAAGCAAAAGGGGAACAATTTTAGCCATTTATAAAAAAAAAATCTTAGTTTCATGAAGCAATCCATACCTTCATTCTCACAATTACTTTCTATATTATTTCCCAAATTCTTCTCAAATCTTGCATTGTTAAATAAAATTGAATACATATCATAAAAGATTTCCTGGCTCCTGTGAGGCTGTAGTAAATGGCAGCTGATCTCAATATAGGTTTTCGTCTGGTATGACAGATCCCCAAAGGTTATTGTCTCCGGCCCACGTTGGAGGGGCGCCCACAGGTTTAGAGTCCCCCACAAGGCAGGAGGAGACGTCTGTGCCTTTATTAGAGAAGCCAGTACAGTGATTTTGCTGAAGGTTGTAAACTCTGCAAGGTGGGCACCATGTATGTTGTTTCTGCTTTGAAAATGTTTTTTTTTTATTTTAAAGAAACTCTCAAATCAGGAGCTGGTTTCTTGACAATAAAAAAAAACTATGGCCAAGAACAAATGGAATTCGAAGGGATGTTACTTAATCAACTAGAGTGGCTGAGAACAGAAGGGAGCTCTCTTACAAGTCCTAAAAGAGCAGTACAGAACACAAGGAATTACGTGGTACGTGACATGTCCAAGGTAAGCCAGTACAACAATGGAGACAGGGCGATACGTTCAATCCATCAAGTAATTTGATTAGTAGTGTATCCGCCACCATCAGCACGATCTTCGTCTCTGATTCTTGGCATCACAAATTACATTTCTTTTTTTAAAATTTCTTTTTATTAACAACTAGCAGCCCGTCCCGACGTTGTCCGGGTATGTATTGCTGCCGGACGATTGTCGCGCCCATTGGCCACGCCCCCAGAACACGAAATATTGCCCAATAAAATTGACCATAACAAATGCCTAAATCCTAATATGTGAGCGTCCTCCATAGAACTTCTGGCGGGAGGTGTGTCTAAAAGTGTATCTCGGTGCTGGCCATCAGTGAGAGAGACCTGTGCATTTTTCAAATGGGTGGTGAAACAATATGAGTATTTTGCTGGAGATGTGGCCCGCCATGCCACCAATGTACTTACCGGGGGAGGGATAGGCCCTTTCTTGCTATTTCCGTGGAGGCGGGCCTTGTTTCCGGATGTGCGTCACGCGCGGCCTGTGCGCAACAGAGGTGGTAAATCACCTGTGTGCGCTTCAGGCGTCACCGGACAATAAGGCGAGATTAGATTTCCTGCACAATGGCCCCTGTTTGCGCTCCTTCCGGCCCTTGGGAATAGCGTCATGCCTGACCTACATATAGTAAAGCAGGTGCACGGCACTGGGAGCGCGGGGCAAGCACACCCGGAGCTGGAATGTACGCTTGCTTTTTTTTTTTGTAATGCCGCGCCCCGCACACGCCCACGCCCCCAGCACACGATATGAGACATGGCATGAAGGGAGGAACATACCGCACGTTTTCGTAATGCTGTGCCCCGCACACGCCCATGCCGCCAGCACACGCCCACAGCACACGATATGAGATATGGCATGAAGGGCGGAACGTACCACACACCCCCAGCGTTTGTCACGCCCCAGCACACGCCCACAGTACAACACAGACACACCCACAAGGGACTACTTTGCTGGCACAGTTCTTTTACCTTTTAAATGTATATGGTGGGCGTCTGCATAGCCTATGTCCTTCTGCTGCACCTGCCCTTTCCAACGCTGTATTGGGTGTTGTGATTGGTGCTGTGGTTACTGAGATTACCCGCCTCAAAGGTTTGGGCTCTCTCTTTATAATATAAGTATGGACAACAAATTCGACTTTGCAGTTAGATATATTCTACAGGACGTAGAGGAAGTGTAGGAGCAACATCTCCTTAAAAAGTGTCGCCCGTCCCTGCAACGAAAGGGGCAGCGCCTTCCAACTTGCCACATCCCTCTTTAATCTAATTCAATGGGGGAAGCAGATTACGCTCATACTGGATCTTTGGATCTGAGGTAACTAAGACCCCCACGTATCGGAATCCCACCCTCGCTACTTGCATAGGGCAACCCCGGGGTGGAGAAGGGGGTGCTCCGTGAAGCACGTACAGCAGGGACTTGCTCCAGTTAATGGTGTACCCTGAGTTCTTCCCAACGTTTGTAAAAATGTCAAGTACTATCTGGAGCGACATCTTGGGGGAGGTAAGGTATAATAGGATGTTGTCCCCATATATTGAGATGCGGTCTTCCCGTCGCTCTGTCCCTTGTGAGCCCCCTTATCAATGGATGCCTACGGATCTATGCCGCCACTGGCTCCAATGAGAGGGCGAAGAGTAAGGGCGAAAGCGTACATCCCTGGCGAGTCCCGCGGCCCAACTTGAATGTTTCCAATTTCTTATTGTTGACCACTACTTGTGCCAGTTGTGCTGAATAGAGTAGTCTTACCCAGCTAATGAAGCCTGGTCCAAAACCTATCTTCTTAAAAAGTGCTGCCCGTCCCTGCAACGAAAGGGGCAGCGCCTTCCAACTTGCCACATCCCTCTTTAATCTCATTCAATGGGGGAAGCAGATTACGCTCATACTGGATCTTTGGATCTGAGGTAACTAAGACCCCCAGGTATCGGAATCCCACCCTCGCTACTTGCACAGGGCAACCCCGGGATGGAGAAGGGGGTGCTCCATGAAGCACGTACAGCAGGGACTTGCTCCAGTTAATGGTGTACCCTGAGTTCTTCCCAACATTTGTAAAAATGTCAAGTACTATCTGGAGCGACATCTTAGGGGAGGTAAGGTATAATAGGATGTTGTCCCCATATATTGAGATGCAGTCTTCCCGTCCCTCTGTCCCTTGTGAGCCTCCTTATCAATGGATGCCTACGGATCCATGCCGCCAGTGGCTCCAATGAGAGGGCGAAGAGTAAGGGCGAAAGCGTACATCCCTGGGGAGTCCCGCGGCCCAACTTGAATGTTTCCGATTTCTTATTGTTGACCACTACTTGTGCCAGTTGTGCTGAATAGAGTAGTCTTACCCAGCTAATGAAGCCTGGTCCAAAACCCATCTTAGCCAAAACTGCGAAGAGGTATGGCAATTCGATGGTGTCAAACGCAATTGAGGCGTCCTCCTGGATAGTGTCTAGTCTACCCAAGACTCCATGCAGCCTTCGCAAGTTCAATGAAGTGTTACGATGGGGCATGAAGGCGATTGGTCTGGGTGTACCAGCTTGGTTATGACCTGTACCAGGCGGTTTGCCAACAATTTTGCCAGTATTTTGTGTTCCACATTTAGTAAAGAGACAGGCCTGTAGGAGGAGCATCTATCCCTCGTCTTCCAATCTTTGTATATGGTGACCAACGTTGCTACCTTCTGGTCCAGTGGGAGTTGACCTAGTTCCCTACTTTCTTCAAACATGGCTCGTAGTTGAGGAGCAATCGTGTCCAGTTTTAATTTATATAGCTCTATGGGCAGGCCATTAGATCCCAGGGCTTTACCCGATCAGAGGTGCCGTATCGCCTCCGTTATTTCATCATTAGTAAAGACACTGTCCAACGCGTGTCGTTCCTCGTCGGACAGCGTGGGCAAGCTGATATCTGACAAATGGGCCCGTGAATCTTCTTCTAGCAATTCTGAACTTCATTGGTAAACCCTTTTATAATAATCTGCAAATGTTTTGGCTATAGCTAGCGGTTCTGTTATTCTCCCGCCCGGGTCACTCATCAGTTCGGGCACTATTCTACACGCCCTCTCGTTCTTGTCCAACCAAGCTATCAATTTCCCAGCCTTGTCTCTCTGGTCATATATTTTGCCCTCGAGTTTTGGCCATATCGGTAGTGATCGATTTATACTCTTCTCTTTTAAGTTTAAGGGTATGAAGTTTCTCTTCCTCTCTTCCTCCAGCCGGAGGATTTTGTCTTCTAGGCGGGTGAGATCCTTTGATTTTTCTTTACGTGTTCTGGCAATTGATGCCAGGGCCTGTCCCCTAATTTCAGCTTTAAATGCTTCCCAGAGAGTTTGGGGTGATTTCACCGATCCTTCGTTCCCCTGGAAGTAGTGGTCTAGGGCCTGCTGAATTACTTTTTTTACAACAGGGTTCCGGAGATACTAGGGGTTAATGGGTGCAATGCGGCCTACTTTTTTCCCCCAGGACCAGCTGGGTCCACACCGGGAAATGAACAGAGATCACCCTAGCCATGTGTCTAATTTCGTGAATATTTGCTATTTGGGAGTAATCTATTCGGGAAAAGCTGTTATGTGCACCCGAGTGAAATGTGTATTGTTTGCTTTCTGAATGGTATGTCATCCACGCATCTATCAGGCCTAGGGCGTCTAAATAAAATGTTTGGTAGCCATCTTGTACTGTGCCAATGTCACGGGTGGAAATCGGTTCATGGGACCCGACACCACCGAGTTGAAGTCGCCTCCCACCAATATTTGTCCTCTGTTAATGAGAGCAAGGTCTTTTAAGGTGCGACCCTGTAGGCCCGGTGGAACATAGACTGTCATTAATGTAAGCATTTGACCCTCCCACTATCCCGAGATCGCCGCTTAGCAACCCAGCTCATCCATCCAAGTGTGTTGCACGGAGAGCGGGGAAGAACACTTAAGCAGGATACTAGCCCCTCTTGAGCCCATGGTGAAGTCCGGGTGCGCCGGTAGTTGGTAAGCAAATTACATTTCTTTGTTCATTGGGGTTACCATTTACCTGGATGTGCAGTAGCTGTCCTCTTACAATTTGTCCAAACATGAAAAGTTTACATGTCTTTGTCTGGTAGAAAACATGTGCCCCTGCAAGTGGGATTACTGTAAGAACTTGCAAGATGGGCAGTTTAGGGCATACAAGTTGAAAGGTTATAATCATGTGCAAGTGAGATTGTGATATTTTGCTCTATTCATTTCAGAAGGAAGGCTTAGAACAGACACCAGAGGAGCCAGTGAAGGTCAGTTTGTGAAGCAGGTTCCGTTTAGAGAAGGCCATCTCCCCAGTAGAGCATGCAGAGTGCTTGTGAGACTGCTGAATCACATGTCACCAGACATCAGCATGGTGCTTTTTCTGTTTGTGGTTGTGCAAATATATTGGTAGACTGTCTTTGTTGCTATCTGCTCCACCACACTCATTAAGTGCATGTTGAGCTGTTGATGCTCAGGAACGGGGTGCATCTAATTGCAATCTAGGTGTGTCTGTACGTTTCCCTTCCAATTGAACATGCTAGATTTCTCCTAGCTTGCAGACGAGTTTAAAATGTACTGTATTCTAGAAGAAACAGCATAAATACCTAGAAATATCAACCATTATGGTGTATCAACGTTCTAAAGTGGAGCTGCACTTGGAACGTATTTTTACAAACTATAAGTACTTAGTGTGTCATCACTGGATCACTACTGCATATTAGTTGCATTTTAAGCTTGTTCATGCTAGGGAAGCAAACCTTTTTTGTACACTAGAAGAATTGTGTTTAAATCCAGATAATTGGGTTTCACATCATTTTTGTTTCATCCGCTTATAAGTTTTCACATAGTTTTCACCTGTAGGAGGCTAGGGGAAACAGAAAATGTCTTGCAGAATGTATTAAAATATGTGTGATGCTCTACATATAATACATTAGCAATATTCTTAGCATTTGAGTTTCCAAACTGTGTGGAACGTAAGTGGAACAACTCTCTTATATGGAGAGCATACGCTGTGTACCGTTTCCACTCGAATGACCGTCTAAGCATATTTCACTTAATGTGAGTAATTTTTAGGTCTCGCCTGTCGATGCGCATGCGCATCGAGCAAGCGAGACTATAGGGGCTCATCCAGACTTTATCTAACTTGCAAGGAATCGTGGCGATTCCTTGCAGTGCCCGTGACTTTTAAGCTCAATGCGCATGTGCATTGAGCTTAAAAGCGCGTGCACATGCCCCCAGCCGCCTGCCTTGCCTACTCTCTCTCACAGCCTCCCCCAGCTCCGCCCCCTCACTACTTGATTGCACGGCCGCTAGGCCGTGCCTCCCCTACTCTCCTCCCCCCTCCTCCTCTCCTCCCCTGCCTGCCTGCCGCTAGGCCGTGCCTCCCCTACTCTCCTCCCCCCTCCTCCTCCTACTGCCGTGTCGCACCTCTCCCCTCTCCGCCCCCTCCCCTGCCAGCCGTGTTACGGTGAAAGGCTTGTTTGTTTATTTTACCCGCCGTGTCTCTGCTGCTTCCCCCTGTCCTGTCTCTCCTCCTCTCCCTCTCTATACCCTCCCCCTCCCCCCCACCACTCCCATCAAGTCCCTCTGGCCCTTCCCTCCTCCCCGGACCCCTCCTCCCCTGCCCCCTCCTCCCCTGCCCCCTCCACCCTTTCTTGTTGTTACTACGTAAATGGTAGTCTGCCAGCACCGCCCATCCTAGGAACTCCAGCACAAGCTTCTCCTGCCTCCGCCCAGAACTGTAACCAAACACTCAGCACAAGCTTTTCCCAATTCAACTTCAGACCGCCCTCCGCTTCACTGCCCAGAACTGTGTCGGAAGTGCGGGTCGGTTTGTGGCATATTCACCTTCCACCTCTAGCAGTCGCAGCACTTCTTACAGAATTCTGCGAAGTCGCTAATGCATCCAGGTGTTTCTTTTTCTGCTCTTACCTGCACGTTTGTACAAAGTAGGCATAGGACAATTTGGTTTGTATCCAGGTGTTTATTTACGTTGACAACTTCCTGCCGCAGATCTTTCAGTACGTAAAGGAAAGCCCCTTAACCCTAGTTATCGTAAAATGCATATCTCGCCCACCCAGACCTCTCTGCTATTGGTAAGGCGCGTGTCAGGGTTCTCTTTGAGCTCTCTAAAACAAAACATGATAACATGCGCCCAACATAAACAAAGTCTACATGCTTTAACAAACAGGACTCAGGGATCCGAGGTCACACATACTCCAGCTGCCTTTTGTCTCCGGCCAGCATGTGTTTGTGGGGGCGGGGCGATAACCTCCTGTTATCTCACTGGCTGTGTCTTATAAAACATATACACGCACATTAACATTTAGAAACACCTGGTAGGGGCGTAAAACAAGGGATTTTTCATTTGCATGGACCGGCAAGCAGAGTCAGGAATAGAAGGGGTCGAATCAACAGAGAAATCGACACCATGTTTGGCTAAAAGGAATGTCTCACCTCACCATCACCCACCCTCAACCCCTCATCCTAACTCGCAATAACCCTCCCTCACCCTCACCCTCACTCACTCTCACTCTCACTCACCCTCAACACCTCACCCTCACACAGTGCAATAGGTCTCGTAGGATTTTTAGTTACAGCTTTTACAATTGTTTATTGCTTTTTTGATTTGTAATTCTTTAGCATTGGTAAAAAAAAATAAAAATGCAAAAGATTTACAACAAAAAACCCATAAACAATTCTAAATGCACTAACTCTAATGCTGCGAGACCTATTGCATTTCCAATGCTTGTTATGAAAGTTGTGGATATTTCTCATGGAAATATTTTACAGTTTCACCTGCCTGCTCCAAGTTCCTCATTGATATATATTATTTCTTGAGCAGTTGATCACTTATAGATTCACATACATTAACATTTTGACTGTAATCAGGCCTGGAAGCCATGGTATATTACAAATAAAGACGAATAGGGGAAATATATTTAAATAATCAAAGATGGAGCTTGTCTCCTTCTGCATTGCGTTTTCAGAGAAAATTATCAGAAGACAGTTATGCATTTGGACTCCACTAATGAAGTCTTAGAAATCATACATTTCTAAAAGTTTTAAACATTCAGTCATCAGAAGCATTCTTCATTCTACTTCATCAGTTTTGATATGTACGTTTCACCAATAATTGGACAATTTAAAAGACAAACTTTCCATTTGATTTCAACATATAATATTTTACTTTAACAATTCATACAGAGATTGGTACAATACATTACAACCCCTGGTAATATGTTTGAACAAACACTTTTTTTGTAACTACCGGTCTCTTTATCAAGGCTGGAAACAGAAAATGACGTGAATAAAAACAATAAAATAAGAGCCAAATCATAATTAAATAAAGACATACCTCATAATAGTATTCTTAATGAACATTTGTTTTTATAAACGTATGTTGATGATTTAAGCAATTTCATTAGTTGGGGTATCCAATAATGAAGATGTATAGCAAGAGTGGAACAATTTTAGCCATTTATAAAAAAGATTCATAACTTCATGAACAAATCTATATCATCTCACAATTACTTTCTATATTAGTTCTCATGCTTCTCAAATCTTGCATTGTTAGATTAAATTGAATTTTTCAAACATACACTTCAAACATGATTTCCTTGCTTCTGTGGGGTTGATAGGAAATGGCAGCTGTTATCAATTTAGTTTTTCCTCTTGCCTGACATATCCCCAAAGGCTATGGTCTCCCCTCCACTTTGGAGAAGTACCCACAGTTGAGAGGTTCCCGAAGAGGCAGAAGTGAACCTCTGTGTCCTTAAATGGAGCAGCCAGTGCAGTGGCTTTGCTGATGGTTGTAAACTTTGCAGAGCGGGCATCTGCTTCGAAAGGGTTTTTTATTTTCAAGGATCTCCCAAATCAGGAGCTGGTTTCTTGACTATAAAAAAAACTATGGCCAAGAACAGATGGCGATGTTAATGTTTCAACCAGAGTGGCTGAGAACAGAAGCAAACTATCTTACGAGTCCTAAAAGAGCAACACAGAACATAAGGAACGAGGTGGTACATGATATGTCCAAGGTAAGCCAGTATAACAATGGAGATAGGGCGATACATTTAAGCCATCAAGTAATTGGACTGGTATCATATTCGCCACCATTCAACAGGATCTTCTGTGATTCTTGACATTGGTAATTACATTTCTTTGTGCATTGGGATTTCGAGTTAGTTGGATATGCAGGAGCAGTTCTCCTACAAAGGACCCAAACATGAAAACTGCATGTGTTTCACTGGTAGAAAACATGTGCGCCTGCAAGTGGGATTACTGTAAGAACTTGAAAGAAGGATAACTTAGGGCATATACAAGTAAAACATTATAATCATATCTAAGTGAGATTGTGATATTTTTCTCTGTTCATTGCAGAAGGAAGGATTAGAGCAGACACCAGAGGAGCCAGCGAAGGTCAGTTTGTGAAGCAGGTTCCGCTTAGAGAAGGCCATCTCCCCAGTAGGGCATGCAGAGTGCTTGTGAGACTGCTGAATCACATCTCACTACAGATATCAGCATGGTGCTTTTTCTGTTTGTGGTTGTGCAAATATATATGTAGACTCTTTGTTGCTATTGGCCCCACTACACTCATTAAGTGCATGTGAATATCTTGAGCTGTTGATGCTCAGGCAAGGGGTGCATCTAATTGCAGTCTATGTATGTTTGAACGTTTCCCTTTACATTGGACACACTAGATTTCTCCTAGCTTGCTGATGAGTTTGAAATGTACTGTATTCTTGAAGAAACAGCCTAAACACTTAGAAATATCAACCATTATGGTGTCTCAACGTTCTAAAGAAGAGCTTCACTTTGAACGTATTTTTTATAACCATAAGTACTGGGTCTGTCATCCCTGGATCGGTACTGCATATTAATTGCATTTTAAGCTTGTTCATGCTAGGGAAGCAAACCGATTTTTGTACCTGAGCAGAATTGTTTGTAAATCCAGATAATTGGGTTTTACATAATTTATTTATTTTTCCGGTTATACTTTTTTACTTCGTTTTTACCTGTAGGAGGCCGGGAGTAACAAAAAATGTCCTGCAAAATCTATTTAAATGGATGTGTGATGGCATTACATATGATGCACTATCAATATTCTTAGCATTTGGCTTTACAAATCGTGTGGTAAATAAGTGGGGCACGTCTCTTGTATAGAGAGCATGCACTGTGTACAGTTTCCACTTGAATGACCTCCTAAGCATATTGTGAGTAATTTCATTCAAATTGCGCATATTTGACATTTCAAAATATTTTACAGTTTCACTTTCTCCGAGTTTCTCACTGATACATGTTATTTCTTGAGCAGTGGTAAATTGATACATTTTATTGATGTAATGGTATTACAAACGATAACATTTCTTAACAGGAATGTAAATGCATCATTCTAAAACAATACTTAATAAAAACAGTAAAATAAGATAAAAAGCTAATGTGCCAATATTTAAACATAATATGAAAACATATGGCAAGCTAAGCCGTTTCTTAAGTTACAGTACAGCTATTAGTTTTTTCTCTGCAGACCTTAAAAATCTGGTAAATCAACATAGAATCGACCAAATCTAAACTCGATATTATTGCCTGTCTTGAAGTTTGTATGCCATGCTCATTTCAACATCAATCGTCGTTCTTCCGCTAAAGCCAATCACTGTCATACAATGTGTATAATATTTTCTTTTCCTGATTTATACAATCTGCAGATCGTCTCTGTCTTTAACTTTGTCCATCTTTTCCCATGTATTCTCTTGGGGTGCACCCAAACCAGTAATGCATAAAATCAATTTTTAAAGACATGACCATCCTGCCTCCAAGTATAGTTGTTGCTTAAGTGTGTTATATCCATTAATCAAAGCCCAGGTATTACAAATGATAACTAGCAATCTTTTATTTTTAAGGAGTGATCATTTCTTTACTGTTAACAATTTTTTGAAACTGCTTGAGATTACGAATTTTTCCTTAGGGATCGAATTCCTAGATCTTCAATTGATTGATTAAGAGAGTTACAGGAGGGCGCATCCTTACTCTTTTGTAATTCCTGCCATAAAGCTTGACATGGTTGATTTTCAGAAGATGACTTTATTCTATAGTCTTTATTTTGTATAATCCCCTTTTCTTGTAAGCAGTTGGTTAACTAACCCGAACTCTAACCATATCTGTGGTGGAGACGAAATAATGATCTATACACTTTGCTGATATAGTGGTAATCAGATGGCATCTCTCCCTGAAAAAACTTCTCTTCCATATGTAATGGTGGGTATCAATTTAGCAGAGATGACTTTTCGTAAAGGGGTGAAGCTTGGTCTAGCTATTCTTTGTAGAGACTGAAAGGCCAAGGTCAAAGAAGTAGCTTTCTTCTTCAAATCTTTTTTATGCTGTTGAAACGTGGCCCTGTCATTGAATAATACACCCAGGCATCTGTAAGTAGATGTCAATTTGAGTTGATTCTCAATTTATTTATTCTATCGCTAACTTCCATCACCACCGATTTCTTTAGGTTGATGGTAAAGCCACTTGTTAAAGAGCATGAATACATTATATCACCTAATCGTTGCAGGCCATTTTTGGTCTGACTCTTCAGGATGACATTGTCGGTGGACAATAGGTTTGAGATCTGCATTGTACCTATTTTTGTTGCATGGGAGATTATTTCATTTAATTCAATCGAGAGATCGGTCAATAGATATGGGGCCAAAATACATCCTTTTTTTAGCCCCTGATCAATTTGTACTTTCCTAGAAAGCCTCCGCAATTCTCACCCTTGCACAGGGTTTTGAATACAGTAACTGGATTAATTTTAGTAAATAGGCCGGTATACCCCAGAATTATAGTTTTTGTCATAGCAGGTTGTGATTTACACAGTCAAAGCTGACTTGTAGTCCTCAGAGCATAAATACAGTGAGTCTTTCTCATATTTCTGTTTATCCATTACTAAGGTCAGGCATTGAAAATGTGTATCCATTCCCACACCCTGGTTAAATCCTGTCTGGTTTGGGGACACAATTTTATTTTCGATCTGCCATTTTATAAGATCTAAAAGCAGTAAGCTGGCAAACTGTTTGGTCTCTATATTTTGGAGGCTGATTAATCGATAATTACCTGATTGATGTTGATTACCGTCCGTAAAGATAGGGTTTATTATTGATCCTCTCTAAGAGTCAGGAATAGACTGCTGTTGTGTCACACAATTATACACCTGTGTTAATCTGCTAGCCCAAAATGTTAAATCTGCTTTAAATAAAGCCTATGGAAGGCCATTTGGTCATGTGGCCCGTCTTTCTTACATTTTTTAATTACGTGATCTACTTAATCCTCTCAATAAAAACTAACTGAGGGTCCCTGCAAATAAGTGTCTACCCCACTAATCTGCATTGGTTTGTACGGGTGTACTGTCAGCTGATTTAATGAGCACTTAAAATGTTCAGACAAATAATTTACCCAAGTGTATTGTGTTAGTTCTCCTCCAGGGGATCCTCATCAATAGTCATAAGCATTAGAATATTCCCGCCCATGCGCAGGACCCCAGAAACACTATATTTTATGTGCCCCACATATATATAACCATATATATATATAAATATATATATATATAACATAAGCAATTTCAGCCTAATAAGCACTAGAGCTGAAGCATGCTGTAAAGAATTTCCACCATATATGAAAAATATGCATTGGAAACAGGAGAAACAGCAACAAAATTTGTTAAGAAACTGTTTTAATGCTACAATAACAGTAGACATTCTCAGAAATCACTGAAAGCATGTGAAGCTCCCAGGCTGCATTGCAAATACACAATCTAAAAAGACTGAAAAGCTAACCTGTAGCTGCATAGCAATAAACTGACACCGTGCATTTAAGGCACTCCTGACCCCCAGCTACCCATCATGCCTCGGGGGTGACAGTTAGGTCAGTTGTTCTTTCCGGCTCCTTCTGGAAGGATCCTGGCAACACAGCTCCACTCTTTTCTGATTTCTGTCAGAAAATCTCTTCACTTTTCACAACTTGTATTCCTTACTTCGACGTTTTTCATCTGTAGAAGTAAGAAGCTGTCTTTTTTTGACAGGTTTAGGCATTTCTAACACCTAAAATGCCATCTCTTTTTGACTCTTGCTCTTCTTGTGGTAAAAAGAAGGCCAAAACAGACTCACATGAGGTCTGTATTCTTTGTTTACCTGAGGGTCATGATCCCAAGACCTGCTCTCTCTGCCAGACCCTGTCCAGTAGAACTTTAAAGGACAGGGCGAGAATTCGCTTGTATGGCCTGGCAGGTAAACCATCTAGAGGAAGGTCTCCGGTAAAGAAGGGCTCCAAGAGGCCTAGAACACCTTCTAGAGACAAGTCCTCGCGTCCTTCTACCTCAGCGTCGGGCTCGGCGCTGAAAAAAGATCTTCAGGTGGGACATTTATCGAAGAAAAGACACTCGACAGCGGGCTCGCCGTCGAGAAAAGGTATGTCGTCGACATCGAAGATTCGGGATCCTTTGCCGTCGTCAACTCGGCGACGATCGGCATCGACGGACAAGACCCCTCCACCGTCGTCAACCCGGCGACGATCGGCGTTGAGGACCAAAGACCCTCCGCCGTCATCAACCCAGCGACAATCGGCGTCGAGAACCAGGGACGCTCTGCTGTCGTCAACCTGGCGACGATCGGCGTCGAGGAGTGTCACCCCTCCACCGTCGTCAACCTGGCGATGATCGGCGTCGAGAACTAAAACCCCTCCGCCATCGTCATCTCGACGACGATCGGCGTCGAGGAGCGAAGACCCTCCACCGACGTCGGCAGTACGTTCGGCATTGAGGGCAGGCTCACTTCTGTCATCGCAGTCCCATCAGCAATCGACGTCGAGAGCGAGAACCCCTCCGCCGCCGTCAACTACGCGACGATCGGCGTCGAGACAAGGGTCCCTGGCGTCATCTCGACGACGTTCGGCGTCGAGGGAGAGAAGAACCCCTCTGTCTCGCAGACCTTCGACGTCGAGATTGGACGCAGAACCGACGTCGTCCAGGCGACGCTCAACGTCGAGAGACAGACAGCCTCCGTCGTCGGCTTATCATCGCCGATCAACGTTGAGAAAGCACTCACCGGTTTCTCATCAGCGCCGGTCGCCGTCGAGGCGGCGTTCGACGTCGAGCAGACGGCAAGAACCTAGAATGACGTCTGGAGTGCGTACAGGTTCGACGTCGAGAGCACGCTCGACGTCAAGACAAGACTCGATGAGGTCTAGGGATGGATCGGTGGTCCTGGGGACGGAGTCAGCCTCGCGCCATTCGTCCTCTCATTTTTCCAGGAGGGCTTCTTCAAAGTCTGCCTCTCCGGAAGCTGCTGCCCATGTCCGCGAGTCTCCTTCAAGACTAAAGGAGGCCCGACTGCTGTTCAGTTGTCCCCAAGATGGCGGCTGCCCTTAAGTCACTGGCGGGACACTGGGGCAACGAGGCGCATGCAGGAGTATGCCAGTTCGGTTCATAGATCACCTCTCCAGAGACTGGTGGACGAAGCGAACAGAGGGAGTTCTCCCAGGCGCAGGCACGAGAGATCTCCTGAGAGAAGGCACGTTAGATCGCGTTCTCCAAGACGTGAAGACCCCGCAGTCCGATCGCGGAAAAGGAGACGCAGTGCACATCGGCGGAGTAGGAGAACACCATCTACTTCCTCGACTTCCTCTACCCGATCCTTTAGGAGAGATTACTCCCCCACTCTATCGGACAGCCTGATTTCCAGGGTCTCACCCATTGATGACATTAACACATACCATGAGGTTCTGCAGAGAGGAGCGCAGAAGCTCAATATAGAGATGTCTGTCCCACAAGTCAAGACAACAGTGATTTTTGAGAATCTCTATCAGAAGACTGCATCTCGGCCATTGCTTCCATTGGTTCCGGGGATCCTTGACCCGGTCACGGACACTTTCTTAACTCCAGCATCCATCAAAGCAGTGCCGGCTCGCCTCTTAAAGAAGTATAAGCCGGCTACTTCGGATCCTGTCTTTGTCAGGACCGATCCTCCTGCAGACTCAGTCATAGTGGCAGCAGCAAAAAAGACACACGCTGTGTCAGCTACTTCGTCTGTTCCACCGGACAAAGAGAGCAGATCTCAGGACTCGTGGGGTCTCAGGGCCTGCACTTCTGCTGCTGCTTCCCTTAAGGTCTCCAGCGTGGCTGCGTTGCTTGGCCGTTATGACAAAGCTCTCTGGGACTCTTTGAAGCGTTTTAAAACCAAGCTCCCAAAGGAAGACCAGGAGGATTTTGACGAAATAGTCACGGAGGGTTCTTTGGTGGCTAACCAAATGATAAGCACAGCGGCGGATGGTGTGGTGCTATAAGCGCATTCTTACGCGCATGGAGTATGCGCCAGGAGGTTGTCCTGGTTAAGATTGACAGGTCTAAAACCAGATGCGCAGCAGAGGATCTTGAACCTTCCGTTCTTTGGCTCTTCTCTCTTCGGCACACACGCAGATGGAGAGATGACGAGGATGAGAACCGAGTTGGACACTGTCAAGATGGTCGGGTTGGAGAAAAAGAAGGAATTTAAGCGCCGCTACAAATCCAACCAACGCAAGGGGCCTCAACAGAGGGTTCAAACCCCTCACTGGTCCCAAAACAAGAACATGGGGAAAACCCAGTTTCGAGGAGGAAAGTCCAACAGAGGTAGAGGTGGTCACCAACAGCAGTCCTCTACCACGGCGAGAGGAGGAAAGTCATGAACAGTGTCTTCCTCTGCCACCGTTGCCCACTCCAGTGGGAGGAAGTGCTTCACAGCATCTGGCAGAGTGGGTAAGCATCACAGGAGATCGCTGGGTGCTGAATATACTACGCAATGGATATGCACTACGTTTCCGTGCGCGTCCAAGGGACATTCCGCCGAAGAAGTCTCGACCTCATCAGTAACAGCTGCTTCAAAAAGAGGTGAAAACTCTTCTTCAGAAGCAAGCGATAGAAGAGGTTCCACCCTCTCAAAGAGGAAGAGGAGTTTACTCCACATATTTTCTTGTCCCCAAAAAAGATCAGGAGGACAAGTTGCGACAAATCCTGGACCTTCGACTTCTGAACAAGTGCATAGTCAAGGAGAAGTTTCGCATGTTGGCCCTTCACCAAATATGTCCACATCTACAAGTAGGGGATTGGATGTGTTCGGTGGACCTCCAAGATGCGTACTTCCACATTTCCATTGCAAGACGTCATCGCAAGTACCTACGGTTTGTGGTCAGCCACAAGCATTATCAATACAAGGTCCTGCCCTTTGGGCTCAAGTCAGTACCGAGAGTCTTCACCAAATGCATGGCGGTGGTGGCAGCTTTTCTTCACAAAAAAGGTCTCTTTGTCTATCCATGCCTAGACGACTGGCTGCTGAAAGGTCCATCCTCGCGGCAAGTGAGACGTGACTTTCAGACCTGTCTGCAACAGCTGCACGACCTCGGCCTTCACGTCAACAGGGAGAAGTCAGTGCAGCATCCCACTCAGAGCATCCACTACCTTGGCTCCGTTCTGGACACAAGCGTGGGAAGAGCGTATCCTTTGGAGGAGAGACTGTCCTCAATGCGACAGAGATGCAGGCTTCTGCTCCAAGTGTGGAATCCTACAGTCTGGCAGGTAGCTTCCCTGCTGGGATCCATGGCGTCCTGCATTTTTCTAATTCCCAACGCCAGGCGGAGGATGCGTCCTTTGCAACAAAATCTGGAGGACCAGTGGGATCAATCAACAGGTTGCTGGGAAGATCGAATATCTCTCTCACAGGCGGCGAGATCCTCCTTGTCATGGTGGACTCAGCAGCGGAATCTGATGGTGGGAGTTCCTTTTCACCAGCCAATTCCTGTGCAGTCGGTGGTGACAGACGCGTCTCTGCAGGGCTGGGGGGCACACATGGGGTGCCTTCAGATACAAGGAAGGTGGTCGGCAAAGGGACAGTCCTACCACATCAATATGCTGGAGCTACGAGCGGGCCATCTGGCTCTGAAAGCTTTCCTGCATGCAATCGAGTCCGATTCAGTCCTGGTCCAGACCGACAACATGACGACCATGTTCTACCTGAACAAACAGGGTGGAACTCTGTCGTGTCCCCTCTCCCTGGAGTCACAGGCGATCTGGCACTGGCTTTTAGCCCAGAAACTCTCGGTGGTGGCAGTGCACCTTCCAGGAGAGCTAAATGTCGAGGCAGACGCACTCAGCAGGCACTTCGAAGATCAGCCAGACTGGGTGCTACACGACGAGGTTGTGGCAGCCCTTTTCCATCGTTGGGGTCGTCCGGAAATAGACTTATTCGCAGACGACGAAAACACAAAATGCCACGCCTTCGCGTCCAGATTCCATCGTCCAGGGACAAGAGGGAATGTGCTTTTGATGGACTGGTCAGGGACATTTGCCTACACCTTTCCTCCTCTGCCCCTGATCCCGAAGGTGGTGTCCAAGCTAATCAGACCCAGCATGACCATGATCTAGCTCCAGACTGGCCACGGCAGTGGTGGCACCCGGACCTTCTTCATCTGTCGGTACTTCCACACAGGAGGTTACCCTGCAGGCCGGATCTGCTGACCAAGATGGGCGGGAGGATTCTCCATCCCAACCTTCCCTCCCTGAACTTGACAGCATGGCTCCTGAGGTCCTACAATACGGACATTTGAATCTGCCTCCTGATTGTATGCATATTTTGAAAGAAGCAAAAAGACCCTCTACAAGAACGTCATAAGCGTTTAAGTGGAAGAGGTTTTTTCTTTGGTGTAGAGAACATCACCTTGATCTTACTAAGGGGCAAGAGGATGTTATTCTCCCTTACCTTCTGTACTTAGCACGATCTGGTCTTATGTATGCTTCCATCAGAGTGCATTTATCGGCCATTACAGCGTACAGGAAGTCGCCTACTCAGCCATCTTTTTTCCAGATGCAGGTGGTCAAGGACTTCTTACAGAGGTTGAAAAAAGTGTACCCCACTGTTCGAAACCCTTCTCCTCCGTGGGAGTTGAACCTGGTGTTGTCAAAGCTGATGGGCCCACCGTTTGAGCCATCCATAGAGCTTCCTTACAGCATTTGTCCTGGAAGGCCGCTTTTTTGGTAGCCATTACATCAGCGCGCAGAGTAAGCGAGATCCAGGCACTGTGTACCAATGAGCCTTACGCTGTTTTCCATCATAACAGAGTAGTTTTAAGGGCACATCTTTCTTTTCTCCCTAAGGTGGTGTCTGATTTCCATATCAATCAGTCTATTTTTTTGCCATCTTTTTTCCCTAATCCAGCCTCCCTGGCGGAGCAGGCTCTTCATTCCTTAGACCTTAAGAGGGGGCTCAAGTTCTCACTTGACAGTACCGAAGGCATAAGGAAGACAGATCAGTTATTTGTCAATTATGGCGCCATGAGAACAGGTTTCCCTGCCGCTAAGAGATCCATTTCGAGATGGATTGTTTCTTGTATCACCTTAGCTTACCAGCTGGCGTAAAGGCCCTTACCTTTGCCTCCTAAGGCACATTCCACCAGGGGGAAAGCGGCCACAGTGGCTTTCTTACATGACGTTCCTATGTCAGAGATTTGCAAGGCTGCGACCTGGAAATCAGTTCATACCTTTACGAGGCACTACTTCATAGAATCTGATTCCAGAGCTGATGCTCAAGTAGGCCAAGCCTCCTTGAGGAATCTGTTTGGATAGTTTTTTATTCTATCCTAGCTTGGTTTTTTACTGAGCTTACTTATCACGTTTTTCTGTATTCTCCTTTGCCCGCAGGGAGATGAGGTGAGGCTCGCTATTCTATTCTAATGCTTATGACTATTGATGAGGATCCCTGGAATAGAAGGATTAGTTACTTACCTGTAATCCTAGTTCTCTTCCAGGGGTATCCTCATTAAAGTCATAAGCAACCCTCCCACCTCCCCGGGCAAAGGACTATTTTAATTTGGAGATATTGTTAACTTCTTTGTTTCCATGGTTGTTTCAGTCTCAACCGACCTAACTGTCACCCCTGAGGCATGATGGGTAGCTGGGGGTCAGGAGTGCCTTAAAGGCACGGTGTCAGTTTATTGCTATGCAGCTACAGGTTAGCTTTTCAGTCTTTTTAGACTGTGTGTTTGCAATGCAGCCTGTGAGCTTCCCATGCTTTCGGTGATTTCTGAGAATTTCTACAGTTTTCTGAGCATTAAAACAGTTTCTAAACAAATTTTGTTGTTGTTTCTCCTGTTTCTAATGCATATTTTTCATGTATGGTGGAAATTCTTTACGGCATGCTTCAGCTCTAGTGTTTATTAGGCTGCAATTGCTTATGTTATATATATATATATATATATATATATATATATTTATATATATATATATGGTTATATATATGTAGGGCACATATAATATAGTGTTTCCGGGGTCCCGTGCATGGGCGGGAATATTCTAATGCTTATGACTTTGATGAGGATACCCCTGGAAGAGAACTAGGATTACAGGTAAGTAACTAATCCATTTGAACTAGTCACTGAAATAGGTGCGCGGCTCAAACGTTTGACTAATTGCCAAACATTTCTTAAACTTTTCCTTTTGGCAAGATATGAAACTTTAGTCCAGTACGTTTGTTTTGCTTTACACACCTCTTCCCATACTGCTATCTTGTAAGTTCTGTTTAATGTATTGAAAGATCTACACAATTCTGCCTTGGTCGGGTTCTTCTTTACCCTCGTCCAGAGACGATTACGCTCATTTCTTATTATTCACCAAGCTGTGAAACCTTCTTCCTTTGCTCTTCCGCCTTTATTTCCTTTTTCCTTACCTTTATCGAGTGTCTGTAAATTTTCCTTTGCAATTGTTATTGGCTCTGGCAGATTATTTGAATCTTGTGGCGTAGAAAAGATGACGGTACCGGGGTCTTTTAAGAAGTGAATTTCTGTGAAATTTTTACCAATCTTTTAAACATTCGAGTTATTAGAGGGAATAAGGATTGCTTTTTAATTGAAGATTTGGCTTTTATACTTGTTGTCTGTACAGGTTGATTCCTCTCTTCTTTTTTGTGAGAGTGTGAAACACCTGTTCAGGCCCTGATCTCATAGTGCAGTGTTTAAACATCTTAAATATGTTTTCCTATTGATAAGAGGTCGTGCTGGATTATACGGGCCTTGGCTTACAGGGGGAGGGGCACTACCCTGTACAGAGGTGGTTTATCTCAAGAGTACTGAAGTATAGGGATAGGAGTTCGGCTTGAAGGGCAAATGCAAAATATATAAGCATGTAAACACTCAGGCTAAGTCAGAGATTAGTACATGCAGGTCTTGCTTGGAAAGTATCGTAGGTCACAATGGGTCAAGTCCTGCAGTCGCATAGGCCGCTATTTACGTGTTTACTCCCAATGGTAAAAATAGAAAGGCTGCAAATCCACAACAAGGCAGCCGAACAAGGACAGTGGCGTGGAACTGAAGGCTTAAGCCGGGCACTCTGGGTACACTCAGCCGTATATAGCCTAGCTGGTCCGCTTCTATGAGAGTCCTGGGGCTCACTCTATGTGGCTTCTGACTGTGACCGCTGCACTTACCCATAGATGAATGCTGCAGGCACCACAGACTTGAGGTGGTGCACGGACAGCAACCAGAGCAGCCTGGCCAGCACACACCCCATATGACGGAAAAGGGGCTTAGCCCATTATCCGCTGGCCTCCCCGCAAGTCACCGAAGGTCAGGGTAACTCGCGTGGGCTACTTGCACCTCCCTGGCTGGTTGCTTCTCCTCACCAGGATTCGGGAGCCATCCGTCTGTCTGTTCCTCCATTTCTCGCTGAGTGCACACAGGAAAACGTACACATTTCTATAGATCCAATGACATCTATTGAGCAGTGGATCACTTATAGATTCACATGCTTTCAAATATTGCCTGGAATCAGTCCTGGAAGCAAATAAAGCAGAATGGAGGAAATATATTTATATAATCAAAGATGGCGCTTGTCTCTCTTTGCATTGGGGGTTTCAGAAAAAATGACCTGAAGACAGTTATGCATTTGGACTCCACTGATGGAGTTTTAAAAAAAATGTCTAAAAGAAGTAAACATTCAGTCATCAGATGTATTCTTCATACTGCTTCATCAATTTTGATATGGTATGTACACCAATGACATTTCAAAAGCCAAACTTTCCATTTGATTTCAACATATAATATTTTACTTTGAGGATTTATACAGAGATAGCTACAATGAATTACCACCGCTGGTAATATGTTTCGACCAACACGTTTTTGTAACTTCCGGTCACTTTATCAAGGCTGGAAACAGAAAAAGACATAGAAAGGAAAACACAAAAATGCTGAAAGTAAAAGCCAAACCATGATCAAGTAAGTGCATACAACGTAATAGTATTCTTAAGGAACATTGGTATTTTAAAACATATGTTGATGATATTGACAACTTTATTGATTAGGGTATCCAATAATGAAAATATATAGCAAGAGTGGAACAATTTTGCCATTTATGGAAAGAGTCTTAATTTTATGAAGCAATCCATACTGTCATTCTCACAATTACTTCCTATATTATTTCTCACATTATTCTCAAATCTTGCATTGTTAAATGAAATTGAATTTTATAAATATACATTTCATAAACGATTTCCTTGTCCTGTGGGGCTGATAGGAAATGGCAACTGTTCTCAATTTAGGTTTTTGTTGGCCTAATATATCCCCAAAGTCTATGGTCTCCCCACCACGATGGAGGAGTGTCCACAAGTTTAGAGGTCCCCCGTGAGGCAGGAGGGGACCTCTGTGCCTTAAATGTAGCAGCACGTGCAGTGGCTTCGCTGAAGGTTGCAATCTTTGCAGAGAGGGCACAATGAAAAAAATTATGGACAAGAACTGATGGAGTTAAAAGGGAGGTTACTTTTTCAACTTGGGTGGCCGCAAACAGATTTGTGCTATCTTACAAGTCATAAAAGAGCAGCACGGAACATAAGGAACGAGGAACTCCTGTAATGTTTTGCTTCACTCCCGTCCTTTCTGTCCTGGTTTCCCTGTCCAAATCATGTTCAGTTCTGCCAGCCCCCCCTCACTCCCCTTCCTGCCCATTTCCCATTAACCACAGTCATCTGACACTCTCCATGATCTCTCTTTTCCACCTCCTCTTGGAACCATACCCCACTCTGAGATGCTTTGTTACTTTGTAGATTGTTTCACTGTATACAAGTCCCTGTTCAGTCACACATGTATACAGAGACCGTCGACAGCCATTATACCCAACTCAAGGTGCTATCCCTCGGTCTGCAGTCCATATATTTGTAAAGGGCATGGTACAATAGATAGCTCAACTAATGAGGTTGTCATTCAACATAATCAAATCTTTCAATTTCCACACAGTCAGTCTAAGAGTCACCGCGTTATAGATATTGAATCTGTATCCTCACTTTGGAACAATCGGAAGGACGGATAGATACTGAAAACTCAAAATCTGGATTAAGAACATACTGAAAATACTCGAATTTACCACGCTACCGGAGACTATTGATGTTTGATAGAGATCGTTGAGGATACAGATCCAATATCTATAACGCGGTGACTCTTACCAATATATATTATCATTATTGTCAGCTGCTACAATAGGAAGCATAAGAGAAATGTTTGGGACTCTGATCTCTAATAATTAAATTGAAAATATAAGAGAGTCTTCATTTTGACATAGTGGCTATCCCCAAATCAATTTTAATAATGAACCACTCTTTGATGCTCATTGGTGGATAATGATACAACACCAATGACGCTAATTTTGAAAATCAATACATGATTTTATCAATGCTGCTGTAGAGGTTGGCTCGAGGTCACATATACCATCAACAGCAGTTACAGACTTTTGCATAAGCCCTGAAGAAGTCCCAAGTGGGATGAAACACGCTGACAAGCAATTGTGCAGTGTTTTTAAAAGAACACATGATTTTCAATAAAAGGACTTTATTTAACTACAATCAAGACACATGATTCTGTGATACATTTTCTCTGGGAAGCTATTCTGTTGTAAATAAACAGTGTTATTGTTTATATGTCATATGCCAGGATAATCACATAACACGAATATTTATTCGTCTTGGATGCAGGGTCAATTTGTAGCTGTTGATAGTGGTGGTTTTTAACCACCTATTTTGGTATGTATGTGGGTCACATTCCAGACCTGCTGCACCGAGACATATTGTTGATTTAAGAGGCATAATAGATAGAGACGTTTGGTGCTGGACCTTTAAAGCTCTGACCCCCTTCCTTTTGTGATATAAGAATATGGAAGTTACCAATTGGTGAAGGACCCTACGTTTTTCTCCTTTTCTTTCACATTCTTTTTCTCATGGTGAAAACATCTGTGTAGCATTATTTGATTAAGAGCTTCTTACTATGAAGACAGTTTGTTCTAAATGGGCAAACATTATTAAATTGAGCTTGTTTTCCATGGGACGGAGCATCGGCGTCTAAACATGCTACATTAATTTTCATTGTTATTGATGTTCAGCCTATTAGGCTCACTGTTTTCTCCAGTATGAAGTTTGGATTAACAATACTCCAGCCATAGTACAAGTATGTCATAATCAGGTTATAGGATTTGTTTTATTTTGAATATGCAGCATCGGTCCAGTCTGCACTGGTATCTGACGTTTTAAGAAAGGTACATTTGTCTATTTAAATCTAAAACCTTGTTCATTCTCTCCAAGAGGCTGCGCTAAGAGGTTCTGTGTAGTGTCTGGACTCTGGTTGCTAGCCATTAAAGAATGTTTTCTGCTTTAGATCTGGTTCAGGTTTCTTTTTAATGGCGTTCTGCACGCACAGAGGTTAACCTTAGTCCGCTATCTGTGCTGGTGAAATTCTCATCAACGACCTGTGGGTCTTCCCAGCGCCCGACTGAGGTTCCCAAACTCTTTTCTTTTTCCTAGAGTTTTGCCTCCAGATCTGCCGCCTGCAATGCCATCCTTTTTGCACAGACGTCTGGTTTTGGTAATATGGTGGTTTGTTATTTGTTCGGCGCTAAAATTTGTATCAAATTTCCGTCAGGATTCCAACTATCTCCTGGTTCTGTTCTCCCTGTTGGAGAAGATGTTTGCCCTTCTCCATATTTGCCTAGCTAGTTGTTATTTTGTTTCAGGGTACTTTTGTCTTTGAACATTTCATAAATCCCGTAACTTGTTTATGCTTTCTGAATTCTTCTGTGTGTACTTGTACTCCACATTTCTCAAATGAAAAGATTTGGTCATGGTATTTTTTCTCCTTATCCTCTTGTTGGCATTCCCAGGTTTGCGCTAGGAGAGAATTGTCACTCTTGCTATGTTTCATACTGTCTTTAATTTTGTCGTTTTTAGTTTTGGGGATATTGGGACGATAATCTCCTAACGATTTTTCTTTGAAATCTCTGTCTTTTGTTCTAAGCGCACTATAAGTTTGCTGGTTTTTTTGTTGCTTTTTCAATGAAACATAGGTTACTGAATAGGGGGTATACTGACATATGTTCGATGCAGTTTGGGCTGCTAGAGGTGGCCTAAGGGGAGGACACCATTATTCTGCATGAATATGATGAAACTGTTTTATTCAGAACTCTAATAAGCTGGCCGCACGTACCCACAAAGATAGGGACTCTGGCACATCTGTATTTGTACATATGTAAGGGAGGGACGTGGCCTATTCGTAGAAGTGTTACCTCTTTTCATTTTTTACATTTCTCTTAGTCTACAGGACCACCAGCTCTGTTCATAGCACTCATATTCCTGGGAAATGCTTACGTCGTCTCCCCCATACATGAACCAGGGCTGTCGTTTGTCAGTGCCCTGAGTCGTTTATATTGGCCAGGCCAGTTCTTTGTACTAGTAGTCATTACATTCTTACTACCCCTCAGTGGTGCTTGTAATGGGGTGCTGGAGGTTCTGCAGCACCCCCATAACACTTGAAAGAGTTTAGATGGAGAATGAACAATAAAAATGTGCTTCTAATGATTTTCGCCCAGCAGGATTTTATGTTTCCAAAGACTGTCACATATCCCCTATGTCTTTAATAACATGATGTGATTGCCCAGCACCCCACTCTAAAAATTGCAGCACCATTGACGACCCCATCATGGTGGTGAGACCTGCTCTTCGTATGAGTGTACACCAACCCATCATAGTGCTCCTCGTTCTGTTTCCTTTTGTTGTGTGTGTCTGTCTTTGACTCATAGAAACGGTGTTGAGTTATTATTCTTGATGTCATACATTTTCTGCCCAGCTCCTGTGAGTCATCTGTTTTTCTGCTTCAGATAATCATAAACTCTTGAGCTTTTCCCTCAATTGTACTTTCCTTGTTT
The DNA here is from genome assembly GCF_964261635.1 of Lissotriton helveticus. Lineage (NCBI taxonomy): Eukaryota > Metazoa > Chordata > Amphibia > Caudata > Salamandridae > Lissotriton > Lissotriton helveticus. Next base: position 1,101,705,682 of record NC_136068.1, on the reverse strand, counting down.
CATTGTCATTGTGCTTCAAAGAGCCTGCTTATCAAACTCCTCTCCTGTCTACCAAGTTTTTTCTGTTACCAGCCTGCGGACTCAGCTGTAAACACTGGACCCTTCATTAGGATTCTCTTACTCACACACTTGCTTTCTTGTTGGACCACACCCTCTTTTGTCTCATTCTCTTTCTATTTTTCTCTTACTCCTGCTTTGCTCCTGTCTCCGCTTTCTCTCCTTCTCGCCCATGTTTTTTTCACATCCAGACTGGAATAGGCAACTTTTACCAAAATCCACTTCTCAGTCTCGGTTAATTGCCTTTATTGGGTACAAAATTCCATACTGTGGTAGGCATTGCTAATGCTTTTGGTGGGTCATCGCTCCACTTTACCCTACCTCCAGACAAGGTTCCTGGTAGCCTGTGCCTTCATTTAACAATTAACTAATGACGGAAAAATGTATGTTGCAATATCTCTGCATGTTACGCCCACATTAAATTGCATCCAGGTGTGGCCTCTGAGGGCAGTGGGTGAGATGGAGACCCAGGACTGACCAAGTGGGAATTTGAAAAAAGCAAATCCAATGTTTTCTAGGAAAGGTAAACGTTGCTGTACCACCCCACATGTTGGATGTTATCTAAGGAGATGTGAAAAGGACAAGGCACACCGGTTGACCAATTGGAAGTATAGGTTGTGGTCCTAACTTCCACACGTGGGAGGTAACAATAGCTCTGCATGCTCATATAGGGTACTCTATGGTGTCTAGAGAGAGGTAGGAGTGCCCTTGTTCTGTGTATGAAGAGGAAAGAGTTGTCCTGGACAAATAGTTCATTACTCGCCATGTGTGTATACATTGGACTGAATCATATCCATGCATAGGCTTTCCTGGTTGCAGAGTGAGGGATACACATCCGGTTGTGACTCGAAGTTTCAATTACGAGTAATCGTGTTTACAAGGAAAATAATGAACTTAAATGTGAATTGCAACAAATGTTTTGTTGAAAGAAGTGCAGCTGCAAAATAGAGAGACTTGAAGTGAATGCCAGCAAAGGGGAGTGAATCTTCTAGGGGTGACACAAAACTATGTGCAAGTTATGAACTCAGTATTGAGTCAAGATTGAAAATTGTGTTTAATTTAAACCCTGCCTCGGATGTCTCTAAATCTCATTTTTTATTTGCAGACATAACATCGAGGAGCAGACGGAGCTAGCCCGCAGTACACACGGAGCAGCACTAATTTATTTTCTTACAATGTATTTTTTTCATGCTTAGCTTTTTATAGTAATTCAGACAACAAATAAAATGTGCTTCTGCTCTGCGACGTTCCAAACATATGTGAATTGCTTGTGTTCTCCCCTTCTCAATGGTTCTCAGATGCATTTAGCTGGCTTGGCTGTGTGGGAGCAAAATCCTCGATCCCTCTTGTGGTGGTGGTGTGGGACTAAATGGGAAATAGGCTGACATTTTTTAAGGTAGATTCTTCGCCCAGTGACAATATTATCTGATTTTGTATCCTGTATATGTTTATGTATTATCATAGCGAGTGTGCCAAAGCCTCAAGAGTACATGATTACCCTGTCCTCTCTCAATAGTGGACATAAGCAGCATTTTACTCTCTGTTTAACTGTTTATACGGTTTATGCCTAGCTTTTTATGTGTATCAGTTATATAAACAAAATCATTTAAAAAGAAGCAGGACGAGGGGTTACATTCTTGATGTGAGATACATTCACTTAAATTAGGCATTGCAGGAGAGCACTTGGTTGTTTTCTTCTGTAATGTGATTGTCTTGAAATATTTCTTTATTAATATGTTTGTCACACACACACATATATATATATATCCATGTATTCCAATTTGTTGTGGATTTGAACACATCCAGTAGATCGATGATGCACCTTAAATAGCTTAACGGTCCTTAATATATATTGTATTACACTTCTAAAATGTTTGGTTGTACCTACAGAGTTGGACACAGGAGTGTGGCGTGGAGATAAATAATGGGGAGTGACGAAAAGGTGGCGATTAGGGTACAAGTAGTGAGCAATACTGTTAAGAAGAAACGTGCATTCATATTAACAATATCTTAATACATTTTAATACACTAAACAGCAATGTTATGCTTTTGAAGTTTTATCTAATTACAATTCAGACGCTCAGGGCCTCCTAATCAGCTGTAGGGTAATGCGTATATATATAAAGTTACTACCCCTATCGCAGTCTGGCTCTTTTAAATCATCAGCCCTCTTAGTACTGAAATATCTCTATCTTGTACATCAGAAGATAGATTACTTGTAAGAATCAGTCCTACACTATTTCCAGCTTTAGGCCAGTAGGTGAATGATACAATGCCATGTAGTTTCAAATATATCTGCTTGGTCATTTATTCTGTAGATTATTCTCTGATACCATGCCACTTTTGACATTTCTCTCAATTTATCTTCAAGTGTCTCAGGTCTCATTGACTTCCACGTTTGCAATAACATATTTTAGATACTGTTGCAGAGGGCGGCGGACAATCTTCTCCAGTGTGCCGTCATACCTGTTACATCCATGAAGCCAGAGAGGATTATCAGTGACATAGACAGAGGAATGCCTGCTTCCCTAAAGTCCCTCATTGTCTTGTGTACTTGAGTCCAATAGTCAAGCTGGCAATGTAAGATGTCACATTTCACATCTCAACATATCCAGGAGTTGGAGTTATCTACTAAGCCTGTTGGTTATCATTCTGGGGTCCAGTGCCATTCATGAATACTTTAAAGAAAGTATTCTTCAGTCTTGCTTCTCTTAGGCCTATCCTTTGTTGCTGTAATATTTTCACCCATTCCTCATCAGCAAAAGCATGAGATAACGGTTCCTTTCATTTTAAGCTAAATGTGTCAACATGTAGCTTGTTATATCTATGGACTATAAGGGTGCTGTAGAGACCAGTTATCATTCCCTGAATGGTCCCAACCTTTTTTGCTACTTCCTCACTAAAGATAATGGCAATTCATCAAGAGCAGGCTTTAGTATTTTTTCTTCAGACTCTGTTACAGTTGCACGTACCTCAATGTTTTAAATGGTTTTAATGCATACTAAAGTTGGAGGTCTTTAAATGATTGGATGTGTTCATCTCTTATTATGTCTCCTATATATTTTACTACTGCTTCTAATCATTCAGTCCAGTGTAAGCCACATCAGCCTATTTAATCATAGCTTTTCACCACAGTGATGCTTCCACATGAAGATATTCTATTGTTCTATCAACAGGAGTTCACGTGTAGCTAATGGAAGCTGTAAGCAGATGATTATGTCCCTTGGTCTCAAGGAAATGTATCATATCTGAAGTCCTCAATTGGAGACTTTTTCAATTGCAGTTCAGGCTGGTGCCTGGTCTCAATGGAGGAATATCTGCACTAAATGAAGTAGCCTGTATGCTTTATAGCATCAGAGCATGTACGGTAAGTGTTCTAAGTAAATAATCCAAGTTGTAGACCAGGTGGTAAGTTCCAAGTAGTTTCCTTTATTAAGTTTCAATTGTAGATGTAGGAAGATGAAGGTAAGATGGAAATAAGATAGAAGTATAGCTGTATAGCCCCACCAGGAGCAGTCTCCCTCTGCACAGCCTCTCATCCTCCAACTGACGCTCTCCACGAGTCCACACACAAACATTCCATGACATCATACATCATTCTCCAGCCATGCAGGCTGAACAGAAGAGAGAGCATTGATGTGAAGAAAGAAGAAAGGAATTAACTATTACAACAGTAAGCAAAGTCTATCAGCTTCTGTAGCTGCATGCAAGTTTGACATCTTAAGTCATGGCGAAATTTACCCCAAATGAAGGTCTTGATTAAAGATTCAATTATGGGAAGAACATTAGGAGATATCGCTATTGCCAACATCCCAAATATGAAATCTGGCAGATATATTCATTTTTATGTCTCGAGCCCTACCACACAAAAAACGGTTCAGTGATGCCTATTTTGAGAAGTCTTGTTTGGTCTGCTCTATTAGGTTTTAAACTACTCTCCTGCAGAGAAATCGTGAGAAGGTCAAGATGCCAACCGGTTTTGTACCAAGTCCCCTGCCCAGGAGCTGATTCCACAGCAGATCCCAATGTATCCCAGATTTCCAGGGCTGCTGGCGATGCTGCAACAGGCAGAGGGATTAAAGGAAGCCATGTAGTGAATCTTTGACACCCTTCGGCTCCATCTGGCGCACTGCTTACAGCTGGCGGGTCTACCTTTTTTGCCTTCTTTGCCTCCTGGACCCACTTCGGGTTCAGCTTTGACTCCGGAGCCGACTCCACATCTGGCACCACGATCAATGCCAGTTCCTGCCACATCAAAGATGCCACTAATGGTGAAGAAGGACGTTGATCCTGTTGTTCTATCCAACTCCAAAGCAAAACTCTCTTGACCTCAACTGAGGTTACATCCTGACTCAGTCCAGACCTCACTTTGACAAAACTACACCTTTGCCTACGAGCCGCCTCTGGGAGCTTCAGCTTCTTTTCAGATTGGATTATGACCAAAGCCTGACAGTCTTTTGACGACAATTGAGATGTTGGGTTGAATTTCCCCCACAATATGATAACAACAGTTTATTTCTGTTCCTTTAAGAGGCCAGGGAACTGAACACTTCACCTGATACAGATCTGGCTTCTACTCCAGGTCTCCAAATGGAGAAGGCAGCCTCTTTTGCTGTGTTCATCAGACGGGTGGCTGAAGTCCTGAACTTGCAATTGCCATCTGTTGAGGTAAAAACCAATGCACTCACTGAAGTTCTGCATCCCTTTCACCCCTGGTGCCCTAATAGGCACCAGGGCTAAACCATATTCCTGCCCATCTATAAATAGACAGGTAAACAAATCCACAGGCCTGCTTCAGTTGACCTTGATTTTATGATGCACCACCCTATTCCAGAGATTCTTGTGAGTCAGGCTTCTACTAGCGGGACCAACCCAAATGCTTTTCCTATGACTCCTCCAGATGGACAGTCATAGAAACTTTGGGAAACAAGTGTACTGTTCAGTTAGCCTCGCCCATGGATCAGTCAACACAAGCTGTTTCCGGGGTAGGTAAAACGTACGTTATTGGACTTGGTCGCAGAGATCTTGGCAGCAGTCCCAGTGGAGTTCCTTGCCAATTTGGTGCAGACTATTCAGAATGATTAGGATGGTCAAATATGTCATGAAGTCAGGTCAGAAAATGACCAACTGTTTAAGTAGAGCATTCTGGACTAGCGTGATGCTCTGGCCCCATGCATGGATGAGACCCACTGGGTTTCTCAGGCCATGCTCATGCAACACCCATGGATATGTCTTTTGAGAAGTCTTGCCTCTTTGGAGCGATGGCCGACCCCTTTAAATAAAGTAGAGCCATGGCACGCTCCTTTCATCTCTCCACACCCACATGGCAGTAACTCAAACAGTTTTGCCACTTTTTAGGCATCAGTAAGAGCTTAGCTTATAAGAAACAATAAGACCCACTTTCCCAATAGCAGACACCCCAGTCCTTTCAGGGTCAGGGGTAGACGATCCAACAGTCAGCATACAGGCCTGCAGGGGCAACAAACCTCCCAGTCACCCATCCCTCTGGCAGCAGCCTCCAAGCTGCTTTAGTTTGCAGCCCATGACCACCTTTGTAGAAGGCTTGATCAGTCATTTACTCCATGCATAACAGGCGGTAACATCTGACAAGTGGGCCTGCAGATAGTTCAGCCGGGCTACACTGTGCCATTCCTTTCCGACCCGCCACCTCTTCCACCTACCTTGAGCGGCTTTCGGAGGACTACTTGTCCATTCTGCTGCAGGAAGTTCAGGCTCTTTTGGTAAAAGAGGGCATAGAATGAGTCTCAGCTTTGGAAATCAGAAATGGATGTTGCTCCTGTTATTTCCAAAGAAGGGTGGAGGCGTTCATCCTATTTTAGATCTTTGACCTCTCAATTTCTTCCCTCAGAAGGACAAATTCAAGATGCTCAAGTTAGCCCAGGTTCCATTTGCCCTGAATTCCAGAGACTGTATGGTAGTGCTGTAGGTTGCATATTTCTTGTTCCCATGTTGCAGGCTCACAGACGCTACATTGCGATTCCTTGAGGGTCACAAGAACTTCAAGTTTGCTGTGATTCTTTTTGCCCCTTGGGTTTTCAAAAAGGTGATGGCAATGGTCGCAGCATTCCTAGGGAGCTAGAGTGTATTAGGCTTCCCATACCTTGATGACTGGCTGTCGAAGGGAGGCATGCCGCAATCGGGCATGGACCATCTCCAAACATTGAACCTACTGACAACATTTGGGTTCACTATCAACTTGCCCTATTTACATCTGACTCCATTGCAGAGACTCCCTTTCATCAGAGTATTTTGGATACCGTGAGTTACCCAACCTTCCCACCTTATAGGAGAGTCCAGGACATTCAGGAGATGATCCTGATGTTTAAGCCTTGGTCCTAGGTCTTTGTGAGTGTCCGAGGCTTCTTTGACTTTTGACCTCTTGCATCCTGCTTGTCAACCATTCCAGCTGGCATATGCAAGCTCTGCACTGGGGTATGAAGTCTCAGTGGGTCTGCAGACCTCGCTCCCTCACTCAGATCTGACTGTGGTGACAGACACATGTGGAGGCCATTTGGGAGAGATAGAGAACAGAGGTCTCTGATTTTCGGTGGAGACCTTTCCCCACATCAACTTGTTGGAGTTGCGGGCCATTCATTTGGTTTTGAAAGCCTTCCTACATCCTACCTTCAGCCTTCCTACAGTCGATTAAGGTGAGGCTGGTACTGGTCTTCACCAATATGTGGTATTGCAACGAGCAGGCTGGGGTGGGGTGCTGGGCACTGTGCCAAGAAGCCTTGGGACTCTAGACATGGCTGAATTGTCAAGGCATGTCCCTGATCGTTCATCACCTGACTGAATCAATAAATAACATAGTGGACAAACTCTGCTGGCGAAGCCTAGTAGATCACTGAAGTCAGTTAAACCTGGAGGTGGCACGGGGCATCTTCCAGCAATATGAAGAATCATAGCTTGATCTCTTCCTATTTACACGCTGGAGTTCTCAAGAAGTCTCTCTCCCAGAAGCTCATTCTGCCAAGAATGGAGCAGGGAACTCCAGAATGCCTCCTCACCACTACCTCACCTGCCCCAAGTTATGAATAATAATAATCCACATTTGTAAAGTGCACAATCACCCGTAAGGGTCTCTAGGCGCTGGGGGGCGTCCGGAAGATTAAGCAAGCTATTGCCCAGAGTCGCATGGTGCTGGGCTAACCTGCCGCCGGAGCCGGGGATCGAACCCTGATCCCCAGATTCCAGCGTCAGTCGCCCTGGCCGCGGCGCCACACCTCTCCCATGAAGAAGATCAGACACAGCTGGGCCCTGGAGAGTTGGTACCCAGAACTTCTGGGCATAAGCATCTATTCTTTGACCAGGCTGCTGCTTTGGGAGGATCTTCTGGCCCAGCATCAGGGCAAGATCTTGCATGCAGGGCTGCTCAATGTACACCTCAATCCATGGAGATTCAGTTGCGGCAGTTGACTGCATTTGATCTTCCTCTCGAAGTAGTAGGTGTCAGTCTTGCAGCCAGGCGTCCTTCTTGAAAGTCTGTTTATGCTGGACAAGTTTTAGTATGGCACTTGTAATACAGACCTAGTGTGGGCTAAACAGTTGGATATCTTGTTATTTGTGTTATCTTTAGCCCAACAAGAGCTTGGGCATGCTTAAAGGTTATCTGTCTCCCTGTCGGTCTTTTTATCTTTATGAGCCCAACTCTCCTTGTTCAAATCACCTGTTGGGAGATGATTTTTTTAAAGGTTTAATCCATGTTTCCTTCTATACCGTTCTTGAAGCCTTTGTGGGACCTTAACTTGGTTCTTATTTTTCATTTGCACACCTCTTTAGAGCCACAGCACATCTGTCCTCTGCATCTCTTGACCCTGAAGACAGTCTTTCTCATCGTGATAACCTCAGCTCGCCATGTGAGAGAGCTTCAGGATCTGTCAGTCCAGCCGCTCTATATGATCTTTCCAGATAAACTGGTGCTGATGGCTGGAGGGAATTTATTAAAAAGTGTTACATTCATGTCAAACAGTCCATCACACTTCTGAAGTATTTTGCTCCTCTTCACTCTTGCAAAAGGGGTGGAGATTCCATCATTTGGACCCCAGAAGAATGTTGAACTCTTACTTCGCACCAAAGTCCAATCGGATGAGCAGTTCTTTATGGGGTTCCGTGTTGCAAACAAAGGCAAGGCAGTGCAGAAAAGGACTCTGTCTTTATGGACAGTCCTCTACATTAGGAACTACTATTTACTGGCCAAGAAACATCCCCCAGAGGGATTGTGGGCCATTCCACCAGGGCTAACTCTCCTACCACTGCACTGGCATGGGGAGTGGCTGTCCTTCACATCTGCCAGACTGTGTTGTGGGCATCAGTACACACGTTCACGAAGCACTACTGCTTTGACAGCCAGGTCTAATGGGAAGGCCCTTTTGACTGATTGTTTCTGCAGGACTTTTAGGTCTGTGTTGTTCTACAGAACCACCACCTGGGGGGTGGGGTACTGCTTTGGGATCGATTCTAAAGGTGAGAAATCTGTGGTTAGAAATATCCATCAGAAGAACAAGTTACTTACCTTTGTTTACAGACTGCAGATTCCTCACTGCATATCAGCACCCCATTCTGTGGAATAGACTATATTCCATATAAAAAGCTCCGAAATTAGAGCACTGCACTCTAGCACAGATAATTGGTTTTTGAGTTTAAGGGCACCTCAGTGGCAAGAAAGAAACTGACATCAGCATGCTTGGGTAACACGTATATGTGCCTCCAGCTGTCATTTCCGGGTTGGACCGTGGTTGACGCGCAGCTCCATGATGCCACCTAATGGCACGCAGGGGCTATGCTGGAAAATCATCTAGATATACAGTTTGGTACCTGGTGACATTCCAAAGGAAGAAGAACCTGGAGTTAAATAGGGTGTCCACTAGAAAGAGCATTATCGAAGGTAAATCATTTTTTTATAGTTAAGGGTTCTCAGGTAACATAAAGTGAAGTGTATCATCCAATGGTTATCCGCTTGTTTTAAGTGCTACATCCACCCGAGCTGCTAGAATAATTGGATTTCTTGCTTTGTCATTGTTTTTTTGTGTACACCTTTTTTCTATTAATCTTTTCGTAGTCATGCCTTCCAAAGTAGTCTGAATCCTTGGCCAGACCTTTGTGCGGTGGGTTGTGAATCTGTAGCAACAGATCTATAGGCCTAAGCTGGAGTCCCTACAAAATGTCTTCTTGAGATGGTGCGGAGTTGGAGGCCTCCAGATAACTCAGCTACGAGGGATGGTGGAGAAAATGAAAGGTTTGAAGTTTCCTCATCTGATCACCATGCATCTTGGGGGTAATGACCTGGTTCGTCTGTTTCGGAAAGAACTAAGGGAATCCATACTACGTTAGGTTGTTTGGCTGGTGTGGACATTTCCCAATGCTTTCATTATCTGGTCCCGTGATGATACCACACCACAATTGAGGCAGGGGCATTAAGTCCAGAGCCACTAACGTTTCAGACCAGCAACTTAATAAGGAAATGGCAAAATGTGTCCAGGACCAGGGTGTTCACCGAACACCCCTCACAAGTTAATCAAGAGTGATCATGTGATGGAGTGCATTTGTCAGATGCAGAGACTAATTTCTTCATTAGTGACATCTGGATTTTTACTCAGTCCTTGTTCTTTGATGGGAATGGTAAAGGACCTCATTGCTCTGGTGGCCACCATGAAATCTTCCTTACGATAGAGTTACTCTCCCTCCAATGCCTTCTAGGTCAGCATTGAGGTGACAGGACACCAACAACAATTCTTATCCTGAAAGGGATATTCACATCGGCTTGGGAGCATTCTCCTAATTTTAACTCACATCTGGCGCTCCAGAGGCAGCCTGGTGTTGGGGGAGGGGGTGCGACCATCGCAGGTGATTTAGGGCCTGGCGAGTTCGGACCATCCCTCCGAAATACAGGTGGTTTCATGTGTGGTCCAAGTAGGAATAACCGTATCAAGTCCTTTTTTTTTGTTTAAAATGAATTTTATTGAACATGAAGATTGCAATAAATAAGAATATGATACAATATCAATATGAAGTATAATGCAATAAGAAATGAAAATGATACAATGAAATATGGGGGAAAAATAGAAAAAAGAGAAAAGGGGGATGGGGAGGGAGAAAAGGGGGAATCAGCAATTATATTACAATCTCTATAGATAAAATGTATCAAGCAAAAACATGCAAATCTTCCAAGAAAAATTCATATAATAACCAAAAAGAAAAAGTTACATACAATAAAGAAGTAAAATTATGAGAATCTATATCAAGGGGGTTTGGGTACTTCTTCAATACGAGGGGTATGCAGTGAGAAAGATTGAGCTGATATGCCTAAAAAAGTAGTAATGGGTAACCATAACAGATCACGTTTGATAGCAAGCGTAATAGGATAAACATATGCCCTGTTTAGTCTATGATTAAAGCAAACACCATACCACCAAGCTTGAAATGAGACATTTGATGCATTTTCCAAGACTTAGTAATTTGTTGAAATGCCACTGCCAAGAGAAGGTCAACAATTGAGGTGTTAAAATTGAAGGAAGACCATATGTCAGAGAGACTACCTAGAAAAATTTGGATAGGGTAAAATGGGAATTGAGTGGAGAATATATTATTAATTTGTTGCCATACTTTGGACCAAAAAATATGAATCATAGGGCAGGTGAAAAGCATATGTTTGAGATCTACTCGTGCAGCCGAGCAGGACCAACAGGTCGAAGGAATAGAGGGATCTATTGTATGTAATTTGGAGGGAGTGATCAAAAGCCTATTATGAATAAAAAATAGTGTTTGAGTGGTATTAGCTGCTCTAGAAGATTTCCTTATTGTATTCCATATATTGTGCCATAATGGGATAGAAAACGATTCTCCTAAATCTATTTCCCAATCTTGTTCTATTTTTGATTTATCTCTAGTGATAGAGATTTCTTGTTGTTTTTTGTAAATTTGTGAAGCTGAGGAAGAAGATAATAGAAAGGGAATAGTGAGAGAAGATTTGCTACGAGAAACGGAGATTGTGAGGGAATCATAACTAGTCTGAACAGCAGCACGCAATAGGTTATAATTGGGAAAGAAAGATAGAGGGAGAGAAAAACGAGACTGGAGAAAGGAGAAGGGAACACAAGTACCATCCTGAAAAAGTTGATGAGTCCAAGTAAGCCCACGGTCTTGCCATTCTTTCCAGAAAAAAAGTCCTTTTCCTAATTTTAATAAGAGGATTATACCAAATAGGATATTATAAAAATCGAGCACGATCATCAAGGCCATCTAGGAACAGGGGAAGAAAGAGTTTCCTGGAGTTCTTAAGAATAGGGAGAGACATCTTCTGTGGAATATGTGATAGAGAAACAAATTCTTTAAAAGTAAAGGGGGGAAAAAAGGAGGATTCAACATCAACCCATAACGGAGGAGAAGTGGTATCCGATACGGATTCCGATAATAAAGAAACTGAATGAGAAAGAAAAAATGAAGTATGGTAAGAGGAAAAGTCTGGAAAGTTGACTCCACCCAAATGTTTAGGGCATTTAAGTTTGGAAAAAGACAACATAGCTTTTTTGTTTTGCCATAGAAATCGAGATAAAGTAGAGTAAATATTTTTATAGCAAGACTTTGGGATATTGACTGGAAGATTGGAAAGAAAAAATAAAATGATTGGGACTAACATCATTTTAATAGAATCCAACCTGCCCCACCAAGATAAAAATAAAGGATGCCATCTTGTCATAGAATCTATTAAAGTGGTTTGCAAATGTTTAACATTGAGAGCTTCCGTCTCTTAAATTGAAGGAGTAAACCAGAGACCTAAATATTTGATTTTAGACGGACTCCAATGAAAGGAAGAGGCCAGAAAATCAGAATGAAAATAAAACTTATTAAGAGGAAGAATTTCACACTTATCTACATTAAGTTTATAACCCGATACCGCTGCAAAATTTGAAACTTTAGATAGAAAAGCTGGGATAGAAGTCTGAGTTTTGGAGATAAATAAAAGAATGGCATCTGCATAGGCAGAAAGCTTCAGTTGATTCTCACCATAAGGAAAACCAGTGAGATCATTATTCAATCGGATCTTTGTCAAAAATGGCTCTAATGCAAGAATAAAAAGAAGAGGAGAAAGAGGACACCCTTGACGAACACCTCGAAAAAGAGGAAAAGAAGAAGACACAAGACCGTTAGCAAAAATAAAGGATCTAGGAAAAGAATATAATAATGAAATATAAGAAAGAAATTTTGGGCCAAAACCAAACCAAGTAAGAGTAGAAAAAATAAATGTCCAATCGAAGGCTTTTTCAGCATCTAATGCGATAGCAGCTAATTATTGATTATTAGCATGAGATTTACTAAGAACATTAAAGAAAAGATGACTATTATCCGAAAGATGACGTCCCTTGATGAAACCACATTGTTATTTACCAATTAGTTGGGGTAGAATTTTATCTAAACGTAGTGCTAACATTTTTGCAAATATCTTGTAACCGAGATTGATCAAGGAAATATCAGCCTGATTCATGTACGGGCCGTTTTGCGTGGCCCTAATAGCGAATCATAGCAACTCGCTATTGAGGACACGCAAAACGGCATTCATGTAGGAATTGCTAAATCAATAGCGATTCCTACATGTTCTCTATTTGCGAGTAGCAATTTGCTACTCGCAAAAAAAGGAATAACTCCCCATTCCTTCCTATGGGCCAAAAGGCCCATAGGAAGGAATGGGGAGTATCCCTCATTTGCGAGTAGCAATTTGCTACTCGCAAATCAGATAGCGATTTTAAGGGTGCCAGGGGTGTCCAAAGGACACCCTGTAGCACCCCTAAAATGCACAATTGAACAGGTGTTGCGCACACACATGTCCAAAGGACATGTGTGTGTGCAACATGCAACTTAGAAAAATGCTTTTAAAAGCATTTTTCTGAGTTTTTGCTATTTACCGAGAGGTCTGACCTCTCGGTAAATAGCGGCCCAAAAGTGCTAAATCGCAATTTTTTATTGTGTCATGAATAGCATTTGAGGAATCTCTATTAGAGATTCCTTAAATGCCATTCCTCGCAAATATGCGAATTCTTAAATAGCGATTTTTGCATTTGGGATGATGAATACCAAATGCAAAAATCGCACTCGCAAAGGGCCAGATTCTCAGAATCTGGCCCTTTTGCGAGCGCTTTTAGCTACATGAATCAGGCTGTAAGTCTGTAATTTTTAGATAAGGTATGATCCTTGTCATCTTTGAGAAGACAAATCAAAGCTTCCTGAAAGGAGCCTTCGGACTTCTGAGAGGCTATAAAAAATGAAAATAACTGATTAAGTTTAGGAACAAGTAAATTGGAGAAATGAGAATAAAATTCTATTGAGAACCCATCTGGGTTCTGCTTTGCCCTTTTTAAGACCTTGAATGGCTTCCAAAATGTCTTTAGGGTGAATATCCTTGTCTAAAGAGGAAAAATCTACATCAGATAACGAGGGGGAGGGAATGGAGGACAAGAATTGATCAATGTCAGTGGACAAGAGAGGGGATTCCGGGGTATAGAGATTCTGATAGAAATTGGTAAATTCAGCCAAAATATCCTCATCTTTGTGAAGAGTAGTATTGGAAGAGGAAACTATTAATTCAATCTTCATTCGTTCCTTTTTAACTTTGAGATATTTAGCAATCATGTTTCCAGCTTTATTTTGTGTAGAGTAATATTTGGTGCTAGATTTAAGCAAAAATAAATTGGCAGAATTAGTAGATAATTTATTGAAAGAGAGTTTATCGGTAATGATCTTAGTGAGATCAGATTGAGATTTAGTCGAATAATAAGAGTTTTCTAACTGTTTAATTTGGGAAGTTAGCGAGGTTCAAGATTGATTAGCTAGATGTTTTTTTTGGCAACGTAGGAAATAATGAAATCTCTAGAAGCAGCTTTAAAAGTGTCCCAAATTAATTGAGGTGACGACTGAGGAGATTCATTGTCTGCAAAAATGTGGGATGCAAAGTCACGGAAAGCAGTTGTAAATGTCTTGTCTAAAAGAAGGGAATTATTGAACCTCCATCTCCTAGTTCCCTTAACAGGGTGGAGTAAGTCAAGATGCAAGGAGACTGGAGCATGGTCAGAGATTAAAATGGAACCTAAGTCCGAGTGAGTGATGTGTTGGGTCAGAGCTTTGGAGATAGAAAGATAGTCTATCCGTAATTGGGAAGAAAGAACAGGTGAAAAATATGTATATTCTTGTAATATAGGATTGCAAAGGCTCCAGGAGTCAACAAGAGACCTTTGAGATATAGTGGAGGTGAATTGAGTATGGACTTGAGAAGGAGAAAAACGGGAATTAGATTTCCTATCCAGAAACGGATCCATAATCATATTACAATCCCCACCTAAAATAAAGTAATCGTCCATGTATTGCATCGTTGAAGAAAGAATTTTAGGCCAAAACAATTTATCTTGCACAGTGGGAGCATATAAATTAAAAATAGTTAAAGGAATTTTGTTAACCAACAACGATACAACAACCCACCTACCCGCCGTGTCATTATCTTGATTGATAAGCTGAATGTTCAATCGCTTATGACAAAGAATTGCAACACCATTAAGTTTCCCCGAACCAGGAGATGCAAAAACATGGCCTACCCAATTACGACGTAATTTAGAAACTTCAACATCTTTGATATGAATTTCTTGTAATAACACTATGTCCCCTTTCAAATGAGCTAAATGAGAGAGAGCACGTTGCCTTTTAATGGGAGACCCCAAACCTTTAACATTCCAAGAAATTATGTAACTGACATTTAAAACTCTAGGAAATGTCTAGAAATATGAAAAATAACCAACATTAGCATGAGAAACCAGCAAAAATGCAACTTGAACAAATGCAAGTAATATATCATAATAGTAAAAGAGGAGGAAGAAGAAGTAAAGAAGATAAAATCGTGAAAGCCAAGAAAATATGTAGAATAAAATAAGAGACGAGTAGAAGATAAAAAAGGACAAAAGAGCTGAGAAAAGGGAGAGGAGACAAAAGAGAACAGAGAAGAGGGAGAGATAAAACAGAAGAGGGAAAACCGAAAAATAGTCAATGAAGAAATACTGAACAAAAGACATACCACAGGAAAACAAGAAAAACAGGGATGGTGGAACCACATGAGGGAGATGAAACGTTGAACGGAAGACTCCAGGACGAGACGGCGAGGAGGGAGACAACCCCCAGGAAGAAATGAAGGAGATAAAAACGATGAAGGACCACAAATTGCCACCTAAAAAATAGGAAAGAAAGAAAAAGTAATTGACACAGAAACATATCGAGAAGGTAGAAAATACACAAACTGTCATATAATACCTGAACATAAAAGGGTATACAATATCAATAATCACAAAAGGAAAGAGACAAAATATGAAGACGGACAAAACAAGTAACAAACAATATCAAATTATGAAGCATAAGTCTTCATGGTCGAGGTATGTCCGTGGATTCCATTCTGCAGCTGTTCAGGAATTGTTGGAGGAGTGCAGGATCTTCATAATTGGTAGTTTTGTTATTGTAAGTCACTTTAAAAAGGCAAGGGTGGAACAGGCCATATCTAGCATTCAGATTGCGTAACGCAGGTCTCATTTCCAAGAATTTGTTCCGGCGTTCTGCAGTGGTCTTGGCATAGTCCTGAGCAAAAAAAAGAGTAGAACCATTCCAAATAATCTTTCCACGTTGTTTAGCAGCTTGGAAAACTCTAAGTAACTCAGTGTATTCAAGAAAATACAAAATGACTCCTCTAGGTTTGGTAGAAGACGATGAAGAGTGTGAACTTGGACCAAGTCGGTGTGCACGCTGAATATTCAAAGCTGGAGAGTCAGGAAGACCCAGAAGGGTTGATAAGAAAGTTCGAAAAAAGGAAATCGGAGTAGGGCCCTCAAGACCTTCAGCCAAGCCATAAATGTGTAAATTATTACGCCTGTTGCGATGTTCCAAATTTTCAATCTTCTGTTTAAGTTGTACTATCTCTCTGGACATGAGCGGAACTTGGTTGGTGATACCTTGAACAAGATCAATACGACTTTCCAATTCCCCTACTCTCTGCTCGGTGAGTGACCAGTTGGTCTCCAGATTATGTAAACGAACATTAGTTTCCTCCATGTGAGGCTTGAGAGCACGAAGTTCTTCAAGAATAAGTTCCATAGAAATCAAGGAAGACGAGTTAGTAGGAGATGGAGGATTTACTTTCACTCGTTTGCCTCGTAAAGTTGTCGAAGCTGTCGAAGCAGCTTGGAATTTGAGCGAGAAACAGGAGGAGCAGACCCCATAGAACCCGTAGAATCAGTAATATGCTCTTCTCTGGAGTCTTGCAAGACGTTGAAAGGGTAAAATCTTTCAAAACCGCTTCGTTGGATTGAAGAGGCCCATTACGGTTGTTGCGCAACTTTGCCATGATAACAATCAGGAGGAAAACCACCCCCTAAAAGAGCAAATAGACCACGCAGGCTCCAATTGACTTGAGCAGGTTGAGGAAACAATAATGCGTGTAAGACTAGTAGATAGCAACCCAATTAAGCAGAACTAGCAGAGAAAGAGTTAAAAAGGAGGTCAAAAACAGAGGAAAAACGATGGCATGGCAAGAAAAGAAGGTTTCGTGTGAGGAAAAATCATCTCACAGCGATTCAAGCAGGAAAACGAAGGAGCGCCGAAAAGCAAAATGGCCGCGACGCTGCAATGAAGCGCGACAGCAAAAACATTAAAATAAAGACACTAGCCTCATCTTGTGGCTTAGTCTTTGCGGCATTAGAAGCAGTGTTGGTTCCGACGTTGGTATCGTGCAAAATCCGGGTTCAAAACGAAAAATTGCTTCCTGGAATCGCCTCGGTCCCTCACGTCTCGGCGGAGCTCACGAGAACTGCAGCCATCTCCTGAGGCTCCGAAGCCACGCCCCAACTGTATCAAGTCCTTAGTATTGGTGCATTCTTGATGAGTCCTGGAGTCCCTCATTCTGAGTTGATGTATGTATTAACCCTCTTTACACTGACTATTTTACTGTGACAATATACAGAATTTTTCATACTGAAAACCTTGAGTAAATGTTTTATGTTCCTATAATTTTCACTTCCTTCAACAATGTGATGTTTATGATGTGTTGTAACCAAACATGGCCCGATACCCACGGCACGGAGTAATGTCTTGTCATTGCTTTGTTTGGGTTGTGGAGAGGCGTGGTACAGACTGTATGTCTTTGGGTCCTATCAGTATCGAAGGGGTCTGAAGCCACGGTCAGGGTAGCTAGATCAGCTCCACAGGCTCAGCCTTTGTGTGCCATAGGTCAGGGTTTCTCCCTCCTTTTCTTATCGCTCCCGGTGACTGCTACAGTCGTGAGTCCTCACCTCCCTGCCTCATAGATATTGTTATCTTCGGCTCCAGATTTTAACTCCGTATTACTCCTGCTCCGGTCTTACTTCTCCCATAACTCTGTACCCCTGTTGCAACCACTGGCGTAACGAAAATTGAGGGGGCCTCCCTGCAAGGTATGTAGAGGGGCCCCCTCCCGGCTCAATTAGGAGCTCTCCGGACAGAGTGCAGTGCCGAGGGGGCCCCCTGGAGCTTCGGCCCCCCCCCGGATCGTGTGGGCTGCGGGGGCCTGTGTTACGCCCCTGGTTGCAACTGAGCTCTGCGCTCATCTCCCGCATTCTCTGTTTTGTGTCACTGCTCGGTAGACTCAGTACGTTTCTGTTGTGGCAGGTGTCAATACAACTCAATGCATTTATTCGGTTTATAGCAAGGTAAACCATAAACGCATCATATCATTACATCAAAATGTAACATTTTAGCTCAATATAAGCCAAAAGAAATTCATAATAACAATTTTAATATAATAGTTAAAATAGATCACATTAAAAGTAATAAAAATACTATACATAGCTCATTAGAAAAATGATTAGATAAAACCCAATATCACTCTCTTCCAGCAGAACTATAACAAAAGTATATTCACATGGTCATCTCATTTCTGAGTGGAAACAGTATAACCACTAAATCGTTTCAGTTTCTATGCTAGACAAGATTTTCCTAGTGCACAGTACCTCTGTAAGAAACATTGCTACATGATAACATACTGTCTCACCCTTTAGTTCATATAAGTAATGTAAAGCCTCACAGGGATTGTCGATATTTTCTTTTAGAAAAAGGGGTTTAAGTTATTTCCTTCTATGCGCCAAATAAAAACTAAAAAAAATACTGTGTGTTGAGTCGACTATTCGGAAAAGTCGTTACGGGCATTTTTGAATCAGTGGACCCCATCCTTCCAACTTTAGGAATGATACCAGATGATGGATAATATAGAATCTATGGTAGGTATTTTGTGTTAAATTAATATACTGTTGGCAGCCTTGTTTATCATTCAATGCCACATATCTTACGACAGTTCCGGTATTTTTACCCAACAAGTCCCTGAACAAGATCCTTAAGATTTTTTTATTTGTTTATTGGCATTTCCAAAGTTATTATACACACTGTACAGGATATATGTTTTTACAATCTCAAACTTTCATTTACGCTTTTTACATTCCAAACTTCAATCCTGTATTCACATCAGGGGTACAGTACTCTACTTCATTTTTACTCAGCTTCCAATATTTTGCACTTTTTTTTACATAGCAACTCTGTTTTTCCCCATGGAGCTGGTGTGCACATTTTTAGTAAACATCACGTTTCCCCATGTCACCCTCCTTCTGCGCTCGTGTTCATGCATTACCATTTTTGGTCAGTGACTGTTGTGAACTCAACTAAAAACTATCTGCCACACACATAGACATAAGGAATTACGATTCCTAAATAGTGATTTTTAAGGAATCGCTATTTAGGAATCGCAATTCGTTATGCATGTAGGAATCGAAAAATAAATTGCTATTCACAAACATTAGCTAATAACGATTCGCAAATTGCTA
The DNA here is from genome assembly GCF_964261635.1 of Lissotriton helveticus. Lineage (NCBI taxonomy): Eukaryota > Metazoa > Chordata > Amphibia > Caudata > Salamandridae > Lissotriton > Lissotriton helveticus. The sequence continues at coordinate 1,101,686,732 of NC_136068.1, read as the reverse complement.
TTAGGTAATGTCACTCCATTTATTCCTAAGGGCCTATAGGCCCATATGAAAGAATGGGAATTGCATTCGCAAAGTGCGATTACCAAATTGGTAATCGCAAATTGCACATGCAATTGGGTGTCAGGGGGTCTAAGGCCCCCCTGATGCACCCCCCAAAAAGGTAAGTGTGCATGTGTGTGCGCCACGTGTCACTTTGAAAAATGCATTTTTGAGCATTTTTCAAAGAATTTGCAAATTACCATCAACTTGAACTTGATGGTAATTAGCATTTCCTAAATGCACAGTTTGCATTTAGGAAAGGCTTGATGCATCGCCTTTAGTGAAGCGCAATAGATTGCGATTCCCTAAATTGCGAATTCAAAGCCTTACATGCATCGGAAAAGGCCTTTTTCCGGTTGCAAACGGACTGATTCTGCGAATCAGCCTGTTTGTGACCGGAAAAAAGCTTGAAGCATGTGGCCCTTTGTGCCCTGCAACTTCTGCCTATCCTGCTTCCCCATGTGATCAGTGAATCAGTGCTGCAGGGGGTCTGGCTGTGCATGCGGGATCTGCACTCGATGCGCAGTATTTGCTGTGCTAGACTCTATGGCAGTCGCACGGGGTCCTAGGTTTGGGGTACCCGTCATTGTGTGTCGTACCCTGTATGAGTTTTGCGTGTCTGGCTGGGCTCCTTCTCTCTCCTTTATACTGGCTCATAAGTTCTGCTGGGGGCTCCATATTTCCCTCATTTTCTGCCTCGTCATTTTCAAGGTCTAGGGTGTCCCAGGCTCTCACCGGCTCCTTCCATTGGTCAGCTATTGACATCTTGAACCCCCCTCAATTCCTCTCTAAGGAGTGCCCTTGTCTCTGCTTCCGCCCATTTTGTGAGATCCCTGGGTCTTTTCCGTCGGTCTCCACCCGGTTGTCTCCGTGGGTGGTTGCCTTCTCCCATCGCTTTCCGGTTTTATATGCTTCAAACCAGTCCCAGGCCATTTTGGGGTCTTCGCAAAAATGAGATTGTCGATCGAGTGATATGTGTAGGCGGGCACGGGGCATCAATGAATATTGGAGCCCTTCATCCTTTAGGGCTTTCTTTTCCTTTAGGGAGGACTTTCTTCGTCTTTGCACTTTGCGAGTGTAGTCCAGAAAGGAGACCTTACTATTTTGCACAGTGATCTGATCTCGCTTTCTACAGGAGCAGGTCTCTATCTTTATAGAGCAACAACCTGGCTACTACTGAGCGTGGGGGTTGGCCTGGGCCGGAGGCCTCCCAGGGAACAGATGCGCTCTCTCCAAAGTGTAAAATGTGGATGATCCTTCAGGTGCAACTGCCGTCTGGAGCCAGCTCTCCTGTTAGCCAATCATGTCTCCATCTTCTACTTTTTCCGGCAGGCGTTCCACACAAACATTGTTAAGCCTGTTGCGGCCTTCTGCATCCTCCACTCTGTTTTTAAGCCATGTCTACTCTGGTCGTGAGGTAAATGTAAATGTCGGAATTTGTAAAGCGCACAGCTACCTCCACCGGAGGTGTCCCGGCGCTGTCCGTATACCGCTTAGGAACCCTTCCTGGCTTTCCTGGGAAATGTCGACTTCTGGGCACCCCCCAGGTGCAGCCAGGCATCCCAGCGCTTTTGGGGCCGTTGTGGAGACTAAGCAAGCTATTGCCCAGAGTTGCAGCGTGGGACCCATGATCAGAACAGGCACTGATGCGAGAATATCCAGTCAGGGGAATTAATGAGCCGGAGACCTGCGGAGGCGGGAAGCGAACCCGGGTCCCTGGCCAGAGCTCTGCATCAAGGTCTGCCTGCTCTAACCATTGAGCCACACTTCTCCACTTGTGGTCCAGAACTTGATGCGACGTCACCGTTTGCGCGGGGCCAGGGTCGCTATTGTTTCTGCCGATAATTTTCGGTGTTCAGTACGGCGAAGCCCCACTCCCACAGAGACAGTGCTGATGTCTTGGTGAAGAGTGGCCTTTGTGTCTGCTATAACCTCCAGGATCTTGGCCAGCTGTTGGTGGGTGGGGTTGAATGTTCCGTTGTTGTGGGGCCAGGGTTTCCTCTTCCTGTGCCCGTGGGGGCTCCCACTGACTTGGTCCGAGGCTTGCCCATAGTGTTGTGTGTCTCCTCATCAGTTAGGGAGGCCCTGACTGGCCTTTGCATGAGGTTTGCTGGTCTGTAGCCTCCACCTCAATCGGTGTGGGCCTGTGTTTTCTGGTTCTCACACTGTTTTTGGCCTTGCCATGTGGTCCGGCTCAGTGCTTGTGCTAAGCCGCGCTCTCCTGTTCTGAACACTCCCAATGGCGCTGGGCGGCCCCCCGCTATCTTCCTCTTTTAGTTTAGGCAATGCCTTGCCTTCACGCCAAGCAGTTCTCTTTGCCTTGAGCTATGCACCCGGCTCCGCCCTTGTGGGGCCTACTAGGCCGCACTTACATTAAGACGTCTTATCAATCACTCGGGATAAAGCCTCCACCATGTCTACATGCACAGCTCAGGCTCTCCAGTGCTTCACCTGCAATCTTTCCTCTGTGCTTGAGGTCTGCATCGTTCATCTGTTGCGACACCTCTCTGCTTGCCACACCTCTGTGTTAGCTGGTGCAGGATCCTCGGTCAGGCACTCTGCATTCTCCCAGGCCGGCCCCTCGCTTCTGTCGTCTGTTCAGTGGTGCCCCCGCTTACTGCCTTCAGAGTCTTTTTATTTCCCACTTGCCTGAGTTTGTCGCTGTTGTGCCCCGCCTCATGCACACCTCTCACGCGCTTACCGATCCTGCTGGGCCCAGCATCTATGTTCTACCCCATCTATTCCCAGGGTCTGCACTGGGTTGCTTCTCTCACTGGATGTTCGGGGCCAGCAGCTGCGAGTATCGCTGTATGCCTACATCGCTATCAGCGAGCAGTGCAAGTAGTCAACGCAGTCACTGGGCTCGCTCCTTCACGTGTAACGGGGCATTGGCCTCCGCACGGCATGCTGGGATGTTGCTTTCACCTGCTGCACTGGTCCCTCCATCATGATTGGCTGCCCCGGGACACCAAAGGTGGCCACCTACGAGGGCGGCCACCCTTAGTGCCATAGGATGGCACAGACCCTGAGCGGTCTAGTGGTTGGGGGGGATCAGTGGTCCCCCCTGATGTCACTTCCTGTCTCTGGGGGGAGGGGTGACTATATAGCCCAGGGGGCGAGGGCCAAGCGCCCTCTTGGTTCGTTGGCCGCTGCTGCTCGCGCTGACCCTCGCCCCCCGGCCTGGACCCTGAGCGGGTGTCTGCCCGTTGCCTTTTTGGTATAAGGTGAGGAGGGACGTGGTGGGTAATGTTGCAGGGTTATGGGGGTTGGTTTTCGTTGCTCTAATGGGAGTGCGGGGTCCGTTCTGCGGGGCCAGGGGGGTGCTCTCATGTGTCGGGATCTCTGCCCCAGGCCGCCCTGCTGCGCCGCGTTGCTTCTCTTGTGGGGGGGGGGGGGGCTGTGCTGAGGGAGACGAGGTACGCTGCTGGGGCAGCTGGTTTTTATTTCTCGCGTGGGGAGGGGGGGCGGGGTTTCCTGGGGGCCATGCCAGTGTCACAAGCGAGCGGGAGGCTCTCCCTCGCCCATGATTCCGTGTTCATCTCCCCCTCGGTGAGCGACCTTTTTTATGGCACGCAGCATTCTTCTGTTCTCACCGGGTATTCTTCTGGGGCAGGGTGGCGCTGCAGGCGAGGGGGGCTCTCCTTGTCTGCGCTCTGCCGGCGCTGGTCCAGGGCCTTCGTGTGTCAGGGATCTCTCTGGTCCCGTGATCGGGTGTGTGGGTCCTTGGGGTCGAGTGTTGTTTTGGGGAGGGGGAGTGTTTGGTGCGAGTTTTCACACGCCGTGGACTCACCTGGCTCCGGTTGGTGGCTGGCGGGTGTCCCGGGAGGGGGGGGCCTGCACGTCTCCCGGAGCAGCCCGCCCTCTCCCGGCGGAGTGAGCATCTGTCCCGGAGCCCGTTGCTCCGGCCTGCGGGCTGGTCGATGTGTTGGACATCCTCGGGGGACACGCCGCGGCTGTGGACGCCCAGTGTCCGGCTCTCGGGGAACTTCCTCACTTTGCTTGTTTCATGGGGGAGGGGGGCTTTGCTTCCTTGTGGAGCGGCGTGCACTCGCCCTGTGCAGCGCGCCCTCCAGTGGGGCTGCACGTATGCCACGCTTGTCCTCGGGTTTGGGGCCCACGTGGGACAGGGGGTGGGGGCTGCCATTGTCGGGGCTCCCTTCGGGCGAGTCTCTTGTGGGCGATGCGGGTTTCGGGCTCCGGACAGTGTCGGTCCTCGTGGCTTGGGCTCGGGGGAGGAGTTTCATGTTCACCACATGGCCGCCGTCTTTTGCTTGTCGCGCAGCAGGTTGATCACTGGCCCACCACCTCCGTCTGTCTCATCCTCCCCCCCCCCGCCCGCTGCGGTTTGCGCGGCGGCGGGGAGGGGATTTATTCCTTGGGTTTCTTGTTACGGGTGCACCTCCCAGAGGAAGCAAGCTCACGTTTATTCTATTGTAGTATTTAGAGGGGTACAGCGAGTTTAGACATGCATGGGACTTGAGATGCATCGGGGCATCGATGATGCGGGTGGTGGGGTGTGGGGTTTTTGACGTTTTGTTTTGTCTTCCTGCAGGACAGCTGGTTGAGAAGAGCGGCACTCAAATTAGGGGTTGGAGGCATTGATGATGCATACGTGGGGTCAAGAATATTCTGGTTTTAGGAGTGAGGGGGGGCCTTGGGGGAATTTCATTTGTTTGTTTTGTCTTACTTCAGGGCTGCTGCAACAGAGGATGTCGACGCATGATATATAGCACACACACAATGTGGCTCAGGAATTGCGATGTATTAATTCAAACAAGCTAGCGTGTTATTAAACGTAGTTTTACATTGGTCATTGCCAAAAAAGTGGGGAGTTGGCGTAAACATATATGCTCCTGTGGAGTTGATACTACCTGTGGAGTTGATACTACACTTACCATATTTACGCATGCAAGCCATTTCTACAGTGGCCAGCGCGGCCTACCACACTCAGCAACTCGAATCTCCCTTTGCTTCCCCAATCTTTCTTTGTGTTTTTACCCATACCACTGTAAACACGTACCCATGGGGGCTCTTAATCTAGCGGATGGTACGTTGGCAATTTTTACTTTTAGCTGCAGTTATCAACCAACTGTTCAGGTTGACATGGGACCTCCTCACCCGCATGTAATTTTATCCGCAATTGATATATGGCTGTAAGATACATAGAGTAACCACTTGGGGACTGACAATGTCAAGATTAAAAAGCATTCTTTATTGGTGACATGAGAGGGCTATAGTACTCTTTTCTACATGTGTCTGCCACTACACATGTAAGACGGCGGAAGCGTCTATTTGTAGTGTTATTTCATGACTTAGCGTTTATTGGTACTAGGGAGAGCTCCTTAAACTGGGCAACACATTGCTGCTGTACCCTTTGTTAACATTATTTCCAGTGGTCATTTGCTCATTGAGATTAGTATTGCTGTTTAGGAGATCATGGAATGCTTCACCGTGTTTTAGTTGGTTTTATTAAATGAATAGGCAGTAGGCATGCCTTGGGATCCTTTGCATATGGGGAAGGGTCGGGTCATTTATACGAGTACATGTCGAAGGTAACTCAACACCATGGGGTTTCTCGAGCACGGCCAGCGGGCTTGGATGTCTTTTGTCTCTTTCCATGCAGGTATCGGTCAGAGGAGGACGTCGTGGATCACTGCATGGCAGCCATCTAAGCGACCTGTGTTGTGGTTTGGCACGTTTACAAAGTAGTAAATTGATGGTGGGGCATGTATGTTGTAATTTACTTAACGTCATTGTCCATCATGGCGTGTAAGGTCCACACAAAACTCTGTCTAGGTGGGGTGTATATAGCATATCCTATGAATTCTTCGCTAATATCTGTTGTCTATTAGCATCATTGATCAGTATGAGCGTATTCCTGGTGTTTCGGAATTAGTGTCTTCATCCATCATTCCTGGCATAATAGGCTGGTGGGAGGGGAACCATGCTAGCAAGGAATCAAAGTTAACCAGAACATTGCGGGTATACCAGGAGGAATTGGGCTCTGCATGAGGATACTATTTCATGAACTCTTAACACCTTGGAGCCGAACTCTCGGGGAGCGAGAATAGATTTAGTCACTCAGTTAAACGTGGAATGACTGACCCAAGCTCCAAGCTAGAGGCCCGCTACAGAGTAGAAGGGGTAATCGTTTTCGAGGTGATAGGAACCTTGTTGCGGGCCTCTGCAGTTCTATGAGCCTGGCGTGGGAGCACGGACTTTGCCTGATGGGGGTCAGAACGCGTCTCAAGGGGGACTGAACCGACACTTCCATAGGTGTTCTCAGTACATTGCTACACAAAGTTACATGAAGAAAGTTTCTACAAGAGCTGATAGTTTAGAAGTCAGCACTTGGCATTACAAGAGGAGAATGGATCTTGGGTGCCTATTACAGTAGCGTATATTAGTACAAGTGAGGTACATTCTAGGCAGTCAGTCTGACGTAATATTCAACGTTATTTAAGCATTGGGGCAACTCGTGCAAACTTCGGATCAAACCAAACGGTTAGAGGTAGCAATGTTGTGTCACCAGAAGATGGTGATGGGCGCATGCGACAACAGAGGACCCACTCAGTTAGAGGGTTAATACTGCAAGCATGGGCAGCCTCTCTTGGCATCAGAACACTTGGGTAGACACCTGCAGAGCCAAGGAGAGGAGTGTTTCGTTTATGAATGGACCTTATTCAATTATTAAGAGAGGACATCTTATTGTGGAAGGGTGCAGGTAATGCTGACCAATTAGTGCTCGTAACCACATCTGGCCTGGGTAGCGTGTGGGGCATTGAGGGCCATGTTTCAGTGCAGAGAATGCAAGTGTGGATCGGGGGGGGGGTGGCAATTTAATCAATGTTTTCTGTCTCTATGCAGGAACCGCGCACGAGAGCCCGCCCCACCCACATGGGTGCCACCTGAAGTATCAACAGGTATAAGGGTCATAACACACTGGGGACTGTGTTAGGGTCTGGGATTCCCATGCTCTCCCCAGTTGTCATCACTGTACGGGGGTCGCGTGCTTGTTTCACTCATGGAAGTAATACATGGATAGTAAACTGGGAGCAGGGACTTATTAGGCAGCCCTGTGCAGAATTGGATGTCCTCTCTTACTTGGGTCTGGGCTATGTGTTTACGGTACAATAAGTGGGGTGTTCGCATGCATTTAATGCGAAAGCAAATGGCAAATGTGTTTTCAGCTCAACAACGGGTTGATTTGGGCATATAATGCATCTCTTTTGCATTAAGGGGTTGTTGTGCCGTTTGTTCTCTAATAATTTATTAGTAGTTTGAACATACGAGGCCCCATCCACTGGGGGACGGGAGGGGGCTCTGATACCTGTAGCACATCGATAAACCCTTGTTGGGACCACTTCCTTGGCACAGGCTGATCAGTTCAGGATGGTGGAATTTTGTTTATTCCCCGATACCCACAGTAATGTTTTAACAACATTAGGATTTGACCAAACAGCAACAAAGTCTTATTTTCCTGTCGGGCTACAGCTCCTAGGTGAATGGTCAAGTAACCTCATGGGTAGAACGGTAGACGACTGGGCGGGTCCGCATTGTGGGTACATGGAGGACTTCTCTTAAAATCTCCGGTCTCACGGGGCCAGGTAGTTCTGACTGACTGTAATTTTGTGATACTCTGTTCCATTTGAGCTACGCAGTCTCATTCAAGACCAGGCACTTTTACACCCAAGTTTTCGTGCATAGGTTACTGTCTCACATGCACACTCCAAGCTATGGAATGTCTGACAAAAGCAGCCTGATCCTTGGTCTCACTAGAATGCTTGCGGGTCTGAGGGGCGCAATGCTGACATTGGGTCTCCCTCATCTTCAATGTTGTGTGCTAGCAAGAAAGTGTTTTTCTTAGTCCTTCAATGTCACTCATCGTGCACTGTAATATGAAACGTCACTCATAGCAGTTTTACGCGTGTAGTTCTGAAAGGGGTGGCTAGTTCGTGGTTGGCTGTGCAAGAAAGCTTTAACTGTGGCTTCCTCATCTTGGGCAACTAAGCTATTCGACTGTGGTAGTGAAGTGCTCCTTTTGTAAATTACAGGGATGCAGTTGGCACAGCGGCTATATACCAGGCACTATGCAGCACTTTACCTGAACTAGCTGGATAGCCCTGCAGAATAGTGGGCCGGTTTAGGCCTCACATTAACCGCTGCATCTTGGCCCACGCTGAGACAATCACCAGTTGTACCACAGCATCACCAGTTTCCTTTACTCTGGCCCTTGGGCACCATGGGGATGCATTATCCGGTTGCACAACATTTTGGGCCTGCATTAGCCACTCACACACCTCCTCCAGTCTGATCCCACTAAGACCTCTCAGCTCGGCAACCACTTTGGATCGGGCTGATACAGTATGCCTCCAACTTGTAAATCATGGGTCACATGTTGGCACTTAGTTGGCCATGTAAGCGTCTGGTTTGGCTGGTTTTACGTGAAGGGTTTGTTAGGGGCCAGGAAATTTTAACGGCAAAAAGTCAACAACAGGGGTTATCACGCAGTGGAGGGCCCGTGGCTAGGTGTTCGGGTAAGCTTTCACCTAGATAGTATCTACTGGGTTGTTTCAGGTACTTAAGTGAGGATTCCTTTGGCAGCGTGCACATGCCAGGAAGTAAGAACGAGGAGGGATTAATTCTCTTAGTTGCACAACTTATATATACAGTTGTATAGGCGACTTGTTACAAGCTTCATAGGGTCCTTTGAAGGCCAGGCACAGGGGGACGTCTGGTACAAGTGTCAAACATGAGATCCTCTACACAGTGTTTTAAGCCGACACCAGAACGCAGTTGGCAGGCATAGTTGAGAGGTGATGGTTTTACAATTAGGTTCTCATGGGTTTGGAAGTTAAGTGTCTTTCCAGTGAGTCTAAACATGCGATGAGTTGGTTAGCCTACAGTAGGGTCGGCGTCAGGGGAGTGAGCCGCCTGGTGTGACCTTGATGGTGAATATGTCCCCAGTAGGTATAAGTAAGGGTGGAAGGCCACTTGCTAGACAGGGGTCACCATGCCAGTGGCAGTGGTGTTGTTACCCAATAGGGGCTTGTTGGCTGCTGGTCAGCCAGCGGTACAGAATAGGAACAGTCTGGGGGATGGCACACTTGATGGACACCTGTAAGCACAGTTGGCAGTTAGTTGTGAGGTTCATGGACACCACTGTCACATTTCCCTGTCCGGAGGGCGGCAGAAGTGAGAAGGAAGTTTGGTTGTGTGCCAGCTTGGCGGTGCTGAGGAAGAGAGCAGACTTGTCCTTGCCCGAGCTGAAGGAGGCCTGTGATTGCAATTGTAATACAATAGGTCCTTGGCGCCAACGAGAAATGGATAGTGTCGCCCGACAACTTGGGAGTAGCCTGAAACATAGGAGAACTTGTTCATCAGGCTCGGGTTGCTACTTGCCAAAGGCACTGTGTGCTTTCATGTAGTCGGGGTTCATTTACCTGGTCGGAGGTTCCTGGGTTGATATAGCGGAAAGCACTAGGAGCAGCAGGTTGTAATAAAAGGAAGCTAGTAGGTGGGGGACTCTGGGGCGGCGGCGGCCACACCCAGAGCCATGGCGGAGTTACAGGGCGATCCAATGCAGAAAGGTACAGAGGTGTACCCTCTACAGGAGCACCGGTGGGTGCGAGAGCAGAATTATCCCCCAGGGAGATCCACGCTGTGATGGATCCTGGAGGACCGACGGCGCCCCGTTAGTCCTTCGGGCGGTTGTAGACCTGAGCAACCGGGGGTTGCCACAACGCTCCACCCCCCGAGGGGGGGGGCGTGAGCAAGGGGCGGAATAGAGATCCGCCGAGGGGAGGGGTTAGACCTTCCCCCGAAACTGACAACGCCCCCGCGGTTAACACCCCGGGGGGTTATGGCTCATCAGGTGGGCGGGTGGCGAGAGGCGGCCTGCTCTGGATCGACCCGTAAGATAACCCAACATGCGCATAATGTATATGCTAATAAAACTGCAACAACTTTCTCCATCAACTTGTGTTGTGTCGGTTATTGGTGGAGTGGTGTGTTGTATGAAGAAAGGTCTGGGGCTGGGCCGATATTGGCACTATGATTGGCTGCCCCGGGACACCAAAGGTGGCCACCTACGAGGGCGGCCACCCTTAGTGCCATAGGATGGCACAGACCCTGAGCGGTCTAGTGGTTGGGGGGATCAGTGGTCCCCCCTGATGTCACTTCCTGCCTCTGGGGGGAGGGGTGACTATATAGCCCAGGGGGCGAGGGCCAAGTGCCCTCTTTGTTCGTTGGCCGCTGCTGCTCGTGCTGACCCTCGCCCCCCGGCCTGGACCCTGAGTGGGTGTCTGCCCGTTGCCTTTTCCCTCCCTTCCGCTTACCCTGCTTTCGGGCAGTAAGTGGGGGGGGGGGTTGCTATTAATATTACTGTCTTTGTGTTGCAGGCGGAGTTACAGGGCGATCCAATGCAGAAAGGTACAGAGGGGTACCCTCTACAGGAGCACCGGTGGGTGCGAGAGCAGAATTATCCCCCAGGGAGATCCACGCTGTGATGGATCCTGGAGGACCGACGGCGCCCCGTTAGTCCTTCGGGCGGTTGTAGACCTGAGCAACCGGGGGTTGCCACACCGCTCCACCCCCCGAGGGGGGGGGGCGTGAGCAAGGGGCGGAATAGAGGTCCGCCGAGGGGAGGGGTTAGACCTTCCCCCGAAACTGACAACGCCCCCGCGGTTAACACCCCGGGGGTTATGGCTCATCGGGTGGGCGGGTCGCGAGAGGCGGCCTGCTCTGGATCGACCCGTAAGATAACCCAACATGCTCATAATGTATATGCTAATAAAACTGCAACAACTTTCTCCATCAACTTGTGTTGTGTCGGTTATTGGTGGAGTGGTGTGTTGTATGAAGAAAGGTCTGGGGCTGGGCCGATATTGGCACTATGTCCCTTGCTTTTCGATATCGCTTCCGCCGGCCAGGACAGACAGGCAGCCGCAATCTCCAGACCCACTCAGCCGGTTGCCGTCGGGGTGTCACGCATCCAGGTCTTTATCTCTCAGGCCTTGGGAGCACAACCGGGGCCTCGTCTTGTCTCTTTCGTCTGAGGTTCATGGCAGCTGCAGGTTCGCCTCCAGAGTGCTCAGGCACTGCCCTAGTTTCGGAGAGTCATTTGTCGCCACCCGGTTCAGCCCGGCCCTCGGGTTCCACAGGATAAATCATGGGCTGGATGCCGAGCTCCCAGCTCATGCGTCTGCCATGCTTCTCAGTCACGCCACGCCCCCATGTTCCTTAAGAAAAACCTAGTGGTACAGCTTGTCTTTTGCCCTTTAATAAGATGCAGATTCTGTAGTGACAGATGTATAATCTTGACTAGATGGGGATTTTGAAAACTCAGTACAATGCAGTCCCGTTCCAGTTTTTTTTTCTGAGTTTTCAATCCACCCCACTCTTCTCAACATCAAGATTTCCCTGAGGAGAATATCTGCCTCACGTTCCCGTTGAACTATCGAGTGGATTGCCTTGTTCTTAAGATCATCCTAAGATTTCTTTGCTGTAGATCTTATCCCAGGGATCCCCGTTAAGACCACAATGTATGGTGTAGACTCAGGTGGAAGAAGTAAAATGTCTTGGAGTACTGAATTTCTGAATCTTGTTATGTTAAAATTTCTTGTAAAGCGCACATACACCGATTGGTTTCTTGGCGCTGACTTCAGATATTGCTGGAGCCCATTGTATTTAGTTGCCTGCAGAATCTAGATATAAGCTTGGGTGAATAGCCAAGTCTTAAGAAGCCTTCTGAATCTAGAGAATTCAGTGCAGGTGCTGATGTCCAAGGGAAGAGTGTTCCAGAAGCTGGGTGCCAGTACTGCAAACCTGCAGCCACCTATTTGTTTCCGTTCATAGGAAGGAATGGTTCTGAGCGGAGCGCAAGCTCAGTGAAAGTATATATTTTTTAGCAAGTCTGGATATGAATTTTGGGCTAGCACCATGCAAGGCCTTTAAAAAAAGGCAACCAACTTTAAATGCACATCTTTATGGGATAGGAAACCAGTGTAACTTTCTCATAGTGGGGGAGATATGTTCCCATCTGGGTTGCATGAAATACCGGCCTGGCTGCCTGGTAGTGCACCATCTGCAGTCTTTTAGTGAGATATAGCGGGATGCCAAAGTATAGAGAATTGGCATAATCCAGGTGTGATATCACCATGGCCAGGATCACCTGGGTTAAAGCTTCCCGAGTAAGTAATCTCCTGATCTTCCTTATCTTCTTCAGCTGAAAGAAACAGGTTGAAGTTACTGCTCCTATCTGAGATTTCATAGTGAGATCACTATTGATGATCCCCCCAGACTTTTGGCTGAGGAAGAAGGAGTAGGGGGGGAGCCTAGTTCACTTGGCCAAAACTGTGTGTTCCAAGGGTTCAGGGGACCACCTATCAGAATCACTTCAGTTTTATATGGATTTAATTTGAACTGTTTTTTATTCATCCAGTCACGGATGTGCAGCATCGTTGCCTGGAATTCAGATATTGAGTCTGGTGAATTATCGATAGAGAACACCAGTTGCAGATCATCTGCAGAGTTATACGTGCACACCTTCCTGTTTTTCAGGGACCGAAGTAGGGGAAGAAGGTAAAGATTAAATAACTGGGGGACAATGAGGAGCCCTGAGGTATGCCACATGTCGTCGCCCTTTTTTGGTGCAGAAAACTGGGAAAGACGCACTGACTGGGTACGCTCCTCAAGAATTGACTCAATCCAGCTGGACGCCGCTCCTTTAAGGCCATCTGCCTTGACACGGTCGATCTGGATGCCATGATCGACTGTGTCAAATGCCGCAGACAGGTCCAGCAGCACCAAGGCCTGGGTGGAGCCCTTATTGGCTTCCTCTCTAAGCGTGTCCAGTACAGTAAGTATTACTGCCTCGGTTAAATGGGCTGGGCGAAACCCCGCTTGGTTTGGATCAAGGTAGTCAGACTGTTCAATAAAAACACAGAGGCATTTGGCCACATGAGATTCCAATATTTTGGCCTAGTAGGGTAGCAGGGAGATTGGCCCGTTAATTAGTCAAAATCCTAGGATCCTCGCCTGTTTTTTTGAGCAGGGGGACGACCGTTGTTTCTTTGAAAGGTCTCGGAACACAGCCCTGTGCTATGGAGTCATTAAGATGTGCCAAGGCGGATCCGGGAAGGTGGTGAAAACTTCTTTTAAGATATGGGGCAGGCAACTGTTAGTAAGTGATCCCGACTTTACTTTAGATAGAAGATTCAAAAAAGTCTGATTGTCTATTGCTGAGAACTGTTCAAGACAACAGAAGTTTTCCAGCATTGAGCATGAACCCTCAAGAGCATGGCAGAAAGGAATACTAGCTTTTATTGTAACAATTTTATCAATAACAAAATGCTTGGCAGGGTGCAGATTTTAATGTAACTCTGTTTGGGTTAGATAATTCGTTCACAATGGAAAATATGTATTTAAACCTGTTGGTAGAGCTCAGTATTTTTGAGGAGAAGTAAACAGCCTTAGCTGAAGAAATTGACTTTTTATACTCTTTCAGTTGGGTCAGATAGCTCTATTTTTTATCTAGAGAATAGTTCATTCTCCATTTCCTTTCGAATTGGCGAAGTGCTAGTTTTGGGTTTTTAAGTCAGCAGAGAACCATCTTTGTGCCTCATGGCTTCTTGCCGATTGTATTGTTCTGTCTCCTATTCGGTCCCTGTCTAGAGGATCTTTCCTTTGGGTAGATAGGGTTACCTTGCTGTTTCATGGAGTAATAATTAGAGGTAGTAATTGCATTCCCTTCTCTCAGAATGTTCTGGGTTCCTTTGGGGAGCCTGGTTCGAGACAACCACTTGTCTGATGGGACCTGTCATTATCCTTGTCATCTTTTCATATTGCCTAGCTGTTTTTCTGGTTTGAAGGTCTACTTGTTGTTCCAGTAGCTTCAGTGCCTTTTCCAAAGTATTCTCAAGATGGTCAAAAGTATTATTCACACCCTCTAGGGCCTACCTGACCATTGCTTCCACTCTTTTAATTTGTTCACTCAGGGCTTGAAAGCAGGAAGCACAATCCATTAAAGGGGCCCACATGATTTTAAAAATGTATTTGGCTCTCTTTTCTTTTTTGCTGGAGGGGGCTTGATGTTGATTCAGAAAGATTACTAATAGAGGAGGGTACTGCATTGGATGCACAAGGGTTCTGGTTTTATGGGAGCTCTTCTACAGTGTTCGTAGTTTCCAGTCTCCCTAGGTCGGGCACTTCTATCATAGCAAGTGCTTCTAGGCTTACCCGCTGAGTAAGCCTCAACCTTTCCTCTGCCTCAACTATCTCTTTATTAATCCTTGACTTGGCCACCATTAGGTAACTTGTGATGGTACTCGTAGTGACAGGGTTACCCTCCTTAGATCCTGTTTTAGTTGTTAATTTACTTTTGCCCATGAATTGAACTGCCAAAGGCTTTAGAGTTCAAAAAGACACACTTGCTTTCCAGGGTTCCAAAAGAAAGGAGGGTGGACCGCATCAAACAGGATTACTTTAGAAGCCATCCTAGAGTCATTGGATGATTATCCAACTACTCTAGAAGTCATTTTCACATCCTCAGACATCATCAAGCTCTTGAAGTCATCAGCAGAGTTTAGAAACTTGAGCTTGATGACTTGAGAATGACTTGAAAATGAGTATCTGATTACTTCACAAGGTGTGACTATTGCTGATGATTTGAGGATTACTTGAGAATGAGCATCTGATTACTTCACAAGGTGTTATATTCCTGATGATTTCAGAAGGATTTGAGAATGAGTATCTGATGACTTCACACGGTGTGACATTCCTGATGAAGGAGTACCCGTTCCTATCCCAATTACCGGTTCCTATCCCAATTACTTGTTCCTATCCTAATACCTGTTCCTATCCCAATTGAATACACCTGTCCTAAAAATGTTTTTACCACCTTCCTGTAAAGCGTTCTGATACCCTCACGGGTCTGGTTTGCGCTCTATAAAACGTTTTTGATTGGATTGATTTTTTTTTTTGCTACAACTATTGTTATCTAAAAGTCCATCTTGTTCCTCCAAGTGAGCTAAAACTACAGCTCCCAGAATGCATAGGTTTGGTTGTCAAAGGGAAGTTTAGGATTGAAGAAGACATGGAGCGGACGGAATCTTAATCAGGTCAATTAAGCAATTAAAGGTGGATGGGGGACAAAATATATGTGACTTTTAAAAATTATAAACAAACCAGGAAGGGTTTAGAGTTGTAATAGCATTATCGGCCCTACTTATGGACTGGTGTATTGTTAAAGTCTTGAACCACGATCTACGTCAGAGCCACTGGAATTATGTGGCAATGGAAGACCGAAGTATGCAGCTAGATTGATCGAATTATAGGACAAGAAAATGCAAATTATGAGGCATAACATGGCACAATCTGCAGCAGTATTGTATGGTTGTTTTAACAGCTTTGGGTCCTGTTTGGGCAAAGTTTAACAAACTTGTACCAGTTTACCACGTGCAATTAGTGATCCGCAAATGAAAGGTATCCCGTTAACCTTTGCGCAGGATCTGTCACTGTGTGGAGCTAAGCCGTCTCTTCAGTGACTTTTGATATGTTTGAGCTAGAAACATTGTGATTTGTTTGTGAAAGCTGCAGTTTATGCAGCAGATACATCTGGAAAACTCGCCAACCACAGAAGCACTTAACCCATTCCTCTTGTCTTGCCTCCAGGACATGTACTCATGATTTTGCTTTAAAAACAATAAAACTGTCATTAATAATAACTTTTTTTATCTAGTGCTGAATGCCGCACGTGCCATTTCCAAATACCTGTAAATGCCATGTGTTATTGTTGCCCAGTTTAAGCGAGCCTATGTACCTTCACATCACCGCACGTTTCAGCTGCGAATGTTCAACTCACTGAACCTTCTTTCCGGCTTAAAAAAATAAGAGTACCAGAATAAAGTGAACACTACAACTGGGCGTACTACTCCCACGTTTGATGTGCAATTTGAGAGCTATGAAAACCTAACACTTAATTATTTTTGCCACCTTTAGTTGGGGGTCTTATATTACTACCTTACTTGGGACTGCTTAATTCAGCGGCCACTGCTCTTTAGCAGTTAAAACTCAGAAGCTTCCGGCAGCAGGCTGTTCTCTGCAGCAGCGCCCGAACCCTTTCAGCTATCCTCTAGTTTAAATCTACCCCAAGTACAGTGGCTTCGCAGGGAAGTGTGCAACTAGATTGATCGAATTATAGGAAAGAAAATGGAAATTAACCCCATTAACAGCAAATAGCTAACTCTTTAAGAACAAAAAGCACTCCGGGCACTGTTTATTTATTCTGTAAAGCAGTTTCTAAATGTATTTTAATACGTTTCAGGCATCTGTTCATAACTGTTGTCACTTTCAGTCGTTTCCAAGCTCAATTACAAATTCATATATGGCTAATAAAAATGTTTTGTAAAAAAATAAAGCTCAAATCATGGTGTTTTCACATTGGTGTGTGAGTATGTGAATGGGTTGATTCGTGGGCTAATTGGGGGCCAACGGGGCCCAGTAAGAGGGCCACTTCAGAAGTTTGTAGACCTTGTGTTCTGGAGCACGTTTTAGTGTATCACAGACAGTTGCCTCTTTCTTCATAGGTCCTCGCTGATCTCCACATGACTAGTTACACATATAAACAAGCATTTGAAATACAATAGGTCTCGCAGTTACAAGAGTTTCAGCTATTGGCATTGTAGATAACAATGCCCTTTATTTTATTTGTGCGTTTCTATATAGCGCGGACTTTACCAGAAGGTGTCAGAGCGCTTCACAATAGGAACAGAACAGAACTGATACATGAGAACATTACAAGTGAACAAAATACAAAAGCTAACGTTACATTAAATGAAGCAAAAAAGACAATCGTGAGCCAACAAAATACAAGAGGTAGCAAACGGTGCATTACAAAAGTGACAATCGTGAACCAACAAAATACAAGAGGTAGAAACGGTGCATTACAAAAGTGACAATCGTGAACCAACAAAATAATGGAGGTAGCAAACGGTGCATTACAGGAGGAAAAAGTGACGTGTGCAGGTTATAAAAGCATACAAAGTAAACATAGAGATATAATACTGCAATATAAGGAGGGCACTCAAGCACAAGACCAAACATTACGTAGGCCATGGTGGCACTTGTTCAGGTATCGAAAATAAACAAATGTAAGAGGTAGAAAACAGTGTGTTACACGAGAAAGTGACGGGTGCCTGTTACACACGAGTACCAAACACAGGAAGAAAGATAATACTGCAATAACTGGCAGACTCTCAAACCACAAGAACACACTGGGAAGACACTTCCATAGTCATGTAAAGTAGATTATTCTATATTGGAAGGGCTTCCTTCAGAAAATAGAGAGGGCATGGATTACATTTGGAAGTGTCTTTGAAGGAGAGGTTAGTTTTGAAAACTTGGGAGGAGGTGGTGGTCCGGAGCTGCGGCGGAAGGGAGTTCCAGATTCTCACCGCGTTGCCTGAAAAGGATTGTGCCATCGTTCTTTCCTTCTTGAAAGTGGGAGGTTCAAGCAATCTATGTTTTTAAAACAAAAACAAGAATAAAAGGCACTGTTATTTGCAATGTCAATATCTCAAACTCGCGTAAATGCGAGAGCTATTGCATTGCAAATGTTTGTTAAAATGTGCATTCTTCCTCAATTTTATCGCTATTTACAACTTCGACATGCATTGACGCCCAGTATAACTAATCTTGACTCGCTCCCAGAGTTCAGCCCGATTGAGGCGAAGGTGTTCATGGGCGACCTTGGAGACAAAAAAGTATCGCGCATTTACCAGACCATGGTTGTACATTGCTCTTCCACTCTTCTTCGGCTGAAGGCGCACTGGGAGGCCGATGTGGGGCTGCTGGATGAAGATGACTGGCGGGAGGCGTTAGAATCCCCGAGGGGGGCAGCTATAGCAATGCGGTTTCGCCTCATACAGTTCAAGATTTTGCATAGGGCTTACTATACTCGAGAGCGTCTGTGGAGGGCAGGTCTGATTGAGTCCCCGGAATGTTTGAGATGTGGGGCGGAAGTGGGTACATTGCTCCACACGGTGTGGTCGTGTTCAAAACTAGCTGGTTTTTGGAGGGGTGTATGGGGCTGTCTGTCGGAGGTGTTGAGCTGGACCCTTCCCCGTACCCACCGCCTGGGCCTGCTGCACATCCTGGAGGGGGTTGGTGGTAATGCCTATAAGCGTCACCTGCTCCTCCTGGGACTGATGGTAGCCAAAAGAGACATGGCCCGAGCATGGAAGGAGGTGAGGCCCCCCCCCCTGGCTGCGTGGAAGGCAGGCTTAGATTTTTGTATGGGTCTGGAGAGGCCAATCTTTGAGGCGCGGGGTTGCCCTCGCAAACATTTCAAGATATGGAAGCGGTGGGCAGATTACAGAGGTTTGACACTGGATCCCCCGGAGGACCCGGAGGAAGACCTATAGCCCAGTCTGCTCCGGAGAAGTCCACTCCCACACTCACACTTGCTGCGCAAAGAAATACGGTACATGTGGCTCCCACACACATGCATAGGGTTAGGGAGGGTTGAGGGAGGGTTCGGGGAGTTGGGTGGGTAAATTCTGAAATGAGGAAGATGGGGTTGGGGTTTTCTGTACCAATGGTTCCGCTGGTTCATTGCTTCAATGCTCAGATTTATTTTGCAAATGTAACTACAATGCCTGGTGGTATCGTCCTGATTGTGGGATGCCACTTTCATCCATATGCTCATCTTTATCAATAAAATTGTTGTGAAAAAAAAAAAATGTGCATTCTTCTAGAGGCTTTAGAACTGCAGCTCTGTCTTCTAGCCTTTCTTGAGCTTTCAATAAAGTTGGTTGACAAATGGAAACGGCCTTTCCTGCAACCGGCCTTTGTGACCTTTGCCCGCCTACAGGCCATTTCGGCCAATCAGCAGGAGGATTGTTGTGTCCAGACCTGCAATCAGGTTACTCGACCCCGGCTCTGAAACAAAGGGAAACGCCGGTCTTTCCGAGCTGCGCTTACCTGCAGCACAAGAAAGGGCGCTTTCTTTCAACTTTCAGATGCAAACGGAGGATGGGGCTTGGTTTTAAAACAAGTGCAGCGCTCTGGCAGGAAGGGAGTGCGTGTAGTCACGATTGCAGGGAGAAACAAAAGGCAAATAAGGCACTGAATTCCCCTCCCCCAAGGTGAGAGATTGACAAGGTTTATTTTATTTTATTTATTTTATTTTATTTATGCAGTTTTATATAGCGCAGACTTTACCCGAAGGTGTCAGAGCGCTTCACAAAAGGAACAGAAATGGAACATAATGAGAAACATTACAAAAGCATACGTTACGTACGAACACTTTGACCTCCTGAGGCGGAAGCCGGGAGAGTCTAGCGAGCGTTTTTTAAAAACTGTAATACTGTGTAAATTGAATGTGATTTTAGACGTTCTTTTACTATTTTTGAGTGTGTATTTAAATGTGATTGACAACATTCCTACCTCATCCCCCTCTGCCACGGGATACTTTATCGAGTGGACGCCCTGCCCTGGGATACGCAGGCACGCCCACCACCTGACAGGCCACGCCCCTTTTTCGAACGAACGTTCAAATAGCGCGCCATTCCTAGCGCGAGGCAGAACACTTTGACCTCCTGAGGCGGAAGCCGGGAGAGTCTAGCGAGCGTTTTTTAAAAACTGTAATACTGTGTAAATTGAATGTGATTTTAGACGTTCTTTTACTATTTTTGAGTGTGTATTTAAATGTGATTGACAACATTCCTACCTCATCCCCCTCTGCCACGGGATACTTTATCGAGTGGACGCCCTGCCCTGGGATACGCAGGCACGCCCACCACCTGACAGGCCATGCCCCTTTTTCGAACGAACGTTCAAATAGCGCGCCATTCCTAGCGCGAGGCAGAACACTTTGACCTCCTGAGGCGGAAGCCGGGAGAGTCTAGCGAGCGTTTTTTAAAAACTGTAATACTGTGTAAATTGAATGTGATTTTAGACGTTCTTTTACTATTTTTGAGTGTGTATTTAAATGTGATTGACAACATTCCTACCTCATCCCCCTCTGCCACGGGATACTTTATCGAGTGGACGCCCTGCCCTGGGACACGCAGGCACGCCCACCACCTGACAGGCCACACCCCTCCCCCCGCTACTATTTACCATGTGTTTCCACCGGAAGCGCAGCGGACGGGCGCAGCGGGGGCGCCGTTTGCGCGCCGAAGGCGCGCCTAAGGCAAGCCCGTCTGCGCCCATCCGCGACCAGACCGCGGCCGGGGCCAGATATGCTGCCGGCAGCGGAACACATGGTGGAGGGATAGTGTGGTCAGGTGAGGACCTTAAAGCGCTCAATCCCCCATCCAAATGCTGCCCCCACTCTACAGACCCTTTGACCTTCGAACCCCCCCAGATCTGTAACAATTGTGAGATAGCTATTGGCAGGGAGGCCTCCATGATACCCCCTAAGTACAAACCTCCTTCACAAACAAACCTTAGGGCAGGTCTTCTTAACTGCAGATCCCTAGCCAAACATGCAGACGATGTCTGGCTTTTATTAGAAGAACAAGAATGGGATATCCTCTTTTTAACAGAAACATGGATCAAGGAGGACAACCTGACTTCCATTGCACTTGCAGTCCCTCCGGGATTCAAAATATGCCTCGCCAACCGCCCGGGGGAAAAAAGAGGCGGTGGTGTCGCCATTATTTTTAAAGAGCATTTAGTATTAACATCCTCAGCCCCCACTGCCATTCAAGGAATTGAGGGCCTTCACTTTTGCTTTCAAGTGAGCCCTCAGCTATCATTAGCAGGACTAGTGATATATCGCCCTCCGGTCGGCTCAGACCCCTCTCTAACTAGCCTATTAGACACGATCGTCCAGAGCTCGCTTCTTCACCCCCTTTTCATTGTGGTAGGTGATTTTAATATCCACATGGATAAACCTGACTGTGCCATGACAGAACGGCTAAAAACCACGTTAAATATGGCCAGTCTCAGACTGATCAATGAGGGCCCTACACACACGGGGGCCACACTATCGATCTCATCTTCTCTAATATTAAGAATGTGCTCTCGGAGACTCCTCTCCCTTTGACATGGTCAGACCACTTACTCGTCCCTTTCTCACTGAATATTGTGAATAACACTCCTGCTGCGACTAAAAACTACTACTTAAAGAGGCAATGGAAAAAACTGACCCCCGAGACTATGTGCCCTGTCCTAGCGCAAACCTCCCCATCCTTGACAAACAATGCCAACACGGATGCTCTACTACTTAATGAATGGATCGGAAAGATGGTTTCCTCCATCGCCCCAGCCTCTCGGGCTTTATCAAAAAGAGCCTCCCCCTCAGCTCCCTGGTTCTCCCAGGAACTCAGGAATGAGAAAGCAGCCTGTAAAAAACTGGAGAGACTCTGGAGAGCAAACTACGGTCTGGAAGAAAAAGCTAGGTATAAAGAAGCTTCCAAAAAACTCCGGAAATCTATCAGGAAAAGTAAAAAGTGTTTCTATGCGGACTCGATTCTTCAGGCAGAACAGTCTAGCAAACAGGTCTTCAAAGTGGTACAATCGTTCTTCAAACCAAAATGCATAGAAAGAGAGGTTGTACCCACAGCTACGCTATGTGAGCAAATTTCAGAGTTTTTTGACCAGAAAATTAAGAAAGTATATGACTCCTTTGGTCCAATAATAAAAACTGTGAAGCAGGACCGAGCGAACAATGGTGGGCCAGACAAGACCCTCACCCAGTTTATGCACATCCCCCTGATTGAGATAAGGCAGGAACTCATCCGCTGCAAATCAGGCTCCCCTGACGACCCCTGCCCAGCAAAACTATGGAGTGCCATAGCGGACTCGGTCGCCCCCACACTTCTAGGTATCTGGAACTCCTCCATCATGTCGGGTATATTCCCGGACATCTGGAAGCACGCTACCCTCTTACCCCTAAAAAAAAAACCTAATGGGGATCCACACGACCTTACGAATCTCCGCCCTACTAGCTGCCCCGGGAAAAATGCTGGAAAAAGTTATACAGCGCCAACTGAGCAAATTCGTAGAAACCAACAACATTTTGCATGAAACTCAATCTGGCTTCCGCCCCGGCTTTAGCACAGAGACAGCGCTCATTGAAGTTGCCGAGTCGGTGAGGTGGTCGATGGATGCAGGAAACTCAGCAATGCTGGTACTCCTGGATCTGTCGGCCGCCTTCGATACGGTGGACCACACCAGATTACTCAGCCGGCTGGCTGAGATAGGTATTCAGGACAGAGCGCTGGGTTGGATAAACTCCTACCTATCGCAGAGAACGCAGAAGGTGGCACTTGGAACGATTTCTTCTACACCTAAAACCCTCAGCTGTGGAGTCCCGCAGGGGTCGGCCCTCAGCCCCCTTCTGTTCAACATCTACCTGGCTCCTCTCTTTACGTTAATTGCCAACTGGGGGGTCAAGGCAATATCATATGCCGACGACACCCAGTTGGTATTTCCTTACTCTGAGATGACGCAGGAGTCGTTCTCTAATTTCAAAGGGTGTCTCCAGGATATAGCACACTGGATGAACACTAATAAATTAAAACTTAATGCTAATAAAACCGAAGTCATTTTCTTCGGCAAGGGTCCCTCCCCCCCCCCCAGAATTCTGGTGGCCAACGGAGATGGGCCCGCCCCCCCCACCCAGCCACTCGGCAAAAAATCTTGGTGTGAGATGGGATGATAACATGTCCTTCTCATCCCATATCCAACAAGTCGCCGGATGCTGCCTGAGTAAGCTGAGAAACCTACAAAAAATCCTAAGACTCCTACCAGTGAGCTGCAGAAAAACGGTTGTCCACGCGACTGTCACCTCCGGACTGGATTATGCCAATGGTTTATACCTTGGCCTTCCAAAATACCTGACGCACAAGCTTCAGGTAGTTCAAAATGCGGCTGCGAGACTACTACTGCGAATTCCGTTCAAGCAGTCAGTCTCTCCGCATCTCCGAACCCTGCACTGGTTGCCAATAGCCAACAGAATAAAATTCAAAGCTCTGACGCTGGCGTTCAGATCTCTGCATGGCTCCTGCCCACAATACCTGAAAAATCGCCTCCCAAGATATCTTCAAAGTCGCGCACTACGGTCCAACGACCGCGTCCAGCTGGCCGTCCCGCGCGCAAAAAAGGCCCGACTAGGCGGGCGGACCTTTTCAGCAAACGTCCCCGCTCTGTGGAACTCACTACCTCAAGCAATCCAACAGGCCCCGTCTGAACCCTGTTTTAAGAAATTACTTAAGACCTGGCTATTCACCCAGCCACGCTAGCTTCTCTATTCTTTAGCCCTGGTCATTAGTGTTCTACTAGCGCCGGGACACCTCCTTGTGAGGTAGCTGTTCGCGCTGTATAAAATCCAGTATTATTATTATTATTATAAATAATAGTGACATTTGTGATCAAACAATATACATGAGGTATTAAAAATTGTGAGCAACCAAAAATACATGAGGTAGTAAAGATAATAATGACAATTGTGAGCAAACAGAATACATGAGGTAGTAAAAATTGTGAGCAACCAAAAATACATGAGGTAGTAAAGGTAATAGTGACAGTTGTGAGCAAACCGAATACATGAGGTAGTGAAAGTTGTGAGCAGCCAAAAATACATGAGGTAGTAAAAAGTGCACAGGAAGAAAAAAGTGACAAGTGTGCAGTTACAAGAGGGAACAAAGTATCATTTTAGGTATAATACTGCAAAAGGTGCTAGACACTCAGGCACACGAACAAGCGTTATGTAGGCAAGGTGGCACTTGTGCAAGTATCAAAGATAAAAACATGTGAGAGGTAGCAAAGCGTGTGATACAAGGGCAAAGTGGTGTGTGCATGTTACACAAGGGCACCAGACACCGGTACATGGAAAAAACTCCAAAGAGGCAGACACTCCAACCCCAGGAATACCCTGGGAAGGCACTTCCATGGGCATGGAAAATAACAGTAGTGGGACGTCTTCCTCCAAATACCAAGAGGACGTGAATCACTTTTGGAGGTGTCTCTGGAGGAGGAGAACTTTGAGGTCCCTTTTGAAAGCCTGGGAGGAGGCAGTGGTCCGGAGCTGAGGCGGGAGTGAGTTCCAGATTCTCACTGCGTTGCCTGAAAAGGATTGGGCCATTGTTCTTTCCTTCTTGAAAGTGGGAGGTTCAAGTAGAAGATTCTCCTCATTGCGTGAGGGTCTAGAGCCTCCAGAGAGTTTCAGTTTATTCGCCAGGTAGCGAGGAGAGGAGGAGTGCAAGGCTTTGTGGGTGATACAGGCGGTTTTGTAGATAGCTCTAGCCTCGAAGGGGAGCCAGCGAAGGGTGGATAACATCGGTGTGATATGATCGCTTCTTTTGGCCCCATAAATGAAGCGAGCTGCTGAATGGAAAACAGACTTAAGTGGGGACAGGTGGGATTTGGGGAGGCCAGTAAGAAGAGAATTGCAGTAGTCTAATCTGGAGAGGACCAGCGATTGCACCAGGGTTATAAGGTCTTGTTCCGGGAAGAAGCGTCTGATTCCCCAAAGAAGGCGCAGTTGGTAACAAGCAGATTTTGCAATCGAATTGATGTGGGGGGTTAGATTGAGTTTTTTGTCTAGAATAACTCCAAGGGATTTTGCGCTGTCGACAATGATGGGTTTAGTGTTGAGTAGATTCAGCTGATCCATCCATGATTGAACCGGGGGGGGGAGAGAGTGAGGAGGAGAAGAGGAGGAATTCAGTTTTGGAAGGATTCAGAATCAGTTGATGAGTTGACATCCAGTTTTGGATGGAGTCCAGAGTAGAGCTTAGGAAGGAGAGATCATGGGTGGAGGCAACCTTGAGGTAGAGTTGAGTGTCGTCTGCATAGAGATGGTAGTGAATCCCGGATTTGCTTAGGAGGTTTCCCAGTGGTTCTAAGTAGAGATTGAACAAAGTGGGTGCAAGTATAGAGCCTTGAGGAACACCCTGACCTACCGCCACAGGAGAAGAAAGACTTTGAAAGGTTTGCACTTTTAAGTAGGGGTCGAGGACTTCTCTCTCGGTCTTGCGTTTTTTTAGCTTGTTTCAGTCGTTCTGATTACTAATCATTTTCTTCATTCTGCACACCACACTCGAGCCATAAATACGCTTTAAAAAAATCTTTGTTCTACGCATCTTTCTTCAGCTCTCCAGGTTCAACACTTCCCGCTCTGTCCCGGTGCAGCTTGCGTTCTTCCTCCTGAACCCCTGCTCTAACCCCTGCTCCATTTTCCTGCTACTCGTCCTTTACATTACTTCTCTTTTAAGTTTGGTTCGGGTCGGACTAGCCTGGTAGTGGCGCAACGGCTGATCTGATAGGGCAGTATGTGGGGCATTATTTGGGCTGTTTGTGGACTAGTTTCATGGTTCTGGTGGGCCACTTTTTACTGTTGCTTTCCCAGTTAGTACCACAAACATTGCATGCTGCAAGGTCCAAGAATGCAGGTCCATACCGTGTAAAGAACATATACAAATGGCTATACAAGGTCAAAACTGTCCGATTACAACTGTGGGCCACTATTAAACTAGATGATTTACCGGGCCTCTTCAATTTTACTGCCTGGGTCTTTTTTTCTGTTCAAGCCCGGCCATGCGTCTGCTCTACAACTACATACTCCGGACACTTGGTCTCCATCCTCTGTATGTGCTCTCTTCTCACCACATAGACTGTCCATCCGCATTATGTTCTCTATACTCAGAGGTGTTAATTGTCAACACTGCTTTACAGATGCAGCGAGTGTGGGGCTCTTTTGTCTGCAACTCTGCACAGGGAAGGTGAGCGGATGAGTGAAATGGTGGAGGGTTGGGTGAAGGGATGCATGGATAGGTGAAATAGTGAAAGGATGGATGTAAGAATGGAGTAGTGAAAGAAAGGATTAATGGATGCGTGAAAGGATGTATGTACGAGTAAGTGAAAGGATGGCTGAATGAAAGGATCGATGGAGTGAAAGGCTGGATGGATGACTAGGTTGAAAGGATGGATGGCTAGGTTGGAAGGGTGGATGAATCAGTGCAAGGGAGGATAGATGAAGGTAGGGTGACAGGTGGATGAGTGAGTGAAAGGATTGATGGTCGAGCCTAAGCATGGGTGTGTGAGTGAAAAGGTGGATGGATAGATGCATGAATGAATGAGTGAAACAAATGTAAGGATAGATGAGAGAAAGGCTGGATTGATGATGGGTGGATGGATGAGTGAGTAAAAGGATGCATCAATGAGTCTAAAGATAAATGGATGGATCAGTAAGTGGATGTGTAAATGGATGGAGTGAAAGGGTGGATTAGTGGATATATGGATGAGTGAAAGGGAGAATATATGGATAGCTGTATGAAAGGGTGGATGGATAGATCAGTGAAAAGGGTGGATGGATGAGTGAAGGGGAGAATGGAGGAGTAAAAGTGAGAATGGATGAGTAAAAGTGTAAATGGATGAGTGGATCAATGTGTTGAAGGGTGAATGGATGAGTGAAGGGACGGGTGGCTGAACAAAAGGGTGGATTGATGGATGAGTGTAAAGGTAAATGGATAGATGCATGGATGAAGGAGTGAAAGAATGGAGGTAAGGATGGATGAATAAAGGAAATAGATGGATGAGTAAAAGGATGGATGGATAGATGAGAGGAAGGGTGGATGGATGAGGGAAAGAATAAATGGAAGGACTGGGTGGATAACTGGATGGGCTAAATGAAAGGGTGAATGTATGCATGGATATGTGAAAGGAAGGGTAGATGGCTGGCTGTATTAAATGGTAGACAGATGAGTGAAAGGGTGATGGATGGATAAATGAGTGAAAGGATGGGTGGATGAGTGATTGAAAGGGTATATGGATGGATGAGAGGATAGATGGGTAAAAGGTTGGATGAGTGAAAGGGTGGATCAGTCAATGAATGAGTGAAAGGGAGGATGAATGGATGGAGTAAAAGGATGGATAGATGAGCAAAGGGTGGATGGATGAGTGAAAGGATCGATGGATTCAAGTGGGGATGGACAAGTGAAATGATGGATGACTGAGTGAAAGGATAGATATGTTTTGGGGATCGGTTTGAAGATGGATGAATAGGTTTGCATGTAGATGGGTATATGGATGGATGGAATGGTGAAGGACAGAATATTGGATGGACGATAGAATTTAAAGGTGAAATGATGATTATCAGCAAGTGGATGGTAGAATGAATGGATAGATGGTTGGATGTAAGAGAAAAGCAAGCCTATCTGAGATGGTCCTGATGACTTGCTTCACTTGCTTGGTGTCATACTAGTTTTGGTCAAAGTGGTGGGTATTTTAATTTTCTGGCTCCCTTGCCTATACTCTGTGTAATTCCACTTTCTAACCTTTTATCCGCTATCTCCACTCACCAAATCCGATCTCTACTGTGCACATTGTTGTCCACATCAAGCATCTTCTCTATACTGCACATGAGCTCTCCACCTTCTACAAGCAAGTACCACCCTATTTATCTACTCTTTACACTATAGTTTTTCTCTCAACCGTTCTCTTGCTCACTTCCCTCTGCACACATCTCAATATATCAGAATAGGGAAAGCACAAATGAAGCACATTTCTTGTAATTCTTTGAGGTGTGGTGGAAACAAATATTTCAATATAATTTAGAACAAATCAGTACACTAGGATATGACACTTCCACACATTGTTTTGTGCACTGTATACTTTAATTCAGTAAAACTGTATGCCTGAGCAAATGTAATAGTCATTTCAATTGGAAATGTGTTGACTGTACAGGCAGTGCACCATCACACCAGGCATACTCCACGCCACACCACTCTGCTCTCTACCACACCATGCCCCTCCCCTCTATCACATGCCCCTCTACCACACTCCACTCTCTTCTACTTTACAACATGCCAATCCACTCTGTCACTCTACTCTGACACTATACGACATACCACTCTGTGATACACCCCTCCACGTTATGCTCCTACATTTTTTGCAACAACTCTCTACTTTGATACTCCAATCAATGACACCTCACTATACGCTACACCACTCTACAGCACTCCAAGACGCTCTATGCCACGCCACTCCACGACACTGCCACTCTGTTAAACGCCCTCTACGCCACTTTACTCCACTCTATTCTGACACACTACTCTGCTCTGTAACTCTCTATGCCCCTCCACTATACAACACTCCACTCCGTAACCCTTTACTCCACTGCTGGTGGCAGTGCAGGCCGGGTGCTGGGGCAGGGGGCAAGGGCTGATCCTGTGTCAGGCGCCGTCGCTTCTGCAGTGCTAAGGCTGTGTTGCTGGAGCCATCTCTTGCTCCACTAAGCCAGGCATTGGCTGCCCTCCACGCCCACTCTGAGGGCACTGCTGGTGAGCACACCTTGGGAGTAGCACCAGTGTCATTTGCCCAGACCACATCTGGTTTGCTGGCTGCGGTAAGAACTTAAGAATGAGGTCTGGGCCTGCGCTGCTGTTGTGACTCTGTCGCTGCAGGGGAAGTCGATAATATGCTGGGGAACCTGCTGTGGAGGAAGAAGTGAAAAGCGAGTGGGTGGGGAGTATTTCTTAGCTGTCTTCGTGGTTTTAAGCCAAGCTGTGTGTCATTTTAGACACATTTCAGTTTTGTTTTCTTGTACCTGGGCGGCATACACGCTACTACCCTTGTGTCCATAATGTTACTCCATGCCTGTCTCTTCATAGCTACATCTCCATCCTGTTTCTCTGCAGTGAACACTAATACTTAGCCTGGGGGTGCCACTTTGCAGTTAGCCTGAGGCGCCCAGTGCTTACCCTCCTCATGTACACAGCTCCCCTCTGCACAGCCCTGATCTACCCCGGTGGCTCTGGTCCCGTGTTCACTCTCTTCCTGCCACCCTGCCCACTCTTCTTGTTTAAAAGAAATTTTGCTTCAGCTGCCTGTCCACTCTGCTTAGCTGACTGTTGTTCCTCTCCGGCATCATACTCCCAGACACATTCTGCCTAGCTGACTCTGGTGTCCTTATGTCCAGTTTCACCCGGCCCTAGTCTGCCCACCCTCCCTCTATTACTACCTCTCCTGCAGTTACATTGTCCCTCAACCACCTTGTGTCCCCCCTCCCAGTGTCAAACTGGCACTTTTATATATCTACCTATATGATATCTGCCATTCAAATCATATTGCCCTCTACTCTGCTAATTTCTGTTCCTCTCTGATTACAAAATACATGCTAAGACACTGCCCTTTCTGTCCCGGTGTTCGTCCCTCTCTACCATCCTAATCTTCCCAGCCCTTCTGGTAATTGCGGCATAGCAACATATCCCCAGTCATGTCACATTTCTATACTAAGCCAATTCACAGCCCTCTGCATATGTGCCTTTCAACACACATTTGGATTTGTTCTACCACGCTACCTCCTCATATCCCACTCTGCTCCGTCGCCTGCCCGTTCCTCATTGCTCAGCCTAGGTACTGCCCATTTGCCTATGCTCCCACATTCCTATTAGTGTCAAGGGCGCAGTTCTCATTACAAATGATTCTACAGTGAAGTTAGGGTACCATATGGTGATTTTATATACATTAAAGGTCTATCTCCAAACTATGATTCATTTTTTATACTATACCTCCATCTTTTAAGCGCTATATCTTACAGTTGTTGCTATTGCACTCTTTCCTATTTCTCCATTTACCGGTCTCAGAAGGATGCTAAGTGCTCTACAACTCTATGCCACTACACCTCACTCTACTCTCTGCCCCTCCACAACACTCTACATTTTGCCACTATACTCGATAACACCACTTTGTGTCACCACTTGACATCACCACTCTGCTACCACTACTCTCAACGCCCCTCTAGGCCCCTGGACTTCTTGCTAATGTATTTTACACCACTCTACCATATACCACTTCACTCTACGACAGTCTACTCTGCCACACTGCACTCTCTGCCACAGAACTCTACGCCACTGCACTCTAAGCTGCACCACTATTTTACTCTGCACCCCTGCACTCTTGATTCTCAGCTCTACAAGACTGCATTCTCTGAAACTGAATGCCACGCTACTCTGTACGAATGCAGTCTGTCACTGCAATCTGCATTGCTCTACGCCACTCTAATCTATTCTGTACCATTGCACTCTACACTACTCTGTCACTGCACTCTGCTCTACACCTCTGCAATCTAACATGCACCACTCCACTCTATGCCACTCTTCTCTGAAACAATCTACTTTACACCACTGCAATCTACTCTGCACTCTACACCACTCTACTCTACGCCAGTCTACTCTGCACCACTGTTTTTTACACTGCTTCAATCTAGGCTACTGCACTTTAACACACTATAAGCTTTGCTACTAAACTCGGTGATGCTCTACTCCATAAACCTCTACTCGACTCTTTGCCACTCTACTCTACAACACTACTACATGCTATGTCACTCTTCAACACTACTCAACAATGCTCTACCTAACCCCCTCCATGCCACTTTAGTCCACTCTATTCTACAACATACTACTCCGCTCTACTCCATGCCACTCCACTCAGACACTCGATTCTACAACACTTTACTCCACTCTCCTACACGACTCCACTTTATGCCACTCCACAGCAATCTAGTCTACGCAACACTTAACGCCACTCTGTTCTACACCACTCCATGACACTCTGTTGCTAAAATCTATGCTACTTCATCACATTGCACTTTTCAACGTGCAACTCTTCTTTACCCCACTAACTTTTAGCTGTGCTGAACAGCCACGCTCGTGTACAATATGGCTAAAACATATTGGCAAAGACAATAGCTCTTGCAAAGGCCAGACCATTTGGCTTTGACAATGCTTTTTCATTTTAACCGATACTACAAACCATCGACAAAAGACATTGGCAAGTCACATGGTCGAAAAGGCAAAACCTATTGGCTTTGCCAATGCTTGGTTTTTTAACCATTATTTTCTCTGCTAACCAAGTAATAAAACTGTATTTCTTAACATCTTGTGAATGGCAAACAAGTATTACTACTGGAGGTCATCCTAGAATAATACTTCTGCATATTAACACCGCCATTCAGTAATACAGCCAGAACCCATCCTGCGGTAATACATACCCATTATTAATTAATCAACTAGTACGGTTCCAGTCACGTTCTAAAGTTATCCTTGGATCATCCATGAGTTATGCAGCCTCATTCTGAAGTCATCACAAAATGATTCTGTAATAATACAGCCCCATCCTGAAATACTCAAAGGATCATCCTGAAGTAATCCAGCCTAATCTGAAATCATCATGGGATCATTCTGGAGTAGTACAAGGTCATCACATGTTTTCCACTGAAGTAATCAGGGACCCATCCTGGAGTAATCCACCCTAATCCTGTAAGCAGCATGGGATCATCCGACAGTAGTTCAAGCTCGTCACATCTTTTCCACTGAAGTAATCAGGCCCTAATCCTGGAGTAGTTTCTCTGATGACTCTAGATAAAGTCATCCCATTTAAATATTTTGCCCTGTGGGCAGACTTCAGGATGGCTTCGGATGACATCCCCAGTTAATTGCAGGAATCGCCTGGCTGAAGTCATCGAATGACTTTAGAATCACTCCAGGATGATCTTCCTTTTTGACTTGGCAGCCTCCTCAGGCCGCAGACGGGAGCAGACAGGGGGAGCAGAAAGGCCCACCCTTAGTCCAGGCATGGCCCGCACTCGGCAGGTGCTGCTGGTGGTTCAAGGGCTGCCTCCTCTGGCCTGCAGTGATTCTGGGACATGTAGTCCCTTCAGAGCGCCTCCAGGCTGCATCTTCAGTGGTGAGTGCCAAAAGCCTCACGCTAGAAGCAGTGGGTGATATCGCCTGCAGCTATTAAACAGTGTTTCTCCTGCAGAGTGTTCGGAACCAATCTAAACCCAGCCTCTCGCCTCTGAAAAGTGATTGTAAGATGGAATTTAGAAGTCAATAAAAATTTATTTCTCAAATTAGTGATTCTTTACTATAGTAATAACATGGAATTAGGCGTATGCACTGCAGTAGTAAATGTGAGAACGTGTTTATTTCAATATTTTTTCAAAAATATGTTATAATGACCCACGTTTATTTTCATAGGTCTCACAAAATGTGTTTATTAATTGCATTTAGATAGAGTATTTTACAACAACGTTACCAGTGTCAGTGAATTGTAGAAGAGGAGCAATGTATGTTTGGAGAGAATGCAATTAACAAGGAGGCAAGGGCATACAGAGAAGAGGGCACATAGACAGTAGTGGCTGGTGCCAGGGCAGAATGGGGGGTGTGTGGGCAGGGAGGGGATGATGACAAATATACAACGCTTTTCTGCTCCTGACTGCAGCACAGGCTTCCAGACTCCCCCACGGCAAATCCTGATCAGGGCCGGACTGGGAAGCAAAACCGGCCCTGGCAAAGTGCTCCGCTCCCTCCCCTTCCACCGGTAACGCAGCACGTGTTGGAGACCGCTCAGTGTGCATATCGGTTTGGCCATCCTAAAACGGCCGGCCAAATCGACATGTGCCCCCCCCCCCCCCCCCCGCGAACCCCCCCATGAGTGCCCCCACGATTACCCCACCACCAAGACCCAGCACTTTGAAGTTGAAAAATAACAGATAATAAGCCTGTTTTCTTTTTCTAACTTTGAGGCTGCTGGCCGGGAGGGTGACGCTCCTACTCCATAGCAGAGGAGACATCTCTGCACAGAAAGCAGGCAATAACGAGCTACAAGCTAAGGCCACATAAGGCAGTGAGTTCCAAAGAGATGGTGCAGCAGTTTAGACACCGCTCACGGTGCCAAGGAGCAAGAAGTACAATTTGTGAGTCTGCGTACAGACAACAAGTTTGGAATACACTTTTACCGTAGATGAATAGCCAGCAAAAATGAAGCGGAAACGTTTTCAATGTTGTATGCAAGAAGAAATGTGAGAGGTCATATTAAATAGTAGGTAAATAGCAGAGGTAATAATACAGGGAATATGCAGGGTTAAGATTAAGCCACAAGGAGATGGTCAAGGTGAGAAGGGATTACATTTAATTTATTCTCCTGGGGAGTAAAGTGTGGAAGAGCCAAATCCTCTACATAATACAGTTGATTGACCCGACTGACTAAATATGCAGAGTGCTGAAGTGGAGAATCCATGAGTATTCCTAGCAGAAGAGGCAACTGGAGTGAAGGAAGGGATAACTGCTGAGCGGAGATTGGGAGAGTTGCCCTACAGGACCAAACAAGCTAGAACAGAGGATCTCAATCATAAAATAGCATCACATTTACATTTAGTTTAGACCTAATTTACTTCATAGAGGTGCCTCTAATCTTCAGGAACAGTGGGCCTTTATCTAATGAGAGCTGCCAGTCATAACCAGTATTTGCAATGCAATAGCTCTCACATATACGCGACTTTAAGCTGTTGGCATTGTAAATGACAATGCCTTTTATTTCGGTTTTAAAAACCAAAATTAAAAAACATTGTCATTACATTTGACCTATTGAATTGTACAACAAGCATTATCCATAGAAGTGAAATCTGACTCCGTGGAAACCAGCAGCTGCGAGCAGATGCTTTCTTCCGGTTCCGACGGCGGGTGGGGGGGAGCTGTTGAAAAAAACGAGTGGGGTCACAATAGGCTGCTTCTCCAGGGTAAAATAAAGTCCACAGTCTCTATAATAAAAGCATGCCATGCTTGCAAAATAGACAAGCAAATAATACATGGTAAAAGGAGCAAGTTCAAACCGTGCCGTAAAATAAATAAATAAATAAGCGTGGCCACTATAGTTGAAGTGGACCTTGCTGTAAAGTAAATAAGCACCCTAATAATATAAAAGCGGGTTGTGCTGGGATGTCATGGGTGGAATACAGGAACAGAAAAAAAGAAGCGATGTCATAGGTGGAATATGGGAGGAGCATTCAAGAAAAGAGTGCTAAAGCAGACCGTGTAACACCACCAGTAAAAGGTTCAGTCGTAATGGGAGGTAACAAATGCAGACTAGGCGGTACCAAAGAGGGACTAACAAACATATTTACAAATCAGAAGCAAACATTTACGAAGGACAATGACACAAGCCAACGACAAATATGGCCGGCGAGTGTGCGGGGCTTCCAGTGCATACCCTAATACAGCATGCCTAGCAGAGCGAGCAGTGCATGCGCACTGCCGCTAGGCTCAACCTAAAAAAGTACAGCATACACAGACCTGCCAACTTTAAAAGAAAAATCGCCTTGTGAGAAGGGAGTGTGGCTTGGAGGAGGCAGGGCTTTACGGTGAGAAATACCTGAGAGGCCAATCTTCCTCTGTCCCCTACTCCCTTCGACCCCCCCAAAGGCAAAAATAAAAGGTTGCTTGCTGAGGCTACTGCTGATGTCCTGTGGTGTTTTTACACCCCTTTATGGACATTGGTTGGTCAGAGCCTCAAGAGAGAAGCTGGAAATACCCCCTGCAGTGGTTTCAGCTCGCATTCCTTGCCTCAGTGTGATATCGGCCCACCCAGGGCCGACTGCGAATCCAAAGCAGGCCTGGCATTTTCTGGGACCAGTCCCTGGGGGAAGCACTGCCTGGCCACGTGTGGCTAGAAATGCTTGCCTGCTGCTTTTGTTACTGGCGGGCCGATATTGCAGCACCTCCGAAAAACCGGCCCCCAGTAACAAAACCAGCCTCTACCACTGCAAAAAAGGGCCCCACTCCTCCAGTCTACCGGGAAAATGCCTAGTGCCCACTACTGCCAGTCGGCCAGGGCTCATGCTGTGATGTCAGCTCCAAACTAGGACGAGATCATGTGAAGGCAGTCCAAATCGTGTGACATTGCAATGGTACTATGTGAACTGGCGGGTGTGTATACATATTGACCTTACAAAAAAGAAGAAAGTGAAAACAAAATGAGGGAATGTATTTTTCCCATTGACTAACATTTAAACATAGTAAATTTTAGTTGAGAGTCAGGTAAATGAAGTCTTCTTTTTTTATTTTTATTTTAAAATCATGCATATCCTGCTTCAATAGGGTCCGTTGGCAGGTATGGAATAGGAAAATATAAAAAATGATAAGGCATGGGCCAGCAATATGTTGAGGTAACCTGGAGAGATGTAACCTTTCCATTAATGTGTAAATGTTAGCAAACATTCCATACAGTCAGGAATGCATTGTTAAAAATTCCGATTTGCCGCAAAATCAAAGAATACCTTCTAACTAATAGTATATGTTGGACCTGGCCCTTTTGGCAGGTTCACCCCGAAACTTTTTGCTTTTTCCTAGCCTGTTTCTGTGACCTGGTGTTGGTGATTTTAGGCCTCTGCGCACTTTTTCACTGTGGGACAGCGTAAAGTGCGTGAGCTCTCTGTGTATGTGTGGTGAGTGACCTGCCCTCCCATAGGAATGAATGGGGAATATGTATGCCATGGTAGTTCCTGATGTGTGGGGAGTGCAGGGTCGAGTTTGGTATGTGCAAACTTGTGAGATTGAATGCTGCGCGATGGTATATGCAGCATGATTGTGTCTAGTGGAGAAGTGCGACTTCTAGAAGTTGGCATATTTGTGTAATTTGTGCCTGGCGTGTGATTGGCTGGTGAGCCTGGCCCAAGAGTGCCTGGACCTGCTTGTGGATTGACTGTCTGGTTTGAGGGTGGCAGGGGCTGGGGAGCCCCAGGAGGTTGTCTGAGTCAGCCCGTGGATGAAAGGCTGCATCTACTGTCAGGGAAGTGGGAGGAGATGGCACCTAGGAGTGAATAGGGCTGTGCCTGCCTGCCACAATGCTGGCTCCACCTCCTGCTGGGCGACTGTCGCCTATGCCCCTCACCCTGAAAGAAGTTCCCTATAACCAGTTCTAGCTGGTTCTCACACTGCCTGCACCCTGCTAGACAAAGGAATTTACAGTATAAAAAGGGGCTGTGTCCCCTTACAATTTGTTCTTGTTTCTAACTTGAATCTGCCAGGGGCGTGCTGCTGCTTGGGCCCAGGGGAATCCCTGGGCCCTGCCCAGCCCCTGGATGCCTGGAGGACTTCTGGGGGACCCTGCTGCCTTTCATAGGAGGATGGGGGACTTTGCTTTGCCCCTTGGAATCTCTGGGACCTTTGGCAGCATGGAGAAGCTGCATTCTACTTCAGGGATATTGGCCCCCAGCGCTTAAAAGCGCTTTAGTCTGTCCAATGGCGCTTTGGAGGCGCTGTATTGTCCCTAGAGCTTAGGAGCACTTGAAGTTGTCTCTAGCGCTTGAGAGCGCTTAACTTTCACTTTCGCGGCTGCCACGCCACATTTTGCCCGTATTTTAATTATTTTGTAAATTACGGTTGCCACCCCGTTTATTAAGTGATTTAGCGGGTGCCACCCCGCGGCTATACTTTATTTTGAATTCGAGGGTGCCACCCCTCATTATTGCCCCGTGTCTTTACCGCCGCGGCAGCTTTTGGCCGGGACGGGGGCGGGGCCTGCAATCCGGCAGGAAGTCGCGCCGGCCAACGGCCGGAGGAGTGAAGCTGCCCGAGAAAGGAGAGAGCGGGGAGGAAGATGGCGCCTGCCGCGGTGGGGCTCCCATGACCAAGATGGAGCCCCGCAACCAGAGAAGAGGTGGCTGGAGGTACCGGCGGGGCTCCGTTCCTGAAGAGGAGCCCCGCGCCGGGAGAGAAGCCTCGCCGCCTATGCCGCCAGCCCGAGGAGGATTGGAGTCCCCAGCGAGAGCGGCCCGGTGAGTAAAAAGGGCCGGGGGGGCTCCAGAGGGGCAGCTGCTGGTGCCGGGAGACGGCACCATGACGAGAATGGAAGTAGGGCGGCCCCAGATGACAGTGGGCCGCCCCAACATTTCAACGGAGCCCAAGTGCTCCAACCCGGGCCCATATTTTTGCTGTAGAGCCAGAGAGGCTCTGGGGAGCATTTGCCCATTTCGAGCCCAGCGACGTTCAGAGGGCTCCTGGGGACATTTGCCCGAGAGGCTCCGTGGGGGCACAGGTCGGTGCCGGTGTAGGCACAGCGACCACGGGGGCATTGCGATTCAAAGAGCCTGTGTGGCTCACCTGGTCCCCACCATTATTTGCAGAGCCTGGAGAGCTCTAATGTGCACAGTATGTAGGTGCAGAGCCTGTGTGGATCCAGTAGAAGGGTCTGTGCAGATCTTGGCGCAATTTGGTTTAAAGGACTAGTGAGAGCCTGTGGCGCAGACTTTGCTTCTAGGGTCAGTGAGGACCCTGTCACAGTTTTGA
This sequence comes from Lissotriton helveticus, assembly GCF_964261635.1. NCBI lineage: Eukaryota > Metazoa > Chordata > Amphibia > Caudata > Salamandridae > Lissotriton > Lissotriton helveticus. Next base: position 1,101,649,614 of record NC_136068.1, on the reverse strand, counting down.
TTCCCAGCTGCCCAGCAATTAGTGGGCAGCTGCACCGTTTAGGCGCAATTTGGGAGAGAGAGTCCCTGTGTGGGACAGAGATGGCACAGTGGTGCCAGGCCTTCTACAGCTGCGCAGCACTTAGTGCCAGCTGCAACGTTTAGGCCCTGTTGGTGTTCCCAGGTGCCTAGCAAGTAGTGGGCACCTGCAACGTTTAGGTTTTGCGCCGGTGGCGCACCCCTGACTGGCGCTGCATTGGCAGCGCACCCTGATATTCTGGACACAGGGCTCTTTAGTCCCTTTATGAGATGGGGGCTGGTATGTTATTTTATTTAGGCGCAATGTGATCTATGTGATGGTAATGGCCTAATGTGAGTTTTGTGCAATGTGATATGGTGCTAGGAAATGTAATGCATTTAATATGATTACGCACCTTGATCTTACACCTCTGAATGTTTTTAGGCATCATGTGTTTTTGCGCTATTGAGTTATGTTCTGGCACCTCTGAATGTTATTATGCATCATGTGTCTTCCTTGATTTTACACCTCTGAATGTGTTGATTTATGCATCATGTGTTTTTCCTTCCCTGCACCTCTGAATGTGTTTATGATGCATCATGTGCCTTATTATTACACCGCTGAATGTGTTTTTATACATCATGTGTTTACCTTTTTCCCTACACCTCTGAATGTTTTTATGCATCATGTGTAATGTGTTCTTGCTTACACCCCTAAATGTATTTTATTCTTAGGTGGTTGTTCTTTCCAGTACAGGTGGTCCTAGTAAGGTCCTGGTCCCCTACGTGGTATTCTCCTAAGGCGGTTAGGGTTGCGTAGGTGGTACTTACCTGTTACCAGTAGTTACTGGTTGTGATTTATAACTGTTATTTCGTGCTATACTTATTCTAAGTTCTAAAAGTGCTATTTCTAAAAGTGTTGATTCTGACAGTGGCCCATGTGGCCCTGTCCTGTAAATAATCCCTTGTGAATATTGCCCGTGCCAGTTGGCACAATGTACATGTGTGATTTCTATCTGATGTGTTTTGACAATACAGAAGTTATTTTTATATAATCTTGTGTGGAGTTCCTTTTGTGGTGTGCCTAGTATGTTGGTGCTGTTGTGTGCTGGCGCAAATTCTTTACACATTGCCTCCGAGTTTAGCCTTACTGCTCGTGCCAAGCTACCAAAAGGGTGAGCAGGGTTTATCTTGGCATGTGACTCCCTCGCCCTGAGTAGAATGGTGGTTTCTGCCTGGCTTTGGCGTCAGCCTCAGCCTACCAGAAATAGCCAGTTCTAACAGTATACATACATGGCAACATTTCAGAACAGGTAGTGGGAGATTTTGAAAAATAAATTGGGAGAATGGATTTTCTCCATTGATTAGTATTGACGCATAGTCAATTTTAGATGGGAGAAGCTAATATAAAGCTGTTTTAGGTCTAAAAAATGGGGAGCCTCCCAAATGAACTGGGTCTATTGGAATGTATGTAAAAGGGATTCCTTTGAACGTTAGCTTTAGTTGTGCTGGGTCCTGTCTGATCTGAACAATGGTTTGGGGAAGGAACCTTCTAACCTGTATAGTTTCCCATGGTCTTGGATAAGGTTGCTATTTGCCCGGATCTTCAACAGAAAAGAAAAGATAACACGTATGAAAAGCAAGAGGGTCACAAACTCTGCGTAATCATTGATGACAATTGGATCAGTAACGCCCTGGGTCATTTAGGGTTACAAAATTTTCCAGGCTGGACTTATTTGTATGATATTTGAGAGACCTGAACATTGCTAGACGTTGTCACAACCCCATCCTTGGTACACTCCACTTTAATTGATGTCAACTAAGAACAAAGTTATAATAGCAATATACTCTCAAGCTCTCTAAAATGACACGAAATTTTCAAATGAAAATTTACAAATTTTAAAGCTTTATTTAAAAAAGCATAGTCTGAAATTTTGTGTTTGGAATAATATTAAATTCTAACGTTGGTTATAACAATTAACACTAAGGACCCGATTACGATGCGGTTAGGAACATAGGCTCCCATAGAAGTCAATGGGAGTCCAACCAAATCGTATCTGGAAGCATCCGGATGCATCATATTCGGTCGGTCAGAATCTCCCAATCAGAGTCAGTCAGAAACCATTTCCAAAACAATTCAATTGGTAATATTTCCTAACTGCATCGTAATCGGGCCCTTAGTCGCAGCGCCGACATTTTCCAAGATACGATTAGAACGATATATCTGCCAAGCTGAAGTAATGGAAAATAAAGGAAATGGGTGTACTAAACTGGCATATTACTATAGGTCCTTGCAACCAATGCAGAAAGACATCTGCTAGGCTTCACTGCTATTGGCCAGATATTCAGAATAGTGTGCAACAATGACTATTTGTATCTTGGATGGCATTAATCTAGTCCATGGCTGCAGGGTCAGCTCTGATCTCTCGCCATCCTCCAAACTGCTCCCTTAAAGTATTATCAACTCTCCTGTAAAAAAGATAAGTCACGCATCAGGGAAACCTGGAGACCATCCCTGCCGATGGATCTCTGTCCAGAACATGATGTGGGCTCTGCGGAATTCCGAGAGCTCCATAAGACACATGCAGCAACTATTTCACGTTAACGGAGTGCACTTCCTCTCACTTATTTCCCATCATCACACTATGAAGGACCACAATTCAAGATCAGAGCACATCTCTGGTCACGCAAGCACAGCACCAAAACCTGTCCCGCTGAGGCCTCACTGCAAACACAACACGTTTCAAACCGAGCACTACCTTACGGTGTAGAGTGCCACCGGTCCAATCAAAACCTCTGACACCCATCATGGGTATAAAGTGCCATACAAATACAATTAAATTACATTACAATAGTATAGACCTAGAGACTGCCGAAATTACTGAAGGAACAGTCTCATCTTGCCTTCAGGGTAGGCAAGCATTTATTTATCTGGAGTTTTTATAAAGCTCTGCATGTCATCTTATAGTTACTTCATAAATGCAGTTAATGAGTGCACAATACATGCGGGGATTCTGGCGATGTAAATGGAATGCCAAATTATACGGCATGGTTGGCCAAATAATGGGAGTAGAAAAGGGAACTCATGAGGCATATTCGGTGTCAGTATAAGCTACCTATTTTGTCATTTCAATACAATGATTTTTTTTTAAAGACCTCAAAAGCTATTCATAATTGCAAAATGCATAGGTTTCTTCAAAACGAACTCTATTAAATATGTTAAAAAGCGACTATGTTATCAACGGTGTCCCTTTAACTCAAATGTAAAATAGCGTATTAGAAGAAATATGGACATGCAGCTTTATTTTCTGCTAAGTGCAACACTTTTGCCGCACTCAGGAGAAAAAGTCTACTTATACACACGTTTGGGGAAAAAAAGCTGTCTTTTATGGTGCATTTATCCCATTTATGTTTTAGAACGTGTCTTCAGTCTTGAGTTTACTGTGTGCCTGCATCCTCATTTCGGCCTTAAGAACCACACAGAGCAGAACTGCACATGTCCGCCATATTTGAAATTTAAATATGCATGGATTGTTTCGTGATGTACTAAGATGCCCTTCCACAATCCATCTATCGGGGAGAATAAAAGTGTCTGGAATAGTTTCACTTCATTATTATCAGTGTGGCGCCTGAACACAGTGGTCATCGACTTAAAGGTGGTCTGTTATATTATTCAAAGTGACTGCCACAGTGCTGCACTATACAGGGTGCGTTCCTTTTTGTAAATTTTGATCAGTTAAGCTACAAATGTATTTTTTTTAAATTGGAAGATTTATCAGTGCATGGTGGAATAAATCATAGTTTAGTGGAACACTGTGTTCTCACAATCGCATAATTCCAGTGACCCTTATTATGTGGTATGTATGATAGGTCTAGTAACATAAGTACATTGTAATTGCCTTTATTACTGCATATAGCGCAAACATAATTGTTTCGTAGTGCATCATAATAGGCAGTTGATTATTATGCAGCTCAATGGTACTGTTTAATCACCTTCATAAGAGGCCGAATTGCAGTTATGCCCGCAGGGCCTTACTGTATGCCATGCTCATTACATGTAGTTGTTTGCACTGAGTGCATAGCAGACAAGGCAGTCTTGCAAGAATTGAAACGTATGCCAGAGAGACCATAATTAAATCTCTACAAAAAAATGAATGAATTCATGCAGCTCTCCAAGTCTCATTGAAGCCTGTTATGTTTGGTTCAGGATGGGTTCTTAAGATGGAGATTGCTTTTTTGGATACCGTTTCACTCAGCACGGAGTGTCACCGGATCCGTCCAAAGTCTATGACATCCAGATGGCGCCGGCTCCAACGATGGTGACTGGCGTAAAGTGTTTCCTGGGCATGGTCACATACTGTGGCTGTTTCATACTTGTTCTAACTGGCCTTACTGACGCGTTGAGGGAACTAACGAAAACGAATGTCAGTTGGGACTGGGGGCCGGCTCAAGAGCAAGCTTTTCAGGACTCCAAGCAGGCTCTCTCTGCCGATACCACTCTGGTATATTACAATTCAGCCTGTTGAGTCTGAATTGTCGGTGGACACAAGCCCTTCTGGCTTCGGAGCTTGTGATATCTCAGAAGCCGAAAGATGCAGAATAGGCTCCTGTGGCTTACACGAGCCGTGCTCCGACGGACACCGACCAATGATATTCGCACATTGAGAAGGAAGCCATAGCAATTCACTTGGGCTGTCGCCATTTCCAACTATACTTCTATGGGCAGCTGTTTGTAGTTCATATGGACCGCAAGCTGCTGATTCTACTCTTTATGGGTCATTCCACAAAGCCACCACTGCGGATTGAAAAGTGGGTTCTGCAGTTGCAGGAGTATTAGTTCCAGGTTATCTATCATCTGGGGTGCAGAAACCCACCAATTTACTCTCCAGACACGCTAGACCAGCCACGCAAGAGGGAGAGTGCGTGCACAAGGCGAGGTGGATGAATCCGTAAGGCTAATGGTTGAGCGATCATACCTCGACCCATTTCTTTGGAGAAGATCTTGAGTACCACGACTGGGTAGGAATGCTTTCAGCTTGTCATTGCTGCGGTGACTTCAGGCATGTGGCTTCTGCTACTGGAGAAGGTAACTTGTAGGACTGAGGGGGTTTCTGCAGATTTGAGAGCATTATTCAATGTTCGTGTTGAACTAACAGCATCTCCAGAAGCCTTATGAAAGGATCTCGTCTAGTGATTCCCCAGACACTACAGCAACAGGTGGTCGATTTGGCGCACATAGCCCATCAGGGGATTGTTAAAACAAAATGCTGCCAAGTATAGTTTCCCAACCTTGACAATGTTGTGGAGCGGACCGTTTGCCAGTGCCCACTGTGTCAAGCAACAGACCAGCTGAACCTCCTGCTCACATTATCAAGGATGCCACACCATCTTATCCCTGACACAAGGTCAGCACTGATTTTGGAAGTCTCCCAGATGGATGACACATGTTAGTCGTCATTGCTGACTTTTTGAAATATCGGAGGTTGAAATCCTGGATTCCATAACGGCGAGTAATACTATACCACGGCTGGAGAAGATAATGGCCACACATGGACTGCTTAAGGAATTGCATACAGATAATGGTCCGCCTTTCACCAGCCAGGAGTTTTCAGAATATCTACTGTCTCAGGGTGTTCAGCATCGGAAGATCACCCCTTGTTGGCCCCAAGCCAATGGGGAGGCGGAGCATTTTATGCGCACACTGAATAATGTCCTTTGAATTGGGCTAGCCCGTGGCCAGAACCTGGAATGTGCACTGTATACATTCCTGAGGGAGTACCGACTCACGCCTCATTCCACAACTCAAGTGAGCCCAGTCTCTCTTTGTATTAACAGAACATTGATTGATATCGTACCCCAGGTGGACCAACTGTCCAATTTGCAGGGACATGTTGCGGTGAAACTGACGCATCGGCAGGCCAAGAATGACCACATGTCTAGGCTCCATTGAGCCAAGATAAAATCTTTTTCTGTTGCTGATGCTGCCATGGTGAAGACCCGCTGTCCACCGTGCAAATTCACGCTTCCTTTTATGGTAGATCCCTGGATAACTCAAGCTGTGAAAGGGACAATGATCACGGCCCAGAAGGTGGGGAAGACTATCACCAGGAACGTGTAATGTTTTAAAGAGTATATACGTCCGAGAAGCCAAGGGACAGAGGCACCTTATGAAATGATGGACGGGGGGGGGGCTTAGTCCGAAGATGTCCGTATTTCTCTGGAAACCTCTGATGATGACGTTTTCTCACCTGAGACACGAGGTGTGGGTCCTACTGGAATTTATGAGACTGTTATTCGCCCGAGTCGGATCTCAGGAAGACCTTAATGGCTGTCAGCGCCCACCAGGGACCAGAGAAGATGATGGTCGGGAGAGGGTTGGTCGGCACGGGTCTGGGAGATAGCACCTCTGACCATGTCCTGCAGCATCCTCCCGCCTAAAGGACGTTTTACTGATCTGAGATTCTGAAGCATATATCCGTGTTTTGTGGTGTATGGGTTTTTCTCTCACTCTGTTTTTTATTATTTTTGTTTTGTGTCTTTCTTTCTCTTCCTTTTTTTGGTTTTCTTTCTTTCTTTTTTGTTTTCTTTTTATTTATGATAAAGGAAGTATGTTATCTATGTTACTGGCCCGAAATGAGAGTGGCCATCCCTGATGATGATGATGATCTGAATAAAAGGCACCAGAACCCATACTTCGGGGTTCGGTGTCCACACTAGCAGTAGTCAGTGTGTGTGTCTGTATTCTGTGAGCCATCCTGGTTTTTGCCTTTGATCTGTACCTGCGCAACAACAGGACACATGTGACCTGCCGGAAAGGCGCAGGGCTATATATTCCCACACGTAACAATACATTTAGCAGTATCAGAGACCTGCTTGATAGGTGCAACTTTCTGTACTGTGCGCCTTAACTCACTGAACTGGTTAAGCAGTTTAAACAGTTGTGACAAGCTGTGTAGAACTTTAATGTCAGAGGTTCACATCTCCTATGCCCAACTCAAGTTTTCATCCTTTTGTGGTTGATGAACTGTGAGTATCACTGGGTTAAATTCTCTTAAATATTATTTACAGTACTAATAAGATGCAAGATCGTGTTAACAATGTAAAGTAGAAAACACAACTACAAACGTCTGCAACAAATATTTATGCATTGTAATTGAAAATTCATAGGGAAAGTGATTGGAAGTCTGGACTGTGCTTTAAACAAAGAAGGCAACACTACCTTGACCCCATATACTACCCCTTCTGATGATTTAACAGTGCCTTCAATGTGTGGGTCGTCCTGTCATTCGAGGGAGGTGGGGCATATAGTACTCGTTTGATGGATTAATGGCACCATGAATGGGTGGGTCCTCTGTCAAGCACACACTCAAAAGGGCGCCCAGGAACCTAACGCAGACTAGGACACTTCTCTTTGTCACGAGGAGCGTAAAGCACAATTTACATGCAATATGGCCGCCCAGAAAGCACTGTAGACCTGGAGAAGGGTACGGAATGCGTTATATAAATACCTATATATAAAACACTCTTCAGGCCAGGGGGTGTAGCGCACACACCAAAGACCAGTAAATATCAGCCAAAGACCAGTAAATATCCGAGGACAAGGGTGACTCAGCACATTCTGCGTTGCGGATGGGTGCGCATCAATGTTCATTACATCACTGTCTCAGGCCGCTCCAGGATCCAGTCCGACAACACCCTGGTTAAGGACTAGGCCGGAAGTGAAAGATTTTGCATTTTCGGATCAGTGGGTCAGGGACCACGCCGAGTCACGTGCCCCACCCCCACTTTCCTCCTCCTATTACCAATATTATAGATTAGGCTCTGGTGGGAAGACGCTGAGCGCAGGGAGAAGAGGCCGATGTGCTTGTTTCAAGAGACCCTCATTTGGACAGGCTGACTAGGATTATACAGCCACTTAAATGTTTTGCACTAAAAATATTTGTAATGCAATAGGTCTCGCATTTAAATGCTAGACCTTTTGCATTTCAAAGAAGTGGCTACGCTAAATGTAAGCAAAGCACATCGTCATTCCTGCAGTAAGAGTAACTCAATGAAGAAAATGGTGCTTACAAGACTAAATCTCATGATCCAGGTGACACCCAAAGTAAAGGGGCCAGTAGCCAAGGGAGGTTACAAATGAAGAAAAGGTGGTACTAAGGAGGGGCTAACAAACCGATTACTGAATCAGAAGCCTGAATTTACGAAAGACAAAGACAGAAGCCAATGACAAATATGGGCGGAGAGTGGGCGTGGATTCTGTTCCATACTGAACTACGGCAGATTGATAGAGCAGCACATGCGCGCTGACTCAGGCTCGACCTAAAAAATGGCTGAAGGTTGCTCAGTGGTATCAGGATTTAAATAGGCTTCTGTAATCTTCGTGCATGGCGCAAATATTTAGTCTACAAGCTGTAAGGCATTATTATGCATTTTGTGAGGTAGTAGAGGAAACTGGGGCATTGACCATTTATTACAGGTTCTCTTCTGGAAGGTGTCAGAATTCAAGAGCATTTGTTGTGATCAATTTTGTGGGAGGAGCAGCTCAAAACACAGTACTGTAACAGTGTATACTGAACAGTTTAACAAGGTGAGCATTGATGTAATTTTTACATTATATCCATGCATGTCAGTGATATGAACATATAAATGTAAGGAAGGCATCAAGGAAAAACAATGTTTGGGCGTGGTGCTGAATCAGTGAAAGTAGGACACACAGTTATGCGAGAGTCCTGATGTATTACTTTTTCAACTATCTGTCCCTGTTCCCTCGAACTGCCATGAATGTTGTGTCTGGCATGGGAAGAGAGTGAGAGAGTGAAAGTACCTGGAAGGGATTGTGGCACAAGAGAAAAGAGACTAAATGGTGTTCCAGTGGTCTGAGGTCTGAGTAGGTTTAATGCCCAGGGATGACATCCAGTGTGATCTCCAGGTCTAAAGTTGGGATTCTATCAAGGCAAACTCCACCTTTCATCCTTCCAAATACCAATAAACTGTGTAATAGTAATGCCTGCTACTGACAGAAGTTGGAAGCAGAAAAAGCTAGGATGTGGATAATATATAAAACAGTTTATTATTCTATGGATCCCTGTCAGTGTGAATCATAGAAAATCCTAAATTCCTGACTCTGGCAGGGGAGCAGCACTGAAGAGTGTTTCAGACAATGGCCATGTATGTACTAGCTATACACCAGCGGGGTAGCTAGAGTGCCATGCACTCTAAACCAGGCAAGGAAAGCCACTAATGATCCTCTACACTAATGAGCTATGCCCGTGCTCCTCATTGTTTCAGACGTGCTTATGGTAATGCGCTGTTTATATTATAGTTTAAATGCACTTATGTCATCTAGACCCAATTATGAGACAAGTGAGAGGGCAGGTAACAAAACTTTAAAGCCTTTTAATCTTCAGAACCTGGGCTAAAATCCCAGCAGTGCATCCATTGTTTCCTCCTGTCCTTATTCTCACGTGGGAGTAAAGAAACACACGAAGTCTAACTCCTACCTTTCAGTCCGTTCAACAGCAACGAAGACATGTCTGCTACAATCGCTTTCCACGATGGATTGTAACTGAATCAGTGCACCCTGCAGGGGAGAAAATCAGAATATGTTACATGTGGAGCACTGATATTCCTTAATCAATCTATTATGCTAAGAAGTAAGACAAATAACAGTAGAATCTGTGCAGTGCACCCAGTACTGTGTTGGCAGAAGAGTAAGGAACTCAGCTTAGCACTGCCAATGATTCCTTCTTCTGGAACAGGAATGTATTGTATTAGATTCTTGGAAATTGAATATTGGAGAAATTTGCAGTAACCAGCATATGGTTTGGATTGTTATTGATGGTCTATAAATGCTAAAAAAGGCATACTGAAAAAATAACTTCGAACTGACAAGAACATGGATGACGGGGGTCTGCCATTCAGGATATAAAAGTAGAGCTAATGCACCCAATCCTGAGGAAGAGAGACATGGGGGGATATGTACAAGGAAGTGGAGGAGAGAGTTGTTAGCCTTCCTGGATTAACGCCTCTCTCCTCCACTTCCGATACGCAAGGGTGCACCATATGTATAAAAATGTGGTGCAGCCCTGCGTTTCCCCCTGCGATGGCGCTAAGTTTAGCAACTTAGCGCCAACGCAGGCACCCGCGCACCAGAATGCAAGGGTGTCTGTATGCAGGGGAGGATTCTTTATGTGTAGGAAGGTGTCCTTTCTGCACATAATCCGAGAAATGCCATCATGGCACTATCATGCGTGCTGCTTCATGCAGCACACATGAAAGTGACAAAATTGATTTTTTTTTAAATTGTTTATGTGCACGAAGGGACATCTTCTTACACATAATCAAACAATGGTATTTTGCTTTTTCCGTTTGTGCTGCACAAGACAGCACACATGGAAAAAGCAAAAACGAGGAGAAATAATGCATTTCTCCTTGTTTTGCCATCTTACCACCAGTTTTTACCTGGTCTTAAATTTGGCGCTGCCTCCTATGTACGCCACCCTTGTACATAGGGGGCAGCGTCAAAACGAATGGGTGTTGCGGTGTAACGCCCAGTGAAACACCCACTGCCCACCCCTTTCACGCTAAGCATAGCGTGAAAGGGGGCTTTATGTACAAGGCGCAGTGTTAAGCCACGTTAACTGGCTCAATGCTGCCTTCTACAGAAGGCACAGCTCTTATCGCTACCAGAACGTCAATATAGGTGACTTTGTGGTGGTGATAGGGGCTTGTACATATTCCCCATGGTGTCTACAAACCACCATCTATTTAATGCTTCTCTGGTGGTCCCACCATTGCGAATTTCCGGCGGTGGGAGGTGCACGGGCCTCGGAGCGTGATGCGCGGGGGAACACCTGCTGCTGTTGTTGCTTGACACCAGGAGAGCGAGCAGATGTCTCGGGAAACATTTGTGAAAAACAAACAGCAAGCAGACCTTTGTTCCACTCCCATTAAGATCTGCAAACATCATTAGAGAAGTCGATTGCTGTATGGAAAAGCCGGCCCAGCAGAGCATGGGCACAAGATGGCCGGATGAGACTCGCCTGCGCGCTGCGACGCGAGGCTTCAGAAACATCGGAAAACACAGGATATGTCAGCTTTAATACAATATTGAACTCGCGCTGTGCAAGCAAAGGGCCTCCTCCAGCAAAAGAGCAGCGCGGGGCTGCAAATGTCCGTTATTGCCGTAATCTTTCTCAGTTTTATTACTCTCACAGTTTGATGTATGCAGACTATAAAAGGGTTCTAGTTTTCAAATGTTAGTCATTAGGAGAAGACTATTTAGAAAGCAATAGAAACCACAAAAAATACAGAATTCAAGACTTTAATAGCCAAAACAAAATGCTGTCACAGGTAGACAGTGAGTCGAATTATTGTATGTCCCTTCATCTTTATGTGGAACATGTTCCTATAACCGCTATTTGTTTTTCCACAAAAACAATTACAAAGATATTGGGTACATTGGGCACTTAATGCCGACACACCTGTTGCCATCTTTGGAATACCAAACGGGTCTTGCCGCTAAAGAAACAATGTACTGATGGTCTATGTACAGGAAACGAAAGGCTATGTGCAGCAGAGGGGACAAAAGTCAGGTTCCTATTGTTTCCTCATTCTGAGGAGTGCATTTAATTGCATTTGCATTTGTATAGCACTTCGTACCCCAGAGGAAGAGCTGGTGCACATTAGGAAATGGCAAGCATTGTGTATGTATGTATGTATGGGTATTCTTATATAGCGCGAAATCTGTCACCCAACGGGCATCCTGGCGCTTAGACTGTCCTGATGCTTACACATACATTACACGATTACATTGCCCTGGGAAACAGGTGAGTTTTCAGAGTTTTTTTAAAGGCGTTAAAGTTTTCCAAACTGCACTGTGCACTGCACTGTGGGCATTGCATGGTTGAAAGAGTGTTGAGTTGTATACTCAGATATACAATAAATATGGCAGATAAGACCTCTAAGCTACTCCAAACACTCCTGATGCCAAACAATAGTGAATTATAAGTTAAACTATGAGAAATGGGGTCACACCGATATCAACCGAAGCTGTCGAGCATCTTCTAGACAAATAATACCAAAAGAAAGCTTTGGTAAAGCCATTTCTTGTTGGACTAAGATCTAGATGTTTTATGTCTGGTAACACTATTTTACATGGAGTTCATTGTCCAATCTGCATTTACCTCCCTTTGTAGGAAAGACACATCAAGGGTGTCTTGGTGACTCGGTGGATCTTCACTGGATCAGTGCATAACATTAAAATAAGACATATGAACAGTGGGATTTTGAAGCTTTAGTTGTGAGATACTCACAAATATATCCCTCTTCACAACTGCATTCCTACTGCAACTGAGAAAGTAAAATCACTGGCTAAAATATTTTCATAATTTCATCAGGTGAAATCTGATAATTGTCTACTCGGTTGCCTTGTCTCTCCTTCCCTCTTTCTGTGTGTACACCTATATGACTAAAAGCGACCTCTGACTCTGCTGAGAGAAATAAGAGGGAGCAGGAGACAGGAGATGGACTGAGTGGTAAACACAATATTATAGCGAGAGGTGAAGTAGAGGCTGAGAGGGGGTATAAATAGTGATGAGGTACAGAGACAGGTGAGGAAGGCAGAAGGAAAAGAGACAATAGTGAAATAGCTTTAGAGAAATCCAGTGAGGTAGAAAATGAAGGAGATAGACAAAGGAAGGCATTGTTTTTGAGTGAAAAAGAGCTAGAGTGGGAGATAGGGACGAGATACATGAAAAGCTGGGGTTCTGAGAGAGGGAAGGTAGGTGAGAAGTAGAGCTCAGGTAGGCACAGACGGGCGAGGTAGAGACATAGCCGTGAGGTTGACAGAGGTAGAAACAAAGATAAATAGAGACAGGTCAGGTAGAGAGGGTGAGTTAAAAACAGAAGGTAAATCAGAGACAGATGAACGTAAGAGAAAACGAGAGAGAAGATAAAGACAGAGGAAAAGCAATAGATCTAGAGCAAGGTGTATTGAGAAAGAAATAGGGGTAAGAGAGTAGAGGCAGATGTAGAAAGAAAGATGGAGAGATGAGGTAGTATGAAAGTTCAAGTAATGCATATGTGAGTGTGTGTGTGTGAGAGTGAGAGAGAGAGAGAGTGAGTGAGAGAGAGAGAGAGAGAGAGAGAGCATGGTGAAGTAGCGCTGCATGGTAGGTTGCAATATTGTCCCCTCACACTGCTGGTCCAGATCCCCTTTGGCAGAGTGTCTAGGAGCTACTGATGAGGTGCGCTGAATTATGGGGCTGCAGCTCGTGGCCCTGGCATAGGCCTTCTTCGCTGCTGATGCTGGCCCGCTGGGACAAGGCTGTGCCGGGTGAAGCGGAAGCTGGCTAGCCTTCCCATTGATCAAGCAAAGCTTGTATTTATTGCATGTGGCATGATACATTAAGGGTCCGAGTTGTCCGACTGAATTACAGACGGGCTATAGCCAGATGAATCCACCAGATGAATGCCTGGACTTTCCTCTGCTGACCGAGAGGCACTTATAACGATGGCGGAGCTCCCAAATGTCTTTATTGGCTTATGAAAATACCTATTACTCTGAGAGAGACTTTTTTTCTGACCTTTAAAACACTCTTCATTATGTTGGTGTGGGAAGATAAACAACCTGGGAAACAATGACGCTTCCTTGTGAGAGAGGTGGATTTGAGTTCCCGGACCTGGAAATTTATTATTTGGCAGTATAGTGTCACTTTACCAGACACGGGTGTCACCAGACAGCAGGCTCCCATATCTTATATCTGAGAGAGAGAGCAGATGGATGGCGCCCCTCGAAGTCTCTACTATCACTAGAAGTACCACCACCCTGGATGAAATTGTCCCCATTGTGGCCACGTGGTGGGTGTAGAAGCCTATCAGGTAGATTCATCAAGGGTAATTGCGCTCGCAAAGGGCCAGATTCTCAGAATCTGGCGCTTTGCGAGCGCAATTTTTGCATTTGGGATTCATCATCCCAAATGCAAAAATCGCTATTTGCGAAATCGCATATTTGCGAGGAATTGCATTTAAGGAATCTCTATTTGAGATTCCTTAAATGCAATTCATTAACCATTTTTAATTTACGAAATTGCAATTTTTGGTCGCTATTTACCACGAATTGAAACTTTGTGGTAAATAGCGAAAACTTAGAAAAATGCACTTCAGTGCATTTTTCTAAGTTGCATGTTACACACACATGTCCTTTGCACATGTGTGTGCGCAACACATGTGTAAATTTTCAATTCAGGGGTGCTACAGGGTGTCCTTTGGACACCCCTGCACCCTTGAAATCGCATCCTTATTTGCGATTAGCAAATAGCTAATCGCAAATAAGGAAGATGTAGGAATCGCAACATTTTTTGCAATTCCTACATGAATCCCGTTTTGCAAGTCATTAATAGCGATTCCTTATGAATCGCTATTAAAGACTTGCAAAACGGATCTTTGATGAATCTACCTCTATGTGCTTAAAATCTGGTCTGATGGTAATGTATTCACTAGCGATACCGCTGACACAAAAAACGCTACTTTCACTCTCAAAAGTGTGAGTGATAAAGCAGGCACTAACCAAGGCTGGTTTAAGGGAAATAGGTTATGTTTATGTTTAGGGGAAATTTCTCACCTTAGATTAATACTGGATTCTATGTGATCCCTCCCCATTGCATCCAGTACAGCATGGCTAAAAAACATTGGCAAAGCCAATAGATCCCAAAGGCGATTCCTATTGGCTTTGTCAATGCTTGCTTCATGTGAATTTGCCTGAAAGCAATGTATTTAACCACAGCCAAGGTGCAATGTGGTAAATGTGTGCAGTAAGGAGAACACATAGAAAATGTCCTGTGACTATTAGTAGAATTTATTCACTTTTTTTGCAGGAAGGGGGACTTTCCTGCGCAAAAACAATCCTACAAGGTATTTTTCTCTTTCTATGTGTGTTGCAGAATGCATCAAACATGTACCACTTTACTTGGCGCAAAAGTGACACATGGCTCTCATAAATAAGCCTTAAGTGTTTAGCGACAGTGGAAGAACTACATACTAAAACCATTTAAAAAGCCTGGTAGACCTGGATACTGTTTAGTCTCCATGTCCAAAAAGCCAGCAGGAGCTGAGTAGCCTAGATGGTACTGCCAGAAAAGTAATCTTTTCTGAGTTAGTGAGCTGACCTCGAGTGACCCGGGGGCTGAAAAGTTTGGTATTTGGTGTGACCGAGGGCTATACTAATGCCAGCAGGGTGGTGGGAGGATGCAAAGTGGGTGTAGAGGAAATGAAGAATGTTTTATTTATTTATTTATTTAAGTTTTGTATAGCGCTAGCTAGACCCGAAGGTATCAGAGCGCTTCACATCGAATACAAATAAGCATCAACAAGACAGGTAGGTCGAAGCAGGGTAGGGAAAACATGGGTAAACATGGTAGCAAGTAAAAGTCTATACAATATCAGCATGAGGGCAAACATGGCGGAGATCAAGGGAGAGTCATCTGGTTCTCTCTAGGACCATAGAGATAGTGAACTATCAAAGTCAGACGAGGGATTCTCGTTACGATCCAGCCCGCTCAAGAAAGAAGGCTTTGAGTAGTATCTTGAATTTCAGGAAGGAGGCGGTCATCCTGATGTGGGGGGGGTGGAGTTCCATTCCTTTGGAGCATTACCTGCAAAGGACCTGTTAGATGTTTTACGTTTGTGATTTCAGAGGAATGAGTATTAGCGTGTTGGAGCTTCTGAGGTTCCTAGACTGACCGGCTCTATCGAGTTTATTGGCCAAATATTCCGGTTTTCCTGTATGCAGGGCTTTGTGTGTGAGGCAAGCTGTGCGGAAGTTGGCTCGTAGGCTAATAGGAAGCCATTTCAGATCCTTGAGAGCCGGGGTGATGTGCTCATATTTCTTAGTTCCCGTGACCATTCTAGCTGCTGCATTAAGGGTAGCAGTCAAAGGACCTAGATCAGATTTGGCTGTTCCAGTCAGAGTAGCAATGCCATAGTCAATCCTGGAGAGTACCAGTGCCTGAGTGGCCTGTTTCAGGTCTTTCAAGGGGAGGAAGTGTTTTAGTTTGTAGAGAAGTTTCAAGTTAAGGAGAGCACTTTTGGCAGTTTTAGAGATGTGTTCTTTTATGTCCAGTTTTGGGTCCAGAGTGATCCCCAGTGATTTGGCGGAGGTTGTAGGAACAAGAGGAACATTGAGGGCGTTGAAGGCTTTGAGCCATTCAAGTATTTGGAGATTTTCACTTTTGTTTGAGATGAGGAGCACTTCTGTCTTTTCTTCATTAAGTTTGAGGTGGTTGGATGAGAGCCAATGTTGGACCTCTGTGAGTGTGCCATTTAGTCTGTGTATGTCTGCGATCGAAGTGGTTTCCGGGTAGAGTTGTGTGTCGTCCGCATAGAGGTGAAAGGGGATGTTGGAGTTCCTTAGAATTGTAGTGAGGGGCTCCATGTAGATGTTGAAAAGTTGTGGCGAGAGTACTGACCCTGTGGGACTCCTCTAGTAATGGGGAGGGGTTCCGATTTGAAGCTTTTAATTTTGATAATTTGTGCGCGGTTGTTGAGAAAGGAGGTGAACCATTTGAGAACTGTTTTTTCCAAACCCGCTCTCTTCTGGAGGACATTGAGTAGTAGGTTATGATCCACTGTGTCAAACACTGCCGAGAGGTCTACGAGGATGAGGAGGCTACATTGGTTGGAGTCGAGAGACATGTGTAGGTCATCCATCACATTGAGGATTGCGGTTTCTGTGCTGCAGCCCTTTCTGAACCCAGATTGGTGTGGGTCAAGAAGATTCAAGATCTCTAGGTGATGGGTTAGCTGAGACAGCACACATTTTTCCAAAATTTTCGATAAGAGCGGAAGGTTCGAAACTGGTCTGAAGTTGTTCAAGACCATAGGGTCGAGGCCGGGTTTTTTTTTAGGAGTGGCGTGACTTGACCTAGTTTAAGGCATTTAGGAATGAAGCCATCGCTCAAAGAGCTGTTGATGATCTTGGCCCAGATAGGGGCTAGAGTAAGTTTCAGGTCTTTGGTCAGTCTCGAGGGTAGCTGATCAAGGGAGTGTGACGAGGGATTAGCGATGGCAATGAGATCACTTATCGCTTCAGTTTGGATGGGTTGGAAGGAAGACCAGCGAGTGGCTGCGGTTGTTGGTCTTGAGTGGGTAGAAGCAGTGGGGAGCAACTCTGTGAGGGCGGAAAGATCGCTGAAAGATCGGTCAATTGAGGCAATTTTTTCGTTGAAGAATTTAGCAAAGTTGTCGCACTGGGATTTGGACGCTGTTAAGCTGTCTGTCATATGCATGGGGGTTTGGTTCCTGATGATATTAAAAAGAGTTCTTTGGGGCGGTTTTTTGGCCTTGTCTAGAGCAGAGCAGAAGAAGGATGACTTTTTGTTCTTGATATGATTAAGGTAGGTTTTGCGAGCTGCTTTGAGTTGGTCCCGGTTGAGGGCAGTGGGGTTGTTCCTCCAGGATCTTTCCATGGCTCTTAGGAGTCTGCGCTCATCATTGATGTCAGTGGAGAACCAAGACCTGGAGGGAATGCTTCTGTTTTTTTTTTAGTTTTCTATGTGCCAGTTGATCCAGGATGTGCTCCAGGTTGGAATGATAGAGCGAGGTGAGTTCCGTGGTTGAGAGGAGCTCCGTTGAGCTCAGGAGGAGTGAGCTAAGAGCATCTTGTAGCTTGTCAGGGGGGACTTTCCATATGTTTCTGACCCACTTGGGGGAGGTTTGGGTGGGTGAGAGGGAAAGAGCCGAATGGTTGATATGAAAGAGGATGGTGTGGTGGTCAGACCAGTCCACTGGGATGATGTGGTCAATTGAAATTGTCTTTTTGTCCGCAATGATTGCATCCAAGATCGCACCTCTAAGGTGTGTTTTTTCTGAGCAGAGTCGGATCATATCGTGGTCTTGTAGAAGGGAGGTGAGAGATTGGATGAGCGGGTTATTGGTTTCATTCCATCTTAGGTTGAGGTCGCCCAGAATTATTCTGAAGTCACTGTTGAGAGCGGTTTGAGTGATCAGATCCGAAAGCTGTTCGCCAAATTCAATAGCGTTGCCTGGAGGGTGGTACAGGAGAAGGCATTGGAGTGGGCTGTGGTGGGGTGAATTGATGTTGACCGAAAGGCATTCAAAGGAGTTGTAAAGGAGGGAGGGGGAGTCGGTAATGGAGAGGTCACTTTTGTGGATAATTGCTGTTCCGCATCCTTTGCGTATGGGCCTGTCTTTGTGGATAAGTGAGAAGCCGGGAGGCACCAGCGTGTCCAAGATGGGAAGGGATAGGGTGTTCAGCCAAGTTTCAGTGATGAAGGCTACATCTAGGTCATGGGAGAGGATAGTTTCGGCTAATTCAGTTGCATGTTTGACGGCTGATCTGCAGTTGATAAGCATGCAGTTGATGGGGGGGTCTGCATCCGGGTTCCGGTTGACCGAATTCGCTCTGGGTAGGGATGCGAGATGGGCTGGGGGTCTGGCGGTTTTTCGGTGAGGCGGGTCTCTTCTCATACCAGTGATGACTTGGATCGAAGAAAGGGGTGAGGGCTGCGGGGGTAGAGCTTGGGCTGGATGGTTGGGAGGGGGTTTGTAGGAAGCGACGAGGGAGTTCACTTCCTGTGGGGCGAGAGTGGGAGAAGTTCTTCTGAGACAGTCAACTCGTGATTCAGTCCGGGGTTCAGTGAGAGGAGGCCGAGAGCCTGGGGGGGACAGGGACCTGATCGGGGGGGGGAGGAGTCATTCCTAATGGCAGGTTGCTGGAGGTGAGACGAGATGGGGAGTTGCTGGAGTTTCTCTAGGGAGGAAAGGGTTTCTTTCAGTCCGAGGATCAGCGTGGCGATCTGGGCTTCTAGAAGGTCCAAGCGATGTGTCATCATGGGAGCTGGGGGGGGTAGGGAGGGGGAGCTGGGCCTTAGGTGAGAGGGGCACAGGGGCAGGGCCTAAGTGGGGGGGAGAGAAGAGGTAGGAGGGACCGGTTCTGGTTTGGAGAGGACTAGGGAGGGAGAGGGGTAATGAGGCGAGTTGCTGTTTGGAGGGATAGTTGGGGAGGGAGGGACTGAATCAGGATTGGGGTTCAGATGGGCGAGGGCTATAGAGGGGGAAAGGGTTTGGGGTGAGATAATGATCGGGGGGATAACAGGGGTGGGAGGATCAGGTTTAGGTTTCGAGATCGGGTGGTCGAGGAAACGAGAGGGAGGAGGGTTGCGGCCCCTTTGGAAGAGGTGGTTATCTTCACTGAGTGGAATGGTGTAAGCTAGTGTTCTGGGAGGTAGGGAGGAAGGGGAGGCGTCCAGGGGATTGGGAGATGGAAGGGAAGGAGGGGGGGGCAGAGTTCTGTGAGGTAGGGTGGAAGTGGAGGCGGCCGGGGGGTGAGGAGAATTGAGGGCCGGGGCTGGGGGAGGCGAATGACTGGTGACATGAGTAGACATGAGGGGTGGTGTACGAAGAGGTGATGGAAGCCTGCTTTGCGGCTTAGGGGTTTGACAGGAGCCACTGGGGGGGGAGGTGCGTGGCTGGTGAGGGTAGTGAGCAGTAGCCGTCTTTAGAGTGGGGAAGAGGGAGTCAAAGAACTCTAGGTTTTCATCTTTCGCCTGAATAAGAATGGTGCCATTCAGGAAAATGGCGACGGAGATGTCTCCGGAGAGAGACTGTTGGTTAAGGGGGGAGATAGTTAGTTTCCGATTGTGTTCTGTGAGGGTGGTTTTTGAGACAGGGAGGAGTGAGTTAAAGATGGTAACCCATAAGTCAGGTCTTAAGGTGTGAAAAATGAAGTCCATTTTTCTTTGCCCTCTCGATGAGCAGTGGTAGGTGTCCACAATAAGTGTTTCGGGATGTTGCCTAATTAGATTCTGTTTAAAGCGTTTTTTTGCTTTGAAGGAGAGTTTTTGTGGGAAAGTTATGGTGTAGGTGTTCTGACCAAGAGGGGAAAGGAGTTTCTGTAACGGGCAGGACTGCATGACTGAACTCATGGCCGGAGGCATCCTGGAGCAATTAGGGGGAATGGTTTGTTGATCTACTGGAGTGGCTGAACTGAATTGCACAATGTGGATCTGGACAACCTGGGGAATAGCACACCTTAGTTACTTCCTTTCCTTAACTGATATGAACCTTAAATAAATGCTTGCCATTTATTTAATTTTTTATAAATGTTAGTGCTCAGTCCAGTACTGAGTCCAATAATCAGCAGCCCAGTGATGCTGTTGCCCAGGGGGCCTCATGTAAAGATCAGGAGAGCTGCATGCAGCCCCTGGGCCGTACTTTAAATATCACTTGTCTAAGGTAAGCTCACCCCCCACAAACTCACTGACTCATAATCAGGATGCTGGTTGCATCGCTCCATGTCTAAGAATAACAGAGATGGACAGGCATGAAGTAAAATAGGAGCATCTCATTGACAGGTCAGTGGCTCTGAAACATCCAATATGTGCTTGTCGCAACCTGACATGCACTACAAAACAAATGGAATAGCAGTCACCGAGAAGCAGTATTCATAATCAAAATGCCAAGCCTAACATGCAAGTAAGCAACATAGAAGTGGGTAGTAGTGTTCCCAAGTAGGGAAACGTCCGCACATTTGTGAATAAAAATGGTGTAATTATACGCGTAATATAAACAATACCCCTTAAAGAAGTCTAGATTAGGGTGCTAAATTGCCCTCACAACACCAACCACCCAATGGTGCTATCTACACACAAAGTGTGCATCAATAGAAGAAACAGGAAAGAGCTTAAACAGCACACCTTTTGTTACTCATTGTTTGTACAAGCATCAATAACTTTTGTAAGTATATATGACCACATTCAGCTTGGGTATAAAGAGATTGACAACAACTTCGACCAGACATAGGGATCCAAAATGAGAGATAATCTTGATATTCTTTTTTTTTTAATTTCAAAAGTTTTTATTGGAAATTTCAGGTTGTAAAACATATAGATCAGAAATTGCTATGTACAATTTACCAGTGCATATGACCATACATTAATCAAAGGCAAGAGCAGATGACATGACGTGGCAAAGATAGACTCCCGAGAGGATAGGAGTCAGGAGGAGGGGAAAAGAGGAAAGAACCAGCTGGTGGGAAGAAGAGGGGAGCAGCAGAGAGAAAGCAAAGGTTGTACTCGAGAAGATGGGAAGAAGAGACGGAGGTAAGTTGGTACACCACGATGCGGCAAAACAGTTCAGGTCGGGGGTGGCGTGCTATTCAAGATATACCGTGCATCCGGGAACTATGGAAAAGTATGAAGAGCATGGACGGTTCACGGAGGTTTATGGGTTTTAAAGTAAGATATCCAGTGAGTTCCAAAGTTTCCTTTGTGAGGGACGCCCTGGGGAGTGTTGTAGAGTGATGTTATCTGCTCCTCGGAGGTTAATCACCCAGTTTAACCAGCATGCATAACTTGCCTTTTTGGTGTCTTTCCAATTGTTTAGGACGACCTTCACAGCCGCCGTGAGAAGAAGGTCTAGAAGGGCCCTGTCCACTTCAGGGATTTGGGTTTCCTTCGCAAATCCGAAAACAAGATAGGGAAGTTCTTTGGTTGGTGTGATATTAAATAGTTTGTGGATGAAGTAAAAAAACCCTATCCCAAAAGGCTGAGACGCAGTCGCATTGGAGAATGAGATGGTCTAGATCCCCTTCCGCACGCTTGCAGTTCCAGCAAAATGCGTCAGGGCAGAGTTTATGTGCGTATAGGCGAGCTGGCGTCCAGAAGACTATGCATGAGCCAGAACTTGGCTTGTGATAATGTAGGGCTAATTTTATGACTCATGCAAGATCTCCACGCCATGGACCACTCCAGCTCAGAGATGGAGAATGAGGCGATTAAAGACCAGAACTGCGTTGATTTGACATTCAATTTGGAGGACTGCGGGCTCAGTAGTTTGTACAACCTAGAGACCTGGTGACCAATTCTATTTAAGGAGGAGAGGAATGTCGGAAGAGCTGGTTGATTGGACGTTAATCACGCTTTTGTAATGGCTGTTTTCACATTAAGGAATATGTGGAAGTCGGAATTATCGATCCCAAAGTTCGATTGGATTCTTGTGAAGGGTAAAGGGTAGCCGTTATCGTAAAGCTGGTGGGGGAAAAAAATCCCTTTTTAATCCAGGCTGGGTTGAACAGTGGTTTACCTTTGTATGTGATTGTGGTGTTTCTCCAGATCGCTTCCCATCTAGATCTTCTTATCGACGTGTCCAGCATTTTATCTATTCTAAGTAAAGCTATCACCTATCTTGAACCAGATCATGAGATAGAGGGTAATGAGCACATAGAGTCATAGATTTAGAAAGAGACGTTGCATAATCAGTACGTCGTTACTGAATAAGGCAGCTTACCAAAGAGGCTCATAAAGTATCGAGTATTAGTTATGTAATATGAGCTGTAGTCACAATGGCCTCTCAGCTGACAAGAAGTTCAGAAACCGGTCCTGACCATAAGTCTTGACCTATAAATGTAATGGAAAAAAATGTAAGAAGCTAGTCCATTCCTCGTGTTTTTTTTTTAATCATTTTTTATTGACTTTTATATCATATGAAAAAACAGTCACAATATATCATCAGCAGTTAAAGGTGATACAACATTGCAGTCATGCCTATGGGGTGTAGAAATTGATCTGTGGATCTACGGATTGGGGGCATGAGGACGCTAGTGACTGATGCAGTGTGAGAACAGGGGAAACACTAGGAGAAAAAGAGGGGGGGAACTAGGAACCCCTCATGGGTAGAAGGAGATGGAAAGCGTGAGCTGTGAAGTGCGGGGGAGAGGGGGGAATCACTCCAAGGGGGGGAAGAAGAACCTGGGGGGAGAGGGGATCGGGGGGGGCGAAGACTGAGGCTGGGGAGGGCAGAATTACGCAGATGGTACAGGGCGCATCCATGAGGAAGGTGCTGGAGGGAGGGATGACCGAGGGGAAGGAAGAGGGGAGACGTGGGGCGAGCAGCGGTGGGGTGGCGAGGTGTGATGAAGGTAGGAAGGGACGATGCCCTATGCACGCTAAATAGGCAGTGGTGCTGTCTGGGACGCCACAGCGCGTTGCGAGGTGTTCGGGTGTCACGTTGGTGGGCTAGCTTGAATTGGTGGGACAACGTGGCCCAGTCCAAGGATATGGGCCGCTTGCGCTGGCCCCTTGCCTCCTCCTCCCGCAGTGCGTCCTCCTTCGCCATTGCCCATGTTTTCACCGCACCCACCCATGCCTCAAAGGAGGGTCCGGTAGCTGCCCGCCAGTGCATGGCTATGTTCCTCTTGGCTAAAAGCAGGGATAGTGCAGCATATCTGACCTGCACCTTATGTGTCTTTGGCCTACGGAAGGTTCCTATCGCAAATGCCTCCCAGGAATGTATGTCCGCGAGGCCGGTGAGGGTGGAAATCGAGTCTAGAACTGCCAACCAGTAGGCCTGAAGGGTTGGGCAGCTCCAGAACATGTGCAAAAAATGCACGTCAGGTGATTGACAGCGGGGGCAGAAGAACTGTGCGTCGGGAAAGAAACGCTGCAGACGTGCTGGGGATTGATAGGCCCGGTGTAGGATATAGAATTGTATCTTTTTTAACCTAGCGTTTCGTGAGACTTTCTTAGGGAATTATAGTGCCCTATCCCATTCCCGGTTGTGTAAGGGACATCCTATTTCGTCCTCCCAGGTGGCCCTCAGAGTGAGTAAGGGTGTGTGTGTGAGTTCCCTGATCGACTTATAAAGCCAGGTGACGAGATGTCTGCCGCAACCCATGTGGAGTATGGTGTGAATGACCGGGTGCGTCGCGGGCTCGCTGGCAGTGAGGTCGCTGTGTGGGCAGAAGCAGTCAATGAGCTGGCGATGCGTCAGAAATTGTCCTGGCGGGAGGCCGTGGCCTCTATGAGTTGGACGTATGGGCGAAGTTGGCCCTCCGCAAACAATATCTCCGCCTCTGTGATCTCAGAATCCGTCCACGCGTGTACCATGGCGCTTGTGAAGTATGAGTCCCTTCGGGGCCAGCCCGCCAGTGGTAGTCGCGGGGAGTAGCAAGGAGCTCCTGGTGCCATGCGGTGTATACGCAACATGCACTGGCGGGCCACGGACACCTGTAAGGGATACGTCCAGCGGGGCCTAGTGCCGGGGAGCAGTAGGCGCCTGAGTTCAGGGGTGGAAATAGGGCCATGTACCGTATGGGTTTCCCCGGAGTGCCTGCCGGCAGTCCAGTAGGACAGCCACTGAAGTTGTGCCGCTAAGAAGTACGACTCGAAGACGGGGTCACCCAGGCCCCCTTGTGTGGTGGGTAGGTGAAGTTTGGCGAGGGATATTCTGTGACGGCCGTTTCCCCACATGAGTGTACCCAGCAGCGTATCTAGCTCCCGGAAGAAACTTCTGGGAGGGACAACCGGAAGGTTGGTAAAGCAGTATAACAGTCGGGGGACGATGACCATTTTAGCAAGTGCCACTCGGCCGATAGGGGCCAGTGGGAGGTTTTTCCAGAATCCCACCGAGGCGCGGACACTGCCTAGGACTCTACGATGGTTGCCCTCGTAAAGGTCGGAGGGTGAGCGACATAGGCGGACCCCTAGATAACAAGGGGCGCCCGTGGCCCAGGGGAGGGTCTGCGTACCAATCCGGACTTCCCGGGGGTCCAGGGAATGGTGTAGGGGGTATACCACTGATTTCTCCCAGTTCACTTGGAGACCCAATGCCTCTGCGAACTCAGAGAGGATCGTCCAAATGGGGGTTAGGTCCTCGGTGATGTCTCGGACATATAATAGGAGATCGTCCGCGTACGTAGAGACACAGTGGACCGTATCTGCTCGGGGGATGCCCCACACTGCACCTTCCAGGCGCAGACGAATCGGCAACGGCTCTACAGCCAAGGCGAAGATCAGCGGCGAAAGGGGGCAGCCCTGTCATGCGCCCCGTTCGACTCGCAGCGGGGTCGAGATGTATTTGCCGAGTCTGACCCGAGACGTTAGGTTAGTGTAGAACAGCCGAGTGTATTGCAGAAGAGTGGGGCCTATGCCCGTTCAATGGAGAACAGGAAAGAGGTAGGGCCAGGTTACTATGTCGAAGGCTCTTTCTAGATCTAAGATAATGCAGGCTGCGCGTGGAAAGGCTTCCCCCACCTGATCCTGAATATGAAAGACCCGTCTGATATTCTGGGTGGTGTTCCTACCAGGGACAAAGCCGTTTTGGTCTGGGTGTATGAGGGTACGAAGTATTTGTTCAAATCGGGTGGCCAGGATTTTCCCCAGGAGTTTACAGTCCACTGAGAGGAGCGTGATGGGGTGATAGGAGGATAGCAGAAGCGGGTCTCTATGTGGTTTGAGAAAGGATACAATCACCGACTCCCTGAGAGAACCCGGGAGTTCTCCACGTTCGAGAGCTTCGGCGAACATGGTCGTTAACCGGGGAGTCAACAATGTGGAGAAGGTACTGTAGTACTCTAGAGGTAAGCCGTCTTGGCCTCGGGCCTTGTCCCGAGCGAGGGAGCGTATCGCACTAGAGACATCGGCTGCTGTGATTTTTGCGTCCAGGGTATCCCTGACTGCCTCCGCGATGTGGGGAAGTGGCAATGGATCCAGGAATTGAGGGATCATCTCCCGCCGTTGGTGCGTCCGGGTGCAGTACACAGCAGCATAATAGTGCTGGAACGCATCAAGTATGTCCTGTTGGGAGCGCACCAGAGTGCCTGTTGGGGTCCGAATTTCGGTAATTGGCGCCGCGTCCGAGTCTTGACGCGCCAGCCACGCCAGTAGTGTGCCCGTCTTGTCCCGCTCACTGTGGACGCGAGTGGCATAGGCTCGGAAGTTAAATTTGCGCATATCCGCTATAGAGGTTGCATATTTCAATTTGGCCTCGGCCACCTGGGCCGCTGTGGCCGACTGAGCATCCTCCTGCTTGGTGAGGGATGCGAGCGTCTGCTCTGTGTCGGCGAGTGTGCGTTCGAGCGTACAGCGGGCCCCCGCTATCTGTTTAATGCAGGTGCCCTGTGTCACTACTTTGAACGCGTCCCATTCCACGAGTCTGGAGGCGGCGGTCCCGGCGTTGTAAGTGAAATATTCGCGGATCAACTGCGCACGATCGTGTCTAAATACCTGATCCGTGAGGCAGTCTTTCGGGAGGCGCCAAGTGGGCACCGGAGGGTGGGGCGGTCTCCACCGGAGCCGCAGGACGTGTGCGTCGTGGTCTGAGATAACGCGGCCTAAGTAATCCATGTGTTGGACCTTGGGTATGAGTGACGGGGTACATAGAAACCTGTCTTGTCTGGTCCGTAGCTTATGTGGGATGGAGTGAAACAAATACAGCCTACTTACGGGATGATGTGCCCTCTATGCGTCCACCAGGGACCAGTGTGTAACCCAACGTCGGAACCTCCCGGAGCATGTGTGGGCTGAGGAATGTGGAGGTGGTGGATGGGATCTGTCAAGCGTGATGTCGAGCTCACAGTTGTAGTCGCCCCCCAGTATCCACGGGAGCGTGGCGAATTGGGCAAGCGCGCCCGAGAGGGAGTCCCAATATCTATCCTGCTCCGTGTTGGGTGCGTATATGCTTCTTAAGAGGACCGGCTGCCCGTCCAGTAGACCCTCCAACAGGACATATCTTCCCTCCTTGTCCACCACCCTACGCGTCTCCTGAAAGGGGGTGCCAGGGCGAACCCAGATAAGCGCGCCGCGCGCAAATGCCGAATAGGTGGTGGCGCAAATAAGTCCGCGCCAGCGGGATCTGAGTTTGTCCGTCTCCGCTGCTGTGAGATGCGTTTCTTGCAGAAACACGATTTGGGCTTGTTGGCGCTTAATGTAGGCAAAGGCCGTGTATCTCTTATGTGGCGTGTGTAAGCCGCGCACGTTCAGGGTGAGTATGGTTAGATCGGTGTGCTGCATTGGTCGGCAGAAGAGGGGTGGCCGGCGCCTACATGCGGCTTCCCTAGTATGAAATACATGCACGCGCCCATGTGAGTGGTGGCACGGTGCGTAGGGATATCTCACGTGTGCCTTCCTGTATATATGTAATTTGCCCTGGTGCTCATGTCTTCTGTGGGGCGTTGGGGTAAAGAGAACAGGGGAAACAAAGCTAACCACTGGATGGGGAAACTGTCCCAATACATGGGGAGCAACGGCAAGCTCGATGCGTCCAAACGAGCTCTCCAAGAGTCAGGGAGCGAACAGTTAAAACTAGGGGGTGGCGGGCCTGGCCTGCTGGGCAAGTTCCGTATCGGGCGCTTGCAGGAGAAGTAGTTGTCCATACGGGGAACATCGTTTTCATCGTGTCTTGATAGGGGTTGTGAGTGGACACCAGAGGGGGGGAGGTTGTCCATCTGCAGCGATCCGTCATCCAAGAATATTGTCTGTGGGTGGTCTGTGATATCGCTACAGGGCCGAGTAGGGGGTGACCGGGGGCAGTGTGACGGAGTCAGCAGTGGGGTGGGGGGAGTTGCTGTCGTCTTCACCACTTGACGAAACAGGTGTGGAATTCCCTCGACATCTTCCTCCGACTGGGGTGCCTGAGATCAGCTACGGCTTGTAGGGCTCTGCGCCGCTCCTGCATAAGCTGCTCCAGGTCTGGGGATTCAACATCTTGGCGTCTAGTAGGATCTCTCCAGTTCTGTTGCCCCTGCTGTTGCGTTTGCTGCCTGGCTCTCTTCCTATTACTGGGTGTCCTGTGGCCACGTTGCTGTGGTTGGGTCGGAGCTGATCCGCGTGTGCAGTGGAGATCCGCCCAGTCGCACGCCTCCTCGGCTGTGGCGAAAAAGTGTGTGGAGCCTGCGCGAGCAGGGAAGAGCAGAGAGTACTGCACGCCATTCTCCCATAGACGCGGCTTCACCTCCAAGAAGGACGCCCTAAGTTTTTGCACCGCCTTGTCGTAGTCCGGGAAGATCATTACGTGTTGGTTTTCGACCTGCAGAGGGCCTGCACGTCTGGCAGCCCGCAATACTGCGTCCCGGTCCAGGAAATGGAGGAATTTCACCAGCAGGGGGTGTGGGGGCGGCCGGGTATCTGTCTCCTGGTTGGGACCAGGTGGGCTCATTCCAAGAAGTAAAAGGCTGTGCGATCCTTCGTCGGAGTAAAGGATTTTACCCAGGCTTCAACATATTCGATGGGGTGCGTTCCCTCGACCCCCTCCGGCAATCCTACCACACGTATGTTGCAGCGCCGGGAGCGTCCTTCCAACTCGTCCACTCGGTCCTCCACCGTGGCCAGACGGTCCATGGCTGAACGGAGAGTCGTTTGCTGAGTCTTCAAAGCGGGGTGCACGTCCGCCAAAGTCTTCTCTCCCTCTCGGACCCTGTCCGCCAGTTTCCGCTGGTCGTCGCGGAGTAAGTTGATGTCTGTGGTGAGAGAGCCCAGGCGTTCCTCCATGGAAACCCTGGAGAGTTCAATGGCCGCCAGGACCTTGTTCAGTTTGTCCGAAATGGTAGGGTCAGGTTGCTGCGAGGGCGTCTTGGTGAGGGCGCTGGTGCGGGGTTGGTTTTCCGGCGCAGTTTCGGGGACCGTCGTCTGCTGCGTGTGTCTTGGCTTCCCCATGGTGACGATCCGGGGGGTAGCATCCGCGCGTGTCATCTTCAGGCTCGGAAGCGAAGGCGAGGTGTTGCTCCCTGGCACGGCTGTCGTGTGGCTCGCCGCCTTCTTGTGATAGGGGGCGTAGTGCGCCCTGAGATCGCGCGCGCCCCAGCGGGGGCCGTGTCGCCAGTCGAGCTCGGTATGTGGGGCCTACCGCACCAGGCAGATCCCACACCAGTCCTCACTGCGGCCCACTCTTGCAAACGGGGCGGGGGATTTCCCCCGAGAGCTGCTCGGTATCGGTCCGAGTGGGACGGTCGGGGTAGCCACATGAACTCTGTCCGCTGTGTAGAGACCAGGAAGCGGGGCCGGGTCCTTGTCTAGATCAGCCGTCCCTGGCTGCCATCTTAGGGCCAGGCAGTGGCATTCGTGGCTGTTCGTGTGCCAGCAGGGAGCCCAGGCCGTCAGGGTAACCCACGATGGAAGGGGGGGCCCCCAGGAACACCTGTCAGGCACCACACTCACCCCCAGAAGACTGCTCGCATGGGCCAGGAGCGTCCCTCGAGGCAATGTTGTCCCGGCAAGGGCACCATGTTGGGGTCAGGCAGGCCTCAGGGGCAGTGGCCCCCGTCGATTTTCTGTGCTCCTGGGAGAGGGGGGGGGGCAGGGGCCGACTCACCGGCTCTCCTCGTGTCGGAAGGGGGGGCAGGGCCTCCTTCGCCCCCCACAGCAGTCCACATCAGTGTGTCGGCACCCAGCGCCCGTCGGGAGCCGCCGCCTCACACCAGGACGGCACCAGCAGTCTCTCGGCAGCAGGCGCGGGCATCTGGAGCCAGGTCTGATGGTAGGAGGGGGCCACCGTGGCACCAGATGCGGCCCCTACCCCCGTCGATCAGCAACAGCCAGGGCAGAGCGGGTCTCATCACCTCGGTCACCGCCACCAACGGTGCACCTCCATCTTAGGCTCTGGTCCGCGGCACCGGGGCGTTGCAGGATTCTCACTTCCCCAGCGGAGAGAACCTGGATTCACCGATGCGCCCGGTGCTGCTGGGGATCCCGGGGCTGGAGGGGGTGTTTTTACCCCGAAAGGACAAGGAGAAATGGGCTATTAGGCCGCCCTTTACCGGAGCCTCAGCAAGTTGCAGCCGCCATTGTGGCCCGCTAAGCCACGCCCCCATTCCTCATATGTTACTACAACAGTCTACACACGTTTGTAGAAAAAGACAGCGTGGAAAAATGCCCTCACCCATTAATAACCTGGATCTGACTAAAACCAGTCCCTAATAACCACTATTGGTGTCTGCCTCAAAGCACAGCTCTAATAGAAACCAGTCCGTACCTCACATGCCATAGTCACAAGCTATACACGTTTTTAGAAGAAAACAATGCGAGAAGCTGCCCTCACTAATTGCTAATATAGATCTGACCAGAACCTGTCCCAAATCACCATTATTCCTGTCCGCCCCAAAGCAAAGCTTTAGCGGGGACGCTCGGTTAGTTTTATACTGAGATTTGTTAATAGAATGTGAGTGACGATAAAACTAGGCAGTGGCATGAACTCTATAGGTGACCTCTCGTGATATGACCTCAAATCTACAATATTAAGAGGTCGTTAATAGTATGCGAGTGCAGATCGACGATAAAATTAGGCAGTGGCATAAAATCTATAAGCGACCTCTCGTAGTATGTCCTCACATCTACAATATTAAGAGGATATAACTGAAGTCGCAATGCACAGGCTATATAACGCAAAAGTTGCCTCGGCCACTGGTATCACTCACCTTAAAAGAAGTTAGTCTCGAAAAATGGGCGTCATCCGAATCCGATTTAGGATGCCGAGAACGAAGGTTGACGGACACCCGTTTAAATATACCTTGTAGTTCCCGCCAAATTTGTCACATGGTTAATGGGAAAGACGAGGTTAAATAAAATTCATTGCGCTATTCCGCGGCGGCAGCCATATTGTAATAGCAAAAAGGTCCATTTATTGATATTTGAAAAGTACATATAAGCCCATCTGTGAATATCAATATACACAGAAAAAATTCCAAAAGCTAGGCCAAAAAGCGCCAAACGTTATTGAATGAAGAGGATCAAGGTGATTTTCCAAAAATTAATCTTCGTACGAGTATTGTGAATAACGATTAAATTAACAAGAAATTCCCACCCTGAAAGTCAAACAAAGTCTAAGAGGTTATGATAACGGACTCGAACATAATTAGGGGGACGCCAAAAATGCTCGGCCATTGGTCCCCAGATGCCTCATGTAATAGTATTGCATTATGTGGTGCCCATCTTTACGATGCTACATTTATTGTGAGTCATTGAAGCTAGAAGCTGTGATTCACTCTGAGTAAACACGTATACGGGATTATGTTCCTTACGCCCTGCCACCCGATTATTCATATGTGTGTTGCCCTCTTATCAGACGAAATTGTAGTTAATAGTTCTACAGTCAGAACAGTTTAAGAAAAGAAAACCCACCTGTAGATCTTATATTATAGTGCATATAACAAAACAGAGTGCATGAGAGGACACATAAATCATCATTGATAATGCCTGTCATAAATTTACATACATTCACAATAAAAATCACATATATTAAATGAATCAGAGTCAGAAAGAACAGAAGAAAAAAGAAAGAACCTTTAAAACACGCCATTAGAGAAAACATAATTACAGATCCATTAAGATGAGTACAGAGTCACAGAAGTGTGTTTGATGGCTTGGTCAATGTCTAAAACCATGCTTGCCCTTATTTTGTAACCTCACTAACCTTTAGTTGTGATGGTGAGGATTCCAAATATTCACATAATACTGAAGATGATAAGAATAGCATCTTTCTATTCCTAAATGTTCTATTATCACCCTGTTCTGTTTTAATCACGGAGGAAGACATGTAACTCACGGTCCGTGTTTAAACCCATATCTACCGCCCTGAGTTTTATAAGCCACCTTGATTCTAACTTCCTAAGGGTGGCAGTTCTGTCACCACCACGTGGGCTCACATCCACTGGGCCATGGAATCTGATTGCCAATACTTCTGTTCCCGCATGAGCTGCATTGTAGAGTATTGCAAGGGGATAGTTGGTATTTTGATTTCTGATGGCTCTGACATGCTCTTGAATCCTCTCTTTGAGAGGTCGTTTTGTACTTCCCACGTAGATTTGGTTGCACTGGCAAACAATGCAATAAACAACATACTTGGTATTGCAATTGATAAAGTCACGTATATGATAGACCTGTTTGGTGTTATAACAAAAGGTCTTTATTCTGTCATCAGAAAAGTGGCATACATTGCAGTTAGTGCATTTGTAGAAAGCCTCCGGTTTCTGTTGTAGCCATGTATTGGTATTCTTGGTCACAGAGCTAATAACAGTGGGAGGACTTATCATATTTCTCAAAGTCATTCCCCTCTTGTAGATGACACGGGGTTTAGTGGAGATATAAATGTCCAAGTCCCGGTCCAATTTCAGGAGATGCCACTGTTTCCTCAAAATTCCAAAGATCTGTGAGCTGTTAGAGTTATACTGTGTGATAAAGGCAACTGTATTACTGGCTGTTTTTTGGATATCTTATGTTTTCGTTTTAACAATTCTGATCTAGAAGTCTTATTGATCCTAGCATGTGCTTTGCCAAGTAGAGACTTGTCATAGCCTCTTACTCGGAATCTGTTCTTTAAATTTTCGATTTCTTTTTGGAAGTTACTTTCAGTGCTACAGTTTCTTCGTAGTCTCGTCATTTCTCCAAACGGAATGGCACAGACTTGTGATTTAGGATGAGCACTACTGGCATGTAAGACAGCATTACATGACGTATCTTTCCTAAAAAATGTACACTCAAAATTCCCCTTTTCAATAAAAAGAGTCACATCCAAGAAATCAACACTTTCTTTACTGGCGTATGATGTAAATCTCAGATTGTACTGATTGCTATTTATATAGTCCAAGAAAGATTTGAGTTCTAAGTCGTCTTCTCCCCACACCATAAAAATATCATCGATGAAGCGACACCAGTATATTACCCGATTAGTGAGGTCAGGTGGGCAATGTTTCCATATATGGTACTCCTCAAAGAAGCCCATATATATATTTGCAAAAGAGGGTGAACATTTTGCACCCATCGCAACGCCCGAGTGCTGTTGGTACCAAGCCTTTTGATGTTTAAAAAAGTTATTGTCCAAAGTCAATGATCATCTGTGTATGTTCATACAGGGTGGCATCTCTTTTTGATAGAAAATAAGTGAGTGCTGCCATACCTTTGTCTATTGGAATGCTAGTGTAGAGTGCACAGACGTCAAGAGTCACTAGAGTAAATTCCTGTGACCATACCAAATCTTCAAGCTTATTTAACAGATCTTTGGTGTCTTCAATGAAAGAAGGAAGGTTGCGAACTATGGGCTGTAGTGTTATGTCTATGTATTCTGAAATGCATTCGGTGGAAACCCCTATGCCTGAAATGATCGGTCTACCAGGGGGGCCGTCATACTCTTATGGATTTTTGGCAGTATATAGATGTATGCTGCTCGGGGATTGGAAATAAACAGATATTTTAATTCAGTGTCTGATGATAGACCTGCACTATGCCAAAATCGTAGAATCCTATTGAGTCGTTGGTGAACATCCATAACTTCATTATGTAAAATGTGAGTGTATGAATCTTTCTCTGATAGTTGGAGGTCAATTTCTGAGATGTAACCAACATTGTCCATAAGGAAAATGTTGCCCCTCAAATCAGCCTCTTTGATCACTATATTTTTGAGATTTGACAATTGTTTGAGGGCTGTTCTCTCCTCCTTATTGAGATTGTCCCTATGTCTTAAGTGTGTTCTATGAGTTTTGTCTACAAGTTTGTATGAGTCATTAGTGATAGCTTTATAAAAACAATCTATCAGGGTATCAGAGGCAGTGATTGGTAAAAATGTGGATTTCCTTCTAAGTCCACTGTCCGTTACTAGATTGCTCTCAATGTTGAGATCTTTCCTGATCTCTGTGATGCTCGGTACATGTTCAAGGCTGTCATCTAGTTCTAGCAATGCTTGTACATCTTGTAAGTCCTTGATTGTATGCCCCATTTCATTGACAGTATGCACAGGAATTGCACATGGTTTTTTATTTGCATCAAAAAAAAAATTCAACTTAGTCTTCGGTCAAACTTGTAAAATCAATATGCAAAGAAGTGAAATCAGGTTTGGACATAGGGCAAAAACTCAATCCTTTTTTCAAAACAATTTTTTCACCGTCAGGCAAGATTGTTTGTGATAAGTTAACAATAGAAACATCATCCTTCATATCATTAGATGTGTTTTTAGTCATAGAACCCATAATGTTGGTCCTTGTTGGACTGTCTATTTTCTCTGCACACGTGAACCTGATCTGGTTACCCTCTGAGTTTGGTCTTCTCTGTTTTTTCTCCCCCCCCGACTCTTTTCCTCCTGTTACCTTTCGGTTGAAACCTGGTTTTGTCCCTTTGTGATAGCGTTCCAGTTCCAATAAAAAAGATGAACCAGAGATGTTAGTTTCTAAGGGTCCTGCAGTTGAAGATGACTCACTTCTTCTGTCACTGAGTTCACTGATTGTGCTACTGAGATCTGATTCACTTATAATCCATATCATCCCTCTTGAGTTTTCTTATCTTTTTATCTCTAATGTAGTTTTGATGCAAACTTAGTACTTCTTTGAGAATTTTAAAGTTTTTCTCCGTTACATCTGTCATGGTGAGGCGGTTAATTTCCTCTTCAACTGCTTCTATTTCTGTGAGTAATTTAGCTCTCTTCCTTTCGGCATGGCGGATAAGAATATCCATCATGCCGAATGATGATCCTGATATGAGGTTCTCCCATTCCCCAAGTAAATCAGGATTCAAGTCCTCAAAAGTGGGAAAGATAATTACTCTTAGTCCCCTTGGTATCAGTTTTATCTCAATATATTTCTTGAGGGTGGTAAGGTCCCACCATCTGGATTGCTCCGATTTACGGAGCCTCTCCAGTTTGTTAAAGAGTTGTTTTAACCCCTGTGGTTTATCATCTTTGGCTGTTGTGGGTTTCCTCTGAATTCCTTTGTCTGTCAAGATGTCGTTAAAAACCTTATCTCTATCATCTTCAAAATTTGATGACTTACTGATTATGCCAGGTCTCTTTCTAAATCTATATGCTCATTACCCTCTATCTCATGATCTAGTTTAAGATAGGTGATTTTCGCCAGTACCATTACTAGTACAGGATCCTTTACTTTTGCTTTGTATCATTTGAGATACACGTTTCAATCATACTGGTGTCTTAAGGATTGGCTCCCTATAGGTGAGTGCATAGATGCCCCACTGTTTTACTTGATGCTCTTACATTACTGGTTCTGCTTAATACACTCTCGGCACTTTGAGTCTACTTTTGGAATTTTACACTCTTTTGAGTCATTGGAATGTTTTACCACAATGATTAGTATACAACTGTACACAGAAAAAAAACCTTAGCTGGCCATGGTTGGACTTTAGAATAGTGGATATGTCGAGGAATCACCAATCGTGTTATATCTCTTGTTTTTTTCCTTTAGAATACTTTTAGATTTGCAACTCAGGGCTACCCCTGGGAATCGTTTAATACACTGGAGACCGAACTTGGTCCTGGAACCATCCGGATGTCTAGAATTTACTACTATCTTTTGGTGGGTTTAGCATTTCCTAATTCCATACTTATATAACACTTATCTATGGCTAAGAGGTACACTCGGGTACTTATCTCATCCTAGTTTCACTCTCTTACTTTTCATATTTCACACTACCACTATCTATTATTGCAGTTCCCTATTGATGTTGGCTCTCTCATTTTTTCTTACTCCCTACTACCATCTTTCTATCGTTATAATTATTTAGTATTGTTGGCACCGTTGATTGTTTGGTGCTTTGTGGTCAATTCTTATGGTATTGACACACCAGCTCTGTTAATATTCCCGGTCTGTACTGATAAATGTGTTGTTGTGTATATGTATGTGCATGTCTATATTTATATCTGTGTCACTTATTTATGTGAGAAATACAAAATCAAGTGTCAAAATGTAAATATATATATTATTTTGTACCAATGTACTTTTTTACGTGTGCATACTGATTGGTGCTATATCTTAATATTTCCAGCCTTGAAAAAGTCTTTGTAAGATGAAACACGTGTCGGCAAGCCGTGTGCTGGGAACTTTTATTGAAGTGATTAATGAAATAAAAGAATATCAAGATTAACCCTCATTTTGGATCCCTATGTTTGGTCGAAGTTGTTGTCAATCTCTTTATACCCAAGCTGAATGTGGTCATATATACTTACAAAAGTTATTGATGCTTGTACAAACAATTAGTAACAAAAGGTGTGCCTTTCCTGTTTCTTCTAACATGCAAGTGATTAACCATCAAACACAAATCCAAACCTACTGGCTTTGATAGTGCTTCTTTTACCCCCACTCGTGTGTGGCTGTGTACGTGTTGTGGCCTTTTTCTGTTCTACTGTGCAGGCTGGCTCAGTCCCATTCTAAAAAGACTTTTGGTATTGGGAGGAGTTTTCGTTTTAGTATAACACGTCGGAAACTATTATCAAAATGTAAAAATATAATGCCTTTGCATTGTATATATTTTAGTGTCTATTTTTCAAGTCTAAAGAGTATGCTTTGTGGCTAAAGATCTTAATAACTGCAGTCATGCATACATTTTCAGCTAGCTAGGGATATAATCATGAATCCCATCAATGTTGTGGATGCACAGCTATATTATTCTGAAGAATTATCCAATATGCCATGCTCCCTAGGTATCACTCTCTGAACCAGAGTGTATCCGTAAACAAACTTAATTGCATCCCCATAAATGTGGGGAATGTCCCCAGGGCACTGGTCAATGGTCCTCTAGTGAAGCTCCAACTGTTCAATAAAGACAATAATCCAAATCAAATTCCAATGTAATCTCAGGTTGTATTGTTCATTCACAACACAAAAGGTTCATGGGAAATATTGAACTTAATTTCCCAAAATGCATTAATGATGATTCACAAATCGCCAACTTTACATATCTCAATGCATTTCGGCCAACAAGGCCTTCATCTGGGGATAAGCTGAAAAAGTAGATGGGTGTGTGTCAATATACAAGGACTGCGGGGTAATGATGGTGACATGCACTTGAACCGTAAATAGTGAAACTGTGCAAATAAACATGCGTTGGTTTTATTTATTTATTTATTTATTTCATTTATATAGCGCAACAGCTACCCAACAAAGGGTTTCCCGGCGCTAGTGATCCAGTGTTTTGATTGATTCAGGTCTTTAGATGTTGAACAGCCAGGTTTTTAAGGCCTTCCTGAATTTCATATAGTTGATTTCCTGCCGAAGTGTCACCGGGAGAGTGTTCCAAATTGAGTGTCCAAGATATGAAAAGGATTTTCCGCCCATTCGTGCCAGTCTGATTTTTGGAATCACAAAGTGATTGGCCGAGGCTGAACGAAGGGTTCGAGATGGGCGGTAGGGATGTATTAGATTTTGTAGGTACTTGGGTGCACTGTTGGTAGAGATCTTATGCATAAAGCATGAAGATTTAAACTTCACCCGATTCTCGATTTTCAGCCAGTGCAGTTCGCGGATATACTTGGTGGTAGGTGTGGAGATGGGAATTTTCCACAGTAATCTCGCGGCTGCATTTTGCACTGTCTGTAATCGGCGGGTTGTAGCCTTATTGGCCCCCAAGTATAGCACATTAGCATAATCGAGTCTGGAGGTTATTAAAGCATTGATGACAGTTTTTTGAGTATTTTTGGGCAGCATCCAACACATTTTTTTCACCCACTTTAATATCGCAAAACAGGTAGCTGACGTCTTCGTAGCTTGTTGATTAAGATTAAGCGATTCATCAATGATGACCCCAAGGTTACGGGCTGATTTGACTGGGATCAGGGGGGTACCCATCTCGTCTGGCCAGTGTTGGGGTCCCCAGAGCTCTTTGTTCTTACCTAAGACAAGTAGCTCAGTCTTCTCACCATTGAGTTTGAGAAAAAAAATTCTCATCCACTCCGCGATCTTGGTTAAGCCGAGTTTAAGTGAAGAGGTGTTATTAGACTCTGTAGATGATAGAGAGAAGATAAAGAAAAACTGATTCTTCCAGTGCAAGGCAGAGAGAGTTATGTCTGATAACTATCACTGCATAGTAGTCTGTTCCAATCCATTCAGAAATGCCGCTTTGGGTGAACAGAACACCTGAGGGAAAAACTGTTCTTGTAATCTCCAATTGAATGAAAATGGTATAGGGAATCAAATGAACAAACTGGTATGTGGTCACACTGCTTCCACTGCATCCCATAAAAATACTGCTCATTTCTTCAGAAGCTTGAAACCCGACGGGAGCAATATTGGATTCACGAGGCCGGACACAAAGTTTTACCATCCACGATTCACATTAACAAAGAAGATACATTGTTTAAAAGACTGATTACACAGTACATGGCTTCCACAGGACTCTTTACAGATTTGCCCCTGAGGAAGGAACATTTACTTCCCGAAATGGATCGGGTACAGCATTGAGTGTTTATATTAGAGTGTATATGTTATGTATCTGTATATGTGGAAGATTACAGTGATGTTATGTTATATTTTCAAGAAAAATATGATATTGGATATCATGGTACATATACTGTGTAAGTTGGAATAATGATTGCAACACAATATTTGTTTGAATAAATACAAATGTGTTAAAGGAATCATAACTAGAGGTTGTTAAGTTTTGAGTAAACATCCGTGTGAAGAGTGCACCCAAGTCAGTGAACTTGTTATACATTGATAGAGACAACTTTAGCCATCTTGTCAGCCTCTTGTGATATAATAAATATATACTTAGAGGTTCTTTGAATCAGACATTTTCATCCATAATCTATTCAACTCTCACTTACATTCTGTTTCCCCCTTGCACAGCATACAGTAATGGCATTTTCTGAATCACATGTACGTCCTCCTAGGAGGGGGTGCACTTTGCTGCTAGGGATAGTGGAACAACACTTTATTTTTCCAGAAAAGTTTATGATGTCAAAACCAGGACCAAAAGTAAAATCAGTATCGTCTTCATTAGACCTGTTGGCATAAACTTTGTTAAATAAACTAACTTGATTGTCTGTAAGTTTTACAATATTGTTCTTATTCCACCAATCTGTTTTCTAAAAGAACAGAGGGTTTGGTGAGCCTGACAACCCGAACAGGTAGTGTGAACTTAGATTGGCCCTTGCAACCTTTGTAGGGTTTTTTGATGAGAACCCAATCATTGATTTTGAGATCAGGGCCAAGCAATGTGGAAAAACCATCATAGGATTTTTTTTGCAGAGATTGCTTTGCAGCAACTCTAGTTTTAATCAGTTGGGGATCTATTTCTTTTGTGATGTAAAGCAGAACCAACAGCCAAATTAGTGAACCATTGTGGCATGAGTTTGGACCTAGCTTCCTTGGCCCTGAGAACTTTGAATGGTGTAACACCAGTTGTTAAATGAGGTGTCCTTAAATAAGCCCAAACCTTTTTTAGCAAGAAATCACCCACATCAAGATTGGCTGCAATAGCAGTTTGAACTCCTTCTTTTAGGAACCGATTGGCCCTTTCAACAAGTCCATTAGAAGAAGGACTATAAAATGCAACTTGACAATGTTTCATCTCTGAACTCTCCATGAATTTGGTGACTTGATGGAAAAGAAAAGGTTGGCCATTGGCAGTGACAACACAATTAGGAGTACCTTCAACCTTAAAAATACTTTGAAGAAAAGAAACAACAGTGGAGGTGTTAGCTGCTTGTACAAATGAATATTATATCCATTTAGAATGATAGTCATTGGCAACCAAACAGTACCTTTTGTCAGAGTGTAATAAATTAAAAGGTCCTGAAAAGGCCAAGGCAATTTTGTCCCAAGGAGAATCAGGAAATGGAACTGGAAACAAAGGCTTCTTGTTGGTTTTCCAATGCTTGTCGGAAACAACACAACTAGGGCAATTGTTAATAACAAGCATTGGCATAGCCAATAGGTCTCGCCTTTGGGACCTTATAAGTATTTAGTTATGCAGCACAATATCCTTACTGCAACGACATTAACTGTTGCATGGCTAAACACTTATAAGGTCCTAAAGGCGAGACCTATGGGCTATGCCAATGCTTGTTACAACCTGCATGCCAAAGAGGAGGAAAGTGAAGGAGCGAATACAAGAGAGAAAGAATGGAAGAAGCAATGGCAGATTGAACTCAAGTGGGGGAGTGAGTGAGAGAAGAGAGAACGATAGGAGAGAGAATGAAGGGGGAGAGAGAGAGAGAGAGAAAGAAGGGGGGAGAAAGAGAAGGAGAGAAAGGGAGGAGACAGAGAATTAAGGAGAGAGAGAGAAAGAATAGAGATAGAGAATTAGAGCGGGGCGAGAAAGAGAGAGGGAGAGACAGAGAGAGAGAGAGGGAGGGGGAGAGAGAGAGCGAGAGAGAGAAAGAGAGTGGGGGAGAGAGACATAGGGAAGAAGTAATGCAAAAAAAGTAATAGCCAATGGAATAAACTTGTGATAGTAATTTCCAAGAAACAATCCCAAATTAAATTTGGAAAATCCCTTAAAACCTGGCTATTTTTTTCTTCAGAATATTTTATGAATCTTCAGTAAATACAGTAAAAAGGAAACCCCTACAAAATAAACATAAGTAAAAATGCAGTCTGTTTGTTTTCCTATTTGCGTGTACCTTAAAGTAATCATAGTATGCGAGCAAACAGGGAAAGATCCGATACACAAGTGTAGGGGCATTTTGTTACAGCGATTTCTTGATTGTATGCCTTAGCAATTGTTAGAAATGGACAAGTAGGAACAAATGGAAAGTGGTGGGCATGGCTGACCAACGTGACTAAATACAACAAACCTCGGAGAGCAGCGCATGCCTGCTACCAGGCTCAACGTAAAAAAAAAGCAAAAATATTTGGATCATGGAGAGGAAACCCCAATCTAGTGTTCTTTTGATGCAGCCCCAATTGCCCAAGCAGTTCAGAAAAATGCGTGGGTGCTGTTCTTACTGTCAAGGCTATGTCGTTCCAAAGATTGGGGCTGGCAGCAATCAGTGGGTGGGAGCGAGTGTAGCGCAGGTCTAGCTTGCCAAATGATCTGTAGCGGATAATAAGTAGGATTAGGATATGTGACTGACCAACAGCAGGGGCATGCTTGAAGAGAACCAGAGACGAAATTACTGGACGAGCCGCAGGGACTCAAGTAGGTTGTAGCGGTGTCTAATGTAATCAGACCGAGGCGTCTTAGGGAAAGAATCCAAGTGTGGTGGCGGCAAGCTGGGGAGGAGGCACAGCATTAATGAGGGTATGCGAGGCGCCGAGGATGGCTGCGTGAAGAAGCGCGGGGGACTTACTTAAAAGACCGCAGGGGGCCATGCACGAGGTGCTTCAGGTCCCATGTTGCATAAATCACCGGGGAGGACAGGCTCTTGACTGGCGTGTGTGTGTTACAATTTCTAAAAGAATGGAAGACGATTAGTGGTAGATGTGATGAGCGCAGCAGGGGATGCTGGGCTCAGCCGAAATTACTTATAGTGGCGCCGGGTTAGTGAGCGTGGTGCACCGGAGGGGTTCGGTGTCACCGAGGGAAAAATCCTCACAAACTCTTCTACAAGGGCGGAAGAGAAATAGGGAGGTGCGGGTGGAAGGCACATGAGTGAGTCGGGGCAGAGGCCGATGCACATGTGCAAGTTAGTATAGGGCATGGTGTGCACCTGGGCCAAGCTGCAAGGGCGCACAAGAGACACCATGTTGTGTAGTAGAAGGATGCCGTAGATAGAGGCATCTGAAGTCAAATAGACATGGAGAAAGGGCTGTCGTGAATAAGCAAGTTAATTAGAGGGGGCAAAATGCATTACATGGGGAGGGATGCAAAGTATACAACGGGCGATGCAAGATTGAACAAGCAGAAACACGAGAGACGGCCTGCGGCCGTCAAAGTGAAGTGGACACGGCGGGCAGGGGAGGGGGCGGAGCGGGGAGAGCGGCATGAGGGTGTGAAGCAGCAGGGGCCTGAGACGAGGCCGCCTTGCCTTTGATGTGGTAATGCGAGGCAAGCGGCTGGTGGCATTGTGCACGCGCTTTCACGTGCACTGGAAGAAATCGCCTGGGAATCGCCTGATCTCGGTAAGCTCTGTTTAAGCCGCAATAGATCGAGCTCCCGCTCTCAATGCGCATGCGCATTGAGATAGGTCGCTCGACCTAAAAAGGGCTACCTATCTGTCTATACCTGGACACCAGTAAATATCTTTTATTTTTTTGCAGGTAGCAGAAATGCCCAAATGGCCTTCATGGCCAATATTGATAATCTTCTCTCTGAGAGAGGTGGGAGGTACAAACAAACCATTTCTTACTCAAACTCCATTTTCGAAAGACAAGTCTTCACTAATTTGAGCATAGAGTTTTTCATCATTACTCAAATTTTTATTAGAAGGCCATTTACTCTTAATAAAAATGTCCACTTTTTTGAGAGATTCATCAAGTGCCATGACAGATGCCCATTTATCTTGTGAAATGCTGCCATGGCACATGTAAACATCAACTATAAGACCAACCACACAATCTTTGTGGACATCATTTTCACCTTCACTGCAATCAGGGAGAGGAATACAAGAAAGGCAATGAGCCCGGATGTTTTTACCCCTTGAATACATTTTATGATGAGATTATATTCGTGTAATTTTGAAAGTAATCTAACTAGTTTTGTAGAGGATTTCCCTAGGCCATTGTCGGGCAATAATGTAACCAAAGGTTTGTGATCATGGAAAATATCACACTGAGCACCCCAAATATATGTTTTACATTTCTTGACTGCCCAGACAATGGCAATGGCCTCCTGTTCAATCGTGCTATAGTTGCATTCAGTAAGTGTCAAAAAGCAAAAGCAATGGTGTTTTATTTACCATCAACCCATTGTCCAACAACTGCCCCAAGGCCTTTCTGACTGGCTTCCACAGACACGAAAGAACTGGCATTAGAAATAAAAGGATGTAACGCAGGAGCATTGATAACTAAAAGTTTGATTTTCTCAAATGTTCCACATATAGTGTCATTCCATTCAAATGTTATACCCTTCTTGAGAAGGCACCTTAGTGGTTGGACTAATTGTGCATTACCAGGTACGAATCTGGCATAGTATTCACAGAGGCCCAGGAATGAACGTAATGAATCTTTGTCATAAGGAGGAGGAGCATTGCAAAATTTGGGGTTGATGCCTTTGTTTGAGATGGTGTCACCCAGATATTCAACTTCATGAACAAGTAATTTACATTTATTGGCTTTTACCGTCATACCTCTGTCTTGTAAAATGTTTAGTACTTTTTTAAGTATTTGTAAATCTTCTTCCTTTATTTCTGTGTGGATTAATATATCGTCTTGAAATGCTGGGACTTGGGAAAAATCACCAAATAGACTGTCCGTGAGGTTTTGAAAAACACTTGCAGTTGAAGCGAGGCCAAAAGGGAGTCTCAGATATTTAAAAGCCCTGAAAGGTGTTACAAAAGCAGTGAGTGCTTGACAGGTTGGTGAATGTTGAATTTGGTGGTAGGCTAAGTGTAAATCAAGAGTGGAAAAAAAATTTGACTTCCCAACGTTAGCTAACATTTCGTGTATGAGAGGTAGAGGGTGGCAATCAATAAGGATGTTTTGATTAAGAGATCTTAGATCCACACATAGCCTCACATCCCCAGTCTTTTTTTTCCGTAAAACAACCGGATAAATCCATTCTGATGAATCTATAGGAGCAATGATACCTTCAGTTTGGAGGTTATTAAGTAACGACTTTAAGTCCTCTCTAATGCTAAGAGGTACAGGTCTAACCTTATTTACTATAGGGACAGCATTTTTTTTTAACATAATGTTGTGCTCGTAACCTTTGACAGTGCCAACAGAATTTTTAAATACATTAGGAAAGGCTTTTAAGAGATCTTCAACAATAGATTTTGGTTGACTGACCGATAGAATCCTTGAAGGCAGATCACCTAGAATGATTGGAGGATCTTGGCCAGGGCGTAGGATAATTCCTAGGAGAGCAAGGTCCTTCCAACCAATGATGTCTCTACCTTTGATGGCTATGTACATTTTTGTCTTAACAGATCTACCAAGACACTCCAATATGTCCCAAAAATAACCTAGGAGATCTATGTCTTGTTCCCCGAAAGCTTTGGAGTTGATGTCAGGAGCAAGAAGTGGAATGTTGTTAGGCCAAAATTTATAAAATGTTTTATCTGCTAGAATGGTAACCGGAGCTCCTGAATCAGCCATAGCTAAAATAATTCTACCGTCAATGGAAATGTCAACTAAGGGCCCTTCAATGGGTTTGTCTGAAGATTCAGAAACTTTGACTGTAACCAGAATATTAGCGAATTGAGAGGTACAATCTTGGACATCAGGAGTGTCCAAGGAAATGCTTGAAATGTTAACCTTACTTGCTGATGTAGTATACATACCACTCCTACATACTCCTTGAAAATGTCCAAATTTCTGGCATTTAGTACACTTTTTTCTTGAGGCTGGACAGCTGGGATTGTTTCCTATGTGGTTCCTAAAACCACATAAAAAAATGGCCTCTTGGCAGTTGATTTTTGTAAGACCTTTTATTAAAAGTTTGTTTGGTATTTATAACACACACAATATTATCATCTGAAACCAAACTTACATTGGATGAAACTGCGAACTGAGTAGGAATAAGTGTGGTTAGATTGGAATGAGTAGACAATACTTTCGATATA
Organism: Lissotriton helveticus; assembly: GCF_964261635.1. NCBI lineage: Eukaryota > Metazoa > Chordata > Amphibia > Caudata > Salamandridae > Lissotriton > Lissotriton helveticus. Next base: position 1,101,605,446 of record NC_136068.1, on the reverse strand, counting down.
ACAATCGATCGTTCAAAGCTTTTAGCAATGTCAATTGTTTCAGCTAATGTGGGATTAGGAGAGGTGAGAAGACACTCTTGGATCTTCTTAGAATGTCAATAGAAGACACACTGATCTCTTATGTAGATATCCACATTGGGACCAAAATCACACTTCTCAGCTAAAACGCTTAAAGATGCTATATAATCTTCCACAGACTCTTCAGAAGATTGCTTTCACATAGCGAAATTGAATCTTTCTAATAAGACACTTGTAGAGTCGGAATATTGTTTGCCCATGCGAAGTTTAACTTCGATGAAAACATTCCAAACAGTATCTTCAGATGCAGGGGAAGGATAGTGTGGTAAATTGTCAGAAACTCTCCGACCAGCTGTGCCAAGAGGATTTATTAACAGAGCTAATTTCCTTGAAGGAGAGTAACCATCGGCGTCAATGGCAATAAGGTAATTTTCAAAGTCTCTCAGCCATTCAGCCCACTTTAAATCTGGCTTGCCTGGTTTTAATAAGAAAGGTGCTGGTTGAATGACTCCTTGGCTGGACGCCATTATGAATAACAATTGAGCACCGAAGAGACTATACATGAGTATCTGAGAAGGTGATACACCAATGCACAGATAGAAACAGAAATAAAAAAATATATATAAAAACGTGAAAGTCACTTACAAAATAATAATAAAATAAAAGATGTGCAACACGGACTCACTGCAGGAGATACAGAAAGATGCGTGAATCATCGTGTAGAGGAAGTCCATAAGAGGATGACAGCAGATGAATGAAGCAAACTGACAGTGGTGTGCAAATCACTGATGGCAGTGTTGCATTAGATATAAACACGTACTTGCTGTTAAAATATGGTGTGCGAATCACCGACCGATCGTAGCGTTGCACCTAGTAGAGGCAGATAATAGCAGGTAACTGCTGTGAGTGGACAATGCTGACTGGAAAACCTGATCCTGACTGATCCAAAATGGCCGCTGCTGAGCATGTGCCGTCAGTATGCTCTCCCAAAATGCATTGCGGCGGTTTCCTTCTGGTGATGGCTGAAGAAGCAGCAAGAAGAACGAAATGGCAGTAGAATTTCCAGAGTCCGGAACGAGGCAGGAGCAGCAGGAGCGAGCCAGGTAAGTGACTTCTAAAATGGTCGCGCGCCACAATGGAAAGAAAGCTCCAAAGAGGGCGAAATTGGCAAAATTTTAAGACCGACCTGAATAATGTTTCAAGAGGTGGTCACAGTGTCTGGTATTAGTTGATAGCAGTCGGGTGGGCTCCAGCAGACATAGGAAAACGTAGAAGAAAGGCGAGAACATTTTACCCCACTCCTGGTACCAATATGTAGAGGAGGGGAATGCCAAGAATTACAGGAAACTCTGGTATATCCAAGAACTTCTATTAATTCGTAGAATGGAAATAGTAGTAACTAACAACTGAGCCCACGGCATAAGTAGTAGCAGGAGCCGGAACCAAACAGCAACTGACTTAAACAAGTCAAGAATCAACCATGACATAGCAAAGGTCTAAATCATAGGATTCTAATGAATTAAAGAAACAGTAAGAATATAATACCACATTGCCAATGCTTATTTTTTGCCATTCTTTCTTTTTCTGCTTGTGATGTATATTAAAACTGACAAATGTTTCTATACCTCTCATGCATACACCTACTTTCTATCGTAGACCCATAGTGTTCCAAATATATGCTATTGTTATTTTTGTAGGTAGTGGTGTGTTGCATTGTTCACATGTGTGTTTATTTTTTATGTTATTTATTCCATGGTTACTGTACTAAGGTTCTGGAATGTGAAGGAAAGGAATGTGATTGCAGTACTGGCTGTGAGCAGTTGCTCTGTACTGTGCTGCATACAATAACCCTATTTTTGCTACATATTTCTGCATTTGGATCTTTACAAATGGTGATAATCTATGAAGAAATACCAGCTACTTGATTCCAAGCAGCACAGGTGCGGTATCGTCTTCAATGAACCCAGAGTTTTCTTAGCATTCTAAAGTCAAAGAAACTATTATCATCATTCAAGGCATTGACTTGACCAAAGTACTCAAAATCTTACAGTGAAATTCACACGCTCTGCTCTCAAATGGGACGTTTTCTATAGATTTTTGGGTGTTTTCTTGGAGTTTGAGGATTCAATGGCTGTGGATTGCTCAAGGGTTTCATTGACATCTTGTGCATGGGCTGTTGCCAGGTAACATTGTTGGATGTCTTTTTATGATGTAGCCCAAGTGAATTGGTTCTTTGAAAGGCTGTCCTTTATTGAATGTTACTTGGATACAACATTGATTGATGCTGTGTCCAAGCCTATTGGTTCTTTTAGCGGTGGTTTGCCATATTACATAATTAATCTGTTGGTGCTGGCCAGCTGTTGTGATATTGTCCTATTACTTTAAACAATATTTCCATTTTTCTTCAGCCATTGGGTGTATTACAAGTACTTAGACTGTAGGATTACTGTTATTTCCTGCAGATAGTTGACACTACTGTGGCTGTATTGCACAGCTATGAAAGTGGCCTAACACCTGCGTGGCTGCTAGGACTCCAACATGCAACAACGAGATTCAATACAAGTCATGAATACATTTTTAATTCATGTTATTCAGTAGTTCAATCAATGACAACAATGTACATCCTTCACTGTTATGATGTTTTAACTAATATTACATAAACAATCAAATGAAGAGTATCTCACCTACCAGCTCACCTCTCAGATCACTCAGCAGTACAACTAGAATTACAAATCATAGAAAACATAACTGAAAGGAGATTCACAGTTGAAAGAGCTTTGCTGGAAGACGAAGAAATTATAAAGGAGCTGGAAACTGAGACAAAAATCTTCTTTGAGTTAAATGCGTCAGGTACCACAGAACAAATAACCTGGGATACTTATAAAGCCGTCATAAGGGGTAAACTCTTGAGTATAGGGGCACACAAAAACAAACAAGTAAAACAAGAGATCTTAGACTTGGAATCAGAGATCAGCTCCTTAGACATCGCTATACTTACAGAACAAGAGAAGGAAAAGAAACAAGATCTTCTTAATAAAAGACAGACACAAAAAGATAAAATTGATCAAATCTTGGAAGAGAGGCTACAGAAAAAATGGGACTCAAGCAAACTGGCGAAACATGAGTTTGGTGAAGGTTGCGGAAAATGGCTGGCATGGAAGCTTAAATCAGATCTAGCTAAAAACAAAGTGGAAAGTATTATCCCGGATGATCAAACAACTTCTACTTCTGATGAAAACACTATCAAGCATGAATTCTGGAAATTTTTTAAAGATTTATATACGGAAGATATAAATCCCTCGGATCAAATGATTAATTCTTACTTGAAAGATGCAGCACTTCTAAAAACTTGAAGAGAATGAAAGAGAAGCTCTGGATAAAGAAGTTCAAGAAGAAGAAGTGGCAGATGCCATTAAAAGTCTGAAAAAGGGAAAAGCCGCAGGGCCGGATGCCTTACCAAACGAATTATACATGAAACTGAAAAACTCTATACTCCCTCATATAACTAAACTAATTAACCGAATCTTAACACAACGGAAAACCATACCAGACTCCTGGAACGATGCCATAATCACAATCATTTTGAAACCCGGCAAAAACCCTCTTAAATGCGAGTCATATCGTCCAATATCATTATTAAACACGGACTATAAAATATTTACTAAAATAATGGCAGCTCGACTAGGGAGAGTACTATCAAAATTATTACATCAAGACCAAAAAGGTTTCATTAAAGGAAGATATCTACATGAAGTAACACAAGAGCTCCTAACCGCAATAGATATCGCAACAAGTGAATAAATTCCTCTTACCATACTTGCTGTTGATGCCGCAAAGGCTTTTGATAGGGTCAACTGGGCCTTTCTTGAGAAGGTCATGGTCAAGAACAATTTCGGACCTCACTTTATCAGTATGGTAAACCAGATATATAAAGATCCAAGATCAAAGGTCCTAATTAATGGTAGCCTAACAGAAAATATAAAGATAACCAGAGGAACGAGACAGGGTTGTCCACTCTCCCCTTTACTATTCAATTTATATATCGAACCACTGGCAAATAAGCTAAGAAACAACAATAAAATCACCCCATTCAAACATGGCACATGGGAGAAAAAAATCGCTCTTTATGCGGACGACTTAATGATTTTTACTGAGGATTATCCAAAAGCCAAGGCAATTATCGAGAAAACTTTAAAGACATTCGGAAAAATCTCAGGATACCTGGTGAATCAAACGAAGACAGAGGTCATGACATGGAACACGACCTTTCAAAGCAATTTTATAAAAAACGAAATAAGGTACTTAGGAATTCTAATAAATCATGATATAGCGAAGATTGCAAACAGAAACCTAAATAAAGTTGCCGGAGAGGTAAGGAAATTGCTTGAGACATGGACCTCTCTACCGTTGAGCTTGATTGGGAGATCGAATATAATCAAGATGACTGTCTTACCAAAGTTCACCTTCTTATTTAACGCGATACCAATGGAATTTGGAAAGACAGAACTAGCTCGAGCACAGAGTAACATAACGAGCTTCATATGGGCAGCAAAAGGATCGAGGATTGCATGGAAAAAGATTAGGAGGAGCAAGAAAGATGGTGGGTTGGCCAGCCCAGACTTGGTGGAGTATTGCAGAGCTTTTCAATTCAAAAATATTAAAGTATTACTAAAAAACCATGAATACTACCCTGCCTATTTTAAAGTAATCACAAAATCAGAGGATCATGCGTTGTTCAAGTTCGGACACCCCAAATACTTCAAAAAAATAAAGCTCAAGATATTAAGGGATGCAGCAAAGATGTGGACACAAATTAGAGGCATTCTAAAAATATCGTACTATAGCAAATGGGCTCCTATCTGGGAATCTCCGGGAACCCCAGAATGCTTAAAAGACACTCTCGCACTGGCATTAAAAAGAGCCGACATCAAATATTGGGGACAAATACTAAATGGTCCAAACTTAAAAACTTGGTTAGAACTGCAAGAAATGACTAACAATACTCTATCTAAATTTAAATATTATCAAATGTTAAGCTGGTCTAGAACTTTGCCCAGTATAAACGGTAATGAAAAACTGGAAGATGACATGATCAAAACAACGCGATTACCAAAAGAAGTAGCAAAGTGGTACTGGGCTCTGATAATGCCCAATGATATCAACGTCAATATGGAAACCCAAATATGGGGGAAAGACATTGTAATTTTGGATTTGGACTTAATTTGGGAAAAGTCAGTAGATAAATGCTGGTCCAACCTGAAATCCGCGGCTCTGAAGAGAAATCATTTTTATACAATCCATAGGGCGTACTGGACACCAAAAAAACTCTCCAAATTTAAAAATGCTGGAATAAAGAAATGCCCTAAATGTGGAGAGGAAAAATCAGATGACATCCACATGTTTAAAAACTGCCCTCAATTGAAAGAGTTTTGGGACCAAGTCGGTAAGACCCTGAGCACTATCCTGTCCAAACAACTAACTGTGAGTATTATTCTAATTCTTTTTGGGATATTAGACTCAGGTAATGAAGGGGGGCTTACTAAGGAACAGGAGAATCTCCTTTTTGTGTTAATAGTTCTTGCAAGGAGAGAGATTTGTATCAAATGGATAGGATCCTCTTGCCCAACTCACGCAGAATGGCTGAACTCGGCAATAAGAATCAACAAACTTGATAAGCTAAGAAATGTAAGCAAAAGATTTAAGTTTTGGGATAGTTTTGAAACCTTCTTAAACCCCAATTAAGTATCAAACTTAAGTCCTATGATTAATGCGATATATCTTCTGGTGGGCAAGTATGGTACTTGTCAAGTTGGCTAGCTCCCCTCGATCCAAGCCAGAAGCATTGATATGTAACGAGTAAAGGAAACTCCTCAAACCAACAAGAGGTCAAAACTCCCCAGTCAAGAGAGATCAAGGGGCAGTGCCGGAAAAGAGCAAAGAGGCAGACACCTGATACTCCGTAATCATACAGTAATCGCAAGATGAGGACAAAAAAAAATAAAAATAAAATAAAATAAACAATCAAATGAATAATCCAATACATAAAATTCTTAATAAACCGAATGCATTTCGGGACTGTTCTGTCCCTTCGTCCAGGGTTTCTGCCAAAGGAAAAGAAAAAGGAAACAATTTTATGCGATGCCATGATCTGTTTTCAATTACACAATGTGAAAACATTGATAAACAGTTTACAAAATGCTGAATGAGCTTGATTTCTTATAATGTTTTATGCTTGAATGCATCCAAACTGCAGTTACCCTTTTGTGAAGAAATATCAACACTCTTTTTGAGCCAACTATTGAAATTGTACACCATCCGCTTCCTAACTGCTTCACCTCTATATCAAATTCTCAAGCGTATCTCCCGCGAAATGCCATACGTCTGGAAAGTGAGAATCTGGGCAGCTAAGATGCAATTTGATCCACCAAATGCATTTCTACAACATAAAGGGATTAGATGGAAAGAGGAATTCATCGTGTACTGGTTGATGCAGAAAGTATGTCATCAGAAAGGAAGAAGAACATACATTTACATTTTTAGGCTCGGAGGGGCAAGTGGTTTTTAGAACATTACTGAAGAATGAAGGTGGTAGTGATCGTAATGTATATGAAGAGGCCATGCTACTGATGGAAATTCGCTTCAAACCTACAACCAGTGTTCCCCATCAATAGATTTAAATTTTATACCACAGTACAAGAGGAATGTGAAACTTTTGATGAGTTTCCAACTGGATTGTGTGCTTTAGCCACAAACTGTAACTTTGGACCGATCACAGATGAAATTAATAGGGACCAAATTATAGTAAATGTCAGAAGCAAAAAGGTGCAAGAACATTTGTGGATAATGGGTGATCCAAATTTACAGGCAGTTATTAGTACTGCCAAAGCCTTAGGACAGTCTGAGAGGTGGATGAAATATTTGTGTAATGATAGTAAGACGTCCGGGGTTGTGTGTAGCGTAACACCTGGTAGTTCGAGGAGTGCTCAGAATGATAAGAGTAGTGATAAAGTGTTTCATTGTTTCAGGTGTGGGAGCACCGGTCACATTGCTTCATCCCTATGCTGTCCTTCTGTAGGGAAAGAATGTACTAAATGTGGTCGTATTGGGCATTTCTCAAGGGTATGTAGAGATTTAAAAAATAATGGTACTAGCAACAATACTACAGGGAAAGTCTCTTTTGTGGATGAAGCTTCCGAACATGGTGCAGTGGGTGGAGGAGAAACAGGTATAGCATTATCCATCAAGGATTTTGTTATTACTATCAAAGGAGAGGTGATGATGGGTCCTCCCAAGTGTGTGGTGCGCATTTTCAATGTTTTTTTATTATAATGTTTTTATTATTTTATCTCTAGGAGTAAACATGAAAACTATCTATCAATACGAATAATGTACAGTCATATGTCAGTGAAAATCAATTAATGAAGAAATATTGTAAATCTCACAATAATGCAGATACATAGCAGAAAAAAAAATCTCAACATATAAAGGAAAAGACAAATGAGTGCATATAATGAAGTAAAATAATAATGCCTGACATTTTTACTATTCTTTAGTTAGCATAGGCCCCAAAATTCGATGACATTTCCTCCCAGAGCGAGTTCCCCTGCTCTTAGCTATAGCCATTTCTCTTTCATATATTTCTCTTATCATTGCCCAACACTCCAGAGTTGCAGGCGGAGTCTTAGACACCCAGGCCCGAGCAATACATAATCTGGCCGTAACTATGATAACGGAGAAAAAAGATCTTAATTCAGAGTCTGGCGTTACCTTATATCCCAGTATATTCTCTGTTTCCGTTAGTTGCATGCCAATAGCTAAACGTTCTCCACAATTTGCCCAACATCTTTCCAGAAAAGTGTAAAGCCTGGGCAAGTAACAAACATATGTAAGCTATCTGCAGCAACCAATCCACATTTAGCACGCTTGCCCTTATCAGTTATGATTGGCCCATTATCAGAAGCCCACTTGGATATTCGTTCCAGAGTGTAGTATAACATATATATGTTTTTTAACTGTTGCAATTTTAAATTAGTAGAATATACAGCCTCGTCCAAAGTCACTAAAGCATCTTCAATATCTACAGGGCTAATATCCTTAATCAAAAGTTCACTCCATTTAGATGCTAGCTTCAAACTATTGTTATCCCAGAAATAACTGATATACCTTGCTGATAGTCATTTTTATAATTGAATGCTGATATGTCAGTATTTCAGATCCCAGAGGTATTCTTATATCTCTAGGCCCCCATAAGCAATCTCTTATCTGTAAGTACTTGTAAAACATATGTTTGGGAAGACAGATGTCCTCTGTAGGTCTTTGAAAGTTCGAAACCCATTAGAGTTATATAAATGCCCAAACTGACTATTCCCGTATCCAGCCCAGAGTTTAGCTTGAGTATCATGAAGTATGTCCGGGAATGTGGGATTACCTCACAGAGGGGCACTAACATGTATTAAGGGCAGAGAGCATTTAGTTATCACCTCTCTCCAAATATAAACCATGTCTCTAAGAGTCTTGAACCTTACTCTTTTAAAGTAGTTTGCGTCATTTATTTATATAGAAACATTCTACTATCGTTGCCAACTGCCTGGCTATAGCAACAATATTGACTGTTAGCAGAGAGAAGATCACGTAGCCGCACTGTGAAAGAGGCCCAGAAATAAGGTTTAAAATCAGGCAATTGGAGCCCTCCCTGGGTATATGGGAGCCTTGGGTATCGTATGGCACGTCGCGGATGTTTGAAGCCCCATATAAAGCTACTAATTGCCCCCTCTAGTTTCTTAAAAAAATTATTCGGAACCCGTAATCGGATTGCCCTACACAAATAAAGAAATTTAGGTAAAACAATAATTTTAATAATGTTACAACGCCCTATAATACTAATTGGCAGTTTATGCCAAGTCTTCATTTTAGAGATCAAAGATTTTAGCAAGGGATCATAATCCAGCCTTATAATCTGATTCAAATTTGAAGTAGTCCTTACCCCTAAATAAGTAGCTGCTGAGCAAGCCCCAAATACTACTCTGTTGGTTTGATAATTGAGAAAACTCTGTGTTTTATTTACATTTAATTTATAGCCAGAAAAAGACCCAAAAATTCTAGTCTCTAATTGGATTGCATCAATGGCCTTGATTGGATCTGCATGGAAAACAGTATTGTCAGCCGCATAAGCCATTATTTTCATTTCACCAGACCCTAAATGGGCTGGCAAAATGGATACATTAGCAAGAAGTGATCTTATAAAAGGTTCTATATATAGAGCAAAGAGTAAAGGGAAGAGAGGGCATCCCTGCGAGTACCCCTAAGTATCGGGAAAGAAATAGATTGCATCAGTAGATAAATTAGTTTAGCCCTTGGCTGTTTATACAAAGCTCTGACACATCCATAAAAGCGGCCATGAATGTTACTTGGTAAGTGTGGTTACGCGGTTGAATGCTTTTTCAGCGTCGAGCATAACCATTACCATATCTATCTTTAGCTTTGACGCAGCATTAAAAGCTTATAGAGTAGCGTTCACATGTGCTGTTGTATCCCTGCCTGGTATAAAACATGTTGTTGGTCAGAGACTAGTTGTGCCATAAAAGCCGGCAAGCGCGTTGCCAATATTTTTGCAAATATTTTGGCATCTGCGTTGATGAGCGATATCGGGCGAAATGACCGACACTCTTCCTCTGGTTTATTCTTCTTTTTAAAAAACAAAACAATATTTGTCATATCCCACGCTCCAGGCACATCCCCACTCACACATATATGATGCATGATCTTTCTCATAAAAGGAATCAGGATATCCTTAAATATTTTATAGAACTCTATTGGTATAGCATTGTCACCTGCTGCTTTACCAGAAGGCAGGGCCCCTATGGCATAGGCTATTTCCTCAGATGTAATATCTAAGTTTAATGACTGTGTCTATTTCTCTTTGAGCCTTTGTAGGATATTGTGAAAGTTACATCCTTCTAAATACTTGTTGAATTTACTTCCGTCAAACGTGCTCAGGCTGCTATACAATTTTTTATAATATCGGACAAATTGTTCTAAAATCATCTCTAACTGCGTATGTAGTATGTGCCCGTCTCTTTTAATAGCTTTTCTCTCTCGTTCTGCCCTTTTATCAGAAAGCTGATGTGCTAATAAGTTTTCTACTTGCGCTCCATATTCATATTGCAAAGCCCAGTTTTGTTATATCTAGCTGCAGTCTTATCTTTTAAAACCCTCCCCAGCGTAGCACGTTTCTGAATCAAAAGCAAGAATGTTTGTGAATGTGTTTGTGATGTTCCTTGCAAAGAGATCCCTTGTCTAACTTCTTCAGAGTGTGCTATTTCTAATTGCAGAATAGCTTCCCCAACAGATCTAGGGGCCAAGTTCTTGATTCTGTTCTGCCTAAAAACATATTGTTGAGTGGCTCCTCTTATATCAGTTTCAGTGAGTCCCAGACCATAAAAAGAGAGGCAGAGCCTTCATTAACTGATAAAAAGTTCCTAATATTATTCTTAATAAGTGTTATATACTCCATGTCTGCTAACAAGTACTGAAGAAGGAAAACAGACGTGTTTGCTTATCACCTGGGCCTAACGAAAGAAACAATAATATGGGATTATGATCAGATACTATTTTAGGACATACTTCACATTTAGCTATGCTCAGAATTCTACTACTAGCGAAAAACATGTCAATCCTCGAGTACTGCTTGTGTGCTGTGCTTTAATAAGTATATCCAGATTGTGGAGGAAATAAGGACCGCCAAACATCTATAAGACAATGCAATCGAGCCATTTCCAAAACTGCGCCTCTTATGTTACTCATTCTGGATGAAGCACCCCGATTAGTCAAATCCAAGTTTGAATTAATAATGCAATTAAATTCGCTCATAGCAATTAGATACCCATGCCATTCCAATAGTTCTAGTGATAGTGTGTCAAATATTTGAGGCTCATCAGAATTTGGCCCATAAACAGTGCATGATACATATTTGTGGCTGTGGATCAGTAACTGTACAATTACCCATTGACCTCGAGAATCATGAGGGGCTTTGAGCAAAGTGTAATCAAGTGATTTATCAATTAGGACTGCAACGCCTCTAATAGAGACCGTCTGAGATGTACACTCAATTATCTTGTAATCTAGTCGTTTAAGTAGCTGCCTAACTTTATATTCAAGGTGCGTTTCAATGGGAGCAACAATGTGAGTCTTTAAAAGTTTGCAGCTCCTCTCGTACAGTCTGGCGCTTATTGGCAGAGTTGAGCCCAACCACGTTCCAACATAGGCATTTATTTATCCATTGCATAATAAGTAGTAACCCGAAGGCCAAAAGATCCCATAAACTATGTCTAGTTTCCTTGGTTATATTGATGCCTAAACAAAAGAATTGTATACAAAGCGTATGTAGTCTTAAACTGCATGTCCTCTTAAAAATAATTTTTTACATCCCAAAAATGACTTTTCTATTTACTCATTTTGATATTTTTTTAGTTACCTCCTCCACCCCTACCCACATCCCAATCCACTAACCTCCCACCAACCGCGAGAGAGTCACCCACCCTAGTTTCCATGAGAAGGCATCACCCTGTTAAGGCTGTCGATGATGCTGACAGCCAATGGAGAACCAATGCTTCCACTCGGGTGCTACCCACTGAACTTCACACCCCACAATGAGTTTAATGATATGCAAAGAAGACCCCAGACAAGAAAAGCAAAAAAAGAAAACGAAAGAAAAAAAAACAAAGGGCAGAAGAGAGAAGGGGAGAGGTACTGGAACATAACACAAAAACACAATCACCCCAGATATATAACCTCCCCCCAGCACCCCACATTCCTCTCTCTCATCCTCCCTAATCCTCTGGGACAGCCTCCTCCCTTAAATTTTTCTCTGTTTCTTTTTCTACATTGTATGCGGGATTATACATAATTATCTCTTTAGCTCTAAAAAGCCAAGAGAAGAAAGTGCATACAACAAAACCTATTAGTAAAATCAAGTAAGTCCAAGCATCGCAAAAGTCTTTATCAGATATGATTCTCATCGGGCCTTCCGCTCCGACGACCCCCAAGAGTTAGGAATTTGTTGGGCCTCATTTGCTGCTTGGGAAGTCCAGGTATGTCCACCTCGTATGACTTTTAAGTGTGCTGGCTCCTGAAGGAATACTTGTGCACCCGCTGTTTTCATGGGGTCAATCAGTTGACGCAACTTCCAACATCTATCCATTGTTTCCTTGCAAAGTTCTGATCTCACAAAAAATGATAGTGAATTAGTCATGCCCGGGCGAGCCCAAAAAAAACTAGCTTGTCTTAATAAAAAATCGCCAAAATAAATGATCATAGGGCGGGATGTTGTCGATTGGCTTGAGATTCTTTGTTTAAGAATAGTGAAAGTCTGTGAGCCCGCTGTATCTGAGAATCCCAGTCCCAATCAGAAAGTTCTGAGAATGTCTTCTGAAACAGCTGGACTATGTACGCACGGGGATTGCCCCCCTCTTTCTCTTCAGGAATACCAAAAAGTCTTAGATTATTTCTTCGCTGTCTGTTTACAAGATCATCAACTTTATTTTTAAGAAACAGTAGTTGTTCATCGTGTATTTTGGTTGTCTTAGCTGTATTTGCTGCTATGTCCTCTGTATCCGCCACACGCTGTTAAAGTTCTGTTATCTCCTGTGTTAGGCCGGCTATCTTGACCGAGACGTGACACAGCCCTTGATGAATCAGATTATCTGTGCCTGCTTGGCTGAAACATCTTTGTGTCTCTGCTCTCTGCTCATGTAGCGCTTGAAGGATAGTAGATAGTGAGGTCTCCTCATTATGAGCAGTCTCAGTCCCAATGCCTTTTGCAGAAGTAGCTATGTTAATAGAGGGAAGGCCTGTGTTGGACTTGTCCCTTTTTGCAGGGTCATCCCTGAACTTTTTGCCTTCCTCCTCTATTTTTTCTGACCTGCTGTTGGCTATTTTATGACTCTGGGCACTTTACCACTGCTAACCAGTGCTAAAGTGCATATGCTCTTCCTATTGTAAATTCACATATTAATCAGTGGTTCCATGTTTGGCTATTTGGTTTACTTGTCAGACCCTAGTCTAGTGCACTGTGTGTGCCCAGGGTGTGTAAATCCAAATGCTGCTGGTGGGCCTGCAGCACTGGTTGTGCCACCCACAGAAGCAGCCTTGTAAAATGTGTCTAAGGTCTGCCATTGCAGAGCCAGCGTGCAGTCTGGTACTGTCATGCTTACTGGGCAAGTGCATCCACGTGCCTGTCCCTAAACCTTCCCTTTTCTTCATATCAGTCACCCGGATCACTAACATAATATCGATGTCATAAATATCGATGTAGCAAAATATCGATTAAAAAATATAGAATACCAAAATATCGACTTCCTATCTCCAAACAGGTAAGTACAAAAATATCGAATCAAAAATATCGATGTAAAAAATATAGTTATTCAAAATATCGAATTTTTAAAATATCTTAAAAGTAATGTAAAAGTAATGAAATGATAAAAATAATTAACTTAAACATAGTTAAAATACTTAAATAACCTTAAAATTAATAAGTAATTAATTTAAGTTAAAAATAAATAAACATACAATTACATTTTTTAACACATATATATATATATAAACATAATATTAATACAAAATATACTATATTTTTACCATAGGATAGCAGGAGAGTAACATTTACTATTACCTCTCCAGTAAATACAACAGTAGAGAAAGAGTTGGATAGCGTAGGGGTAAAAATTACTATTCCCACTCCAGAAAGTGCAACAGTAGAGAAAGCGTTGGATAGCGGGAGGGTTAAAATTACTATTCCCACTCCAGAGAGTGCAACAGTAGGGAAAGTGTTGGATAGCGTTGGGGTAAAAATTACTATTCCCACTCCAGTGAGTGCAACAGTAGGGAAAGCGTTGGATAGCGTAGAGGTACAAATTACTATTCCCACTCCAGAGAGTGCAACAGTAGGAAAAGCGTTGGATAGCGTAGGGGTAAAAATTACTATTCCCACTTCAGTGAGTGCAATAGTAGGGAAAGCGTTGGATAGCGTAGGGGTAAAAAATACTATTCCCACTCCAGAGAGTGCAACAGTAGGGAAAGCGTTGGATAGCGTAGGCATGAAATTTACTATTCCCACTCCAATGAGTGCAATAGTAGGTAAAGCATTGGATAGCGGGAGTGTAAAAATTACTATTCCCACTCCAAAGAGTGCAACAGTAGGGAAAGCGTTGGATAGCGTAGGGGTAAAAATTACTATTCCCACTCCAGAAAGTGCAACAGTAGGTAAAGCGTTGGATAGCGGGAGGGTTAAAATTACTATTCCCACTCCAGAGAGTGCAACAGTAGGGAAAGTGTTGGATAGCGTAGGGGTAAAAATTACTATTCCCACTCCAGTGAGTGCAACAGTAGGGAAAGCGTTGGATAGCGTAGGGGTACAAATTACTATTCCCACTCCAGAGAGTGCAACAGTAGGAAAAGCGTTGGATAGCGGGAGAGTTAAAATTACTATTCCCACTCCAAAGAGTGCAACAGTAGGGAAAGTGTTGGATAGCGTAGGGGTAAAAATTACTATTCCCACTCCAGTGAGGGCAATAGTAGGGAAAGCGGTGGATAGCGTAGGGGTAAAAATTACTATTCCCACTCCAGAGAGTGCAACAGTAAGGAAAGCGTTGGATAGCGTAGGCATAAAATGTACTATTCCCACTCCAGTGAGTGCAACAGTAGGGAAAGCATTGGATAGCGGGAGTGTAAAAATTACTATTCCCACTCCAGAGAGTGCAACAGTATGGAAAGCGTTGGATAGCGGGAGGGTTAAAATTACTATTCCTACTCCAGTGAGTGCAACAGTAGGGAAAGTGTTAGATAGTGTAGGGGTAAAAATTACTATTCCCACACCAAAGAGTGCAACAGTAGGGAAAGTGTTGGATAGCGTAGGAGTAAAAATTACTATTCCCACTCCAGTGAGTGCAACAGTAGCTAAAGCGTTGGATAGCGTAGGGGTAAAAATTACTATTCCCACTCCAGAGAGTGCAACAGTAGAGAAAGCGTTGGATAGCGGGAGAGTAAAAATTACTATTACCACTCCAGAGAGTGCAACAGTAGGGAAAGCGTTGGATAGCGGGAGAGTTAAAACTACTATTCCCACTCAGGTGAGTGCAACAGTAGGGAAAGCCTTGGATAGCGTAGGGGTAAAAATTACTATTTCCACTCCAAAGAGTGCATCAGTAGGGAAAGTGTTGGATAGCGTAGGGGTAAAAATTACTATTCCCACTCCAAAGAGTGCAACAGTAGGAAAGCATTGGATAGCGTAGGGCTAAAAATTACTATTCTCACTCCAGTGAGTGCAACAGTAGGGAAAGCGTTGGATAGCGTAGGGCTAAATATTACTATTCACACTCCAGAGAGTGCAACAGTAGGGAAAGTAAATACTTCATATATGAATAAAAATAAATTAAATATTAATACAAAATACAAATTAATTAAAAGTAATTAACAATGTTATATAATATAATACTTAATCAATTAAAAATAAAAATACAATTATTACAAATAATTACCTATTAATACAACTTTTTTACCAATTAACAATTAATTAATTAACAATAAAAAAATTAATAACAATTACAACAAAACAAAACCAATAAATAAATAACAATATTTAATTAATTACAATTAAATTACTTCCCACCCTATTCCCCTATAAACCCACAACCCGCTACAGAAAATACATTAATAAAATTAACATATTTATCAATTAAACTATCAATTAAAATTAATTACCAATTATATTTTAATTAATTACCAATTAAAAATTTTAAAATCAATTAATTCCAAATAAATACCAATAAATAAATTAAAAAATATAATTAATTATAATTAAATTACTTCCCACCCTATTCCCCTATAAACCCACAACTCGCTACAGAAAATACATTAATAAAATTTACATAATTATCAATTAATCAATTAATTACAATAATTACCAATTACATTTTAATTAATTACCAATTAATTATTAATTAACAATTAATTCAAAATAAATACCTATAAATAAATTAACATATTTAATTAATTATAATTACATTATTTCAATTTCATGAAGTAATTTAATTATAATTACATCCCACCCTATTCCCCTATAAACCCACAACCCGCTACAGAATTATATTACGCAAAAATTAAATACCATAAAATGAATTAATTAAAATACATTATAAAATAAATATACACTTTTCACACATATACTAACATAAAAAATACTTTACAAATTAATATTAACTTACTTACCTCAAATTCTATATTTGTGTTGTCTATATTCTGTCCATTCTATATTTTTGTTGTCTATATTCTGTCCATTCGATATTGTGTCCATTCTATATTTTTAACTCGATATTAATGTAACTCAATATTAAAAACCCGATATTTTGAGTGTATACCCAGTCACCCCTATGGTAGGCCCAAGGACAGGGAACATTGTAAGTATAAGGTAGGACAAGCCATTATGTGTGTGGAATGTCCCAATAGTGAATTACAGCCATTTTTGTTTTCCACTATTTCAAGGCTACCTGTTCTCCATAGGCTATAATGGGCTGTTAGAATTATTACATTTTATAATCCTAACTGACTCAGAGAAATTCGAGTTTAGTATGCCTGAACTCAGAATGATAAAATACATCTTTTAGTGAAGTTGGTATTAACATTCTGTGTTTGCAAATACCACTTTTAGAAAGTAGGTATTTGCTTGTCTAACCTTTCAAGCCTGCCTCTCCTAGGTTGTGTATTCCTTTGTCTGGTTTTGTGAGTGACATGGCTGGGGGATTCCAAGAGACAGGATTAGTCAGCCCAGTGGTGAATAGAGAGATCTGCATCTAGATGGGAGGGAGGAGTTGCACCTGAACCTTGAATAGGGCTGTGCCTGCCTTCCACAATGCTTGCTCCACCTCCTGGGGAGCAGCTGATATCTCTGCCCTGCACACTGAAAGAAGAGAAGGAGTCCTGTCAACAAAGTGCTCCAGGGCTGTACTTGCCTTCCACAATGCTGGCCCCACCTCCTGTGGGGCGTCTGATGTTTCTGCCCTGCAATGTGAAAGGAAAGGAGAAGTCTGGTAAACAGAGTGCTTCAGAACTGGTTTGGACTGGGCAAAGGCCCCTCTCCCCTCAAAGAACAAAGGATTTTGGGGTATAAATATTGGGACCCTGATCCCATGAAATTAGATCACTTTTGGACTACAAGAAGAAACCTTTACTGAGGAGAGGAACCTGAAGAAACTGAGGAGAGACTATTCCCAAGCTGAAGTACTGCTCGGGTGATTGGCCTGCAGTGGTTGCCTTACTGCCAAAGGAAAGAGAAAGGAACTTTGTGTACTTTGCTTTCAACTTGTGAAGGATGTCCAAGGGCTTGGAAAAGAGCTTGTCTCCTGCTGAAGTCTCAAGGACAACAGACTTCGCCCCCCAGCTCCGCAGAGTTCTTGTGGAAGTGCCTGCTGCTGTTTTGGGCCTTCTGAGGAACTGTGTGTTGCAAGGAGCTGGAAGCGGGACACAACGAAATCGAAGTGTGTCGCCGTCGCTGCTGCTGCCGTCGCACTTCTGATCAAGGGTGTCGCTGCTGGAGTTGTCGCACTGCACCGCATCGAGAGAAGCGTGCCGCAATGAAAAGGAAGCCTGTCGCCGTCGCTGCTGCCTGCCGTCGCATTTCTGAACAAGGGTGTCACCGCTGGAGTTGTCAAACTGCACCGCATCGAGAGAAGAGTCTCGCAACGAGGTCCAAGGGTGTCGCTGTTGCGGCCGTCGCACTTCTGAACAAGGGTGTCGCCGCTGGAACTGTCACATTGCACCGCATCGAAGAAAGTGCCTCGCATCCCCCGAGAACCGCGCCGCCGTCGGAGCTGCTGCTGTCGCATTTCTGAACAAGGATATCGCCGTTGTAGTTGTCGCATTGAGCAGAAGCTTCACACAATCGTGGGAGACGAGTGTCGCAGCTGAAGCTGTTGCCGTCGCACTTCTGAACAAGGGTGTCGCTGCTGCAGTCCACGCATCAAACAGAGAACTTCCTGCATCTCCGGAGAAGCGTGCCGCATCTGGAAGATCTTCACGTCTTTAATTCTTTGCACCTGAACTTTGCCGTATTTCCCTCGCTGCGACATTGCTTGTTGAGAAAGCGCAATGCATCGTAAGGTACATTGACGCAAAGTGTCGCATTTTAAGAACTGAACTAAACTAAGCTAAATCTACCATCTTAAAGCAACAGTATTGTATATTGTTGTTGTTTATGGTCTTGTGGTAAACCTATATAAAGTATACTTATTTTTTATATAAAACCTTGTGTAGTGTCCATCTGTAGTGTTGTCACTGGGTTACTGTATGTGGTCACAAATGCTTTAAACACTGCCTCTGAGATAAGCCTGTCTGCTTGTGCCAAGCTACCAAGGGGGTGAGCAGGGGTTATTTTAGGAGTGTAATCCCCTTTTCCTGACTAGAGCAAGGGTCCCTATTTGTCACAAGTCCCTACCTGTACCAACTATAGACCCCCAAATCTAACATTGGTGGTCAGCGGTGAGGATTCTGGACTTGCATTTGTGACTCAGGTACAGTGGCTGGTGAACACTACTTAGTGAGTGCAGACCTTAACGCAACCACATACTTGTTGGTAGATTCCTTTTTCTATTTTTTCTATTTTTGAAAGATGCCTGATTCAGTTGTAGTAGAGAGAGCAGAATCCATAGCCTCTGTTAATCTTGAATGGAAAGAAGAGAAATTGAAAGCTACAAAGTATCACAGATTAAGTACTTCTGCAGAAAGTTCAAAGTTTCCACCTCTGGGTTCAGAGTGAAGGAAGAATTCTACAAGGCACTGAGGGCTGGGTAGAAGCAAGGAAAACCCCTGAAATTGAGGAGGGGGATGACCAGGCAGTTGTACAACAGGAAGAGCCATTGGGCTCAAGAGGAAGGAAAGTACCACCCCCGCATGTAGCAGTGCTTCTAACAAGAGTCTGTCTCCAGAGGAGTTGGAGGACAGAGAGAGATGTAGGAGGCATGAAATGGAGATGACCAAGTTCAAGGTGAATAGGCAACTGGAATTAGAAAATAGGAAACTGGCCCTAGTGAAAAGAGAATGTAGTTTTAATATGACTTGACAATGAGGAAGCTTGATATGGAGCTCGAGAGGCTTGAGGCCATGAGTGTCTCAGCCCAGGAACACGAAATGTATGTAGCTCAGAGATTGAGCTTTGCTGAGTTGGAGGTGGAGTCCAGCTCAGATGGTGGCAGCAACATTGAGGTATCCAGTGCTGAGGGAGTAGTGCAAACACCCAGAGATATGGCACCTGACTTTGAGGGGGTTAACATATACCTGGAGGTTCAAGGACATGAGGTCGCTCCAGTAGTGCGCAGTGTCCCTGAGGGGAATAGGTTAACTGGTGCAGGGGTTCATGGTCCTAGTGGTGGGAGGGACACTCTACTGACTCTAGATGAGAGGTGCAGGGAGAGGGGTTCCCCCAAAGTTGAAGTCCTGGTATGGGAGTGTGAAGACTGCCCAGAAGAGTGTGAGGTGAATGACAGAGACAGTCAGATACTGTCTTGCCAATCTCAGGAGAATGGTGTGAAGAACGTGTGCGAGGCAGTGGATGGTGGGGTGAAGGATAGTTTGGTTAACCCCTGTGGGGGGCTGTGTGATCCAATTGTGGGAGAGCATATTGTAAGTCCCTGTTTTCCGGAGCTATGCCAACACCTGTTAGAGAGTGAGTTCTCTGACCCCAGGCAGCTCACATTGGAGGCAGACCTTTTGGTGGATTCCAGAGGGTCTGT
This sequence comes from Lissotriton helveticus, assembly GCF_964261635.1. NCBI lineage: Eukaryota > Metazoa > Chordata > Amphibia > Caudata > Salamandridae > Lissotriton > Lissotriton helveticus. The sequence continues at coordinate 1,101,585,650 of NC_136068.1, read as the reverse complement.
AGAGGCATTTGGGAGTGACCCTGTGGGGAGTAGCTCAGGTATCTTCCAACCCAAAGTGGTGGAAGTGGTGCAGAGTAGCCCAGCTAGGTCCTGTTGTAGTAGGAGGGGTGTAGGGGCTCACGTCCTGTCTCAGGAAAGAAGGAGTGAGTGTGGGGCTGCGTGTCCCCAGGTGCCCGAAACCCAGTCTCAGGGCCTGGATGGTTCTTTAAGGGAACACCAGGTAGGGAGCCTAGGCTGTCCTGATGGGCAGCCCATTGAGGGGGATCCCCTAGTGTCTAGTGAGCTGGGAGTGTCTGTAATCAGACCTCCATCAGTTCTGGTGTCTGGCAGTGCTGCTCCTAAGTGGAGGGTACAGAGGACCAGACTGAGGGGTGAGAGGGGGAGAGAGTCCCCAGTTATAGGACCAGTGGGTCAGGGGCCAGCTAGAAGGGCTGAGTCCCCGTTGAGTGACCATGGTGACACCACTTCTGTCCTGGGGGATCTTCACGCACTGTCAGATGGACAGCGGTCGGGAGATCTGCGCCAGGCAGACTATCACACAACACATGAGTTATGTGTTACCCTCAGGGGAGGCATGCGTGCTCCCAAGGAAGTCCTGGGTTGCCAGGCAAGTGTTCAACTGCAGGGTTTGGTCCCTGAGTTGGGAAGCCAGGTTCAGGTGTTGTCTGACCTGGAGGAAGGGGCAACTGTAATCAGTGTCCTGACCGAGGTAGCTTCTAGCGGTACCACTCCAGTTGGGAGTGTGCAGTGCTCTGGAAGGGGGTGCAGAGGGAAGGAGTCCTCACCTCTGACCCCGGTGCAGCCTGAGGGTTTAGACCCTAGGTTGGAGGGTCAGGTTCAGGGTGTCCCCCCTGACCTGGGAGCCCCGTTGCAGGTTAGAACCCCTGAACTGGTGGGCGAATTGTGCAGGACACCTGCTGCAGGCACCCTGAGAATTCTGGAAGTGGGAGGGTACAGAGCCCCAAGGAGGAGGACCGGGTGTGGAAGAGCCCACCCCAGTCTCTGATCCAGCCGCCGTGTACAGGCTTAGGGCTGGTAGGTCAGTGTCAGGATGTCATGCCTGACCTGACAGGAGGGAGAGTGGACAAAGGGTGCCAAGCACCTGGGCCTACTGCCCCCCATTCTCTGACGCCACAGAGGTTTGAGAGCCCTGAGAGGCATAAGGCCTGGGTCTCATCTCTGACTACTGTCAGTGGCCATTGTAACTTGCTGTCTGTCTGTTGGGACACACCTGTGAGCAATTTAAGGTTAGATGCTACAAAGATGGTGTCGACAGGTGAAGAGAAGGGTTCCTCCTGTATTAGCTTGGTGGGCCCTGAGAGTATGGCCAGAGGAATTGAAATGGGTTCAGATTGGCGTAGAACTGGAATGTGTCCCTGCTGTTGCGGGCCAGGTCCATGCAGGGTCATGCCTGAACTGTTTGCCTTCCTCCTCTATTTTTTCTGACCTGTTGTTGGTTATTTTATGACTCTGGGCACTTTACCACTGCTGACCAGTGCTAAAGTGCATATGCTCTCCCTATTGTAAATTGATATATTAATCAGTGGTTCCATGTTTGGTTATTTGGTTTACTTGTCAGACCCTAGTCTAATGCACTCGGTGTGCCCAGGGCGTGTAAATCCAAATGCTGCTGGTGAACCTGAAGCACTGGTTGTGCCACCCACAGAAGCAGCCTTGTAAAATGTGTCTAAGGTCTGCCATTGCAGAGCCTGCCTGCAGTCTGTTACTGTCATGCTGACTGGGCAAGTACACTCACTTGCCAATCCCTAAACCTTCCCTTTCCTTCATATCAGTCACCCCTCTGGTAGGCCCAAGGGCAGGGTGCATTGTAAGTATAAGGTAGGACAAGCTCTTATGTGTGTGGCATGTCCTAATTACGAATTACAGCCATTTTCGTTTTCCACTATTTCAAGGCTACCTGTTCTCCATAGGCCAGAATGGGCTGTTAGAAATATTACATTTTATAATCCTAACTGACTCAGAGAACATGGTAAAAATTCGAGTTTAGATGTCTGAACTCAGAATGATAAAATACATCTTTTAGTGAAGTTGGTTTTAGCATTCTGTGTTTGCAAATACCACTTTTAGAAAGTAGGTATTTGCTTGTCTAACCTTTCAAGCCTGCCACTGCTAGGTTGTGCATTCCTTTGTCTGGTTTTGTGAGTGACAGGGCTGGGGGATTCCAAGAGACAGGATGAGTCAGCCAAGTGGTGAATAGAGAGATCTGCATCTAGATGGGAGCGAGGAGTCGCACCTGAACCTTGAATAGGGCTGTGCCTGCCTTCCACAATGCTGGCTCCACCTCCTGGGGAGCGGCTGATGTCTCTGCCCTGCACACTGAAAGAAGAGCAAGAGTCCTGTCAACAAAGTGCTCCAGGGCTGTACTTGCCTTCCACAATGCTGGCTCCACCTCCTGTGGGGCGTCTGATGTGTCTGCCCTGCACTGTGAAAGGAAAGGAGAAGTCTGGTAAACAGAATGCTTCAGAACTGGTTTGGACTGGGCAAAGGCCCTCTCCCCTCAGAGAACAAAGGATTTTGGGGTATAAATATTGGGACCCTGTTACCATGACTTTAGATCACTTTTGGACCGCAAGAAGAAACCTTTACTGAGGAGAGGAACCTGAAGAAACTGAGGAGAGACTATTCCCAAGCTGAAGTGCTGCTTGGGGGATTGGCCTACAGTGGTTGTCTTACTGCCAAAGGTAGGAGAAAGGAACTTTGTGTACTTTGCTTTCAACTTGTGAAGAATCTCCAAGGGCTTGAAAAAGAGCTTGCCTCCTGCTGAAGTCTCAGGGACAACAGACTTCAGCCCCCCAGTGTTCTTGTGGAAGTGCCTGCTGCTGTTTTGGGCCTTCGCCACTGTAACTGTCACATTGCACAGCATCGAGGTACGCGCCTTGCATCCCCTGAGAAGCGTGCTGCCGTCGGAGCTGCTGCCGTCGCATTTCTGAACAAGTATGTCTCCGCTGTGCTTTACATAATCGTGGGAGAAGAGTGTCGCAGCTGAAGCTGTTGCCGTCGCACTTCTGAACAAGGGTGTCGCCACTGCAGTCCACGCATCGAACCGAGAACTCGCAACCGCGGAGAAGCGTGCCGCATCTGGAAGATCTTCACGTCCTTATTTCTTTGCACCTGAACTTCGCTGCATTTCCCTCGCTGCGACATTGCTTGTCGTGGAAGCGCAATGCATCGTAAGGTACATTGACGCAAAGTGTCACATCTTAAGAACTGAACTAAACTAAGCTAAATCTACCATCTTAAACTAACAGTATTGTGTATTTTTGTCGTTTATGGTCTTGTGGTAAACCTATATAAAGTATACTTATTTTTTATATAAAACCTTGTGTGGTGTCCCTCTGTAGTGTTGTCACTGGGTTACTGTATGTGGTCACAAATGCTTTACACACTGCCTCTGAGATAAGCCTGTCTGCTCGTGCCAAGCTACCAAGGGGGTGAGCAGGGGTTATTTTAGGAGTGTAATCCCCTTATCCTGACTAGAGGCAAGGGTCCCTATTTGTCACAAGTACCTACCTGTGCCAACTAGAGACCCCCAAATCTAATGGCCTTCCACACTCCCCTCTCTCTACCTCACAGTTTCGGGCCGCTGAGTACATCGTGTGATTGAATCTTATAGTCCTTACTCACTGCTGCCAGTGTTTGGATGTCCCTACTGGGCAGCGAGCCTGATAGTCTTGATAACATAGCTCTAAACTCCCCCTAAGTCGTGACCCATTTTCGGAGAGGTCTCACCTTGCCAGACTTTCTGTCATCATTCCATAGTTTTAGAGCATTGCGCGGTGCACTAAGGTATTCCTTCGTTTTTCCTGTGCCTTTAGTATATTTCTGTTTCATATTTACTTTCTTGGCAGGGATGTTTAAAACCTCTGTTTGCCTGTCAGTTTGGATCTCGTCTGCCAAAGTAGAGATACTAAAAGTATCTATCAAGCTGCCCATAGCAGGAATAGGTGAAGATTTAGGCAAAAGGGTGCTTAGAATTGCCCTATCATATGCAGAGTTATTATCTGTCGAATTGGTGCTTATATCATGTACCCAGTGGCCTGACAGCGCCCCTATTGGGCCTCCGTTTCTGTCTCTGTCTCTTTCAAAGGTAAGCCCGTCTACGCCCGTCCGCGCCTGGCCCGCGCCCAGAGCCAGACCCCCTGGCCCTCGCAAAAACCACTCCACCCGCCCTACGTACGACGCCGCAACCCTCACTGCATTCAACACCGGCCGACTCCCAGACTGCCACCAAGCCGCCCCAGGACGCGCCCATGGACCCTTCACCTGCCAATCCTGCAAGTTCAGCTGCATCAGGTCCCATTCTAAAACCAATAACGCCAAACTGAGCGCAAACAACAACCACCTGAAGTGCATCCTGCTCAACACCCGCTCGGTCCACAGACACGCCATTGAACTATGGAACCTACTTGACACCACGACTCCGGACGTCGCCATTCTCACAGAAACCTGGATGAACGCCTCATCAGCGCCCGACATCGCCATAGCCATCCCGGACGGTTACAAGATCATCCGAAGGGACCGCATCAACCAAACAGGAGAAGGCATCGCCATCGTCCACAAGAACTCCATCCGCATCACGACCAGCGCTGACGACACCCTCACAGCCGCCGAACATCTCCACTTCCAGATTCACACCGACCCCAAGACTACACTTAGAGGCACCCTCGTCTACAGACCCCCAGGACCCCGCACACAATTCAGCGAAGACATCACTGACTTTATCAGCCCACACGCCCTCTCCTCCGAGGACTACATTCTCCTAGGGGACCTCAACTTCCACATGGAAAAGAACAACGACAGCAACACCACCACCCTTCTGGACAACCTCGCCAATCTCTGACTCAAACAACTGGTCAACACCTCCACCCATTATGCCGGACACACGCTCAACGCAATCTTCTCCTCCAGCAAGCACATCTCTTTCAATCACGCCACATGACTCCACTGGACGGACCACAGCTGCGTCCACTTCAACTTCAGGAAAACCACGACACACCTCCACCCACAACAAGTCCCCCGCAGAAACTGGAACAAAATTACCACCGACCAGCTCACCACAGCGCTAAACCAAATCCCTCCCACCAGATCATCGGACCCAAACCATGCAGCCATCAATCTCGCACAATGGATCACCCGCTGCGCTGACAAATTAGCACCCGTGAAAAACCACCACAACAAGCCAGGCAACAAAAAAGCCACCTGGTTCAATGACGACCTCAAAAACTCCCAAAAAAACTGCTGCACCCTCGAGAAAGCCTGGCGAAAAAACCCAACCACAGACAACATGACCGCCCTCAAGGACGCCACCCGCAAACACCACCAGCTGATCCGATCCACCAAGAAATCAGCATTCAAGGATCGACTCGACAACAACGCCCACAACAGCAAGGAACTCTTCAGCATCGTCAAAGAGCTTACCAACCCCAGCTCCGGCACCAACGACATCACCCCCTCTCAAGAGCTCTGCGCCTCTCTAGCCTCATTCTTCCACAGCAAGATCGCTGACATACATAACAGCTTCGGCGAACAATCCACCCCCCTCACCACCGAACTGAAGTCCCCCACCACCACCCTTTGCGCCTGCACCCCAATCAGCACCGAAGACACCATCCGCTTGATGAATTCCATCCACTCCGGATCACCAACCGATCCATGCCCCCACCACATCTTCAACAAGGCCGTCTCCGTCATCGCACCCCAACTCCGGGAAATCATCAACTGCTCCTTCAACACCGCTACCTTCCCGGAAAGCTGGAAACATGCCGAACTCAGTGCCCTCCTGAAGAAACCTACAGCAGACCCCACCGAACTTAAGAACTACCGCCCCATCTCGCTCCTCCCATTCCCTGCCAAAGTCATAGAGAAGACTGTCAACAACCAGCTCGCCACCTTCCTCGAGTCTAACGGCTCCCTCGACCCCACACAATCCGGCTTCCGAGCAAAACACAGCACCGAGACCAACCTCATCGCAGCCACAGACGACATCCGAACACTCCTTGACAACGGGGAAACAGCTGCCCTCATCCTCCTGGACCTCTCAGCAGCGTTTGACACGGTCTGCCATAGAACCCTCATACAACGCCTCAGCAACGTCGGGATACAAGAAAAAGCATTGGACTGGATCATCTCGTTCCTCGCCGGAAGAACCCAGAGAGTCTGCCTCCCCCCCTTCAGGTCAGAGGCCTCCGAAGTCATCTGTGGAGTACCACAAGGATCATCCCTCAACCCCACCCTCTTCAACGTCTACATGAGCCCCCTCGCATCCATCGCACGCCAGCACAACCTTAACATCATCTCCTATGCTGATGACACACAGCTGATCCTCTCCCTCACCAAAGACCCAAACACCGCCAAAACCAACCTACACGAAGGGATGAAAGACGTAGCCGAGTGGATGAAGAACAGCCGCCTAAAACTGAATTCAGACAAGACAGAAGTCCTCATCCTTGGATCATCCCCCTCCGCATGGGATGACTCATGGTGGCCTCCGGCCCTAGGCAGCGCGCCCAAACCTACGGACCATGCTCGCAACCTAGGATTCATACTAGACTCCTCCCTCTCAATGACCAGACAAATGTAAATGTAAATGTGGGTGTACTTGTAAAGCGCACTGCGACTCCATGGAGTATCCTGGCGCTGAAGACCGCTGGGGAACCCGTCCTGGTTTTCCCTGTGAGATGGTCCCTTTCTGGGTATCTCCAAGGTGAAACCAGGCATCCCCGGCGTCTGTGGGGAGCCGTAGTAGAGATGAGGCAAGCTTAATGCCCAGAGTTGCCGAGTGTGTTCCCTGTCAATGCCGTCTCGTCATCTTGTTTTAACATCTTACGCATGCTCCGAAAGATCTTCCGATGGATCCCCACCGAAACAAGAAAGACGGTCACCCAAGCACTTGTCACAAGCCGACTGGACTACGGAAACACCCTCTACGCCGGAACCACAGCCAAATTACAGAAAAAACTCCAACGCATTCAGAACGCCTCCGCCCGACTCATCCTAGACATACCACGCCACAACCACATTTCCGGTCACCTGAGAGACCTTCACTGGCTCCCCGTCAATAAGAGAATCAAGTTCCGTCTCCTCACCCACGCACACAAGGCCCTCTACGACCTAGGACCCAGTTACCTCAACACGCGCCTGACCTTCCACACCCCCACCCGCCATCTACGATCGTCCAATCAAGCCCTCGCCGCGATCCCACGCATCCGAAGAGCCACCATGGGAGGAAGATCATTCTCCTACTTAGCAGCCAAAACCTGGAATTCTCTTCCCACCCACCTCCGCCTTACACAGAACCACCTCTCCTTCAGAAAACAACTCAAAACATGGCTGTTTGATAAATAGCGAACCCCCTCCCTCAAGCTCCTTGAGACCCTCTGGGTGAGTAGTGCGCTATACAACTTTTGACTTGAGTTGACTTTCATCATTATCCTCCCTCTCCAAATCAGCTCCTTTTTGCCCACTGGCTCTGCTAATCAAGTGTCCAGGGGATTCCTCGCCTAAACTCACTTGGTCAGAGTCACTACTCCCATCTACAGAGTTCGTACTCTCTACAGTGCTAGGGGTCTCAATTACACTGCTTCTGGGAGCTCTGACCATATCCAGTTGAGACATATTAGAAGCATGGCCAGCAGGAATAGTATGCAAATAAGTATCTTCAAGACTACTCACATTAGTCACATTGTTTGAGCCCTCAAAGATAAAGCAGATTGCATGTTGAACTTGAATTGATGGCTGATTCATAATCGCCTTGGACCATCAACACTAAAAAGTATTGGGTGCAATGTTTCAGGGAGTTAGTACGGTTGGATGCTCTCAAGAAAACTGACATTATTGCTGAAAGTTCTGATGGGTCTAGAATTGAGATTGAGGGTTATGAGGAGGTGGATACTGAGTTTAAAAGCAGGAAGGCTCAAATTAATTTGGATGTAGCAGTCAAAGATGAGAATGTATTGGGTTGGCGCAGCCAGGCTAAGTTAGGAATCATCCTAAATCCCAGAAGTAAAGAACCTTTGTTGAATGTCTCTGATAGTGCAGGCAAGCATGGTGTGATCCAGCAGTTTCCCACTGTGTTTACTGAAAAGTTGAGAAAGTTGTTGGGTTTTAGCCATAAAATCAAGGTAAAAGAAGGGGTGGGTCCAGTGAAACAAAGGCTAAGAGGTGTGCTAGTGAATGTGAGGGAAGAGTTAAAAAACATGTTGGAAGAGTTGGTTGAGGATGGCATTATTGAGGAGGTGGTGACATCGGAATGGGTTTCTCCCATTGTTTTGGCTCGTAAACCTGATAAAAGTCTCAGAATATGTGTGGATTTTCGAGCATTGAATACTAATTTGGTGGTAGATTGTCATTCTCTGACCAACATCAATGAAGTAGTGTGTATGTTTGAGGGAGCGAGAGTGTCCACTACCTTGGAGCTTCATTCAGCATACCACCAGATTGAACTTACTGAGAATTCGAGGAAATTCACTGCATTTAGAACACCCCAAGGTTTATTTCAATTTAAACGGATGTTTTTTGTTTTGGCCTCGGTGGCATCTATCTTTCAAAGGGCAATGCCTCACATTTTCAAGGATGTGGACAAATTTGTGAAATGCTTCCAGGATGATATACTCATCTTCTCAAGTAATGAGGAGGAACATTTGTGGCTTATGGTGGAAGCGTGCAAAAGGTTGAGAATGCATGCTCTAACACTCAAAGCAGTAAAGTGCACATTTTTGTGTGACTTTGTGGAGTATTTGTGGCACATGTTATAGGGGCATGGTGTCGTACCTAAGAAATCTCTGAAAGATGCTATTATCAAGGCACGTGCATCTGATAATAAGGAGAAACTTTTATAATTTACTGGACTCTGTGAATAGTACAGCAAATTCATACAAAGTTTTGCCACGAAAATGAAACCTCTCAAGGAGCTGATTAGGAATGCAACTGAGTTTGTTTGGTCAGCAAGACAGCAGACAGCATTCCAGCAGATTAAGGAGGAGATTGCATGTGCCCCCACTCTCAAATTGTTCTGCTTGAACAAAATGTGGGCTATTGCGGTGGATGCCAGTTTTTATGAGATTGGCGGAGTGTTGAGTTAGAGGATCGGGAAAGATGAATGGTGTGTGGCATTTGTGTCCAGGACATTAACAGAGACTGAAAGAAGATACCCCGTTATTGAAAAGGAGCTTGTGACATGTGTTTGGGCCATTGAACCTTTCCCCAACTAAGGGGTCCATTAGGATGGCGGGCGGATTGCCCCTGCCAGGCTGGCGGTAGCCACCGCCAGTCTGGCGGGGGCAATCCGCCCGCCATCCTTCCCTGTATTCCCCCCGCCATATTAGAATGGCGGGGGGGGACCACGGTGGAGCAAAACCCTGCCCGCCACTTCTCCGCCCCGGTCGCATTGCGGCCGGGGCGGAAAATGATTCATATGGTGGCGGTGTCAAGCAGACACCGCCAGACATATTACGATCGGCTGAGGGTGATGCCTTTCGGAAAGGCATGCGGTGTTCACTCTGGGGGCCCCCTGCAGGCCCCCAGAGTGAAGGAGGGGGGGTATTGCACATGGGGGGGTACCTGTGGTACCCCCCTTCATTTGCATTAACAAAGCAGCAGGCACCGCGCGGTGCCTGCCGCTTTGTTAATGCAAATGCAGAAATGCATTTCTAGCATTGTGGCGGGCGGTGCTGAGAGCACCGCCCGCCACAATGCTAGAAATGCAGGATGTGCCTGCCACTGTGGCGGGCACATCCTAATGCTGGCGTCGGGACCCACGCCCTTAAGGCGGGCGGTCCCGTTTACCGATAGGGTGGCAATCCTAATGTGCCCCTATGTGTGGTGAAGTAGATTTCTTCTTAGAATGGATCACAAGCCCCTTGTGGGAATTTTGTCTCCCAGTGTTGGGTGGAATTCCACTGCATGCATTGCCAGGCTCACTTCCAGGTTACAAGAATACTACTTAAAGGTGGAGTATGTGCCTGTAAAAAGTAATCATCGCTGATTGTTTATCAAGATTACCCTGTTCGGAAAATAGAAATGAGGTGGGAAAAAGTTGAATTGAAATGGTGGCAACTGTACAGAATTTGAGGAGGTATCTGTGGAGGATTGGGAAAGAGGGATGAGTGAAGATGATGTGTGTCAACTGGTAAAAATGTATTTGGTGGAAGGCTGGCCTAGGGAGAGATATGTGCCTCCTGGGGTCAGACTGTATGTAAAAGTCTCAGATGAGATGGAAGTGGAAGGGGATTTACTGTTCAAAGGGGAAACTTGTTCCACCAGGTACCATGTAGTGAAAGGTTTTACAATTGGCGCATGAAGGACACCAAGGAATGACTTCTATGAAATGGCTCATTAGAGCCAATTTTTTGTGGCTAGGATTGGACAAAATGATGGACCGGAGGGTGAGGGAATACACAGAGTGTACAAACAGTAATAAAATGCTTAGAGTGTTTCGTGCTCCTCTCAAGCCAGTGTCATGGCCTAATTCTCCTTGAGAGAAGGTGGCATTTGATAATTCAGACCCCTACAAAAGTTTACCCCGTTTAGCTTGGTTTGCATTGGTCATTGTTGATTATCATTCAAAATGGCCTGAAGTGAAGTTTGTGGCACATGCCACTTCTCAAGCGGTGATTACATTTTTTAAGGATATTTTTGTTAGAAAAGGATGCCCGGAAGTGTTAATAACTGACAATGGGGTTCAACTTATGTCACATGAAATGGAGGAGTTTCTTCAAACTTGTGGAATCAGACATGTCACCACTGCTCTTTATGAACCACGGAAGAATGGTCAAGTTGAGCGTTTCAAGCGTGTACTTAAAGATGGAATTGAAGTAGCATGTAAGCCAGGAGGTGAATGCAAGGATAGTCTCAGGAAAAGATTATGGATGTATCGCATTACACCACACTTTGTCACAGAAGTGAATCCATTCAGGTTGTTGAAGGGAAGGGACCCTTTTTCCAAATTGTGTCTGTGTTGGATAAAAAAGAGACTTGACTGTGCTGACAGTGTGGATCTGGGCAAGGTCACTGAAAGAGTGAAGGAGAAACAAGTGAAGATGAAAACAAGGGAAGATGATAAATGGGAAGTGAGGATTCCTGATTTTATGGGTGGTGATTGGGAAGGATCCGCAAACCGGGCTTGTTGTGAAAGGTGGATCGAAGTTTGGTCATGCCACCAAGGTGGTTAGGGTGAATACGAATAGTGTGGTCACTCAGGCTGGCAGAGAGTGGAATGTGAGAAGGGTGGTTAAGTGCAGAAATGGTACCGTACAGCATGAATCAATTCGTGAATCATCATTGGATCCTAATGGGGTGGATGATTCTGGTGGATATAAATGTGTGGCATAAAAAGTGAAGGAGAGTGACAGGATTAAGTGTTTGATTAGAATATTTTTATCCTTAAAAACTTCGTTAAGAGGGAACATGTGTTGCATTGTTCACATGTGTTTATTTTTATGGTATTTTTCCATGGTTACTGTACTAAGGTTCTGGAATGTGCAGGAACATATTGTGATTGCAGTTCTGGCTGGGAACAGTTGTTCTGTGCTGCCTACAATAAACCTATTTTTGCTACATATTTCTGCATTTGGTTCTTTACATGGTGCTTTTTCGCTTTTTTTATGTTTTTCTCTTTATGGCGTATGTTTTCAGTAAAAAAATTAAAACAGTAGTTAACCATCACACCGATTTACCAATAATTTAACATAAACTTTAAACAAAACATCTGAAAATGGACAACTCAGTGCAGTAAACGGTAGTGGACTTTGAAAATATAAAACTACCATGAAGGCACCTGCAGAGCTACTCAAAGCTGCCAGCTTACTGGAACCCATAAACTGTGTACCTATTTTTCACACCCTATCATCCAACACGCTGCTAAATGCTGCATCCCAGTGCACCTTAACCTCCTCTCAGTGGTCGCACTCAGGGCATGGAAACACTTCCTGCATTGGATCCAAAACGAAGACAACTCTCTTCCAATCGCAACCTGCTTATGTGGCGTAGCATACTGCTCGTGTAGGTAAGCGCCCTCAGTGCCTCATAGAGGAGTAATAGAGCTATATTAATTTTGCTATGCAGTAGAGAGCCAGGCCTCTCGCCTTTGCTAATGCTTGAAGTGGCATGCATAGGCAGTGTGACAGGTGTGTGCACTACCCCCCGTGCCTAGCAGAGGGCGCCCTTGGGCAGGTCTGTTGCCGCAGGAGCAGCCAGCGCCGTTTGTTGTGCTCAGTTCTGCGATCTCCAGGGGACCCAGGATACAGCCGAGATAACGAAAGAAGGCGCAGGGCAGGCGGCTCCGCTGCACCCGACTCTATCGGGGCTTCTGTCCCCTTCTCAGCGCCTGGGGAGCAACGGACAGACGGACACCTACGCTGAGCACAAGTTAGAATCAGAGAGACCCCGAATTTTGCAATAAACCTGGATCAAGGTCTGAGATACTCGTCGGAGGTGAGGGGAGACGGCAAGTTCTGGGGGCGAGAGTTTACAGCAGGGAACAGACAGCGGGAAATGGGGGCGAGAGACGCGCAAAGTAGACACTGCAGTGCCCGTGAATGAGGGGCAGCAGAACGGGGGCGGGGGCAGCATTTCTAGGGCGAGGGCAGAGGGTAGAGTAAGAGAACCTGGTCTGAAGGCAGAGCGACACTACAGGGAAGGGTAACTGGGGGGCGGGAGTACGAGACACCGCGGAGGGCAGGGACTGTCTTTGGGAGAGAGTGAGTCCTGTCATCTGAAAGGGCTTGGGGAAGGGGGTGGGCTAACAGGAAAGAATGCAGAACCGGGCAGCATACTAAGCAGCTGCGGGGCAGGTACTGTGCAGCACGGAGGGGTACCGAGCCGCGAGGGAAGGGGATATACGCGTTCCTTCAAGATAATATAACCACACACAGAGAGACTGACCGGGAGAGGCAGAGGCAGCCCTGGGAGAGAAGCCCTGGATGTGGAACTGTGTTCCACTGAGCGACACAGCTCAGTGGAATGTGGACCTGGATGTGGCACTGAGCTCCACTGAGAGACAGCCCTGGATGTGACACTGAGCTCCACTGACAGACACAGCCCTGGATGTGGCACTGAGCTCCACTGAGAGACAGCCCTGAGCTCCACTGATAGACAGCCCTGGATGTGGCACTGAGCTCCTCTGGTTGAGACAGCCCTGGATGTGGCACTGACCTGCACTGACTGGCAGCCCTGGATGAGTGCACTGACCAGCACTGGAAGAGCCTGCCAGGCCGGAGGAGGCACTGCCCAGCGGTGGAGCCGCCCGCAGCCCAGTGCCCGGGCGGAGGAGGCCAGGCATGCAGCAGAAGGCGCCCGAGCTGCCGTAGCCCCGCTCTCCCTCTCATCACCGCCTGCTGACTCTGGCCGGGACCATGAAGGATGGAGTGGAGTCCAAGGACCAGCAGCTCACGGTAGGACCCGACCCATCACTGCTATTCCGTGTTGTGCTAGCCTGTATTTCTTTACTCTAGCTATTATTGCCATATTACATACACTACATGAGCAAAGGTTTGCTGGGGTGCATTAGTGTGGCTGTGTTTTGCTTTCTGTGCTCTCGTATGTTGTCTGTACTCATGCATGTTTCCAGTACTCTTGTATGTTCTTTCTGGGCTCGCTGTGTTTTCTGTGTTCGTGATTCTATTCTCGTGGGATATAGTTCACATGTATTTTCCGTGCTTGTGTGAATTTCTGTACTTTTGTATGTTTTCTGTACTCGTTTGTTTTTAAGCTTGTTTTTTGTAAATGCTCTAGCATGTTTTCACTTTTTATGCATACTTTAATGCCCATACTCATAGATGTCGATTCACCAAAATCCCGGGGGTAGGAGACGTGACATCACACACCCTTTGACCATATTGACATCAAAGCAAGTGACATCATATGAATTTGGACTCTGAATCTTCCCAGAAAGTGATGTGACTTAACCTTTGACATCAAAGAAGTTACATTACAACTGTGTCATTAATATGAACATACAACACAAATTTCTCTTTTGGATCCCACTGCATTGGGGTGCCGACATAATCTGAAAGTGGTGGGGTGTGTGCGATCTAATGCTTGCACTAAATGGTACCAAGGAAACCAAATGAACCAGCGCTCTTTTGAATGGGTTCGGGGGCAAGGAGACCCCCCCCCCCCACAGGACCATTTGGAAAAAATGGGTCAAAGAGTGCTTTTCACATAAATCTGCTAAAAATCCATACACTGTGAAAGGGCCCTTGTTAAACATATACGTCCTTTCATGGTGTGCCAAGCCAGTGAAACCTGACGTACCATTTTAGTTGACCCTTGTTTTCAAAATGTGCTATGGTTGCCCCCATAGGCCAAACATATCCTCCATTGTGTCAGGGCCAGTATTTTGCCATGGGTGCCCCCTATAAGCCATGGGTGCCCTCTTATGCCACCGGTTACATCTGATATGCCAGTCCTGGCAATTTGCTACTGTTGTCCATGTATTATTGGCGACCCTTTAGTAGCAATTTACCTTTAGTACAAAAGGACCTTCATTTTGTCATGGTTGTCCCCCGCCTATATGCCACAGCTGTCATCCTTTATGGCGAGAATGCCTTCCAGGGTGCGAGCATGAACATCTTGCCATGGGTGTCCCGAAACAAGAATTGCCTCCAGTGTGCCTGTGGCATCCTTTTACCATAGATGTCCCAAATAACAAGTATTGTCTCTAGCATACAAGGGCCCTGTCTGTTAATATGTGCCCTCAGTATGAAAACCCCTATATTTTGCAAAGGCCAAAAGCAGGCTTGCTAGCACACCACATTTTCAGTCATGCTAATATACGTTCACTAACTCACACTTATTCTCACCTGTTCACTCTTACTGAACCATTGTCACCAATTTTCACTCATTCATTCTCACTCTCTTTCACTCAGTCTTACACGCACTCACTCATTGTCACTAATTTTTACTCTGATAAAGTCACAGCTACTTACTCCCACTGACCTGAACTCTCTCTTACCATCACTCCTTCATTCTCACTCACTAACATTTAATCTAATTTATTGTGACTCCTATCACTGACTGCCATGACTCACACATACATGCTCACATACACACGCGCTTTCACATAAACACTCCCTCTCTCACACAAACACTCTTACATGCAAGCACACACATAACATACATTTAAGAACATTTTTTACTTACCTGTTGTTCCAGTTTTTATTATACTAATAGTGAATAATATACAATTATTGTATTGTGCTGTATTGTAATTGCATTTATATTGCGCTTACCACACCTGACAAGGCGTCAAAAGTGCGTTTTTGACGAGTAGCACCCATAAAGGATTAACGATGAATTAGTTTAGTGAAATATGAAAGTAATTTGAGCGCTGTATATGTTAATCTGTTATTTGGATTGAGAAGGATAGTGGAGGAATAGAAGAGGGAAACCCTCTTATGAAGTATTGAAGCGTATTTACGGGAGTAGCACGCTACTCCAGAACCCATAAAGGATTAGTGGTGAGTAAGTATAGTGAAATATGAAGTAATATGAGTGGTGGATATGTTAGTCTGTTATTTGGATTGAAAAGGATAGTTATTTGCTGTTAGCGCGATTAAAATGAAGCAACAATGAGCCCTATCTCATTGGCACTGATTTTGCAACCTCTGAGGCCAGAGGTAGTGAAGGCAGTGGCAGGGGTTGCAATAAGTAAGCCAGGGTGCACAAGTGCGACCCCTGGCAATCCCTAATTGACATTCATGGCTACCCTTATGTCCTTTTCCCATACATTTTGACTGAGTGTTCAGACACAATTGTTGCGTTTGAGTGTTTTTTTATGTGGTCTCTTGTATTTTTCATTGCTCATGTGTTATCTGTAGTCAGTATTTAGGGGCCTATTAGGATGGCGGACGGACCTGCGTCCGTCCGCCACCCCGAGGTGGAGGGAACGTCCGCAGGGGCTGCGGCGTTTCCTCCATGCAGATTAGGATGTGACTGCAATGTTATGCTGTAAACTTTTCCTTGTCTCTCTCTTCGCCAAAGCGCCGGGACACTCCTAGGAGTAGCCGTGCGCTATAGAAGAGCCAACTTAACATAACCCTGGCGGTCACATACCCTATGTTTAACATTGCGGCGGGTGCTGCTTCAAGCAGCGCCCGCCACAAGGTTGAAAGTGCATGCTTTGCATATGCATGCACAAAGTGGCAGGCTCCGCGCGGTGCCTGCCGCTTTGTGCATGCATATGCAGGGGGTACCATAGGTACCCCCATGTGCACCCCCCACCCCCCAACACCCTGGGGGCTCGCAACGAGCCCCCAAAAACGAAAGACCACATGCTTTTCCACGGCGGAAAAGCCACCGCAGAAAAGCATGTCCTCATCCCCATCCTAATATGGCTGGCGGTGTCTGATAGACACCGCCACCATATCAGAGCTTTTCCGCCGCGGTCGGAATGCGACCGCGACGGAAAAGCGGCGGACGGTCTTCCTGACCCACCAGCCATCCTAATCTGGCGGTGGGTCTTTGGAGCCTCCGCAGCGGTGAATCCGCATCCTCCGGGCCAGCGGTAGCTTCCGCCGGCCCGGAGGATGCGGATTCACCGCGATCCTAATCGGCCCTTATATTTGAGCTGGCAATTGAAGGTGTGGCCCACCAGCACTCATTTTTAGGGACTGGCATCAATTTTTCCTCATCAGACTTTGACCCCGAGCAAGAGAGAGAAAAGCACACAAGGGGGAAGGAATGAGAAAGAGAGAAACAACGTGACAAAGAGCAAACACAGAGATTATAAAGAACCTGCAAGAGTGATATAAAGGGACAGGGACTGTCTTGAGGTGGATTAAAAAGACATGAGGTGGAATCTAGAGTATGCAGTCTTGGTTTTCTGCATGCCGACATTCAGTGGCACCAACCGTGGGCTTTTAAGCAAAACGTTGAGCTCCGTATTTATTCTTTCACAAATTAAGCACTGTCTATACGGCTGTGTTTTTGATGCGTATGGACTTCCCAGTCTCATGAGTGTTTTTAGTGCTGTTGTGTTTTAAATGATCCTCTGTAATTTTATTTTAATCCCTGTTTCCAGTGCTCATGCGAGGTCAGTGTTCATATGCAGGACTAGTGATGGATCTAATCTCAAAGTCAAGTTCACCAAATTATGACGGATTCCTGATTTGAACACCCACGTCTGCTGTTGTGAAATTTTCTTTTTTTGACTTTCCCACAGACAATGATAGTGGCCAACGCTTTTATTTCCTCTTAGCCTTCTGTAATTCCCTCCCAAGAAAAGTATTTTACAACGGCAATTTTTTCATAACTCTGTAGTAAGATTAAACTGTGGTCTAAGCAAATTCAGGGATCTCCTCTTATTTGATACAAATTGATTGACTCCCTGTGAGCAACCCTATCTTATTTAAGAAGGTCTGCATTGCTCTAAAGATCTTCTACAGTAGAGCTCGCAGTTTTTTAAACATATTTTCCAAGTACATACCCGTTTGTCAGTGACATAGTATTAGCCCCCGCAGCGCCCACCGTGCGGGGAGTGGCCCTAGCTCCAGGGGTCCCCTCAGGCACAGTGCATGGGTGGCCAGCCCCATGCCTGAGAGCTCCTGACTGGGTCCGGATTGTAGGGGGGGTTTCATGCACTTTGCATGGGTAGGGGGGCGACCCCTCAAGGTTCGTGATGCCACTGCTGCGCGTGACCAATGTTCTCAAAAGTGGGTATTTTTTTCAGTTCGTAAGTTCAAAAGCAGTTGGAGGGTGGCAGGGCTTTCAGAGAGCCAGGAGCCCACATCTGGAACGAAACTCTCCTCAGCATTGGACAGGAAGACTCCTAGCGTGGCATGCTATTGGTTAAGCGACTCTCTCAAGGTAATGCTGCAGCGCCACTCTGAAAGAAGATAGTTGTACCTAGAGACTCCTTGGAGCTGATTACGAAATAATAATAACACTGGTGATAATGCGCGTTTATTGGTTCTCATGGCTCTTTTCAGTGCCAATGAGTTTTGAAGATTTCTAGACTTGCAAGTCCTTTGTGTGCTTGTGTGTGTCCTCGTCTCACGTGTCTATGACTGTGCATGTTTGTGTGCCCAAGCATGGACATCATTTACGGGCCACCAAGGGTCCCAGCTGCGACCCCTGACCTGTCCCTTGCAACCCCTGGCACTTACTTTACGACCCCCGGCCTCAGAAGTGGCAAAATCAGTGCCAGGCACAAAGTGGCAGCTCATCCTTATGGACGTCGGTTGGGGCTCCACACTCTTTGTTTTCTCTTAATTTTTGTATTACGCTATTAGTGAATGATGGTTCATATGCACTATTAGTGTAATAAGACAATGGAGTACAATTAGCTGAAATATGAGTTCCTTGGCAGTTTGACAGTTAAGGTAAGTAAAAAAAAGCTTTACGTGTATGTTGTCTGCGTACTTTCTGGTGAGTGTGTTTATGTGAGATAGATAGGGTGAGTGTGAATTTGTCTGTGAGATTGAAGCTCAAAAGGCCTGTTATGTAACTTCCGTTGCCCCTAGCATTTCGGTGAATTGATGTTAATGTGCCCTTGTGTGTCTTTTGTGTATGTATTTTTCAGTACTTATATGTGTTTTTGTGTGCACTCGTGTTTCGGTCCTTGTGTCTTTTGTTCACTATGACCTTCACAAGATGAGTCTAGCACAACATGCCCAAATGTACGATCATGTTTACTTCTTAAGTCAACACTTCATTAACCCCTTCCACGCTGAGGTAGCCTCCTCGCACGCTCATGACGAGCCCAGCTCGTCACGTAACATGCGCTTTACAAAATCTCAGCGTGCGAGCGGAATTCCGCCCGCACGCATGCGGTTAAGGGGTTACTTGGAGGAGAGACGGCGCGTGCTGCCGTGTCGGGGATCAGACCCCAGGTTTACAGTCTCTTCTTCCAGCGCATCTCTGCTGCCGGCTGCGCAGGTCTCAAGTATGCAGCTGGTAGTGGGAGATGTGCACAACCGACCTGACTTGCTGAGCTCCTGTGTCACCAGGTGAGCTTTGTCTACACGCAGTTCATGCCTGAGTGTGTGTGTTGTCTTGTTTTTTGTACGGTATATAATCCATGGCAGGGCTCAACGTACGTTCATCGTCTAATGCTCATAAAGGCAGATTGTGCATCATATCTTCTCAATACGAAGGTCGGCAGGATGGGGGCAAGTCTCAGGGATCTGTGGGGCTAGCCCGAGACATAGCACCCAGCCTTAAAGTGGTAAGGGCCAGACTTCCTTACACTATATCTGCATGGTCTAAGGCCAGGGTTCTTGGAAAAACAAAGCAGGTAAAGGCAGTGCTTTCCCTGGGCGGCCTTAAGCTGCAGTATCCTGTAGACTCAATCAGCCCACTCTGCTGGCTGGAGCTGGAGCTGCACCCAGAGGGGTTGAATTAGAAGTTGTCCAAGATAGGAAGTGAAATTCATTGGCTATTATTATTTATTCAAAGGCCTCAGGTGAGAGTGAGAGGTAAAGTGGGAAGGGACCAAACACGCTTGGAAGGGCAGTTAACTAATGGAGACATGCATGAAAAAAGTGGACTTCACAAAGCTCACAGGTCAGAGAAGAGCTGGGTTAAGGTTGTTCTACCAACTCAGTGCCATGCGGCAGCCCTAGACAAAATAATGGATTCAGTGTAAATCTCCATCCTCTACATGTTTTTTTAGCATGAAATCTCATTCAGTACTAATTATGAAAGGGGAAATTGCTCTGGGAGGAAATTCAAGACTATCAGGAGTATGCGTCCTTACCTAAACTAGAAAGTGCAAGGGTCCCTGGTAGCCAGCAAACATACAGGGCTTCCATGGAGGGGTGATGGAAAGCTGTGCTTAATTTGAGCCGGTGGTTCTGGTGCTCTGCAACGGCACTTAATTGTCAACTCCGCACTTATGAGAGTCTGCTACATGGTGGCACTGTTTGTCTAATTTAGAGACGAGCATAACAACAAGTGTTTATTAATTCAATATGTGTTAAAGATGATTAATACCGCCTGCTAAAGCCATTCTTATTGCTTTGGGGACCTGGAGTATCAGAATTGTCACAACTGTGAGGGTTTGATGGTTGGTAGTTGGGTTGTTACTATAGTTGGCAGCTCTGACAGTGGCAGTGGGCAGGGCAGGCGGATGTGTCTTCCTGATGAGGACGCTAGCACTTATTTTTTGGCAAATGAAGTACTGACAGCAGGGTAGCATAAGGCTGGCTGATTAACTCTTGCGCTGTGATGCCAGGAACCTACCAAGAACTTTGTCTCTTATTTGCATGTGCAGGGTGCTAGTCTGACTTGGGCCTGGGTCATGGTTAGACTAGGACTCACCCAGCAGGTTCTTGTTTGCCTTCGAGAGCCTGAGAGGGGCTTGGAGCATGAACCCTTTATCCAAAGTTTGGCTTCCTTTGGACTAGCAGTAGTAGGTGGATTCTTGGCCTTTGAAAATCTGTATTGTTTCTAATGAAGTTGCCCGCCTTGAATCCACTTCCTCCCTCCTTCATGAAGCATGTTTATTCAGCATTAGGCAATGTCCCTGCCTTTAGAAAATAAATAAATACATATATACATGCAAACATAAGTAAAACAAACTAAAGTGGTGTATGCCTACTTGCTCTGCTACCAATTCCCATTCTTGTCCTTTTGGTACCCTTAACTCATTTGACAGCATCTCTGCCTGGCGC
This sequence comes from Lissotriton helveticus, assembly GCF_964261635.1. Taxonomy (NCBI): domain Eukaryota; kingdom Metazoa; phylum Chordata; class Amphibia; order Caudata; family Salamandridae; genus Lissotriton; species Lissotriton helveticus. The sequence continues at coordinate 1,101,565,020 of NC_136068.1, read as the reverse complement.
ATGTGCTGTATGGAATACTGGGCCTTCTCTGATTACCCCCATTTTGGTGCTCAGGCACACAGCATCCCACTGCCCCATGGGTACATTAGATAGTTCTAAATAATTATAATTTGCACGCCTGTCTCTCACATACTCACACTCATCACACCACCAAGCTCAGCGTCCTATAACCTGATATCCGCACATTGGTGCTCATTACTCACAACATGACAACTCTTCCCATATAGCCTCAAAACAAATACAATACCCACCCAACTGAACTGGACGCTCCATTCAGTCAACAGAGAAAAAAAGTGTTTCCTGCCACCTGTAACTTTCAGGAGCAGCACCTAGGAACAATGGCCATCTGTTGTGACTTCAGGAGCAGCACTGGGATACAGCAACCATCATCTCCAGCACACAATGGTGGTGACACCATTTCAGTGAACAGAGAAGGGGGATAAGGGCATATCCAAGGGCCTGCTATGCATAATCTTGATTTGTTATATTTTCAGCTAAACGAAAAGCGTAGTTGTTGGTTTGAATCATGGCAGTGAGAGGCTGAGTTTGCTTAGATTGCCTTAGAAGTAGGGTGTGCCAAAGCACTTTCACGGCCACCATTCATACCTCCAAGGGATTCATCCGGAGAGATGGGAACGAAGTTTTTGAATCTAAAGTTCTGACATGCTAGATATAGTGTTGCATTAGATGGCTTTGAAGGCAATTAAATCAGACAAGTGTGGTAGATGGTTGATCTCACTGACTGGTTAACCCTACAGTTGGGATATGTTTCCTTGTAGATTGCTTTGCTCAAAATGTTTTTCATGGTTAGCCTTGGAGGTGTGATGGCTCAGTACATGGTGACAGACAGCCCGGGAGCTCTGGGAGTTGTGGCGGAAATAGGTGTAAGCTGGGTAGATCAGGGAATTGCAAAAGAGAGCTTTAAAGTCTGGGGTGGGGTTAAAACAATGCAATTTATGACCTTTTATTTGGAGGCTCACAGATCTGTAATTGATGGCATTGTGAGTGGGGTGGTTTTTGAATTGTGATTAATTATCTTGTCAGTTTGAAACTCAGAGTTCTGCTGGGCGGCTTTGTAGTTTGGACAGATAATACAGTCCTAATTAATGGCACTGTAATGTAGGCAGCTCTGTGATGTTTGCTGTGAGCTTTTCAGATAAGATACATCAATTAGTTGCAATGGCTGGCATTCTAGTATTGGTATTTCATAGAGTTGTGATGAATGTCCTTGATGGTTGGTTAGCTCTAAGCCCCCATATCATGCTTCTTCTTAAATTGCTAATTGATGCATCGGGCAGTGTAAATCATTATTCATTTTCACAAATTGATGCACTTGTTTTCATTATTGTGCATCAACGTACATTGAATTTGGTCTTGTCTAGAAGGCAAATCCACTGAGTGAAAACACATGAAGTACAAGTATGACTGTGTGTTGACTCTGTAAAAATACTGAACCCCTCATTATGGCAAACCTTTAATGCTTAAATATTAGGCATGCAAGGATCCTTAAACATGCACTGTGTAGTATGTTGCCGGCTTTCATATTTACATTCTGTACTTTCGACTCGCTACAATGTTATTGATTTTCTGCACTAACATATGGTTGAAATAAAGCCTTATCAATAAATAGCGTGTGAGTTTCATGTGTGTAAGCACATGTATCAAAAGGCTGCCAGAACTCACAACAGTAAACCAAATATGTCTGTGCAGCTTGTTATATTCCCAATCTGCATGATCTCCAGGTATCTTGAGGTGATCCTAAGGGTCATAACTTGACTGTTCGTCCTGCGCACAGTAGGTACGTTGCTTCAAACCTGCTCTTGATCAAGTGCCAAGAAGGAACTACAGGATCCTCTTCATAACCCTTGTGAAATCATAACAATGGTGTGGGCAGCTTTGGAGGGTTGTGACGGATGGCCTATGGGTTGGGTAGCTTTGGACGTTCTGATAAATGCCCTAGTTCATATGGTAATTTGTAGAGTTTGGGTGGACTACTTGTAGCTTGGGACAACTTGTAAAGTTGCTGTGAGGGCTTTGAGATTGGGGTAATTATGAACAGTAAAGGATAGCCTTACCACCTGGGAGGTTTAGAATGTGATGATGGATGATGTTGAAGCTTGACTATTTTGAACACTTTTGATGTTCGGTGTTATAATTTGACTGTTTAAATTACCTTAGATGGATGGGCTTTCAAATGGGGCCTTAGAGCTGTGATTGCTGTGCTTATTTGTTGTGAAGTCGAGACTTGTGATGTATGTCTTGTAGGCTAGGTAGACTTGAGAGTGTTTCTGGATGTATTTTATGTTCCCTAGTTGAGTCTTGGGGTGGATGACAATGCAAATTGAGTTACTGTAAATAAAGGTTGTAGTAGCTTGTCTTGTAGGATAACTAGAAAAAGGTTGGATTCGTAGTTATTTCAGCATAGTAATGTATAGAATCATAAGTTGAGTATCTTTGAATGACATGATACGCTGTGATGTAAGTTGGGTTTTTGTTAGAGTTGTGATGATAGCTTTATAAGTTGCTTATTTTGAAATTATATGATGGGTTGGTTTCCTCAGATTTGGGTTGGATGGCCTTGTATTCTGTGGGATTTTTAGGTAAGATAGTTGCAATGGGTAGTCTTGAATGTCCAGCTGCCCGATGTTTTATGATGGGTGTCCTTATAGATCAGAAGGTAGTTGGTGTCCTCTATAGATGTGTAACACCAAGAATTGTTGTGAATGTCCTTGTAGATTGCATAGCCTGGGGAAATTATTAGGTATGAGGTATGGGAAACCATGAATACCGGGATGGATGACCTTAAAGGCTGGGTAGTTGTGAAAGTGTTGTTTGTGCCTTTCTGTCTCGAGGGTTCTGGTGGGTGTCATTTTAGTTTTTGTTAGGTCAGAGAGCAGTTCTGGATGGCTTTCAAGGCTGTGTAGCTCCAAAAGTTCAGCAGGTGGCTTTGAACAATTTGCCAAATACTGGTTGTCATGGGTAGCCTTGTAAACTGAATAGCTCAAGAGATGTGCTTGCTTGTTGGGTAAATTGCAAATTTGGGTTTGACTGCAGGATTTGGTATATGACCACAAAATAAGTTGGGTGTTCTGTGCTTCACTGCTTACGGTGAAACTAGCTAGTTTTCAGATAAATCAGTCCGAATATTTGTTTACCTAATGGAGTTTGCTTTATGTCTGTAGCCACACTACTGTGCAAAGATCATTCAAAGAGTATTTCATAGGCTATGGCAGACGTGAGTGACTCCTTGTTGTGTTTTAGTACAAGGGTCAAGGGCTGAAATTGTTCTTTCATAATTGCTGCAGTGCTCAGAATCATCGTGAATTGAGCTGAGGGCGCCTTTGTTTCAGGAAGTACCATCCATGCCCCATTGGAGTTGACGGATATTAGTTCCTCCATCGCTGTATAGGCGAGAAACTTTTTCCATTGTCCATTCTTGCAATGGTGTTTCCACATTCATACCTGTGTCTAAGAGGTCACAGCCCCTCTGCAGAACATCTGGGCATGTTCAGGATTCTTAATGAGAGCAGAATTTCGTGAAGAAAGTGGGGATCACCTCCTAACCGGACAATGTCCTGTTAAAGGTGCTGTGTAATGTGAGCACATCACCTGCTGATTCAGGTGATGTCTTGTGACTTCTGTGGCTAAATATGCTTGCTACAGAAATCTGTGTGTAACCTGCAGGCCTGAGGTTTGAATCCTGGTGGTTCTACCTCACGCAGCCTTAATAAGTACCTGCCGAACAAGACATGCTATTTGCAGCAGCAAAGCACGCTAATTGTTATCATTCTCTGACTGCGCTGTTAGAAGGCGAGCGGCTCCAAGCTCAGTCCCCGCTCAGTCTTGGCATTGACTCCCATCCTCTGAGGGTGCGCTAATTGGATGTGTGTGCGACAGGGCTCCTGGGGACTAGCACTCACCTCCCGTTGGGCGAGGGCGTGTCCTAGGTGCTTTTGCTCAAACACATTTGCCATCTAGCAAATTTCCTGGTGTTGCCACGATGAGTAGGCAAAATGGTGCTACATTTTAGAACCCACACGGTGTCTGTTTATAAAACTTATGTAGAAATGCCCTATGAAAGCATTTCTATAGCCATGCTTTGCTGCCGAAATACATTACTGGACGGATAGCATGCTCTACCCTGGAGGAGTGCTTCAAATTCTCCCCTAAGACACAGTCTTACCATATGTGCATCCTGGTTCTTACAGTGTTGTTTTTCTCTTGCTCTGGGAGGTCTAGACGTGTGGTTTCTATTCAAGGGATCAGAACTGGCCTCAGCACTTGGAGTAAGTGATCATGACTTGAAGTACCACACCAAGGCGCTAGGAGTTTGTAATGTATCAGGCTGATACAGGGCTACATACAAGGTGCACTTGACAGCTGACTTGCTTCTGAAGTCACTAGTGGCATTGTCGCCAAGACAGTGGAAGGAGCAGAAATGGTTCTAAGTTCATGCTTAAAAACTATCCCTTTTAATAAGTATCTGATAGTGCAGTGATATAGTTAAGCATGGGCGGAATTTGCGAATTCGCGATACGTGAATTTGCGCGAATTCGTAATCACAATTCGCAAAAATCCTCCAAAATCCGCGAGCTTGCAAATTTTTTTTTTGCGAGTTTGTGAGATTTTTTTACCAGTTGGGGAACGAGAACTTGCGCATGCGGTCGCAACGGTCGCGAACATGTTGTTTCCACTTAACCAGCCTGCTCGCGATGCCTTTTTCCTGTTTCGGGTCGCAATGACGTGTTCGCGTTCACAATTTCCTGTGTTGGGTCGCAATGAGATATTCGGGTCCGCAATTTCCTGTTTCGGGTCGCAATGACGTGTTCGCGATCGCGGCGTCGCTCGGACAGCTACCAAAATCTTGCAGCACACGCGAACAGGGAGGAAAACTCATCAGCGAACGCAGAATCATGGTAAGTCAATACCGCACGCGCGAGATTGTATTTTTGAAGCACAAACAAGAAAAAAAACACGCCAACTTGCGAATTGCGGATTTTTGGGCAATTTCGCACGACTCACGGACCGCGAAATTGCCCAAAATTTGCAAATTCCGCGAGCGGAACGAATTTTCTGCCCATACTTAGATATAGTGTGACTTATTAAAGTCAAAGCTTCCACATGTTAAAGAAATAAACTTGTTTGAATTATGAGGAAACGTTATCATATTTTATGTGATGTTTGTTGCATGATTTACACAGTAATTCTTTTTAGAGCTCGGCTCGTAGAGCCGAGATACATCCTTCGGCTTGGCTCTGGCTCGGCTCACCCTGTTACTTTGTTGGCTTGCCAACCGCTGGTGTCAGCTTGAAATACCGCAGAGAGTAATGCCTCTGGAAGACTTCTCAGTCACATAGCACCCTTTGTGAATTACACATAAAGAGGGCAAGTGCCCATTCTGTGTACCCGTCCCGGACGCCTGTCAACTACCAGACCCTACGTGGTTTCTAGATTTGCAACTGTTCTCTATGCTTGTTCCCTTGAAACAGTTGCATTTTGTGTCTTTAAATTCACCAGTTAATGTGAAGGACTCTTCTGGGCATTGTCTTCTCTTTTTGTGAATTCATATTTCCTATGTTTGCTCGTGTCTGTCCACCAGCGCTTAGCTATCATTAATGCAGCTGTGGCGCCGGGCGTGAGGGGCTATTCTGCACCCCAATTATGTCTCTGTCTACCCAGGGAAGCTTTTTCCTTTCTTGCATTGTGGTTCATGCTTCCCTTTGTTATGCGGAAGCTTCCTGCCTCCATAGTGTAATTTCTAGTTTTATGAGCATTTATTTGCTATAAGATGCATTCTGGGTGACTGTCCTGATTTAGCACATCTATTTGGTTTGGCAACCCTCTACTGACCATACAGTGCCCTACTGCAGTCCATACAAACTGCTGCTATCTGATTTGAGAGGTGGCTTTGTGCATGCCTGTGTCGCAGTGAAGTTGGCTAAATAGTGCCACATGCTATATAGGGCAGTTGTTCGTAACCTTTTGTTTTCTTTGGCCCCTAACTGAATCACTGCTGGAAGCTGGGGAACCCCGCTGAAACAATTTATATGATTTTAATCTCAAATTAATACACAAAAATACAGAAACAAGTATAAATCAAACAAATACACAAATTATTTATTTAGTTTCACTATAAAACATACAAGCCGAAATTTTAAAGGGAAGATTTGGAGCTTTTCAAAATGTTTTATTTCTAAAGGACAAAGCAATATAATTAACTAGCATATCATTTTGTCTTTTTTCCTTCTAATGCATGTTCTATTTTTTTCTGCACAAACAAATGCTTCAGTTCAAGCCACCAGACCTCCATACTAGATTCCGTTTTCTGTCCTTGCCCTCCTCCCGAGAATCAAGATAAGGATAACATTATTTGTTAGCCTCCAATTTCAAATTCCTTCACATTTACACTGTTTGAAGTATTCCAATGTTGCTTCTTATGGCTATATACTTTATTAATCTGCCAATATTATCTAATGTTCTAAACATTTGCGGACCTCTGAGTAGGTGTCATGGACCCCCAATAGGCCAAGGACCCCGGTTAAGAATCGTTTCTTAAAATGTAGAAGAAAAATATAGATGGTACAACTATGGACTAGTGGATGAAGAGAGCTTGCTGAAAGCCCCTGTACATGAGTATATTAAATATAATTCTAGTGTCATCAAAAGGTCTTGGATAATGCCAGACCCAGAAATGTTGTTCACAAAGCATACGAATTTAGGGTATCTTACCTGGATGTTTTTTATTTGCCATCATTGCCAGCGGCGGCCGGCACAGGTAAACGCGGTAGGGCGGGATTCAAAGCAGGGAAGTCGACAGACGATGGACTAGGTATAATTAAATAAATAATACCTATTTCGTCGTCTGTCTGCTTCCCCTTCCCCATTCCCCGGGCGCACCCTGCCCTGCCCCACCGCCCTTACCTGTACCGGACTGATCAGTACAATGCTGAACAATATTTGCTTTTAGGTAAGTTTATTTTTGGTGATACAGCTGAGAAATTACCACTGACTCATTGAAGTGGAATCTCATGTTTAACAAAAGTTTCCTCTTATTTATTTTTTGCCTCTTTCTTTTTAAATGATGTGCAAACTTTTTGCAGAATCCCTATTCCTTCAAACAAGCAAAGGGCAGGAACAAGAATAGCAACCGGATGAGGGGCAGCCAGCCATCTTGTACGTTTGGAAGGACTCTTGTGGGCGTTGGTGCTTGCTATGCCCTTTGTTGTGCCTACGCTGGGTGGTTGCTGGAAGGATTAGCAGTAGCCTGTCTCACCTACTGTACATAGAATGTTGGACATACTCCTGCTTCTGAAAGCAAAACGGCTATCTTCTGTGGGTTTTTTTCCATAGTGTTTGTCACAAACTCACAAATTCTCTATTTTCCCTCTACAGGTGGCCCTGCGAATCCGTCCCGTTAGCGAGCTGGAACGCGAAGAAGGTGCCACCATCATCGCTCACAAAGTGGATGACCAGGTGAACTCTTATTCCTTTCCCCATAAGGCTTAAGCTTCCCCTACCAATCACACACCGGCTATAATAATGGACATCCGCATAGGTGGTGACTGCAAACTGTTGTTTGGCCATGGCACCCAGGCATGTTCACTCTCACTTGGAAACCATTTTATTAATTTGGAGGTGATCAAGAATGTATTAATAGTCATTCATAAAACACAGGGGGCCTCATTTATGAAAAGTGATGCATCGCTGCGAGAATACAGCAATGCGTCAACTTTCATTGCGCCCTCCTTGCAACACCAATGATGCCTCATATTTAAAGTATGACGCATCATGTCGCAAGGAGCTACAGATACGTCAGTATTTCTGACGTGTCTGTAGGTGCAAAAATGCGCATAGCTGGAGTGTGTCACAAAAGTGACGCAACTCCCTCAATGGGTCATTACACATGGGCATGTCCCATGTGAATGTGCCTGCGTCAGTCTTACGCCTTCCATGAGGCAGGCGTGAGATATTGACCCACTTACGTCCTAGAAGTGGTCAGTGAAATCTCATAGATTTTACTGTGTCACTTCTACGACCCTTTCTTGTGTGGGAACACCCCCTGCATACATTATACCTGGTGCAGGTATAATGTGACGCAGGGGTTTACAAAGTGACGCATCTAGGTAGATGCATCACTTTGTAAATATGGAGCAACAAGGCTCACTGTTTATGCCGCTGGTGCGTCACAAAACGTTACGCACCGGTGGCGCAAAAGTGACATGAGGGCTCATAAATAAGCCCCAGGATGTCTTGTGTAAGCATGACAGGTACAGGAATGTTTTAAAAACATCTGGTTTGAAACAGGGGCTCAGCAGGTGCGTGACGTGTGCCCCTGCATCCCAGCAGCAAATAGGGGCACCAGCCTATTAGGGCTCCTTCTTGGGCAAACTCAATAGTGTATTTGTGAGGCGGGTAGGCTAAATAATATTTAGGGGGTCTCCAAACAGTGGTGTAACAATAGCCCCTCTAGCCCCTGCGGTGCGTTGGGGGAGCAAGCTCCACGCAGCCCCCTGCAGCACTGTGAATGGGCGGTGAGGGCTCTGTCCTTAAAGCTCTTGACTGGGACCGGAGAATGGGGGCCGCCTCCATGAACTTTGCAGCGGCCCCCCTCATGTTTCATTACGCCACCATTTTCAACACTAATTTGCAGGGGTTCTTGTTATTCTGCTTTAAGCCACAGGGGTTGAGGTTACAATTTGATACACAAAGCCAGGAGTAGCGGAAGTGACATCACACACCCTTGACCTTCCCTTTCACTCAGACACACATTCTTACACATACATACATTGATACTTACTCAAACTAGCTCACGTAAACACACTCTCACCCGCAAGCACTCACACAATATAGATTTCAAAGCATTTTTTTACATACCTCCGCTGCCAGGGAAGGTCATATTCCAGCCAGTGGCGTAACACAGGCCGCCGCGGCCTGCTGTGGTGCGAAGGGGCCCACCAGCTCCAGGGTGCCCCCTCACCATAACACTCTGGTCGGAGAGCTCCTGATTGAGTTTGGAGGGGCCCCCTTCATGTACCTTGCAGGGGGTTAGGTTAGGTTGTCTTGTAAAGCGCATGGCTACCCCAGCAATGGGGCGTCCCAGCGCTGTAGACCACTGGGGAACCCGTCCTGGCTTTCCCTGTGAGATGATCCCTGCTGGGTATCTCCAAGGTGAAACCAGGCATCCCCGGTGTATATGGGGGGCCGTTGTGGAGATGAGGCAAGCTAATGCCCAGAGTTGCCGAGTGTGATCCCTGGTTAGAGTAGGCACCGAAGCGAGAATTATCGAGTCCGCTGACCCTGGTCCACGACCCTGCCGTGTCGGGAATTGAACCCTGGTCCCGGGCCATCCTCTGCTTCCGGGTCTGCCGCCTCTAACCAGTGAGCCACACCACTCCACTCTCACAAGTTTCGTTACACCAGTGATTCCAGCTAATTGTACTCCATGTTTTATTACACTAATAGCAAATGATGTAATACTATTTACTTATAGTATAATAATAAAATTAAAGAAAATAAACAAAGTGGAGTCCCAACTGACGTCTGTAAGAACGAGCTGCACTGTGTTCCTGACACTGATTTAGCCACCCTGAAGTTACGGGTCGTAAATGCAGTGCCATTGGTCAGCTGCAACCCCTGATGACCCCTAAATGACGTCCATGCAGAGAATGCAGGTTAAAAGAGTCCCATACGAATAATGTCAGTGATCGAATTAAGGACCCTTAGGAAGACTATTTTTGCATAGATACCTTCCCTTAGAATGCTGTGCTAAATCAAGGGGTGATACCCTGATGCATTACTATCATTCCCACTATCTACAGATGTCTTGTAATCTCTTGATTTGTGGGTTTTGGCCAATAAAGGGGCAGTGTCTTGCAAAATAACGTTATTTGCAAGGTTGCCCTATTCCCGTGTAGTTACACCAGCCTGGCTTTTCATGGTAACTCTTAAAAAGGACAGTAATGGTGAGGCAGAGTAACTCACATACCAGTCCAGCAGAGGCTCCAGTGGGTGGTGACTGGAGTACTGTATAACCATGACTGGATTTATTTATTTATTAATTAATTAAGTAAAGGTTTTTATAAAGAGTGAACAAGACCCACAAGGTATCAGAGCACTTTACACATTGAAGAAGGACACTTTGCACAATGCTAACAAATAATTAGGATAAACAGTTCAAAGCTATGGCACTGATGGGTTTGGTGTAGGATATCTACTCTCTGTACAAAATGTGACGGAACAGTAGGGTTACTTATTAAATAGTTGAAAGTTGGAAGGCGGCCTGATTGCTCAGGGGATGGCGTTCTAAATCCTGAGTGTGTTGCCTGAGAAGGGTTGCTTTCTTATCCTTTCTTTCTTGAAGGCCGGAATTTCTAGCTGCAAGTTGTCTCTGCTTCTCAGGATGTATGGTCTCCTTGAGATTATTCGTGTTTGGTTGAGGTAGCTGGGCGTTTCTGTGTGAATGGCTTTGAATGTGATACAAGCAAGCTCGTATTGGCACTGGGCCTTGAAAGCCAGTCCGTTTAGTGACATCAATCGTGGGATGATGTGTTCGTATGTTCTTGATCTTTTGATGAGCCTGGCCTCTAAGTGGAGAATTGTTTTGAGAGGAGATTTTCATGTGAAGCTTAATATCATCCGCATAGAAGTGGAATGAGATGAGGGTCTTTTCCAGGTGATTGGCTTGGGCTCCAGTGTAGAGGTTAAATGTGCAGTGTATGTAGCATTGAGGGACTTCTTGTAGCTGTCCGAGAGTGTGTTCTCTGTTTCCTTCTAGTCCCATTCTGTCGTTTATGGTTTACACAAGCATTTGCAGGTTGACTGTGTCAAATGCTACAGAGTGGTCTTAAAAGATACAGAGACATGAGTCTTGAGAATCCAGAAAACCCAAGGCATCGTCAATAAAAGTTAGTATAGGATATTCAGTCATGCCTTCTCTCCCGAACCTTGACTGATGATCACTCTGAAGGTTATCCTTGATGTGTTGGTTAAGCTTTATTGCCACAGAGCTTTCATCCTCTTAGCCAAGTAATGATAGGCTTGAAACTGGGTGAAAGCTGTAGGCTCATCCACATCACATCTGTTCCTATTTTCATCTGTAAGGGAACGATGTGGCCAATTTTGAAGCAGTCAGGTATTGTCCCTTAAAAAAGTAAAGTATTGATCAACCTCAGTTAGAACAGGGTGATGGATTGCAAGGTTTCCTTTAAGGTCGTTTTTTATACATTCCGAAAAAATGGGAGAATGTTCAATTTTCAAATTGGTTTGTATGATCTCAATACTTGGGACTTCTCTATAATTCAGCCAGGAGCCTACCAATTTGTTTTTACCAGAGTGACTCTAGCCTCCTCTTCTGGAATAGATTTAACGGAGAGCTCCATCTTCTTCATCTTTCGTGAAGAATTTTGCACATTCCTCGTATCTCTGCCTTGTAGCTAGGATAAGGGGTGTGCTAGAGTGGGAGGTGTGTTTTTTACCACTTCCATTAGTTTTATTTCGATTTTATTTCTGAGAACAGCTGATTTAGTCTTGACCACAGTTTTTTGTGTAGTTTCCTCTCATTCTCAGATCTGCAAGATTTCTTAGGACTGGACGTTGTCTCCATAATCACCAAGAGATTCTCAGGATTTTTCTTTCATCACTGAGTTCTTTAGATAACCAGTTTATAGATCTTTTGCCTTTTGTTCTTTTTAGTTTTACGTTGATAGCAACCCCATAATGTCTGACACACTGTCCAAATATTGTGTTGTGTTGTCATTGATATCTTGATCAAAGAAAATATTTTGTAGGGAGTAGTTGATAATAGAGCTTTATAAGGTTTCCAGTTAATAGTATTGTTTTCTCTAACTCATTGTGTATGTATTTTCGGTTGTCTTCTCAAGCAAATCTTGGATATTGAAAGCGTGAATGGAATTAGGTAGCGATCTGACTAATCCACTGGAAGTGGGAATTCTGACGTGATCAGACCTGGTGACACAATGATAAGATGCAAGGTCATACCAATCCCATCGGTGGGGCCAGGCAGTGTTGCACCAGAATATTATTGCACAAGAAAGCTGATAGCAATGGACCACTTTGCTGTTCTCATCAGACTTAAGTCACCTAACAATGCTTTATTCTTGGAGGTGATCACTTTGCTTATCATGAACTCAATGAGCTGACTCTATGGCAAACATCTGGCTCATCTCAGCCCTTGACAAGTTTTTACCACCTTGTCAAGCCCGGGTCTGAAGTAAGACTTCCACCCCCTGGTTTAAAAAGGAGTTGACGGCAGAGAGAAGACATTGCAAAGTTCTTGAGCGAGCCTGGAGGAATTCCTAGGATACAGCGACCTTCACAACAAGCATAAGTGCTAGTAAAACATATCACAAAGCTGTAAGGAGAGTACAAGCGGAATTCTTCTCCAATAAGATCTTAAATAGTAAAAACCCTTCAAAAGAAATCTTTTCTATTATAAATAGTCTCACAAAACCCACCATGACAGGATTAGCTGAGGCCTCTACTGATCAATGTAGCAAACAACATAGCCGATTTTTTCATTGAAAAGATCAACATTATTTACTTGTATTTTGAATCTAAGGCCTTTACTGATACCAAGGATTGCTCTGCCTGCTCAGCTGACTTACAACCTGGGCCGACATTCACTGAATTTGCTCTCCTGGATCTGCCCTCTTTCTCGACTCTGTGCTGTGCAGCGAAATCAGGCTCCCCAAATGACTGTCTTAAACCTGCTTTGGTTCTTAAACTCTCTGAGGCCATTCTTCCCATATCTCTTGAGTGGGCCACTTTCTTTCTATCCTTGGCAACTGTACCCCAGGCATGGAAGCAGGCAAAGGTGTTACGTCTGCTAAAGAAATGTTCCCATGACCCTATAAACCTGAAACTTATCTAGGGAAAGTTGAGGAAAAACATGTCAACAAACTCGTAACTGAAGTTCTTGAAACAAATCACATTCTTGATACGTCCCCAAATAGTTTCAGGCTTTTATTTTTTAAAATTTACAGAGTATTATATATCGCAAATTTGACCTGAATCGGGTATTAGAGCGGTTTACATAGCACCAGTTGCATTACATGAGGACACATTATTTTTTTTTGTGAGGCACAGGGAGATTAAGTGATTTGCCCAGAATAACAGCATGTTCAGCATCATTGCCGAAATTCGAACCAAGTTCCCCAGATTCAGAGTCGACCGCCTTAGCCATTAGGCCAACTCCTCTCCCCTGAATCACAGTTGTGAATCAGCCGTGTTGACAGTATCAGAATCACTTCGAAGAATAACTGACTAGATTGGCTTGGCCGCCTTTACTCTATTGGACCTGAGTGACACTTTTGACACTGTATCGCATAAGGTGTCTGCAGCAAGTCTCTTTCTTGGTTTATCTCCTTTTTGAGCAACCACTCTTTTCAGGTCCTTTATCTTCCTTTTGTTTCCTAGCTACATCCCTTGGTACATGGGGTCCGACAGGACTCTTTGTTGAGTCTACTCTCTTTAACGCATACGTTAGGCCATTGGCGGAGATTGTGAAATTTTGGGGATCTCTTTAGTATCATATGCAGATGATATTCGACTTATTGTTTCCTTCTCTTGTATGCCTCTCAAGATGCTGCTAAGTTTCAGGAGTGTATGCTGGCGGAGGCTACCTGGTTGGATGACAATAATCTCAAAGTTAACTTTAATAAAATCAAGATTTTGTTGTCTAGCAAGCACACTCAGAGTTGGGGTGATCATTGGTGGACGAAGGCTTTGGGACCTTCTCCTCCACCCAAATCATCTATCAAAAATCTAGGCATATGGCTTGACCACTTCCTCTCCTTTGAATCTCAAGTGAGAACTCTTGCAGGTTCCTGCTCCGGTCGCATCAGAAGCCTCAAACCTATCATAGTTTTAGATCAATTCTAAATTCGACAGGTGATCGTTCAATGCCTTGTCCTGCGCGTCTTGACTAATGCAACATTTTATATTTGGGTTCAAGAAATCCATTCTGATGAGGCTGCAATTACTCCAGAATTCAATTGATTGGTCTTTCTAAATTCTGTCCTTCATCAGGGCTTCTTCTGAAACTTCACTGGTTTCCAATTGAAAAGTGCATCCTGTTTAAAGTTCTTTTTACCACGCATAAGATTATGCACTACTCAGGAGCTCCTATTCTCTCAGAAATTATACTGCCCTACTTTGCCACCAAAACTCTTCACTCTGCAGATCTTGACCTGGCAGTGATGCTCTGATTTATGATAAAGAAATTGGGTTGACTCTCCTTTCATGTGCTTGCGCCTGTTTTTGGAGCAGCATGCCTCATGGTTTGAGGCTATCCAGAATCAGATTTGTTTCAGAAAAAATGAAAAACATATGTAGAAAAGTGCCTCTTTTTGCATGGTTAGCCCCCAATTTTTATCCGATGCCTGATGTGATTTTGAACTGTAAGTGCTTTGGGTCCCTGCTAACCAGGTACCTAACACAATATCTCTTTCCCCAAAACTGTAGCATGATTAGCACAACTTCAGTTATCCCTAAAAGTCCCTAGTAAATGGGACCCCTAAACCTAGGGCAAGGGTACTGAAGAGGGTCCTCTGGGCCTCCAGCACTGATGGTGCCAACACAGAGCCCCTTAACCAAGGCTATGTATGCACTCTGCTACGGCAGGCTGCGTGTCTTGGTGCAGGAAAATTGGAAGAGTTGACATGGCACAGAGCCCTATGTGCCATTCCTCGCATGCACTGCATAAGATATAGTTAAGCCAACCCTATTGCAGGCTTTCAGCCCTAAGGCATGGTGCACTATATCCTATGTGTGGGCATATCTGCATGAGCAGACAGGCCCTTACAATATCCAGTTTATTCTGTGATGTAAGTGAACAGGGAAGCCATAAAGAGTACATGGGTTGGATACTCGTCAACACGGGTTTCCTAGCTATGTGATTCCTTTACTGATCGCTAAGGTGTTTGTTACCAAAAATCTTGTCTTAATATATCCTCATTGATGCCAGTGATAGATTTATTAATAAATTCACACAAGAGACCCTTTTATACGGTACCCAGAAAACCTACCAAGCCCTGCTATTTTTCAATTTTTCTGCGTCCAGCGCTGGGAAGCCCTGTTGTAAGGGTAACCATGTGCTCTACAAATCATATTAACACACCATAACCTGAGCTGTCCCACACAGTTGGTGCTGTTTCCAGGGAATGGATGGTAAATGATGGATTTCTTCAGACCATCATTGGTTGGAAAGTTTTTTAAGCTATGTCTGTTAGTAGCAAAAGGTCTGGAGTGTGCTTTTTAACGAGATCAGTGATTTCTATTTGATAGTTTGAAAGTGTCCTGTTCAGTTGTGAAGAATACCTTTGAATGGTTCCTGATTGTGTAATTTCAGTATGGTAGGAGTGGTTTTAATTTCAGCAAGGTTTTCCTGATGTTTGCTTCTCTCTTTGACTATGCTATTCTTCTCTTTAGTGTTGGAGAATATAAGTATGCTGAGTGTTAGAGATGGGGTTTCTGGTTGGCAGAGTCAAAGCAGGAGCCACCACTCTGGTCAGGGTAAGCTAGATACATACTAAAATATAACCAGTGTTCACCCTCTGGTCACTTGACACAGAGCATTCTGGCTTATCTAACGTGGCAAAGTGCAAAATATTTGTGCAACACACGCACTCAGTAACACAATGAAAACACAAACAAAAAGAATCCACATAGGTTTATGTAAATAGAGAATATTTTATCTGAGTAAAACAAGACCAGAATGACAAAACTCAATTCAGTAGAAGTCAAGATATGAATTTTGAGAGAATAACTGCAAAAACAGTTCTTTGAAATCAATAGTGCTAAAAGGTTTTTTAAGGTCGCGAGGGATGAGGGTAAATCCAAAATTCAGTCCGAGCACAATGGAGGACAGGCTGGCAATGAGACTTGTGCAGGTCCTGCTGAAAAAGTACCTTGAATGGAGCAAAGCGCCGCCGCTGAGAGCATGATACGTTGATCTTTTCCACACAACTGGGTCACTACGTCATCATTGAGCTCCATTGTCATGCAGGCAATGCATCGTCGTCGAGCTGTGCAGAGTGTTGTCATCGGCCTCGCAGGCTGTAGAACCACTGTCGTCGAAAGGCCTCTGCGTCGAAGGGTGATGCGTCAGTTGCAATTTGGACAAAGGTGATGACGCATCTGTTTTGTAGCAAAACAGCTGCAAAACTCACTTCTGAGGTCCAGGACTGGAGGGGGCACATCAGGCATGGGTAGGATTCATAGAGTCCAGCAGTACCAGGAGGATTGTAGGGAGTTTGTGTGTGCTGGAGAAAACAGGACGCAAGCCAGAAAGCCCTTGAAGTCACTCTGGGTTAAAAAAGATGGGTCCAATCCCTGTACTCAGCAGGGCAGACATGAGCAGGCAATGCTGCAGCTCAGCAAAGCAGAGAAGCATTTCCTTCAGAACACTCATTCAAGGCAAACTGACAATCCTTGTAGCACAGCAGGCTTTACTCCAGCAGAGCTCTTCCCAGGTCCAGTAGTGCACTGATTTGGTAGGGTCAGAGCCCCAGTACTTACATCCAAATGTGACTTTGAAGTGGGGGGTGACTTCCAAGTAGCTCTTTGAAGTGCACAGGTCCCCTTTCATCCCAGCCCTGTCTGCTAGGCTATCTGTGGGGGTAATCAGCCCTTTGTGTGGGAACAGGAATCAGCCTATTCAGATATAAGTATGAGCTCCCTCTCACATTTCTTCCTGCCCATGATGGTCATCAGACTGCAGATGAGTCCTCTGTCATACCAACCCTTCCTGTCTTTGTGGCTGTCTAGAGGGAATGCACAAAGTGTAGCTGTGATCCAGCCCAGATGTTTATTGGAGACAGGCTACAGGCACAAAGAGCAAATTTAAGAGCAGATAAAAGTCCACTTTCTTAAAGTGGGATTTCTAACATTGTAATGTCAAAACCAACTTTACCACTAAATAAGATGTATTATTACCATTCCAAAGATATGAAATATGATTTAGCTTCTCCTTTCTAATCAGAAACTACAGCTTAAAAGTGTTTTAAGGAATTCCCAATGCTAACCAATGAGAGATGTAGACCTCACAGTAGTGAAAACGTGAATTTGACAGTTTGTCAATACCAGGACATGCAAAACTTAAAAGTACATTCCCTACCTTTTATTAACACAGTAATAACAGTAGTAACAGCACCCTGCCCTTAGGACTACTTAGGTCCTACCTTAGGAGGTCCTATGTGTAATAAAAGGGGAGTTTAAGGACTATCAAGGGGTTTTAAATGGCAAGTTGATGTGGCAGTAAACTGCACATGCCGGCCCCCTGCAATGGCAGCCTGAGACAGGTTTGAAAGGCTATTTAGGTGGGTGTCACAATCAGTGCTGTAGGCCCACTTGTAGCATTTAGGTTACAGGTCCTGGGTATATGATTACCACTTTACAAGGGGAATAGAAGTAAACTTAATATGTCAATTTTGTATACACCAGTTACCATGTTTTAGGGGAGATGCACTTGCAGGTTAACATTCGTCAGCAGTGACAAAGCGCTCAGAGTCCTAAAGCCAACAAAAAGAAGGTCAGAAAAATAGGAGATGAAAGGCAAAAACTTTGGGGTGGCCCTTCAGAGAAGGCCATTTTCCAACACTGAGGTATTGTAAGATCTTAAGAGATCATCCATGTTTTCTTTGTTAAGCTACATTTGTGCTGTTCTAGAACTGATCTCAATTATTGATCTGCATGGTTCAAGATTCCTCAGAGATAGATTTTAGAGGTTAAAGCGAGAATGGACTAGTTGTTCAAGGCTTGAAACGTTGTGTTTATGAGGTTTGTTTCGAGTGCATGACATATCACTTCGGCAATCAGTGTAAGTTTTTTTGGGAGCGTTGGCAGGGTATGCCCAAACGTGGGTCCCTTGCTCACTTTGCCACTGGATACAAGCTAGCCTGGCTGATGAGCTTAGTTACCCCGAAACTGGTCCCAGGATGCTTTTTTCTCGTCCAGGTAAGACCTGGCTTTGGCAGTTCGGACTGGACTGTTCCCATGAGTCACAGGGTCAAGACTGATGTGTATATAGCTGGGTCTTAACTGGGGTGGCGAAGTGAGCTAAAGAACGATGATGAATTCAACCCAGATCTGTGGCTGGGGGTGTCTGAAAAGTTTCAGCACTCCGTTCATCATCTCTTTGTATTTCGTTTTTTTAGGAAGGCAAATGAGATCTTGTGAGTCTGCTATCAAGGTTGTAGAGTTTATGTGGCCTCACAGGCCGTTAGGTTCCCTTCTTTGTTTGATCAGAATATTGTGTGTTTCTGCTAAGTATTGCTGCTCTCTTCCATTTCTTGTCTCAGTCTTCTGGACTCAGTCATTCAGATAAGTTCTCCTACTTTTGATAGTTTTCTCTGGAGGTGTATTCTATTCAATCTTGTTGTTTTTCCTGTCTTTGTGTTGTTTTGTTTCTTCTAAAATGGTGGTAAAATCCATGATAATGTCTAGGGCCTTAATTGACAAAGGGTTCGGGTGCGGAGGGGGTGTATCAGATCCTTTGAATGGCGCCACATAGGGTCTTGTGTGAGTAAAGCTGTGATTTTTAGGTCTCGCCTGTCGATGCGCATGCGCATCGAGCAAGCGAGACTATGGGGGCTTATCCACTCTTTGTCCAACTTGCAAGGAATCGTGGCGATTCCTTGCAGTGCCCGTGACTTTTAAGCTCAATGCGCATGTGCATTGAGCTTAAAAGCGCGTGCACATGCCCCCAGCCGCCTGCCTTGCCTACTCTCCCGCCCCCTCACTTCTTGATTGCACGGCCGCTAGGCCGTGCCTCCCCTACTCTCCTCCTCCTACTCTCCTCCCCTCGCCGTCTGTTCCCGCACTCCTCCCACACCCCGGCTCCGCCCCCTCCCCTGCCCGCCGTGTCGTGCTTTACATTTCGCACATTCTCTCTGCCCGCAGTTTGCAGACATTGCCTCAAACCCCCTGGAAATGTGTTTTTTTTTTAAGTTCTGGACAGATTGGGTTGTTTTGATTCAGCCAATCCTTTCAAAGCTTTTTGAAATATAATAATGCATAACACCGCAGTAGCACAAGCGCTAAACGTTACCTACGGAATCTGTACAGTCTCATCGCACTCCCAATGATGGGGCCAGTGCAGTTTCACACGGTGTTCTGTCGCCTCGCCGCATCCACTAAATCCTTTTCCATTCTCCTCTTAGGGCGTTCCTCCAAAGCAGCCGTCCCGGTCCCGGAGTGCATGCAGGTCAGATAGGGACTCCAGGGTACCCGGCAGAGCGCTCTACGTGCCGGCAGGGCGTCGTTCACTTTTACGCACTACCGATGTTTGGCAGCGAGTGTTATCGGCCCTGGGGGACTTCAAATACAGTCCGCTAGCTGTTCTGGTTATCGCCCCCGGGTCTCCGGCCCAGCTCCGCAGTGCCTGCCTACCTCTTCATCGGCTCGCAGCTCCAAACCGCACGTCTCACGGTAAAAGTTCCTGCCGCGAGCGGGACCAGCAGACTCTCTTCCGCAGTCAGTAGCAGGGCTTGCTGTACATTCGGGCCCCCCGGGCAGCACAAAACAGAGGGTGAGTCGTCCCTAGCGATCTCCACGGCGACGCACAGTTCCCCGCCTCAGGTCCGCAGCGCCACCATTTTGTACATTCACGGCTTCGGAGGTCAGCAGCAGATTCCTCAGTCCCGTCAAGAGGTAAAAGCAATGATCACAGCGAAATATACCGCCTCCAAGTTCCGATGCTTACATTTATACGTTTGGTATTTAGAGGAGCACAATAACCAGGATAAATTACAGGGTGAATCGCCCGAACTGCAAGAGCCTCACTCGAGTGTGGCCATCTTGCTTGGCGCCCTCTAGCGCCCCCCCAAGATGCACTGTAAACTTCTAGAGACAATGGTAGAGCAATTACAACATTGTGTTCAAAAGGACTTATAAGGCAGCATTAGAAAAAATATTATTCAGAAGTACAACTAGCCAAAAAAGCAAATTTTAAGGCGAGGATAGCAGAGTCTGGCAATAAGTCCAATAAAACCCTATATGGGCCCAGAGGCCGCCATTAGAGACTATCAACCCTCGGCTGATTGTTGTAATCAACTGGCTCCATACTTTTAAAGTAAAACCAAAACCATTTAAGCTAGCCTTTTATTAGATCCTCTGGGCAACTATCCCTAAAAATAAATTTGAACTATATAGGGATCTCCACACAGGACTGCATGCACTATCTGAAACATACACCCCTCACCCTCACTCACTCACCCTCAACCCCTCACCCTCAACCCCTCACCCTCAACCCCTCACCCTCACTTACCCTCACCCTCACTCACCCTCAACCCCTCACCCTCACTCACCCTCAACCCCTCACCCTCACTCACCCTCAACCCCTCACCCTCACTCACCCTCACCACCCTCAACCCCTCACCCTCACTCACCCTCAACCCCTCACCCTCACTCACCCTCACTCACCCTCACTCACCCTCACCCTCACTCACCCTCACCCTCACTCACCCTCACTCTCACTCACCTTCAACCCCTCACCCTCACTCACCCTCAACCCCTCACCCTCACTCACCCTCACCCACCCTCACCCTCACCCTCACTCACCCTCAACCCCTCACCCTCACACAGTGCAATAGGTCTCAGACCATTTCAGTTAGAGCTTTTAGAAATGTTTATGGCTTTTTAGGTCTCGCCTGTCGATGCGCATGCGCATCGAGCAAGCGAGACTATAGGGGCTCATCGACTCTTTATCTAACTTGCAAGGAATCGTGGCGATTCCTTGCAGTGCCCGTGACTTTTAAGCTCAATGCGCATGCGCATTGAGCTTAAAAGCGCGTGCACAGCCGCCCGCATTCCTCCGACACCTTTGAAGTGAAGCTTAGCTTCACTTCAAAGGCCCGGCTTCCACGGCCGCCAGGCCACATCAAAGGCTTCCCCAGCACTGCCCCGCCCATCAATCACCCTCCCACTGCCACCCCCCTCCCTCTCCATATGGTGCGCTCTGCCTCAGGCCTCTGAGCCGTCCCTACGCTCCCCGCCCACCCCCATCCTTCACACCCTTTGTCATTACTTCGGCCCCGAGCCCGAGCCACCCCTACGCTCCCCGCCCACCCCCATCCTTCACACCCTTCGGCACCACTTTTACATGAGAGCTAGTTGCATAGTACAAGAACACATTGCCTTCTTAAAGCCGCAGGAACATTAACTAATTCTCCCACAGTCACAGTATAGTGAGCTGACATTCTAACTTGTACCTGGCTTTCTAGCTTTTCGCTTGCAGCTCTGGGCATTACGCCACATTCTTGTTATCTCATTCATCCTCCCTGGCTGACCCACATGCATGGCGCTCCTCCTCTCTTTAGATGCCGTCATCCTCCTCGCACTTCAGTCTCCCGCCACTCAGCTCGCGCCCCCTCTATGAACGAAGATGTTTACGGGCGTCGGTCTGAAACAGGCAATTGTCTTCCAGCTCCCGTGTTCTTAAACCCGGACATAGCGCAGAGCTGTAAATAACAGAACTCAACTTTTCAGAGAATATTTTGATCAATAATGTTCGTGTTTGTCTTCAGGCCCTATTACTTGAGTCAGAATGTGGCATAACGGCAAAAGCTGCCGACTTTGGAACTGGGAAACAGGGTTCGAGTCTAGGCGTCGGCTCAACATCCTGTTGTGATTCTGGGCAAATCACTTAATCTCCGTTGCTAACAAAAATGTGTTCTTGTGTAATGCAACTTGTGCTCGTGTAAAAAGCGCTCCTATACCATCGCGTCGAGTTCATGCTATATAAAACTGCAAAAACACATGAACACTCGGAGACGCAGAGCTGTGCCAGGGCACTGACTCAACTTTTCCTATTTTTTATTTTTATTTACTTTTGCCCCTTGCCTCCATCGGATTGCTTCCACGAGCCTTCTTCCGCCAGTAGTTTGAGACTTTGTTAATCACGTCTTAGCTCGGCCTCATTATTTATCTCTCGCCTATCGCCTAATGATATTTAGTGGTAGCCCTCCGCTCCTACCTTACAATTAAACTTCAGCTACAGCCCCGTTTGTCCGCTCCTGCGGACTCCCTGCTGTGTGCCTCACTTGAAAGCGCTACTGCTGTATGTGTTAGCACATAAAAACAAGACCTGTTCTCTTTACCAGTGCTTCTTTTAATAGCCTCGTATTCTTCATTTTCCAGGGTCTGTTTGCCTTAAATTACTATAGTGTTAGAGTGGTCTAACAACCCCATCTCATGAGCCGAAATGGATAGAGCCACATGGCGGCAGGGCTTGAGAACCCTGCGCTCTGGCAACTTGACGAGCGAGGAACTGGTCAGTATTACAGAGAAATAACATTAGAAAGGCCAGAATGCTTCTGTGGGCAGGTGTGTGGAGAAATGCCAGGGCCGGGTCATGTGCCGCTCAAACCCCACAGCATTTTATTTTTAGCTCATTCATCCTCCCTCGCCGACCCACATGGCGCTCCTCCTCTCTTTAGATGCCGTCATCGTCCTCGCACTTTAGTCTCCCGCCACTCAGCTCGCGACCCCTCCATGAACGAAGATGCTTACGGGCGTCGGTCTGAAACAGGCAATTGTCTTCCAGCTCCCGTGTTCTTAAACCCGGACATAGCGCAGAGCTGTAAATAACAGAACTCAACTTTTCAGAGAATATTTTGATCAATAATGTTCGTGTTTGTGTTCAGGCCCTATTACTTGAGTCAGAATGTGGCATAACGGCAAAAGCTGCCGACTTTGGAACTGGGAAACCGGTTCAAGTCTAGGCGTCGGCTCCCTCCTCTTTTGGACACTCGCATTCAGGGGTAGATTCAGCCGAATTTTTTCTCTCCCATTTTATTTTCATTCTTCCCCTTTTCTCTTCCTCCCATCTGCCCCCTTAACCAATTTAGCTCCCTCCTGATTTCTTTACATGCACCTGTCTTTTGTTATCTCTGTTTCTTTGCTCCTCTCACTTTTTTTCTCTCCTCAGTTTTTACCATTCCTCCCCTTTCAATAATGTTTCCATTGTCTCTTAACTCACTCCTCCCGACCACTTACCGTCCCCACTTCCTTCATCTCCCGTTGGACCTTCCCCTCTCACTCCTCCACATTTTGTACCATTCCCTCCTCAATTTTTGCCTTTATTTGCGTCTATCCTTGGGTCCCCCCTCACCCACACTCGTTTACCTCCTCACTCAGCTCTTTTCTATATCTCTGTACCCTCCTCTATACCTCGCTCTCTTCTTTAGCTCTCTGTGGCTCTCCCTCCACCACCCATTCTGTTACCACCTCCTCTGTGTTTATCCCAATTTTTTTTTTCTTGATATGCCTTGTATATTGAGTTTGATTATGTAAACACACAGTAGGTTGATCCTTCTAAATGAATAGGTGATAACTGTCATGTTAAAACCAGTTGTTTATTTATATCTATTGCGTAAAATATATGCACTCTCTTTTTTAAAGTTACAGTTTCCCATATATGTATAAATTAACGAATGTATTGCTTATGACTTCACTGCAATATTCATTGGGAAGAGAATTACATCGCTATGGATACTGTTTTGGGGGGACCACATAATTACACTCCACATAATTACACTGCGCACAATGCAACATACACTCCAAATCCCACTCAGTGCCACATAATTACACCCCACATAATTACACAGCACTCAATGCAGCATACACTCCAAATCCCACTCAGTGCCACATAATTACAATCCACATAATTACACTGCACTCAATGCAACATACACTCCAAATACCACTTAGTGCCACATAATTGCACGCCACATAATTACACTGCATTCAATGCAACATACACTCCAAATCCCACTCAGTGCCACATAATTACACGCCACATAATTACACTGCACTCAATGCAACATACACTCCAAATACCACTCAGTGCCACATAATTACACGCCACATAATTACACTACGCTCAATGCAACATACACTACAAATACCACTCAGTGCCATAGAATTACACACCACATAATTACACTGCGCTCAATGCAACATACACTTCAAATGCCACTCAGTGCCACATAATTACACACCACATAATTAGACTAAACTCAATGCAACATACTCCAAATCCCACTCAGTGCCACATAATTACACACCACATAATTACACTAAACTCAATGCAACATACTCCAAATCCCACTCAGTGCCACATAATTACACGCCACATAATTACACAGCACTCAATGCAACATACACTTCAAATCCCACTCAGTACCACATAATTACATGCCACATAATTACACTACGCTCAATGCAACATACACTCCAAATACCACTCAGTGCTACAACACATATTGTGTTACAAATGTTATAGGTGTCACATTTGCGAAAGATAAAACTATTGGCATTGTAAATGATAAAGCTATTAATTTCGCTATTTTCAAAACAAGCACATAAATAAAAAATGTGTCATTTACAATACCAATAGCTCAAACTTTCCTAATGCGAGACCTATTGCATTGCAAATGCTTGTTTTATTTGTAATACTTTAGCATTGGCTACAGGAAACAAAAATGCTAAACATTTACAAAAAAAACCCATAAACAATTCTAAAAGCACTAACTCTAATGGTGCGAGACCTATTGCATTTCCAATGCTTGTTGCCATTGCTATCTATTTCCGGCAGGGAGCTTGAGATGTGTGAGGTGTGAAGAACGTTAGTTTCATTTAAAGTATGACTGAAGCTACTGAAATGCAATGTTACGCCTTATCGCGCCTCTCACAAATGTTTGTCTGTGTTAAGGGGAGAGACACAGAACTAAATCCTGGTTAACGCATTAGGGCATTTTGACTTGTCTATTTATAATGCTACGACGTCCACTTCTGTGACAGAGAAAGCACTTTAACTGTGCAAGTCACTGATTGCAATACGCACAGTCCTAGATAAAGGTCACTCAAAGGGTAAAAGATTTGGCTGTAGAATGTCACTCCTAAGTACACCCAAATCATGGAAATGCCACACATAAGCAAACTGAAAACTTGACAGCTGTGGAGGAAGTTATGATAGGGCGGAGCGAGTGCCCCAGAACCCAAGGAGGGATGGAGGTCCTGTGGGACAGTGATGCGAGGCGCTTCGAAGTGACCCATCCGTTTTTGGCGCTTTGCAGCAGTTTTAAGATCTTTTTTGAGTTTCTCGTTGCTCAAATGGGTGAAACTTCTGATATTTATATGTTTTCCTCATCTTCATTGCTTGATTTTGATCGCATGAAAGTTTCACTTATAGTCATTGAAATTTCAATCAAAATTGCACTAAAATTATGAAAATGTCACCCATAGCAATACACCTTGGCAGAGGCTTATCGACAGACTCTCCTCTTGGAATATTGCCTTCCTGTTGGGCGACCTTGTGCTTTCCCTTCAAGCTGGCCTGCCACCTGGAGCAGATTTCACCTGTAAGTCCAGAGCAGGGTTCACCCTTTCATTAGTGAAAGGCGAGGCACGATGCCGAGGCACTATTAGGTTTCAGATGGCCTTTTCTTGGAATAAAAGCTGCCAAGAACTGCTCGGTGAAGGAGAGCGCAGCCATACAATGGAGCCCGGGTCTTCCCGCCACACAGATGCCAGTCTGAAATGGTGTATTGTGTCACAGGATATCTGGCCTCTCCGGGGCACCCAGCCGCCATCCTGACTCCATAGGGAGTTGAGTGTATGAAGAAACCCGCCGTCCCAGTCATGGTGACTTTTTGATACTTTAAAGACATTGAGGGGCAGATTTACAAGCCCCTTGCGCCACTTTTGCGTAAATTTTTCCACGTTAAAAATGACGCAAAAGTGGCGCAAGGGGCTTGTAAATCTGCCCCTGAATATTTATATGGCGCGCACCACAAACTAAAGGTTTTCTTGTGTGCTTTAAATGATAAGAGTTATTATTTCCAAATCGTATGGGTCCACCCCGCCAAAATGCTAACATGTGACCTGTAGGTAAGACAGAGATCACAGCAACAAACTCAGGACCTATCTCACCGTGCGCGAACAGGCTTTCAGGGCCTTCCCTGGGGGCATGAGCCAATCTGCTGTGTTTAGAAAATGCAGCACGGGTGACATCATATTTTATTTATAGTGCAGGTGAAAACATCTACTGTCACTAGTTCAATATAAGCGCCTCTTAACAAACTTCACTGCCAACAATGGGCTGTAATTTGGAATAATATGACTTTAGGGTGAATATGGCACTTTCGAACACTGCAGTATTTGTCTGGTTTGGACTTGGAATTACATCTTCTTGCTTTCAAATGAATACTACAATGTGAGCCCTTTGTGAGCAGGTCTGAGTTACAGCTTGGTATCAGTTAATCCCAAATTCGCAGTTTCTAATTCCAGATGAATAATTAGAACTCGGAATGAGCGATTTATATCAAGTAGACAATGACAGCCAGTCAGTCTCTCAAAAGTGTCAACTGAAATCTAGCTAGCATTTTCTATTTCCAGTAGACAGTGCACTTCTAGTTGTCATTCACTATCCGACTTCTGAAAGTCAGACAGAAATCCTATTGGCCAAATGAAATTCTGAAAATCAAATCGGGATTCCAGTGACCAATACAAATTCTGACTTAAAAATAGTAATACAATTGACCAATCAGAATCCTGAATAACCAATCGGAATTCCAGTGACCAATTGGAATTTTGAATAATAAATCTAAATAACAGTAACCAATCGGAATTCGGAAGGACACACACAAATCCTATTACCCAGTTGGATTTCTGAATGACAAGTTAGAATACCAGTTACCAGCACACTAAATGACAACAAAATTAATGCCCAACAAGAATTTAAGATTTTGTTGTGGTTGAAAATCTTTCATTGATTTGATTTACAATTACATATAATAAAACAAGGACTGTAATGAATTGCCATTGGATTGCAATTATATGGGGTGCGATTTGTATAAGTACCAGTAATTATCAGAGGTCATAATAGTTGCACTCCATGGAAAATTTTGGTAGATCAATCCTGCCAGAATTAAATGGGGAAAAGTTCCTGGTAAACACCGGACATGCGGATTATGATTCAGTAATCACCAAACTGTGTATCTTATTCCTTTTTACTGAATGTCAGTCAGTCAATTGAGCTTTATTTCGATTTAAAATATAAATCATAAAAAGCGAACAACAATCAGATCACAATACATTTAAAAAAAAATTCAATATATGGAGATAAAGAGAGGCAAACCTGATCTCACAGATATATAGCTCAATTGGAAATAAAAAAAATAAAAAACATTTCTTTGTCACTTATAAACTCGGCATGAGAAACTATGCCTATATCTTCTTACTTTTAGTTTTGTTAAAACCTAATAAAAAGTTTAAAAATGTCACTAAAAATTCATAGGATAACTCTCATTATTAAAAGACAAATAACAAATTTAAAAACGCTCTATGTCTAACAATACATTTAAGGAAATTCACGACAAAGTAAGTTATCTTCTCTCCCTCCAACTGCTGCAAGAAAAGAAAGGCTGGGCGACATTGTCTATGGCCAGTTTGTTGTAGCAGTGGGACCAGCCTCTTTTTCCTGAAACCGTGATAAAATTTGCAAAAAAGGATGGTATGTATGGTCGATTGTGCAGAGAAGTCATCACAGGGACACGACGAGAGGTCTTTAGCCCAGTTGTTTCGAGTGGGGAATGTGACCAAACGGTGAAAAACATTCAGCCTGAACCTTACCAGGAGATACCTCTCGTAATTTGTGTTGTTAAATGTAAGGTATGGTTGAATAGAGGCTGTCGTTTGTATTAACAAAGTGAGTTCTACTGATGGTTTCGTAGCCTCTTTCGTTAGTCTCAGTTCCTCTAAGTGGGCTAAACATTTCGTTTTAGTGTATTTCTTGAGATTTCAGTCATTGAGGAGGGGTCGTGGTAGTATCTCTCCCATCCCAGATCTTGCAGGAACTTCTTAATGTAGGACAACCACCTGGAATTGTGGACATTGTCCAACACTAGACAATCAGTAAGGATAGACTGGGTAAGGGTGGCTTTATCGGATCTCCAAATTCTATGCCATAATAGTAATGGTTCAGCCTTCGCTAAGTCAGTTAAGTATGGCAGGCCCAGCTCCATGTGGCAGGCCATAGTGCCCGTACTCCTTGGGACCGCCAAAAGGTATCTCAGAAAGGAATTTTCCACTTTCTGAATTTCAGGTATAGACACAAAACCCCAGAGCCCGGCTCCATAAAGGGCCACGGATAGGCATTTAGCATTGTAAATCTTAACTAGTTCAAGGGGAGGTCTCATACCCAACTTTCTGGAAAAATTAACAAGAGCTGCTGTAGTTCTTAAGAAGAGTAGTTTTCTAGTTTCTATAGCAGTTTTCCAGGCTAGTTTATTATCTATTGCTATGCCCAAGTAGGAATAGTTTTGTGTGGTCGCTAATTTTTGATCATATAGGCGGATGTCTCTCATTTTTCGTTTACGTCCGGCACCTGCCCTCATGACGAACGTTTTGCTGGTGTTGATTTTCAGGTCAAGACCTGCCATAAAGGAGGAATATCTGTCCACGCTCTTTTGGAGTTCCAAGGGAGTACGGGCTAAAATGACGGCGTCATCTGCGTAGAGGAGCGCAGGTATTGGTCGGCCATTCGCCATAGGAAGATCCTGGGATCCCCTGATCATCGCTCCCTCCAAACCATTAGTATATAGAGTGAAGAGGAGGGGAGCCAGGACACAGCCTTGTCTAACTCCTTTTTCCACTGCAAATTCCCCCGTTAACTCCACCCGCACCCCATAGCGAACCCTGGCTGTGGCGTTTGAGTAGAGTTCCCTCAGGAACTTAATCAGGTTTGATGGTACACCCATTTCGCCCAACAGGGTCCAGAGTTTCGAATGAGACACACAATCGAACGCGGACGATAAGTCCACGTAGACCATGTACATGTCACCCCTTTCGGCATGGACATATTTGTCTATTAGTAATGTCAAATTCAGGGCCTGCTCTACGGTCCCCAACCCTTGGTGGAACCCGTACTGGAGGTCCGAAATGATCCTGCCATCGTCCGCCCAGTCCTGCAATCGCTCGAGTATAAGGCGACCTGCCACCTTTCCCAGCGAGTCCTGGAGTGAGATAGGGGGTCGGTAACCTGCTACCGTCCTATCTCCCTTTTTGAAAATTGGCACAAGTATAGATTTAGACCATGAGGTCAGTAGACCTATAGAGCATGTTGCATTCAATACTCTAGTTAATAGGGGGATCCAAATGGCCGTCTGTGCTTTAAAGAAATCAATAGGGACGCCATCTGGGCCCGGTGCCTTGCCGCCTTTACTTGCACGTAGGGCCAGATCAACTTGCTCCATTGAGAAGTGAAGATCAATGGGGAAAGGGTTTTCAGGTTTGTCAATAATTGTAGTGTCCTGGATGGGATAATCATGCGAGGTGGGATCCTCTAAGTTGATCTTAAAAATCTTTGAGAAATGCTGAACCCAGTCCTTTTCTTCTATCGCGACGTCTATTTTTGGAAGATCTATGTTATTTACTAAAAAAGGAGATTTAATAACTTGCCAGAAAGCGGCAGAGTTTTTAAGAGCACAGCTTTCGTGCAGTTGGGCCCAGAGAAGCGACTTTAGCTCTTTTTTTCTATTCTTTAGGGCAATGTTGTATTTTTTCCTAAGGGTTCTTATTTCAAGTGGGATCCTAACCGCTTTCCTTAATGCCATTTTTAGATCTTGGTAGGTGGCCGTACATTCGTGATTAAACCATCCCTTTTTCGGCTTGGATTTATGTTTAAGTTCTATCCATAAAGCATCATTTATGGCTTTAAAAATCCTGCCGAAATTAAATATAATTTCCTCATCTATGGTATCTGGATCAAGGCATTTCAAGATGGGAGGAAGAGCCCCTGAAATCACTTGACTAGTTATTTCCGATGGATCTACTTTCCCCCATTTCAGGGCGTAACCATTTAATCTATTCAGTGTCAGATTGTTTTGATCTAAGATGGAACCAAGGTTATCTTTGGGATTACAAGCTAGTGGACAGGAGATGCTTAGCAGGTAGTGATCACTAAGGGCATTAGAGTGCCTTGAAAATAGTGTGTCCCTAGTCCTCTGACCATTTTAGATCAAAATATAGTCTATTGTTGTTTGATGACCCTGACCATGGAATGTGGGGGCCAATGTTAACTTCTCATTAGAGAGGTTATTTGCTTGGACAAGATTTAACTCAAACATAATTTCGTTGAGTTGGCTTCCAAGAGTACTGTGTCTAAAGTGAGATATTGGGTTGTCCCTTTCATCAAGAATGCCACAGGTATTATCGTTACCAGCTAGACAGGGGCCCAAGTTGAAGCCCCCCCAAATTATCATTTCTTCTCTGGTAGACTTCTCTATGTGGGTTAGGAGGATAGAACGCATCGAGGATACCAGGTTCACTGCCTCTTTCTCCGGAAGATTATTATAGTAATTCACTAAAAGAAAGTTGTCCCTATTATTTAAAGTTAGGGCGAGGATCTGGTAGCTAGACTCAAGTTTTATGGTAACCACTTCCATCGCTGTCAGGAGATTGGAGACATAAATGGTTAGACCTCCCTTTGCTCGTCCTGACGTCGAAGGTGTGGCTGGTGAGAAATACGTTTTGTACCCTGCAATATGTATTGCGTCGAGTAGCCATGTCTCTTGTAGGGCTATAATATCGAAGTTGGAGATGAATGTCGTCCATTCTTCGAGTAAGATTTTAGTACATTGCCCTGCTATATTCCAGAATGAGGCAAGAAGAAAGGGCCTGGATTCTCTCTCTTTGGACCTAGTTTTTCTTGTGTTTGTTGAAGTAGTATTTATATCCTGAAGAGGATCAACAGCGTGGGGGGATTGATTGGTTACAATGGTACTGGTCACCATTTTTTTTAGAAGTGTCCTGGGGCTCAGTATGTTTTGTCTCAAACTCAAAGGGAGAAAATAAACAGTTTGACTCTGTGTTTTTGGGAGGAACGGTCAGATTACTAGTTTGCATGACATGATGCAGTCAAACAACTCCCTCCAGACCAGAAAGACTCACATAACGATTTTGGAGGGGTATTTGATGGTTGACCTGGAGATGTTTGTTAATTCTAGAGTTATAACTTCTGAGATTGGGTGGAGGGACCAGTGATGACCTAGGGTAGAAATAGGCCAGGTCATAGGGCGTGATGGATATGTTACTCTTTTCTGGAAACCAGTTTAAGATGTAGCTGACTGTTCTATGGTCTCTGAAATTGATGACAATTATGTCTCCGTTTTTGTCCTTTATTCTACTACCAAGCCATGGAAGACGGCGGACGTGTAATATCTCGCCGTTTAGATTTGGAGGGAGAGGACGGTTCTGTCTGAGCCAGTACGTAGTTTTGTTTTTTAACTGTGAGTAGTTTTCCCTCATTCCATCTTCTAGTGGCGGGACACCTGTTAAGACCACTACTAGTGGGACCGCTTCCGGTGGCAATTCTACTTGGCGCCCCCCAGGCTTTACTGATCTCTCTGGGTTTTTTTTGTCCTGATTACCTTGTGGCATTCCTGATTTTGGGATTTTCTCTCTCCTAGGGGCCTCTCTATCTGCATGTTGTGCGGGGTGGTATGATGATTGACCATTCTCTGGCCTAGGGGGTTTTGTTTTATTTACCTCTGTGGATTTTAGCTCGTTTTGAACAATGAGATTTGAGGATAGTGCCGTGGACGGGATTCCTGAAACAGGCCTGACATTTCGGTTAATTAGCCCTGTGTTTGCAGCTAGTTTCTCCTCTAAAGTGCCAAGCCGATCTTCTATTCTTTTTAGTCTCTCTATTAGTGACAGTGTAGATACTTTGATTAGGTATTCTATTGTTCCTATCAGGTCCTTGCAGGGAGTTTCTAGTGTCCGGCGTGGTGGTGGAATGCCTGGTTTTGTTATCTTTGTGGTGTTTAATGTGTGGGCTTTAGCGGATTTACCGAAATCAGTATGACTAATCTTTTTTCGCAGTGGTTACTGAATGATAGAACTCAGAATAGATTCTATGTATCGGGTGGTGAGAGTTAGATTATATCAGATGCAAAAAATGCTGTCTATGCTTCCGGGTCACTTCAGGCCCTTAGAGTTGCGCTATGTGCATGGTGGTGCCTTGTTGGGTCAAAATGGGTGGTAGAGCTGTGTGACGCCATACTGATGATGAAGTTCTTTGAAGAGCTATGTCTTCATCACTTTTCTGAACAGCAGTAGGGATGGGAAAGCCAGATGTGTGCAAGGTAAGTTGTTCCAGAATCTGGGTACTTAGCTCGAGAGGGCTTGCTTTTAGGGTTTTCTGTGTTCTTTAACAGGATTCCATTCTTGCAGAATCCTGGGTCCTTGTGTTCAGTTGACCTTTTCAGGTGTTCGCTCCTTCTACCAGAGTGGGCTGGGCTGTCATCATAAATTGCAGGTGAAGTGGAAGGTCTTGAATATGAGGCCATGGTAGCAGGATTATAATTAGATCACGAATGTGACAACCTGATGTTTGTCAATACCAGGAAGTTTACTAGGTGCATCTCAAAATCTTGGCTGGTGGAGTCACAAAATACTGAGTAGGGAATATTAAGTTACCAGAATACTGTTGCCAAAATACTGGGGGAGGTATAGATGAGTGCAGGTTCATTTACTTAACTTCAAATATTGCACAAGTGCAGAGTTAATCATATTAAATCTATATTTCTTGATATGTACTTACATCCTTGATATTTTAGCCCAATAGTCTGAAAACTGGACATCCCCTACTCAATACTCCAGACCACAGCCGCCTTGGCTGTAGGCGTGTCTATATGTGAACAGTACCTCTCATCAGGTAGAACCCTCCCTGCAGTGTCTTTCATCAGGTAGAACCATCCCCTACATACTATGGGAAGCTTCAGTGTACGGTTCTCTTTCTAGCCCTGGGCATTGACCTGTGTAGGATCTGTGTTTGGTCTTTGTTTCTCAACATGTGAGTTTTAGACCCCATTAAACACAGAGTGAACCCAGAAACATGCTGAATGATAATATGAACAGTCAAATATGGAGCTCTTGCAGTTTGTTATAATCAGGGGAGAGGGGGACAATAAGATACATCTTGTCTACTCATCACGTTTTTGATCTGGCTTAGAAAATGTTTTGATTGACTCTTCAGCTTCATGCAATGAAAAAGAATAACAAGTTCAGTACATATATATGTATATAGTTAGAGGGCATTTTGGTCAGTCCGCTACATCCATTAGTCTGCTGAGCAATTATTGACATGCTATTTCCTTTCCATTTACCGTTTTTTAATGTTTTCCTTGTATGCTTAAAATATGTCTTCATGTTAAAGTAATTCAGGTTTCTACTCCTGTTTCTAATTCCACCTACCTGCTATGAAGCATTGTACTGTTCTATAAAAAGCAAGTACAATGTCTGGCATATTTAGGCAGTGGCATGTTTTCTTTTTTATGCTGCTTACTTTTTGCAGCATTTGCTTGCAGTTTTTTCCCCAAACAAAATTAGCAATTGTACCACTTACAAAGGCCACACCTATTTGCTTTGCCAATGCTTGTTTATGATTCTGGTGCAATAGTGTATAAATAAGGCAATGAGATATTTACACACAGACACATAACATACACACACGCACATATATGGGGCACATCTGGTGGTCTATAAATTACACTGCCAATAGGCATTGGAATTCCCTGTTTTTCCAACACACACTTGATTAAATTTCTGGGACAATTCTTACTTTGCTGAGCTTTTTCGTGTGGAAACTCGCAAATTCGTTGCGTGAGTAACTTGGAAGCATTTGCATGTGACTGTCACTGCATACATGTCCTAGCACACACATATGCGTGTGGCTGCATAGTAGATACCGCCCTGAGGGAATACAAACTGAGATATTTAGGATGTAAAATACTGAAAATTGAAACTTGGTGATAAAAAAAAACATTACAACAGTCTAGATTTGAAAGAGGAAGCCTGCTCTTCTTAGGACCACGGGCAGTAGGTTCATTTTTCATAGGTTTCACCGGAAATAATCGACATCAC
This sequence comes from Lissotriton helveticus, assembly GCF_964261635.1. NCBI lineage: Eukaryota > Metazoa > Chordata > Amphibia > Caudata > Salamandridae > Lissotriton > Lissotriton helveticus. Next base: position 1,101,531,075 of record NC_136068.1, on the reverse strand, counting down.
AGGATAAAAATTAGTAGATTAACTAGGGTCCACAATGCCTAAAACCGATACATTTGAGTGGCATTTGGTAGTCAGATAAACTTTGTAGCAATACTAGACGCGAGCCCAGTTCACTCTCTAATTGGATGGTGTTCCTGTATACTCTGCACACCTTGGATTTTGTTTTTTAGAAAATTACAAGCCAAAGGAACGGAGCAACACGTGACTTCTCCTTTAGGCTAAAACGTTCTCGCTTGTGCATCATATCCTGAAGAGCGTACAACAGAGCATCCTGGAGCTGTTACATTGCAGAATTTCACCCATGGCTCAAGCTCTCCCACTGTCAAAATGTTAGTTGTGCATGGCATTGCCTAGTGTACTGACTCCAGCACGGCCACTGCTTACCAAATGGGTGTATAATCCTGCTTTTATACCTAATACTGATGGGAAGTCGACCGCCCAGTGACTACTATGCTGTAGATGTTGTGGATATTATATGGGAGAGGACGAATTTGATACTGTGGGGAAATTTAGTAGCATCACAATAGTACTGGTCTCATAGATGTAGTGAGAATTATGCACAAACTGAATTTTGTTGTAAGTTTTGAAGTACTGCCAGGGCTTTAAGTGGGATGAACAAACTGTGGGGTCTCTCAAAGGGGCATGGCCAATGTAATTAAGAGCGTGGTTTAAAACACGTATGCAAAAAAAAAGCTGTGCTCAGCATAGTGTGCCACCCAACGTGTATTTTGCTGTTTCTGTCATTGCATCCAGATATGATACAACAAGTAACATCGTACCTACAACAAGTCAGGGCTATTGGCTTTGTCAATGTTTGTTAGTTGCATTACATAAATAAGCCGTAACTATGGCTTGTATAAAATATTGAAAAAGCTTCCACTTAAAGCCCTGGTGACACCACGACGATGTTGCTGCTCCTGAGTTTCAAAAAGAGAAGGAAATCCAGAGAGAAAATGATTATTTTAGGATTTCCTTTCCCCTACAATGCTCACCTGCCATGACTTCCTGCAGTAACTTGTCCACTAGTGAGAAGCGAGCAGTGTGAGCACTGCACAGGGATGTGCCTGCTGTCACTGCAGACCGGAAAGAAAAGGACCGCCTGTGCCATGGCACACAACAGAGCCCGATAGAGACAGTTTCGAGGCTTCCTTTAAAAAACTGCTGGTGCTCAGACCCGGTGAGACCCGGCCCACTTAAAGCCCTGAGTACTACACTAGTACTGTATATGTACCTCACAATGCTATTACAAACGTATGTGTGGCGGTTTCGTCTCTACCTCGCCTATCTTTTTCTGTGCGGAAATCTCTGCCCCGACTGCAGAGTCCCTACATTCATAAGAATATGTTTTAGTCGTAAATGTGGGAGGGACAGGGGTAGAGTGACTGGAAAATAAAGAATATAACTAAAGATGAGGGCATTAGGGAGGAGTAAAGAGGGATAATTGGAGGGTCAGGGAGGAAATTAGGGAGCGGCTTGCACCCACCCACATAAGACTAAGCCGCTTCCTATTTTTAAGTTGCATTTCTTAAGTTTCTACATACAAAAATAGACCTAGAAATCACTCTACTTCAGTGCTGAGGTAAGACCAGCACCACTGGCATTGCAACACCCTTCCTTAGGAAAATAATGGAGGTAGGGACTTAATATGTAAACACATAGGAAATAATGTTAAACTAATTCAATTATTTAAGCTAGTTAAAAATATAAATAAATGTGATTTAATGTTAACAAAAATATGTAAAAAGAGTGCACGTGTATTATTTAAATATATAATCTTTTAATAACCATTTTGTATTGAAAATGTTACATATCTTTAATAAAATGTATTCACATTGTGTTTAATTAAATGTTGGTGGTCCCAACTGCCCGATTACAATGCAACCGCCGTGCAGGCGGTTGGAAAACTGCTCTATTCCTAGAATAGGGCCGCAGCACAAGCCACAGTGGGAAATTGCAGTTCTCGAACATCCGTTCACTGTGTTCCAGACACCATGCGGTGCCTGGCACGCCTGGCACTCACTGCATGGATGTTTGGGGGCACCACATGTACCCCCCCATTCCAGTGGGCCACTGTGGACAGGGGCCCTGCTAGAGGCCCCAAAGTCCCTCTTTGTCTGCCTTTACCTGACAGGGGGACCAACATGTAAAGGCTGAGGAAAAGAGACATCTTAACTCCTACGGCGGTGCCTCTGCAGGCACCGCCCCCATTGTAGGGATTATGCCCTACCTGTCACCCCGAGGGGCTCCTTGAGCATGTCAAAGATGGAGGTCATTTCCCTTACCCAAATTGCTCCGACCGCCAGAATTGTGACTCTGCACTCTGACGGAGACACTAGTTGTCGGGCGGACTACCACCTAGGGCCTGTCGGTGGTGATCCGCCTGACATCGGAGTGAGCCCCTATGTATTTAACACATTAAAACCAACAAATGTGCAAAAACTATGCTGAATGACAAATTGGAATCTTTTATGACATGCTGGAATTCTGAGTAACTAATCATATTCTCAAAAAATCAATCCAAATTGGAGTCCGAATAGACCATTCAAAAATCCCCCTGCTCAATCTCCAAGTTGACAGGAATTTTGAACTCCCATTTGGTCATTCTGAATTTCTACTTGGTCAATCTGAGCCTATTTTTTTTTATCCTCTGCTTTGTCATTCAGACGTTCTGCGCTATCATTCTGAATGATCTTTCCCAATTTCTGCAGGGTCGTTCTGAATTTCTACTTCTTCGGTCTGAGCTTTTACTTGGTCATTGTGACCTTCTACTTGATCACTCGATCCTTCTAGTTGGTCATTCCGAAAGTCTGCATCATCAATGTAATCTTCAGTTTGATCATTACAAACTTCTGTGTAGGCATTCTGAGGTTTGACTTGATCATTCTGAGTTAGAAAATGTTCACACCAGTGTCTTTGTGTGGAATGGTTCAGGCATTGCCCGAAATCGTTTCACTCATAGTGACTTTCATTCATACTCAGAATAAATATTTGAGGTGCCTTTCGCATATTGAAGGAGGCTTTTAGTGCCTCATGATAAGACATTTTATGATGTGTGACTCATACCTCTCTTCAGAGCACTGATATAGTGCCTCCAGATGGTGGTCTGAGTGGTGAATAAGAAACACTGCATCCCCACAGATGGGACAGAAAGTCAATGAATAGTGGAACTGGTGGCATTAAGGGATTCCTGTGAACCAGACAGCAATTATTTTTATATTTATAAAACACAAGCCTATTTTTATCTTTTCTAATACCAGAGCAGGGAGTATTCGCTGTGTGCACTGCAACCCTTTTCTATAAATAAACCACACTGTATTGTTTGGAAGTTTTTTTTTTCCATGATTAAAGCAGGTGAAAGGTCACACTACCATCTCATTTTACTCCCTTTCCTGTCTTCTTTGTATTTCTTTTGCATGCGTTATCTGCAGTTTTCTTTTTTGCTTTTCTCGTTTTTTATATTTTCTCCCTCTTTTTTTTTTTACTTTATGACATCTAGTTTTCCAGACTTCTTTACTGCATTCTTGTATTGATTCTTCTTTATTCGTGGTTTCCTGCTACATTCATGGATTTCACTTGGGTCGTTTACTCTCACCTTTGTTCCTTGATGTGCATAATGTCATTTAGCATTTTTGCTTTCTTAAGTGTTCTTTGTGCTCAAATTACTCACTGCCAAGTTTATTTTATAGCATATACGGTTGATTTTGAAAGGCATGCATTTAGAGGCATACATCATTCTCTGCTTCATTTACACTGGCACACATGCATAGTTTATCACATTTTGACTATTCATGTGTGTTAACTTGTGACTCATGAAGAGTAAACATATATTACGCAGTGTTGGTTGCCACTATGAAGTAACGGTTTTGCTGTGTTTTCTTTTAGAAAGAATTTCTTTATTTTCCTGCTACTTTTGAGCCGATGAATAGTTTCGCTGACCACATTTACACCAAACAGTACGTTTCTGCTCAAAAGTGTGCTTTGTTGGTTTGATGTAAATCTGTTCAGTAGTTTTTGATATAAGAATTTTAAAAAGTTGCTGAGTGGGCTTTAAAGGGTTATCAACTTTGTCTATCTGTACCGTTTGGGATTGTGGATCCTCTGTAAGTCCAGAAATTTAAAAAACAAAGGCATCCAACTGCAAGGAGGAGCATTTTATACAGCCATTACTTTTGGATCTTGGTCTCCAAGTTGGTACGGTGGATTTGAGTGATCTGATTGGAGAGAAATTTGTCTTACAGTGGCCATTTTTGGATGCGGGGCAAGATCTCTGTGTCTTAAACAAAAATGTAAAAAGACATATATGGTGAGAGGATAGGCAAACTTTGACTCAAGCTATAGTGGGGAGGCCATCATAGGGCCGCCCACGGAATAAATTTAAAAAATATATATTTACGTTGCTAGATCCATGGATCCTGACCAGCTAGTGGCACAGTAACATGGTGGCACTAAGACAGGCACTGCAGGTCCACAAAACACATTGCAAATCCAGGGCAAGCTCTATGTCTGGGTACTGCATGCTTCTCCGACTCATACATGGCCTATCGTAAGATTGCAGATATAGATTGAGGACTGCAACCGGCCTCAAGGGGATTTATGGATTGAAGAAGCTTTCCCTGGGTTTGCGGTACCAGTAATGAAACTTGCCATGGATTTATGTTACAGTGTAGAAACGGCTAATCGACATAAATACATAAATTAATAAAGGCCAAGTTCTAATGAGCAACCTATCAGCCCAGTGGGAGTTGTCTGCCCACAGTGTTTTGAGTGCAGGGCTTGGTTGTAGTCCAGGCCCTGTGGACAACCTCTGTTGTACAAGGACAAAGGCCTTATACAGCGGGGGTTGACCACCCTCAGTCATTTGGGCGCTTTGACAGAAGGCTGCCAATGCCAGATAGGGTGCAGGGCCTGGCTAAATGCCAAACTGTGCGACAAATCTCCACTGTTCCAAGGGCCATGCCCAGTGGGGAATGGAAATTACACAGCTAAAAATGGATTTATGGTTCTCGTTACAACCCCATTGCAACCTAGTTTCGGCCACCCTCTCTGAGAATGTATAAAGCCCCAGGCACCATTCTCCATGCCTGATATGATTATATTTGGGGAAGGGGCATGCCCCCCCCAGCCATAGCACTGACCTGGTGACCCCCAACCCCATCATAAAGTCAAAAATTGTGAATGCACCTGCCCTTCAATCTTTTGCAGAAGTAAAAAACGTGCAATATCTGTAGTTGCAAGTGCTTAAGGGTTAGGTGTTGTGCTATCAAAACAGAATGGGTGGTGACATATGCCTTTAATCAAAACGCAAGTATTCAGTAATTGAGCATGAACTCTCAGCTTGTGTGTGGGCCACAAATCACATTAGGCATTTTTTATTTGGGGAAATTGCTTCACTATCCAAACTGATCATAATCCCCTTATACCCATCTATCACTCGGAGGGGGAAGAAAATCAACAGCATGCATTGCAAGGTTAGCCTCAAAGTTACAAGAATATAATTTTTATATTTTCTTTGTCCCTGCACGAAAAAAAAACAAGTGGCAGACTTTATATCTAGGTTGTCTCATCAAGATGAAAATGTGTGAAGATGAGGATTTCGATGTCGAAATGAAGATGTGAATGATAAAACGTTAGGGACCAATGAATCTGGCAAGGACGAGGGGTTGAACCAGGCAAAAAAATACATAGTGGAAGGATGGTCTAAATTTAAAAGCCTTGTAGGTTTCCTACATTCGTTTGCACATTTTGCATCTGAATTATCAACTAATCGTGAGTTCTTATTCCGCAATGACAAGTGTATTCCTCCAATGAGTTTACAAAGCCGACTTCTTGAGTTATGTCATGTAGGACATATGGGAATATCTGCATTGAAGAATCAAACACGCGGTTATTACTGATAACCAGGAATGGATACAGAAGTTGACCACGTGGTTTGACAGTGTGAGGTGTGTATGAGTGCTGACAAAAATTGCAGGACCCAGCTACTCCCTGTGCAAGTAACACCTTGGCCAGAATTTGCTTGTAATTAAGATGAGACAGTTCTTACATGCACATAAAATAAAGCACATAAGGACTGTACCACACAATTCACAGTGTGATGGTTTCTCCCAGTTCCCCCCACCCCTACGTGCCACCCCCAGCTCTCCCCTCCCATGCCCCACAGTCCGCATGAGCCTGTGTTACACCGCTGGTAACTCTGTCGCAGTCACTCTATGCACTGAGTTGTCTTATCTTTTCTTTTAACTGGCTCCCCCATGTAAGGTTGCCTGGATGGTGAAAGTAAACCCCCAAGTACGCGGCGCTTGGTGTCTGCACCCGGCGCGGACGCATTTCCAGGGGTGACTGGTCACTGCGGGAGAAGGGGACGTCCCTGCACCCGTCAGAGTGGGGGAGATGACGCCCCTTTGTTTGGAAGCCGTGAACTTCGTGGACGAGTGAGTGAGGGGACAGGGCAGAGACATCGTTAAAACACGCTGGCGTGGTTTGTCCCCGGATTCTGTAACTATGACAACCACGGATGCCGTCTGGACAGATGGCGGTGCGCGGAATGAGCGCTCCCTGGATGACTGGTTCCACGTCACTTCAACCCACCAGGCAGTTCGCAGGTCTGCAAATGTAACGACATGTCTGTATCCAGAGCCCGTCAGCATAATTGTCTACTGTAGCACTGTTACTCGCCCACTTGGCCTAAACCTAGCATTATTGACGGATTCTGAAGTTGGCGATGCCTTAAGGCTGCCACCTGCACCAGTACAGTCCGCTCATCACACCGTCAGCAGGTCCGCATCCCCAAGGGGAAATGAACTCGCTGTGTGAGTGCACTTGCAGGACCTTCGCCTGCTGCTCGGTGATATCAAAGTTGTCGCCAGGACTTTATTTCCCTGTGTCTGCACCCCACCACCCCTGAATGGAGAGGGGAGGGGACTGCTGTGGATTCTTCTCCCGTGAGAAGGAGTGCCAAGTTAACATAAACTGCCTCCTTTTAGGTTCACCGGGCATTCACCTCTCTCCTGCGCAGCTGCTCCCATATGTACAGAAGGAGTGAAAGAGGCGAAGCCATCTCGGCCATTGGAGTGGGGACTGAGGAGGCAATGCCCAGCCGCCTGGTGCAGGCGGGCCTCGCTGGCGTCACTCAGTGCCGTGCTCGCCGGTGCCCGGCACTGAGCTCGTGCGCTCCGCCCACCTCTGAGGAAGCCGGGCCTGGAGTCGAGGGTGAGCGGGTGCGGGGGACGCCCCACGCAGGTGTCGGGTGGTGTATTACATTCTCGAGAGCCAGCCGGCCGTGAGTGACGAGGAGGAGGCGGCGACAGCCCGAGGGCAAAGCAGGGCGCCCTGGAGGCCTTTCTTTGATGCTTCACTTAACAGATTAATTGGGCCAGAGACAAGTCTTCCGTTGTCCTATTGGACAGACCTCAGTAAAACTATGGTGCATCTCGAAGTACAGCCCGTATTTTGGACCTAACGACAACAATCTTTGAGTCTGACCATCGCAAGTGTGCGCATGCGTGCACGTGTGTGTTGTGCGTGCTCTGGCCCTCTGCGGCACTACCTGGCGACATTCACCAAGACTGCACTGTGACCACCCAGGGTGGCGGGGTTGTGTTCTGTGCAGAGGACATTGCAGTAGGAGGTTGCTAAAAGTGGTTGCAGATATATGCAGAGAAACATCTGAAGGGTGGGGGGAAACCTGCTTTGCACAGACACGTGCCATGTTTACAAGCAAGTGGACCATGCATTTCATCTTTGCAAAATGTCACACATACGTCTATCAATATGGTGTGTAACCGCACAGCCTTATTTGTAGCTTAACGATCATCAAATATGTAGATAAATATTTGTGAGTTTAGGTTGCTCCCAGGGTAGCGTTTACCTTCAATAACGCCTCTGATTTAATCCAACATTGTGTGCTTCCAAGCGTGCTTAGTCGCAAATCCCTTATTGGGGCACTCCTATAGGTCATTAGGCTCCAAAAAAGTTCAAAATCAATTTACTTTCTTCAGTAAACAGTTTATTCATTCAATGCTTCATTCATGTTCCTGCATATTACGTTCCATATGCGCTTTTTTGTATTGTATACAACTTGCAAATTCATCAATTGTAATCTCCCAATCTCCAATGCATTTCGAGCACCCCTGTTCTCTTCATCAGGGAGTCAAACTAAAAAAGTAAATAAATAATATAATGCTTAGTCTCATTGTGTTGAGGCGTCAATCTTTGTATAACATGTACATAGCAGTATTCAAACCAATTGTGATTGTCAGTGTGGTTAGTAAACATTCATGATTTAAGTGTATACAAATGTGTCAGTACTCACTTATTGCAGCATAAATAATACGATTATTCCAATATTTTTAGATAGTGACTGTTGAAAAAATGAAGGAAACTCATGGTCGAAATTGGTATCATACCCCAACTCAGTTTGGACAAAATACAAGCAAGCATGTCTGTAGCGCTACCATTCCTAACGTACTCGTGATGAAATAAGTTTAACTTGTGGCGTTTAGATCGTCTCCAGTTATTAAGAATCATATTGCATGTCGGTGCGCAACGCACTTTGCACTAGTATTCCATTCTGAGGGTCTTACCGTTATGTCTTCTATTGCAAAATACGAGCCGTCCCGTTACACGGCATTCTGTGTATTGTGTTGTGCCTGGCGTCTGACATCATTATTATGGGCGTAGCATGTGACGCGGGCTTCTATGGCAGGAAACTAAAAACGGACTAAAGTGTAGATAGTGTGGTGGCAGCCATGTTGTGGGTATTCGCGCTATTCTATAATTCATGACATAGGTCCTTCACATAAAAATAAACATAAATAAGTACTGATAGCAGGTTACTTTAAGTAATGATAATCAGTGTATAAAACAACGATAATAAATTATAAGCGTTATAAATTGCTGATTGAATTAACATTTTCAATGTCTCATGTTATATATTGGCATCCATTCACAGTCTATGAGCAAAATAAACCCACATGGGGTGTATTTACAGGTAGCATAAAAATTCATTCCGATCATTTAAACCCATTGGTTTCATTGCTTCCAATAAATAGATCCAGTGATTTTCACGCTTAAGTAAGTATGTATTATTGTCTCTACCCTCCACTTTTTCAATCACTTCCAGTATTTGAAATCTGAGTTGGGCTATATTGTGCTTGTGTTCATTAAAGTGCATGGCCACTGTGGATCTTGGATTCTTCGTTCTTATATTTGATTTGTGTTCATTGATACGTATACGTATCTTACGCTCTGTTTTTCCAACATATATTTTCCCACAGGGACATTTTAAAAGGTAAATCACATTAGAAGTTTCACAAGTGGCTGAAACATGTAACTTGATTTCATGTCCTTTCATATGATGGTTCCTCGCACAATGTTATTGCAGTTTTGGCAGTTTAAACATGGGAGAGTACCTGTGTATTTACTCTTCTTCGATTTTTGGTTTTTTAAGATTTCCCCCAAATTTCTGTTCCTATTGTATGCGAACATGGGAGGTTCCTTGAATAAATTCTTAAGGTCTGGTTCCATAGTGAGTAGCTGCCAGTGTTTGTTGATTATCTTTTTGAATGAATAGCTTGCTGTGGTATACTTTTTTACCACTACCATTCTGGTAGTTTCCTTCTTGGTGCTAGGGGTTAAAGAAGTTTCCCTTGTCATTGATTGACATCTTTGTACTGCTTTATTGACGATGGTGTGTGGGTAACCTCTCTATTGGAACCTTTTAACCATTTCTTCAACTCTAGGTGGTACTTTTGTATCATCTGACACTATTCTCCGTACTCTCAACATCTGGGATATTGGGAGGTTGTTTTTGAGACTTGGTTGATGGTAACTAGTATAGTGAAGGATATTGTTCTTGTCCGATGGTTTCCTATACATGTCGGTTTCCAAGTTTGTTCTTGCTCTTCTTAGTTTCATATCTAGAAATGTTATTTCGGTATCTGATATTTCACAGGTGAACTGAAGATGTTCATTATACTCGTTCCATGATTCCAAAGCCTCTTTAGCACTTCTTTTGTCTCCTTTCCATAGTACGAAAATGTCATCAATGTATCTTTGGTAAAGTAAGATGTGTGGTTTCCAATTCACATTGGAGAAGATGTTTTCTTCCTCAAATTTTTCCATAACTAAATTCGCATATGATGGAGCCCTACAATCCCACATCGAAGTACCGCTTAGCTGGAGGAACCACTCCTCCTTCCATCTGAAATAGCTGTAATAAAGTGAAAAATGCACAAGTTCCATTATAAATATTTGCATTTTGTGGTCAATTTCACTATTGAGTAGTGTCTGTTCAATTGCCTTCAATCCCAGTTGGTGGGGGATTGATGTATACAGTGATGATACATCTGCTGTGTATAGCGTTATCGTGTCTTCCTCTGACCAGTAAATGTTTTTAATCTTAAGTAAAAAATCTGTGGTATCTTTGGTGTACGACTTCATTTTCTTAACACTCGGTTGTAAATATCTGTCAATAAATTGACCAGTGTTTTCATGTATGCTACCACATGTAGCCACTATTGGTTTGAATGGTGGATCCTGCATGTTTTTATGGATCTTAGGTATCATGTAAATCACCGGGCTCTTGGGGTTGGGTTTCAGTAAGTATTGTCTGGTTTTGTCATTTATCATTCCCATCTCTACCGCCTTGTCCGCAATGGTCTTTAGTATGGTGGTATATTCTCTCGTAGGATTGTTATCTAACTTCGTATAAAGGTTCTTGTCCATAATGTGTTCTGTCACCTTCTGTTCATAGTAATTTGTATTCAAAATAACAAGGGCTCCCCCTTTATCCGCTTTTTGAAATGTCAAATCTGGATTGTTTGCTAATTTTTGCAGTGCATCCCAATCTCCTCTACTGATGTTCTTTTTCGATGTGGATTTAAACTTTATAGTCAGTAGATCTTTCTTGACTATACTTTCAAAAAGATCCAATGTTTTGGGGCTCGTGGGAGCCATGTATGTACTTCGGGTTCTGAGGCCCTTTAATTCATCTTCTTCTTTGAGGTCAATGCTTTGAAAAGGTATAATATTTTCAAAATGATTTCTTAGTCTTAATTTCCGCATCAACTTAAATAGATCGACTTCCAGTTCTAGAAGGCTGCTATTAGGAGTAGGGACAAATGAGGTTCCTTTTTGAAGGATGGCTTGTTCTTTGGTTGTTAAGTTGTGATCTGATAGGTTCACGATTACGTTTCCTTCCCTTGTTTCTTCTTGTCCTGTTTTTTCGTAATCGTGCTTCGTGTGTTGGGTGGTTCCTTCTCCTTTTCTTTTGTTTTTTCCCCTCCTGGGTCTTCTAAATCTCCTGGGCCTCTCTCTAAAAAAAGGCTCTCCTGAGGTGGTAGTAACACTTTCAGTTGGATGTGTGCTTTGACTACGAGGTTGTGTTCTCATACCTTGTGTATTTCTTTTTGATTGGAGGTCCATGCTTTCATTCCCGGAAGATGATGTATCCGTAGTTTGAGTATATGGTTTGTTTCGTCGCCTTTGGGCATACACCTCCGCCCAAGTATAGACTTCCCCCAACTTGTAGTCGATGGTGTCTCTTCTGAATTTTCTAATCTTTCTTTCGTTCACTTCTTGTGAATGTTTTTCGATTTGGCCATTAATGTCTGCTAGTACCTTCGACCACTCATCAGCTGACATCATGTTGGTATGTTCATTGGTCACATCCACTATTTATTTAGATAGCTCTTCCACTATGTTTGACAGCTCTTCTATTTTTAGTAAAATTAAATCTAATGAACATTTGTTCAGGATAGCATACCATCTATCCTGAAACTTCTTGGCATTTTTGCATAAGGAGGGTTTCAATGCGATACGTAAACCTCGTGGAATTCTGAGGGCTCTGTGGTACTTGATTAGTGTACTGGCGTGAAAACGCTGGTTTATTTCTCTTTTAGATAAGTAGAGTAATTGTCTTATATTTTGCTCTTTCGTTCTGTGAGCTGATGCCTGTGATGCCTCTTCTTGGATTAGAGCATATATCCGAGATGCTGCTTCCTCTGCGAAGGCATATGTTTCTGCCCTTTAATCTGTTGTATTGGTTATCTCTTCATACAAACTCATGGCGTGCTGGTTATACTGGGCGGATAATAGTAGTAAATCAATATGGTGTGTAACCGCACAGCCTTATTTGTAACTTAACGTTCATCAAATATATAAATATGTGTGAGTTTAGGTTGCTCCCAGGGTAGCGTTTACCGTCAATTCCGCCTCTGATTTAATCCAACATTGTGTACTTCCAAGCGTGCTTAGTCGCAAATCCCTTATTGGGGCACTCCTATAGGTCATTAGGCTCCAAAAAAGTTCAAAATCAATTTACTTTCTTCAGTAAACAGTTTATTCATTCAATGCTTCATTCAAGTTCCTGCATATTACGTTCCATATGCGCTTTTTTGTATTGTATACAACTTGCAAATTCATCAATTGTAATCTCCCAATCTCCAATGCATTTCGAGCACCCCTGTGCTCTTCATCAGGGAGTCAAACTAAAAAAGTAAATAAATAATATAATGCTTAATCTCATTGTGTTGAGGCGTCAATCTTTGTATAACATTTACATAGCAGTATTCAAACCAATTGTGATTGTCAGTGTGGTTAATAAACATTTGTGATTTAAGTGTATACAAATGTGTCAGTACTCACTTATTGCAGCACAAATAATACGATTATTCCAATATTTTTAGATATTGACTGTTGAAAAAATGAAGGAAACTCATGGTCGAAATTGGTATCATACCCCAACTCAGTTTGGACAAAATGAAGAAAGTAAATTGATTTTGAACTTTTTTGGAGCCTAATGACCTATATGAGTGCCCCAACAAGGGATTTGCGACTAAGCACGCTTGGAAGCACACAATGTTGGACACATACGTCTATCACACCCATGCTGTTGAACATACACGTCATTCTTCGTATAGGGAACCAGTACTTAATCAAAAATAGTATACACATCACTTCTATACATAGGCACAGAACTTGCCCAACACATGCACATAACCTACATATTTACATAAATGTCCCTGAACCTGACCATACACTACTCGTAAATACCTGACGCATGTATACATACATCTGGGTGCCATGGGCCCTCGTGCAAGCAAGGAAAGCTGGTGCCCCTCCCCTGGGTTGGTAGTAAAAAAACACAGCCATAACTGGGGACTGAGGGCCCCTCACGCGCCTAGGCACTGCCTTCACTGCACCTGCTGCACTATTGTAAGCTCCGCCTTTATGTGTAAACACCGGAGCATACAAAGCTCACTTGCACACACCCTACTCCTTCAGATTCATAACACGTACACAGGCAGGGCCCTTACTTAACACATGTTACCTAGGATGAATCTGTTTCTGGTAACTCCTTAGAAACGAAAATGGTACAGATCTTTCTAATCCTGTAGTTGAACCTGCAGTTTCCAGTACCTTGCTGTTTCGAGCAGAATTTCTGAATGTTATTCTTTATTTTTACTAACGTTTACCTGGCAGATAATTTATCGCAAAGTTTGGAACAGTTCCAGTCTCTCAAGCTGTCCGAGGAGTTCACAGAACTAAGGGGCATATTTACAAAAAAGTGATGCAGCACGGCGATGCAAGGCAACTTGACGCACCGCGCTGCGTTGCCTTATTAGAAACGTGAAAGGATGCATTGTATTACTTAGTACAATACGAAGCAACCAGGTTGCACAACGCCCATAGGGCTGAAAGGGCTTCAGCCCTTCCCGTCGTGTGTCTCGGTCCGGGCTGCTGCAACTCGAGCTGCTGTGGGCTCGGCTGGGCAGTGTCTGGAGGTACCGGCACTCCTGCCTTTTTCACAGGTGTTCGAAAGACCATTTTCATATTTACATACCTTTGTAAACTGGTTACCAAGGCTTAGGTTTTTTTTCTTGTTCCAGTACCCCCTGGGCACCACTCTGCCTTTTCCTTACTTTGGATTTTATTTTACTGCAGTGGCTTGAGAATGCTTTTCATTAAAAAAAAAGTAAAGTAGGGTTGCAAAAAGAAAAATGCCAGTCATTTGTTGTTTAAAGAGCCTGCAAAGACCTCGCCTTTACACTAAATAGGGTTATAAAAAAATCTCTGTTCCCTTTAATTATCAGTCATGGATCATTCAGGCAGCCCAAGAACACAATTAAAACGCTTTCTATCTATATTTGCTGTTCCAAGTACGCACAGATAAGCACTTCAATTACTCTTAAGGTGACTGCTAATTTTTGTAATGTCTTGGACATCAATATAATGAGCTGGCAACCCTAATCACAAGACTGGAAGTTTGTTGCAGGATGAGCACAATATTGATTTCCTCCACCCTCGATCCCGGAACAGGGCCGAACTGGGAACGCAAACCACCCTTGGCAATTGAGTTGGCCTGGCAGCGGGGGAGGGGGGTCTGGGTTGGGTGGGGGAGAGGGTGCACATTGAAAACCCAGCAGCTGCTTTTGGTAGAGGGGGCGCCTTTGCTGCAGAACTGGCCCTCTGCCCCAAAACCAGCCCCCACTAGTCCAAAACCAGCCCCCACCCTTCCAGCCCACTGAGAAAACACCCGGTGCCTTCTATGGCACATGCTATGAATAATGGCATAATAGCAATAGTTTAACTGACATCTGAAACCCTATGCCAGCCTTCAATAACATGCTGAATTACTTTAAGTGTCTGGGAATGCACCCTGCATTCAGACAACTCACTCCTCATTCTTGCCCTTCACTTTCAAACTCACCCTGCACTCACAGCGATCACAGTGCACTCACACTGATCACCAAGCACTCACGCCAGTTACCCTGCACTCACAATGAACCCACAGAAATTATGCCACTCGCTATGAACTCACACCGTACTCCCTCCACTAACCCTCCGGTCACATGAGCACACTGCTCACTGTGTACTCTCAATGCACTGTTCACCCTGTGCCTTAACCTGCAGTCACATGAGTACACTACTCACCCTCCACACATGGGTCACTTAACTCACCTGTCCCCCTCACTGCTCCCGCTGCAATCTCACTCAAACAAGACTATCACTAACCATACATGTATTCATCCCACTCTGCACTTACATCCACACCAAAATTCATATGGTCACCTCACTCACCCTGCAGTCACTTCTCTCACCCAACTCTCACACCGCTACTCACGTGCACTCACATGGACACTCCTGTGACCCACACAACGCAGAGGGTTAATGTGCCTGCTACAAAGAATTTGTACCACGAGGATCACAGAACTGAGTGTGAATAAACTAAGAGTATCCCTATTAAAAAAAAAGTTTGTCAGAAAGGGGCTATAGAGAGATGAGGTGCATTGTTGTCGAGTGGTAATGAGGGAATGAATGGAGAAGGAATAATTGGGGGGGGGGGGGTGCCAAAAAAGACTGTTGTACTGTGTGCGACCAGTGGTAGGGCCAGTCCTGGCTGGGAGTCTTAGCCCCCCTCGACTATTGGATCTAGTTGCGCCCCTGGACGCAACCCTGTACTTTCCCCGTGCTGGCGCTAAAACAGCAGCCTAGCACCAACACAGACACTCTTGCACCATAGTGCAAAGGTGCCTTCTTTGCAGAGATGATTGTTTATGTGCAGTAAGGGACAACTTCCTGTACATGAACAGTCATTAATGGCGATTTTTAGAACGGAGCACACATAGGGACATATTTATAAAAAAATTATGCAGCGCGGCGCTGCAACCCATTTTGCAGTGCTGCCTCATTAGGAAAGTGCAGAGATGTGCGTATTTACAGCAATATGATGCATCCCTGTACTTTCCCCTGCTCTAAAACATCAGCCTAGTGCCAACGCAGGCACCTGCATTTCAGGGAAGATTATTTATGTGCAGTAAGGGACACCTTCCTGTCCATAAACCATCATTAAAGGGGATTTGCTCCTTCTAAGTGTGCTGCAGAATGCTTAGCGCTGCTTTGTAAATATGAAGCAGGGCATTGAGTCACCTGCACATCGGAAAAAGTGACGCTCCGGTGACCCATTGCCCTTGTGAATAGACCCCATAGACTGAGCAAAAAACAAAGGGAAATAAAAGTATTCCTCCTTGTTGCGCCACTCTAAAGCCTGCTTTTCAGTGGCGTTTTTAGAGCTGCCTCAGATTTACAGATCCTTGTAAATCTCTTTTTGTGCATGTGAGCACTTAGCGTTGCACATTTTTGTTGTGCCATCTGTTTCATTCAAACTGTAAAGGATATACCAAGGTGGCGTTTACCGCAAGTACCGAGCACAGTGACGCCATCTACGTACCATGACATCATATAGAAGATACAACAAATTGAATGTGTTGGAGGATAAATGCTCATCTTTATGAAGATTGATACTTTTGCTTTAACTCCGTGGCTTCTGCCAATTTGAGGTGCAGGGCTTTCTGCAGTCTCTGCTCCCATCGGCTGGCACCAAAGACAATGCCAGCAGTTGCTCTGGTACCTGAGAAGAGGATCCTCTGTGAAAGGCACTCTTTCATCCACCTGCTATGCCAGCTGCTCCTTGCCTTCAGATAGGAGCATCTTTCATTTTCTCCATCACACAGCTGTCAGGTGAGCTAGGCTGGGGAGCAGGCACAGACTGGCCATTGTCTACGCCGCCGCCAGGGAGATTCATTTGGCGAACGTGAGCTGAAAGCTAAGATGCTGGCTCCGTCTCGGAGGTGCGCTGAAAGCCAGTTCCTGAAGATGCTGGCTCAGGCACACAGGGCCTTATTAAGGCTAGATATTGGTGATGAGAAGTACACCTGGGCAACAAGAGAAGCTTTTAGAGCCTCTGAGTTACAACAGAAGCGGACGACACAGGGCTTTCATTGTCCAGTCCACAAACTGCCCACTTAACCATTGCCGTCCTCAAAACTGTTGGCATTGCCAAGTGCTTTGGCTGTTGTATAGTGTTTTTGACCAAGCTTCACTGACATACAGCGCATGCTCTACATGTGCAGGAGAAGTGCGAACACAACTACAGGGTAGATAGAGGCAGCAGTTAAAGGTTCACAACCACAAACAAAATAGAAGCAGCAGCAGAACATGTGTCCTGACAAGCACGCACCAGCACATAGAATATGCAGGGACAGTGCAAGATTCCCTCACATACCCAGATCCACTACTGCATTGACACCGGCAGTGCTCACTCACTACCTGAAACTCGCACATCATTTTTTTACAAACAGATTTTATTGAGTTTTGTAGCATCATCAAACAACTTGCACATTTGTGACATCATATACAATGAAGTTATTCAAGCCCATCCGCCCTTTCACGTATTATTCCAATCCAAAGTCCCAAAACTCCCCACTGCCCCTAAAGGAAATCCATAGATCAGATAGTTGAGGCCCATAAATAAGCATCCCACTGTGTCATACATATAACAGGAGGAATCTAAAGGGCCCTGCTAGTAGCCAAGTCATTGGGATGCAAGCTGCCCAAAGTATGTTTGTGATTATATCAACAGTCCTCAGCAGATGCCATAGCTGGGGAACCCCCTGGGGATGACATCCGTGATGGGGGATCTGGGTCCCTAAAGCAAGCCACTAGCGCCTCCCAGGCCCGGGCCATATCCAGTGAGCCACGCCCTTGCCTCGCCTCCCTTAGCAGCACATCGCTCTCATATCCCGCCCCCCGGAGAGTTCCCCCTGCCAAATGGTAACACAGGGCCCCTGGGAGCTTCCCAATGTCTGGTGATTTCCCTCTTTGCTAAAACAAAGGCCAAGTCCTGAAATCTGCAGTGATCTTGGTTTGGCGGTGTGTAGAGACCAGCTCAACAAGCAATGGAGCACAAAACCTCTCTCTTGGTGATGGCAGCAAGTACCGTTGTTATCTCTTCCCAATAAGCTGTCAGAGATGGGCCGCTCCACAGCATGTGCAGGAGCTCGGCACCCACCTCCCCACAGTGACACACGCACAACATGTGTAACTGCACTACAAGCTTAAGTATGTGTGCGGGTGATGGGACTTTGAGTATGTAAGAGTTTGTCAGATTGTGATGGGTGTGGGTGGGTTGTTATAGTGATGATAGTGTCTGATGCAGGGTTGGATTGGGATTGAAAATCGGCCCGGGCACGCAAAAAATAAAATCGCCCCACATTTGCCTAATCACTACTCAAATTACTGCTTTGGCGTAATCTTATAAAAAAACTTTAGGGGATGGGGTAAAAAATGCACGTGTTAGTTTACAGTGGTGAAAACAAGTGAGGCCACTTCTACTCGGGCCCCTGCCCCCCCCACTCAGTATGTGCACACATTAATGGGCCGGCTAGCGAGACAAAGGGAGTGACACCTCTTGCTAAACGGAGGTAATGAGCGCCCATCTGCCTCTAGAAAGACCACTCAGACACCCACTGGCCCGCTGGCTGTACTCGAACAATAGAGACAGCTCCCAAATGGCCCCACAGACTGCTCAAAAAAGCAGCCCACAGCAGAACTCGGACACCGGCCCCTCAGGCATTGCCCGAATGCCCGCGATACCAATCCGATGCTGGTCTGATGGGAGGTCTGTTCTGACCTTGGACTCTATCTGTTGAGGAGCATCTGTTGAGTTTCCTTTCTATGGGTTGGATCTACATTGATCCCTGCCCACAAAGGATACTAAGCCATTGTCAGCCGCTCTGTATTTAACAGATGTCCAGGGCATCGCAAGCAGTGCATTCATCACAATAAGGCACACTGTCCCTGATTGCACCCGGGCTCTTGTTTCAAGGTGTGTTGTGTCGCACTTTGGTGCCGACTTTGGTGCTGGTAACCAGGGTTCGAGCCTTGGGGTCGCGTCCACATCCTGTGATTCTGGGCAAATCACTTAATCTACCCGTGCCAGAATGTGTAATGTAAATACGGTGCTCATGTAAAGCGCCCCAATACCTTCGGGTCGAGTTCGTGCTATATAAATATGCACAAAGAAAACACAATAAACAAGCATTTACAATGCAACGGTCTCGCCTTTGCAAAAGTTAGAGCTATTGGCATTGTAAACAACAACATTTTACATTTTTATTTATGTGTTGGTTTTGAAAACAGATAAATAAATGGCATTGTCATTTACAATGCCAATAGCTTAATCTCTTGCAAATGCGAGACCTATTGCATTTGCACACATACACAACCCCACACACACACACAACCCCACACACACACACAACCCCACACACACAGAGCCACACACACACAGAGCCACACACACACAGAGAAAAACACACACAGAGAAAAAACACACTACGTCAGAGTCAACAGCGCTACTCAGCAGATATGAAGCTCGAATTATATCTACTACAAAGTTCCACACTAAATCACACGTAGGGCAGTTAAAGTTCAACACAGTTTACAGGGGATATTAATCACAACTTCAAAAATAACACAGACGTTGAATTGGGCACACTAGTCGAAAACGCGAAGCAGCCAGAATCTTTAACATATAAGGGAGCGACTGCTAACCAACTTTTCAATATCTGCGCTAACTTCACTTATCTGCAACTATTCAGGTTTGTAACCAAAAGCACAAACAATTAACAGGAGAGTAAGGGTATGACTATTCACTCTCTTCCCCCTACTAAATTATTTTTAAACAACAGGAGAGTGAAAAGACAAAGAGCAACCTCAAACAAATATGTAAGGGTTAAGTAGAAGGGAAAGAAAGGTGGAAACACAACACAAATAGAGAGATGTTTAAGAACCCTCACTCACCAACCTAGTGGTGAAGCATGTCACCACTAGGTTGGTGAGTGAGGGTACTTAAACATCTCTCTATTTGTGTTGTGTTTCCACCTTTCTTTCCCTTCTACTTAACCCTTACATATTTGTTTGAGGTTGCTCTTTGTCTTTTCACTCTCCAATTGTAACCAAAAGCCACAAAGAGCTCGAAAGACTACTCGTTTCCGTTTTCATTTCCAGTTCACTACTTTTAAAAGTACCAAAGGCCAGCAGTCACTTAATCAAAAAAATCACCATCCAACCACAATTAGATAAAAATAATTTCTCGGGTTTTGCTATAAACACCGTGGAAAGCAAATAAACTCTCTAGCATAAGCAGTGTTGCTTTCCAGGTCATGGAAACTGTGTGGGGGTGGGGGGGGGGGGGGGGGCAACGGGGGGGGGAGAAATCCGCTGACACATGACAACTTGGACTCGATACTGACAAGACCTTCAACAAGAATTTGCAAATGGCAACAAGCTAAATGCGTAATTTTACCTTCAATGACGTTCTAATTGCAAGATAGTAAAAAGAGCTGAGTGATAAGTAGAAAGTTAGGAATGGTAGCTGGCCTAGTAAGTGTCTGTTCGGAGACAGAACTTGGGAACATTAGGTAGGAACACCGATCACTCGAGTCACCAAGGGAATACCCACGAGTGTGATAGCTCAGTGAATTCATATACATGGTACTGGCACGTACTTCAACAAGCAGGTGACTGGAACAAATCTGGGACGCAGATTTCCATTACTGTGCGTTGATACAATCAACCTGTCCCACCGTAAAGAAAACTCACACTGAACAAATGGACAGCATGATTTAGCTGGCAGTAACTGGCAAGACTACACCTGCAACTTATTAAATCGAAGATAAACATTTGCCCTGTTAATAGGACATGTGTAAGCACCTTACAATATGCACTTACCTGTCGCGATCCAACCAGTTAGATGTAAAACACCAAATTTCCAGCTTCAACAGGTGCACAGGGCCTGCTGATGCTTCATTTCTTGTAATTAAGGGGGAGGGGTGTCGGTGTCAGCTCAGTTCCTAGGGGCAAACCTACCTACCTGTAAGCTCTATAATCACTACTTGTAGGACATTTACAAAATGTTCGCCCCCCTCCCTGATTGCCTACCGTCCTCATGCGCCCTTTATGCCCCAACTATTCTGCCCCCACCCTCACCGAATACTCACTATTCAGGATTCATGCTGGACATGTCACGCTGTCCCCCCCTCCGTGTCTGCACAGTTCTCCGCCGTCTGAAACTGGGGCGGGGCCGCTTGACACTCGCTTCCTCTACCCCCCCAAAAGAAAACAAGTTTAAGCTATTGGCATTGTAAATGACAATGCCTTTTATTTATGTTTTAAAAACAAACAAAAAAAAGCATTTTCATTTACAATGCCAATAGCTTAAACTTGCGTAAATGCGAGACCTACTGCACTGCAAATGCTTGTTTCAATAACCCTTTCATGCAAATAGCAGCCAACATTCAATCTGCGCAGACAGTTCTACTTGTGGTGCCCATAATAACCACAAGGATAGAAGGATAGGCATGCCTGTATTAGAACGTCTGGGACCCTCATGCCGGCTCGTGCTGTGCGTAAAGAAACCTTCCAGAGCGTGCCTTGAGGTGGGCGGCAAGACAAAGGGTTAATACACAGCACTGCTTTTGCTTCCCCGCTGAGGAGAATAAACAGGCCTTCGGTCGTACTGTGCAATCCCCCACCTGAAGCTACAATATGCAGGCTAATGTCTGAACAGATGTGGGGCTGCCAGCTGAGGGGGTACAGCGTGAAGGGGTTCTGCTCTCAGTCAGCAGACCGCAGTCCCATCTTCCAGATAAACTTCAGCCATGAGCAGAATCAAACCAGGGACTCGCAGACTCCTGCTATAGAGCTGCGCCAATGAGCGGAAGGCGCTGCTCCCCAGCAGCCTGCAGCACATGTGCTCACTTTTTGCTGCTTCTTTCTCGCCTCCCGGTCGACCTGTCTTAAGTTGAGGGAATGAATGCCACCTGACCCCAACCATTCAGGCTGCTTATAAATATTACCGTTACTCACAAGCGTTCCACGTTTCAGAGTTTTTGAGAGAAGCACTAGGGCAGGGACTGACAGATATTTACATGAAGCGAAGTTGTGAAATGTAACCAACACGTACCAAAAGGGCTTCACTCTGCACCCTTAAAAAAGAAATGTGAACCGCCCAAGTAAATAACTAAACTTCACGGACTGGCCCATGTGCACAAAAATCCATTATTCACACATATTTTCTATTTTTTCGAAATGGGTTACTACATACCTGACGGAGAATACCTGTGGGTGCATTTCTAGATAGCAGTCAGTCCTTTCATTGCATTGTATGATCGACTGAATAGTTTCTCACATTTTAAGACTTATTGTGAGTGAGTGCCAGCCCACGCCTTATAATGAGGACTCCTTTCCAGTGTAATGCGGTTTTTTTATGACATCGAAGTACATAATGGCATCAAAAGACATATCTGCGTGCATTTTACCACGCGTATTTACTGCGACTTTATTTTAATAATAGTTATCACAATTCGTCATGTAAACACGGGCGTGTTAATGAGAACACAAAGGAGTTATTCTAGCGTACACATACGAATGAAAGAGAGCTATGCAAGCGTGCCAAAACTATTCCCCAGTCAACCCAGTCACATTAAATAGGATCTGCAAACAGCAAAATTCACTCCTGCACTGGGTCATGGCAACGGATCCAGCATCGCCTATTGGATGTTGAGTGGTGCTGCGATTTAGACGAAGGTTTCTCCTAGTACAAAATATTTAAAATATGCGATGTGCACGTGCAAACTGAAATGATTTTGTGTATAGGTCTGGGTGAGCGGCACTGCGCCTGTTTTTCATTTAAAGGATGCATGTCCAACTCCCTGGACTGTTTTATGAAGTTCTTTCCTCTATTTTGTAACATATTGGAGAGAAACCTTTTGTACCGTTTGGAGATCTTACAAACCCTGACACAGGGGGAGGCGGGAGCAGAGCGCGAGCCGAGACATCTTCACCGCATGAGGCAGGGAGAGAAGTGAGGAGGCTCGGCGCGAGCAGGGGTCGTGACGTCAGGGGAGGAGGGGTGGGGGAGAGGGACCGAGGGGATGGCAATAGAGGGAAGGCACATTGATAAACTAAAATGAATTATCTGAGCGGAGAATCGGGCCGCTGTCACTGCTGCTGCAGCGCCCAGAAGCAAAAAGATGCGCAATCTTGGGTGTACTATGGTACACTGAAGCATTCCATGCTCTCCCCTGACCAATCACGGCTCCCTAGTGCACCCAGGCTCAGCTGAGAATGATGCACTCGTCCCACAACGCGGCGAGCAGCAGAAATGCACGAGAGGTCTGGATCCGGGTGCTGGAGAGAAGCACTTCCGGGTCACCATGGGCAGCGCGGCGGCCCCTTCAGGTCACT
The DNA here is from genome assembly GCF_964261635.1 of Lissotriton helveticus. NCBI lineage: Eukaryota > Metazoa > Chordata > Amphibia > Caudata > Salamandridae > Lissotriton > Lissotriton helveticus. Next base: position 1,101,507,984 of record NC_136068.1, on the reverse strand, counting down.
GCAGGCGGTGCGTCACAGCGCTTCACAATAGGAACAAAGATGATCCATGAGACGAGTGAGCAGTTACAAAAGCAGACTTTAAGTTACATTAGACAAAAGTGACAATTGTGAGCAAACAAAATACAAGAGGTAGCAAAGGGTACATTACAGGAGAAATGGACTGGGACCTCGGTGAGAGGGGGGTGTAACTCCCATCACTATAAAAGGGGCGGGGCTTAAAAAAAGAGACAAAAACGCCCCCGATTCGCGTCAAGGCGGGGCATGAACTGAGTGACGCCCCTCTCCTCCAATGGCTGGCCAGCATTTACGAGGCCAGCCAATGGAGAAGAGGGGCGTGTTCAAGCCCCTATAGTAGACAGCATAAAATCTCGGACTCCGCCCACTTCGTGGTACGCTAGTCCGAGACCTAAAAACGTGCACCCTGTTTGTAATACGGCCCCAGATTTTTGTTAGTAGTACCAAGAGACCTACAAGGGCTCAACATGCACTTTTCAAATAAGCCTGTCACGTTTGTTAATGCACACGAAAAAGAAAGTGGCAGAAAAACTCTGGACGTGCCCGTTGCAAAAGGCCCCTGCAGCGCACTTGAAAGATCTGCCCTCCCAGGAAAGTTGAAGAAATACATAGCAAATGAAAATGTGTTGCACATGACTCACGCCTGCCAGTCCTGTGTTCTGGTTCCTTGTGAAGAAGGAATGTATGGTGGAGGGACAGTCATGTGTGGAGGCCAGGCACTGTGGCAGGAGAAGGGAAGACAGCTGAATGGAATAAGGTGTCAGATGAGGAGAGGAAGTGCTGACAGGAGCAGAGTGACGGAAGAGCAGATGTGAAGTGGAGAAGGATATAGGAATGCGAAGGAGAAAAAGACGTGCTGGTAGATTAGAGGGAAGGCTTGAAGGAAAAAAAATATTGAGGAGAATGTGTAACAGAGATGGGTGCGTATGAGGGGCCTATCAGTGTAGGGTGAAGGGCAGCCGAGGCTAGATTGAGCGGTGTAACAAGGGAAGAGGAGGCTAGATTCAGTCGTGTAATTACTTATTCCTTTTCAATGTTTCCTTTGTGTAAACTATTTGCTGTCCTTCCTGCTGCTGATCACAGACCACCATGGGTTGAGGAGAGACACATAGAGGGTCTTATAAGGATTGGGCTCGAGAGAGAAAGACAGAAGGTTATTTGGAAAGAGAGATGGAGAGACAAAGATTCAGAGACACAATGAAGGGCCAAGGGTAGGAGGCCACGAGAGAAAGAATGAGTGAGAGAAAAACAATATATGTTTAAAGTAAAATAATATATCTAAAACTACAGTGCAAGGAAACTTTAATTGTTTGCCTTTTTAAACTATGTTATATTGCTTAATTCTACTGCCAATAAGCTACTATAAAGTCACCTCTAAGCGCTAAGAGCAGGTAGAAAGGGCACAAGAAATAGAAAAGAGCAGAGGCAAGGAAAAGAAGAAACACTACCGAGGGAATGAGGAAGGAGGCGAAAGGGTGGAATGTCGTCTCCATGCTTCACAGTGTTTCACGGGTAGCCCAGCTTTAAATTCATGGCCAAAAGATGGGGACACTCAAATATACCCTTCTACACAACTGCCATTCTCACCGGAATACTAAGGGCCTAATTCACAAAAGGCCTCTTCACTGGTGGCGGAGGCCCCGCAGTTGTGGCCAGGGGGCCGCAATCATGGCTGTAGAAGGATCCTGTAGGGAAGGGGAGGGTAAATTCAGGCTTATCCTGAAGCCCCCAAACAATGGAACACTCAGTGGTTATCTGTGTGGCGGAAAGACCCAGAGCGGACTTCCACCGCTTATTTATCACCTCGGGACGAGCCCGCCCCGAGGAGTGGTGCAGGCGCAACATTGTAGGAGAGAGCCCGGATGGCTATCTAAATCCCTCCTTTTCTTTAGCGACTACCAATCAAATTAACATCATGCTCAAGGGAAGGTACATACAAAGTCTCTGAGCCATTGGCTCGGCGCAGGGTTCAATCGGAGACCATACCTCTGGCTCTGGTAGCTGGAACTGGACCCTGCTTCGGCTGGACCCAGGGGCATTCTGACCAGGTGTGTCATCTGCTTGCGCATCTCCACCATCCCCAGTGTCTTCATGGATCTTTCTGAGAGCTGGTGAAAGCGGTAGACTGTCACTCTGGGAGTCTTCTGCTGCTTCAAGTGCAATGAGCCCCTCTTTGCCAGCACAGAGCCTGTTCACTTTTTTGAACCAGGACATGTTCTGGGTGACCACCCGTCCGCCCTACTGCACTGAAACCATGGTCCCCTTTATGCTGATGACTCTCCATACTTCAGACTCAAAAGGAGTTTGGAATTTCCAGCCTCGGTGTCTCTCACTACCACGTAGTCACCCACCCACAGAGAGGGTGTCTCGGCACCTCGGGCAAAGCTTGCCTTATGGTTAGTGTTTTCACTGTGGGCCTGTACAGCCACGTTTTCGCTCTCTGTAGGGCTCCAGGGAGGGTCGATCATGATGCTGTCTCTCAAGGCCGTCTTGAAATCAGGTGAGATGGTGCACAGCGAGTGGTGCTATGTGGGGTCAGCCAGTATGCGTGGAGGAACTGGTGGAGTGATTTTTCCGCGTTCTCTCCTCTTTCCACTGTGATTCATAACACCCGGTTGAGAGTCCTCATGAAGCGCTCGATCTCTCCATTTGGTTGGGGCTATTGAGGGGTGATCTTCTGGTGTCAAATGGCCTTCCCTTACAGATATTCCTGGAACTCTCATCCCTGGAATTGGCGCCCATTATTGGACTTGATCTGCTCGGGAAGCCCAGTAACGCGAAGGTCTTATCGAGGGCAACTTGGACCTGTGAGAATGCTGTTAACGTGACCACCTCCACAACTGGAAACTTTGAGTAAGAGTCTAGAAGCACCAGAGTGCTGCAGCCATCGGGCAAGCTGCCAAAATCGATGCTCACCCTCGACCATGGTGTTTCACTGGGTTCCTCGGTGATGACCGGGGCTGGAGCAGGATTCCCGCCCCTGATCGTGCATGAGTGGTGGTTCAGAATCTTCTCGTCCACCATGGCATCCATGCCAGGGAACCACACCTTACAGCGTAGGCATGCTTTGGTTTTCTTCATTCTTTGGTGCCCCACCTGTGCCAATTGGACGACTTGGTCTTGCCGTTTTTTCAGAATTAAGATTGCATGGCCGCGCAGCATGATGCCGTGCTCCCCTTCACTCAGTTCAATCAATCAATCAATCATAACACTTGTATAGCGCACTACTCACCCGGAAGGGTCTCAAGGCGCTTGGGGGAAGGGGTCCGCTACTGCTCGAACAGCCAGGTCTTGAGTTGTCTCCTGAAGGCGAGGTGGTCCTGGGTCAGCCGAAGGTGGATGGGGAGGGAATTCCATGTCTTGGCTGCCAGGTAGGAGAAGGATCTGCCTCCGGTGGTGGCTCTTCGGATGCGTGGTACGGCGGCGAGGGCGAGGCTAGTAGACCGTAGCTGGCGGGTGGGCGTGTAGAAGGTCAGGCGGTCGTTGAGGTACTTGGGGCCCAGGTCGTGGAGAGACTTGTGTGCGTGGGTGAGGAGCCTGAACGTGATCCTCTTGTTGACGGGGAGCCAGTGCAGGTCCTTCAGGTGGCCGGAGATGTGGCTGCGTCAAGGGATGTCCAGGATGAGTCGGGCGGAGGCGTTCTGGATGCGTTGGAGTCTATTCTGTAGCTTGGCTGTGGTTCCGGCGTAGAGGGTGTTTCCGTAGTCCAGTCGGCTGGTGACGAGGGCCTGGGTGACCGTCTTCCTGGTTTCGGTCGTGATCCATCGGAAGATCTTGCGAAGCATGCGAAGGGTGTGAAAGCACAATGAAGAGACGGCGTTGACTTGTCTGGTCATCGAGAGGGAGGAATCCAGGATGAAGCCCAGGTTGCGTGCGTGCTCTGTTGGCTTGGGAGCGGTGCCCAGGGCTGGGGGCCACGAGGAGTCATCCCAGGCGGAGGGCGATGGTCCCAGGATGAGGACTTCCGTCTTATCTGAGTTCAGTTTCAGGCGGCTGTTCTTCATCCATTCAGCGACGTCTTTCATCCCTTCGTGTAGGTTGGTTGTGGCGGTGTCGGGGTCTCTGGTGAGGGAGAGGTTCAGCTGGGTGTCGTCGGCGTAGGAGATGATGTTGAGGTTGTGTTGGCGTGCGATGGCAACGAGAGGTCTCATGTAGACGTTGAAGAGGGTGGGGCTGAGTGATGATCCTTGCGGGACGCCGCAGATGACTTCGGTGGCCTTGGATCGAAACAGGGGGAGGCAGACTCTCTGTGTTCTTCCGGCAAGGAACGAGATGATCCACTCCAGTGCCTTCTCTTGGATGCCGATGTTGCTGAGGCGTTGGACTAGGGTGCGGTGGCAGACAGTGTCGAACTCTGCAGAGAGGTCCAGGAGGATGAGTGCCGCTGTTTCCCCGTTGTCGAGCAGGGCTCGGATGTCGTCGGTGGCTGCGATGAGGGCGGTCTCAGTGCTGTGGTTGGCTCTGAAACCGGACTGCGAGGGGTCGAGGGATCCGTTCGTCTCGAGGAAGGCGGCAAGCTGTCTTTTGACGATCTTCTCGATGACTTTGGCAGGAAAAGGGAGGAGCGAGATGGGGCGGAAGTTTTTGAGGTCGGTGGGGTCCGCTGTTGGTTTCTTCAGTAGGGCGCTGAGCTCGGCATGCTTCCAGCTCTCCGGGAAGGTGGCGGTGTTGAAGGAGGTGTTGATGACGTCCCGGAGTTGGGGTGCGATGGTGGAGTCGGCCTTGTTGAAGACGTGGTGGGGGCAGGGGTCGGTTGGAGATCCGGAGTGGGTGCTGTTCATCGTGCGGGCTGTGTCTTCGGTGGTCACCGTGGTCCAGGTGCGGAGGGTGGCGGTGGGGTGCGTTGGTTCCACGGTTGGGTGCGTGGGTGGAGCGCCAAAACTGTTGTGGATGTCGGCTATGTTGCGGTGGAAGAACGAGGCGAGAGAGTCGCAGAGATCTTGTGAAGGAGTGATGTCGTTGTTGCCGGTGCTGGGGTTGGAGAACTCCTTGACGATGCTGAAGAGTTCCTTGCTGTTGTGGGCGTTGTTGTCCAGTCGCTCCTTCAGTGATTTTTTCTTGGTGGTACGGATGAGCTGGTGGTGCTTGCGGGTGGCGTGTTTGAGGGCGGTCATGTTGTCGGTGGTCTGGTCGAGGAGCCAGGCATTCTCGAGGGAGCGGCTGCTCTTCTTGGAGTCCTTGAGTTCGTCAGTGAACCAGGGGGCCTTCTTGCTTCTAGGTCTGCTGGGAGGGTTCTTCAGTGGTGCGAGGTCGTCGGCGCAGGCGGTCAGCCACTGCGTGAAGTTGCGGGCTGCTTCGTTGGGGCCCGTTGTGCTGGCAGGTGGGTTCTGGCTGAGGGAGGTGGTGAGCTGGTCGGCGGTGATCTTGCTCCAGTTCCTGTGAGGAACCTGTTGCGGGTGGTGGTGGGTTGTGGTTTTTCTGAAGCTGAAGTGGACGCAGTTGTGGTTGGTCCAGTGGAGTCCGGTGGAGTGGCTGAAGGTGATGTGCTTGCTGGATGAGAAGACGGGATCAAGCGTGTGGCCGGCGTAGTGGGTGGGGGTGTTGACTAACCCTGGGCGTCCGAATCGGCTACGCCCACGGAGTAGGCGTAGTGTTGCCTCCTACGCATTTTGCGTAGGCAGCGTAGCCGGCAACACTACGCCCACTCCGTGTGCGTAGCCGAGTCGGCCGCCACCCGCCTCCCTCCCGCCCTCCCCTACATACATTATCTAAGCAAAATACCCTTATTAAAGCAATTTTAAAGCACTTACCGTGTCCGGGGCTCGTCCGGGGCTCCCTCTTGGAATAGCGTCCCTTCACAGATACCAATGCGCATGCGCGGCCGCCCGCGCATGCGCATTTCTCGGGAGAAATGCGCATGCGCGGCCGCCCGCGCATGCGCATTGGTATCCATGATGACGCGATTCCAAGAGGGAGCCCCGGACGAGCCCCGGACACGGTAAGTGCTTTAAAATTGCTTTATTAAGGGTATTTTTCTTAAATAATGTATGTAGAGGACAGCGGGAGGGAGGTGCGTAGTGGGGCTACACGGAGTGCGGGAGTGGGCGTAGCTTCTCGCCCACTCCGCGTAGCTCCGCGAAGCCCCACTACGCCCACTACGCCCAGGGTTAGTGTTGACCAGTTGCTTGAGTCCGAGGTTGGCGAGGTTGTCCAGCAGGGCGGCGGTGTTGCGGTCCTTGTTGTTCTCCAGGTGGAAGTTGAGGTCCCCTAGGAGGATGTAGTCGGCGGAGGTGAGGGCGTGTGGGCTGATGAAGTCCGTGATGTCTTCGCTGAATTGTGTGCGTGGTCCCGGGGGTCTGTAGATGACGGTGCCTCTGAGGGTCGTCTTTGGGTTGGTGTGAATCTGGAAGTGGAGGTGCTCGGCGGCAGCGAAGGTGTTGTTGGAGTCGGTCGTGATGCGGATGGTGTTCTTGTGGACGATGGCGATGCCTCCTCCGGTCTGGTTGATGCGGTCCCTCCTCATGATCTTGTACCCGTCCGGGATGGCAATGGCGATGTCGGGGGCTGAGGAGACGTTCATCCAGGTTTCCGTGAGGAAGGTGATGTCTGGTGATGTTGTGTCGAGGAGGTTCCAGAGTTCCACGGCGTGTCTGTGGACGGAGCGGGTGTTGAGCAGGATGCACTTGAGGTTGCTGCTGGTGCTTGGCTTGGCGGGCGCGGTGCAGGTTCGGAGGCAGGTGAACTTGCAGGTTCTGCAGGTGAAGGGTCCGTGAATGTGTTTCGGGGCGGCCCGGCAGCAGATGGGGTTCCGGCCGGCATTGAGTGCGTTGAGGGCAGCGGCGTCGTAGGTATGTCGGGTCGTTTTGCATCGGTGGGGGCCAGGGGCCCTGGCAATGGGCGCGGTCCAGGCGCGGACGGGCGCAGACGGGCTTACTTTTGGCGCACCTTCGGCGCACATGCGGTGCTCCCGCTGCGCGCGTCTGCTGCGCGCTCGCTCAGGGGGCGTCATAAGTAGGGAGCCGGGAGGGAGGGTCAGCGGGGTGGCGAATGGGCAGGAGGGGGGCGGGCCGCAGGGGTCAGCGGTGGAAAAAAGAAATCGTCCGGAATCGGCGGGAAAAGCGGAGGTGGGTGGCACAGCGGAGGCTGGGTCTCCCACGAGGATCTGCGGCAATCCGGCGCAATCCAGGAAGCAGGTCGGGAGGCAGGAGGCAGGAGGCAGTGTAGCGTGGGGCGACCTCGCCTAAGGGGAGGCTCAGCGGTCGCTACCTGCTTCTGGTGTGGACCCCTTAAGTAGGGAGCCGGGAGGGAGGGTCAGCGGGGCGGCGACTGGGCAGGAGGGGGGCGGGGCCGCAGGGGTCAGCGGCGAAAAAAAGAAATCGTCCGGAATCGGCGTGAAAAGCAGAGGTGGGTGGCACAACGGAGGCTGGGTCTCCCACGAGGAGCTGCGGCAATCAGGCGCAATCCAGGAAGCAGGTCGGGAGGCAGGAGGCAGGAGGCAGTGTAGCGTGGGGCGACCTCGCCTAAGGGGAGGCTCAGCGGTCATTGTTCATTGGGGACCCTCCATAGTTGCTGTCTTGCTTGATGGTCTTGAGTTGTGAGCGCATGCGCCCCATCCAGGAAGCGTGTCCATCCATTGGTAAGCAGGGCTTTCTTGAATCTTGTCAGGTTTTTGTCCAGTGCTGCAGCCATGCCAATGTCCTCTAACGTCAGTGACTTGGGATATACTTCTTGAGTAACCATCCTGATGAGTGCCTCCTTGTGCTCTTCTTCAGCGTGCGGTTGACACATTTCCGTCATGTCGGGGTGTCATGACAGATAATCAGTGGGGTTGTTGGCTCCAGGGCGAAACACAATTTTGAAAATATAGGCTTTCAGTTGGACCGCCCACCTTTCTATTCTGGGGGGAACCTGTCATGAGGTACCTGCAAACAGGGGAAGTAGTGGCTTGTGATCCATGACCATACGAAACTCCTGCCCGTAGAGATACAAATGGAAATGCTGGCAAGCAAACTTGATGGCCTCAGTGTCTCTTTTGATCTGGGTGTATCTGGTTTCTGTTGTTGACAAAGCCCAGCTGGCATATGCAACGGGTGCCCACGTATCGCTTCTACTTTCTTGGAGGAAGGCGGCTCCCAGGACAACGGGACTGGCAAACATGACCAGTTCGGTATGCCTTTCCGGGTGGAAGTACGCCATAACTGACTTGTCCATTAGGGCAAGCTTGATGGCCTAGAAGGCTGTGTTGGCTTCTGAAGTCCACTCCTAGGCTCCTCTGCTGTGTGTGAAGGCTTGTCGTGGTTCAGACAGTGAGACCCGGTTCGGAATGAATCTGCTACAATAGGTGGCCATCCCCAGGAAAGCCTCGGATCTGCGTTGGTGTGGTGGGTGTTTAGCCAACCGGATGGCTGTCGCTTTCTTGGAGTCCACCCCTAGTCCCTCCCTCAAGAAGAAGTACCCGAAGAAGTCGTCTAACTCTTGGTAGAAGGAGCACTTTACTTTGTGGAGGTTCAGGCCACTGTCTGCCAGACAATGGAGAGTTTCCCGCAGATGCGTGTGGTGATCTTCCAATGTGCTTGAGAACACCGGGATATCGTCACTGAGTTTGCTGACTCCTGGCAGGCCAGACAGGGTCTCCCTGATGGAGTTCTGGAACCCCTCAGCAGCCGATGATACCCCAAAACTCAGCCTCTTGTACCTCCGGAGGTGCACGTGGGTGGAGAACGTGGTGATGTACCTGCTCTTCAGCGCGAGCTCCAGCTGATGGTACCCCGTATTCAGGTCAAGCTTCGAGAACCACCTGGCTCTGTTGAGGTCAACTACGATGTCATCTATTGTGGGGGGGGGGCAGGTTCTGTTCTCTCTTGACGGCTTGGTTGGGGAAGCGCATGTCCACGCTCAACCGGATGGCCCCAGGCTGTTTGGGCTTCGGAGCGATCACCAGCGGTGCCACCCAAGGGTTTGGGCCAGATACGCGCTCAATGACTTCCAGATGGTCGAGCTTCTTTAGTTCGGCTTCTACCTGCGGTCGTAAGAGAAGCGGCACTCTCCTGTGCCTCAGGACCATTGGTCTGAGGGAGGAGTCAATGTGCAGCGTGACCTGCTTGTCTTTGAGTTTGCCCAGGTCCTCTAAGAGTTGCAGGAATTCTTGCATGATTGCTTTGGCATGGGAGTCGTGCACCTGGTTCACGAAGAAGACTAGACCTAGGTCTTCTGCCCTGTGGCAAGTGGGAAGGGTGCCCTTTCTCCCTACCGTGATGTGGAACCTTGCCCATGTCGTGTGCTTGTCACTGGTGACTTCCACTTCAATCCTTCCTCCTAGGGCGAGCGGGCGCATTCCGTCATAAGCGTATAGTCTTGCCTTGGTGTGAAAGAGAAAAGGGCGTGGTGATAGACACTTGTAGTGCTTCGAGTCCATGACATTTACCGATGCCCTATTGTCAATCAGTGCTTGGACAGGAGAGCCAACCACCTTGACGGAGCACAAGCGGGGAGGTCACCGTCGCTTATCAGCACGGTTCACAAAGGATATGAAAAACACTTCATCATCGTCGCCTACAGTGTAGAAACCAGGTCCGCGTGAGGCGTCTTATTCCTGGCTGTGGCGTTCATCGATCGACAGTTGCCAGATGTTTGGCGTGAACCCACGTGGCTTGGTGAAAGCTGACCAGGATTTACTGCTCCTGCACACCTTTGCGAAATGGTTTTGCTTTCCACACTGGGAGCAGACCTTTCCTTTGGCATAGCATGGGCCTGTCGGGGAATGTACGGCTCCACAGTTTCCACTAAGCCCTCCAATTTGTGCCTTCGTGCTTGTGCGGATCATGTTCGGGCACCTGTGAATGGCCTCAACTCTCTCTTCCTTGACCTGGACAGGCCTGGGAGCATATGACACGGTGGAGCTCCGGTTGAGGGCGGCTTCCATCTCGTCCGCTCAGGCATTGGACAGCTCATGGGACCTGGCTAATACGAGGATGTCGTTCAGTGACATTCCAGGTTGGTGGAGGATCTGTTGCCTGAGTGATGCTGATCTGCATCTTTGGATTACCTGAGCTCTTATCTCCTCTGTTTGTGCTTGCTAGCCACCTCAGTCATGCATAGAAAATGTCCACTGATTCAGTCTCAGACTGCCTTGCCTGCCGCAGCTTGAAGCGCTCAAAGTCTGGGTTGAGCTGGGGGTCAAAGTGTCGGTACAGTGCTGCCACCGCAGCCTCGTATTCATCCTCATTTCCAGAATTTGAGAGTGTTTCAAAGAGGCCACAGAGTTCTCCACCCATAGTATATCAGTAGTGATCTCTTGACTGCCCCCTTCTGTTTCTCTCGTGCCTCTGAAATAGTGATTGAGGCATCCTATCTAGACTTTCCAGCATGTGGCCGCCGTTGCATGGTCGGCAAGTTTGCTGAACAGAGGGAGGGGGTCACTGCGCATGGCTGTGGAGCTGTGGGGTGCTGCGGTGCCCACCTGAGGGTCAGCAGCGCCTGCTTGAGGGCCTGCTGCACCTGCCTGAGGATACGTGCTCATGGTCGCTTGTCTGTGTGTGCTGGCACTGGCTTGCTTCTTGAGGTCTCTCCATTTGTTGTGTCCCTTGTAGGTTGGAGTGTTGTAGTTTGTGTGAGTTTGACACCCAGTCAAGTTGGGCTGTCTCTACCCCTTGTTTTCCTTTCTATGCACGAGTATATTGTCCTTTATTTATTTATTATATGTTTTTTTACAGGGTGCATGCAAACAGGGGGGTTCAACATGTCCTCCCTGCATGGGGCAAGGCGGGGTGTAGGGCCCCCTTTGTTTCATGACCGCAAGCAGTCTCATGGGGTAAAAATATGCATGAGACTGCTGGCGATCAGGAAACTCGTAATATGCATGGCGGTGCTGCAGCAGCACCACCAGCATATTGTGAGCCCCTGACCACCTCGTAACCACCAGGGAACATGGTTCCCTGGTGGTTTCTGTGGTCCAATGACGGTCCGACTGCCAAAGTTGTAATCCGACGGTCCGACTGCTTATGCGGCGGTGGCCAGACTGCCACCACCACATCACCCTGAGTTTGGTGGCCCAAGGACCGCCAAACTCATATTCAGGCCCTAAGTGATTACTGCAGTAGAGAGAGAAATTAAGTACATCACAATAGAAAAGTGGCGTGCGAGAAGTGTAGTACAGAAAGGTGAAGTACAAAGAGGAGTGGTAGATGTGTGGTGAAGAGTAAGTTAATGGGAGATAGGCAGACAATTAGAGTGAGAGAGAGGTAAACATGGGTGAGGGCAGATATGGAGGGAGAGATGACCAAGCAATAAAAAGAGACAAAGTCAGAGATAGTGGCAGACACAGAGAAGCAAAGAGGTTAAGCTGGAGAAAGAGAACTAGAAAGATTACTTTCTTAGAAGGGCCTTTGAAGGTGATGGTCTTGGGCAATGGCCACTTTGGCCATGCCACGAAATGTGTCCAGCCTTTTGACCTTCCAGGCAGGTGCTCCAGCCCATTCTTATGATTGCTTCAAGACTCACCCAGTGTCTGGAACAAATATAGGCCTTTTTCATCTGTCTTGGTTGCAGCCCGGGTCACTGGCCTCCAGCCCACCCTATTTCAGTGCTGACCCGGGTCCCTCCTCTATGTGTGCAAATACACAGTCCTCTTTCTTGTACCTTCCATTCTCCATTGTTGTCCAGGAGAATATTACCTAGAGGTGATGAAGCCTATAAGGCTTCAGACCACTTTATTTACCATACTTTTTTCTAAAATTGACCCCTCATATTTTTCTGCAAAAAACGTTGCAATTTGCTAATGTGGGTCACGTTTTTTGTGTGTTCTGGCCTATTTTTGTCCTTGTTCCCCCCAGTGTAGGAGTCATGTGAAAGGCCAGAGTGGTCATGCCACATGTCTACCCTATGGCATAAGGAACTGTTGAGAAGGGCTGAGGGGCCATATTATTAAGTACCCTGGATCGGGGGGGAGGTGGTGAGAGAAAGAGAGAGAGAGAGAGAGAGAGAGAGAGAGAGAGAGAGAGAGAGAGAGAGAGTGAGAGGGAGAGAGAGAACGCGCACTTATGTGTATGTTTGTAAACATCCTATGATCATGAATATTAGACAGTGAGTCAGTCTTGTTGCCTTGCTCCGAATTTCTTGTTTGGTCGCCCCTTGGCCCAGTACCATTGGTTTTGCTGTTAGCATGTGGTCAAGGGAGAAGCCAGCACCATGCGCCTCACTCCGTCTGACGTGTCCCTTCAGGGCTCGTGCCCTGCCCTGGCTGTCTTGGGCAACTTCCTTGATGCTTGTTCCAAGGGTTTTGGCTCAGAGAGGATAAACAAGCTGTCTCTCTGATGCGGTCTCCCTGTTGTGCGTTGTCATTCAGCACGCTGCATCAGACCCATACTCGCCCCTCCCTCTTGTTAGCTAAATGGTGCCCATTGGCCAGACTCCTATTTGTGCACACTTGGTCACATAATAAGTAAACATCCTGGGCCCTCTGCTGAGATCGTTTCCAGGCTTAGCCAGAGGTCAAGAGAAGGCGCGGTGGCGTCAGGCTTTGGCGGACCTGTCCTTTAAGCCACTTAAGCTAGTCTTTTAAGCCAGTTTGTGCACTTTGCATTATTATAATCTCTTGACAAGCCTGTGTGCCGACATGGCCTGTGTCTCGCAGTGGCACATCCCCTCACCCATGGCAGCTGAAAGACATTTCAACCCTCCTTGGTATGGATAGTTGCCAAATAATTTGGGAAAAGTAGCACAGCTTGGATCCATGGTAAACTGGTCTATAAGGCAATAAGGCAGTGCCTGCAGTGCCTGGAGCGCTGGTATGTGACAGGTCAGTGAGTTAGCTGCTTTTTTTTTACTGTTTTATGTTCTGTTGCGCCGTTTTTCCCCTCTGGTATAAACACAAACATTGCAATCGCCTATATCTTTGCAAAACACATCTACAGCCTGTCTTTACAAGTTCAAAACTGCCTGATTTCCAACTATGGTCCACTTATTCTAGCTATCTAATTCACAAATGGGGCAATTTTTATTTTGGTGCCTGGGCTAATTTCTGTGATAGTAAGGGGGAAACTACATTGGTGGTGACGCACCTTGCAGTTGTGTATCCGTAGTTGTGTGGTTGGCAAAGCGATGGAAACCCTTTCTGGGTAGCTATGCACTATATAAATCCAATTAACATAACACAACATAGTGTTTCTTTACTCTCCAAACCTGTAGACATGGAATCTTTTCTTAGTTCTCTCTGTTGCTTTATTAATCTTCACCACACACAATGTTATTTCATTAGGTTTTCTTTGCCAACATTTAAATGTTGAAAGAATGACGCGTGTGCGACTTGCACATTGCACACCGTTTTTCACCAGCAGCCTAATAACTCCTTGAGCTATTTGCCCAGTCAAGACGTACGTGCATAGAATCACAGCATTAAGCACAGTAGATGGATAGAAAACTGTAGTGGCAAATCAGAAAGGCGCTTGGGAGATAGCCGGTAGTGCAAATGCACAAATACTGTTGTGCGCATGTCCTGAGGCCTGTCTCTTAGACACCATGAGGCCCATTACATGTTAGGACTTTACTCCTGAAATTACAACTTCTTAATAAGATAAGGGGGAATGTACGTAGCAGGAGGCGATGTGCGCGCGACCCTCGGGTTTGTGCTGGCCTTTCGACCACGCTGACATTTACCCAGTGTGCTGAAGGTCAAGTGAGCTACTTTCAGGAAGGATGAACTTTCCCGACCCACCAGTCCACCATAAACTGTCATTTTCGTGGTTTCCTTGCTGGTTTTAAAAAAATGTCATGGGGTGATATTGTTTTTCAGACAGACTTCTTTTCAGACTCAGTTGGAGTCTGCACAACCTCCTCAAAAACCTTTTGGAATAAAATTCATACTGATTCTACGATGCAGCATCACAAATAAGGTGGCAGGTTCTTTTAAAATACGCACCCCGAGCCGAACGGATCATTCATAGAGGTTAATACAGAATATAAAAACTATGTACGTAGCTGTGGCGTTTTCATGCAATTTATCTAATCTGACGTATTTTATTAAAACACTTCCCCTAATAAACAAAAATGTTACATTGAATTCAATTCCCTAAATTGTTTTCTAGAACTCCCGCTCTGCGTGCCACCTTAGTCCTGGAGAGACGCACGGCCCGTTGCTTGGCGAGGCCTCGGTTGCCTGGCACGCGGGCCAAGCAGGGCACGCCTTACTGGAACAGGAGCAGTCTAGGCCCGGCAGTCTGTTGTTTGCTAAATTCATTAGGCCTTGTAATCGGATTATATATGAGTCACCGGCTTCGAAGGTGATTACTATCTGAGATACGTTATCGTAACGTGCCATCAAATTACACCCGTCCCCCCCGCCATCTTCTTGCACCACCGCTAATCCGAGTCGGAGGCCGTTACCATATCGTGTATTGACTGCGGCCAACCTATTGCTATTTACAGAGGCTAGTGCTGTCACTCACAGCACACGATAAATATACTTGCGAAGTATTAAGTGCTTTTCAGTTAAAAATGTGAGATTTTGTTTAGATATGCTACTGAATTGTGTCAAGTGAGGCTACCCCAATGTTGGACATATTTGAGGCCTTATTTGGAGCTGAGGTTTTTGACACAAACGTGGCAGACTGCCCAGCCTCCATATTACAAATGCATTATAGCCTATGGCACTTGTAATACAACAGGCGTAATTTCCGCCTCGTTTTGATAGAGTATCCCGTCCACCAAAGTTTGTTAGGCCCTTATTCTTTAACAGTGGCAGTGCACTTGAGATAGAATACCTGAAAATTCTATAAAAGCAAAATTGGCTGTTTTCTGGTAAGCTACTGTTTGTAAGTCAGGTAGGGCTGAACCAAGGCAGGCACAGGTCGGTAGACTAGAGGAATTTGTAAAGATATCATATGGAGGGTATTGTATTGTATTGTATTGTAATTGCATTTATATAGCGCTTACTACCCCTGACGAGGCGTGAAAGCTCTTTTTCGGCGAGTAGCACGCTACCCCGGGACCCATAGAGGATTAGTGTTGAATTAGTATAGTGAAACATGCAAGTACATTTTAAGTGGTGGATAGGTTAATCAGTTATTTGGATTTTGAATGATAGCAGAAGGATAGAGGAGGAAAAAGGTTTGTATTTATATAGCGCTTGTTTCCCCTGATGGAGTGTTGACGCACGCTATTCAGGAAGCCCATAAAGGATTAGTGGTGAATTAATATGGTGAAATATAAAGTAATTTCAGTGGTGGATATTAGTCAGTTATTTGGAGTGAGAAGGATAGCGGAGGGATAAAAGGGGAAGAAAGGTTTGCAGTCATATAGCACTTGTTACCCCTGATGGGTGTTTGAAGCGCTTTTCTGGGGAGTAGCACGCCACTCCGGAACCCATAAAGGATTAGAGGTGAATTAGTATAGTTAAATATGGAATTTGAGAAGTGAACATGTTAGTCTGTTAATTTTGATTGAAAAGGATAGTGGAGGGATAAAAGAGTGAAAGATTTTTTTTTTTTTTTTTTTTTTGCAATAGGAGGAGGCTTTTGGATGAGTAAAAATGAGTTTCGGAGGGGAGGAGTCAGAGGGTAGAGTTGAGAAAGGTTTGTTATAGGGGACCGGTATAGTAAAAGAGGTGCCAGATGATACAAGGAGGGTTGAGTAGGAGAGAGTCTATAAAGGGTTATTTTGGGGATCATAGTAGTGATATGGGGTTTGGGATAAATGAGAGTGGATGTAGAGGATATATTGATAGATGTATACGCTGAAAAATAGGGTAGTGCATAGGAAATGCTAAATTAGTAGAACGTGATAAATATATAGATCCATGAGTACCATAAGTTTGTGGATGGTGTCGGCTGGGTATTGCTAAATGGGAAAATGGGCTGCATTTCTGGCCCTGGTCCGTCTCGGACAAGATAAGAACAAGATTTTAAGGCCTGTTTACAGAAAGCAAGTTTGTGGCAGAATACTGTAAACAAGGTTTGTGCAACGGGAGGGAAAGCCTAAAGCAAATAAAGCCATCAATTAGAAAGCCAGAAAAAATTAGTTACAAACCCAATGGTAAGCATCGGGCGGAATGCATTTCTATGTCAACTTTCTGAATGTCCCTAAGATGTCTTTAACAAACCAATCAGCGCTGCAACCTAAAAACAGATGTGTGCTGTAACGGAACCTCAGGGGCAACATTTTACTGCAGCAGTTTTGTTACCTGATCCGTATAATAAACCGGGCCAAATTCACAGTAGTACAATCATACTTATAATCATTTTTTTACAATTTCATGTCGAAAACGTGCCTTACTGTCTGAATAGCAAACTTAAAGCAGTACCCTGCCACCTTCTAGAGTATTATATCTCATGAATTATAGTTCTGTGCAACTGCAGGTTAAAAGAGAGCTCTGAAGATATTTACACTTACTACAGTGTCACTTATGCAAGCATTGTACATTGCTGCGGCACATCAGTCAGCAGCCCTGGGGGTCCCCCTACCTGCTGGTGCAGCTCACATCATCCAGAGAGCCAGATAGCCTCGTCCGATCAGGTGAACTACGGTTGTAAAAGTCATTTCCCACTGTTATCCGCAAGCTCTCGTCCATCGCTGCACGATCACTGAGAGGTGACAAACTCTGTCCGTTGCTGCAACCAGAGCCAAAGCCCACTCTATGTATATGTTAAAGAACTGGTAACAATAGGTAGTGCAGACAGATGCACAGTCAAATCTGCCCTAACAAGCATTGGTAAATGTAATACGTTTTGCCTATTTGATTACTATTAATTGTTTTGTTTTTGCAAATTTTAGCATGGTGAGCAGGTGTAAAACTGATATGGTAAACTCATATTTGAACGGGGTACCTGAACGCCAGAAGGTACAGGCGGAATATGCAAAAGGTGTGCATGCTCAGCAATAGATATAATGAAAATAATAATATCTTACTGTCTGTGGGACACTGTAAGAGAATAACGGAGAATATTACAATGGGCTGAGCCAGGAAGAAAAAAATGGTGCAAAAATAAAATGGAGTCTAACTGTTGCCGCATGCACCAAACGTAGAGGTGGGCTTTAGGAGTGTGGACCATAGGAATTTAAACTCTGATTTACCATGCACCAAGTTCGCGTGTGAGATGTTCCAGTGTGCACCAGTGGCAGATGTGAGCTATTCCTGTTTGTGCGCCATTTAAGACATGAGGTGTACTTGTGTGCACATTACCAGATGTGGGGTGATCTTGGTAGCGCTAAAGACAAATTTAAGTTTTTGTAGCGTGTACCACTTCTGATTTTAGAGCAGTTCTAGCGTGCACCACTTATCAGATCCCTCAAGGATATTACGGCATAGATTTGACAATTTAGCGGCACAAACATGGAAATTTAGTAGCACAAAAATGGAAATTTAGCGGCATTATTGCGGCACTTTGTTTTATTCTAAATCATTCCTTTTCAGCCTGAAATAAATAGAAACTGTTTTAGCAGACATTTCACTTAGAGGTAGGCATGTTTAAAATGATAGTATTTGTTTGCTATATTCTCCTTTGTGGTAACATTCTGGAGCATAGGTTAAGCCAAGCTCAGTAGCACAGGGTTGCTACTCATCCTGTTTTCTGTGTCATTAATGAAATACAGACACTTTATTTTATGAAGCATTGTGCATTTTTATTTGAAAATAGCCTATTAAGGTGAATATGGTTTATCAGTATGCTGTTAAATGAAGTGGTTAAAACATTTGTATGATTGTGAAAATGGGGAAAGATGTAAGTGTGTGTCTTTCATGTCTAAGGAAGGGACGTATATATTGAACATGTGCTATGGCGTTCATAATGGTGATTTTAAAAACATTTGAGAAAGGCTATGTTTGAAATGGATTCTACTGTGTCACATGTTATATGGGCCTGGATTTCTGTGCTGCCCGATGCAATTCATTGGGTGGATTACTCCCCGGCTTGAAGTGCATGCTCTCTCTGTAATTGGAGATGTTTTGTTTTCTGTGTAACAAGGCGCTGGAGGTAGTGCCTATCCATGCACCACCTGCAATGTGGTGCAAGCCAGCTAAACCGCAACTCTTTTGTTGTGTGTATATATATATATATATATATATATATATATATATATATATATATATATATATATTCAGAGCTCCACAGTCCCGAGGGACCAAAGAAACAGCACTCGTAGCAGACTAAACTTAATTATAAGTTT
This sequence comes from Lissotriton helveticus, assembly GCF_964261635.1. Classification (NCBI taxonomy): domain Eukaryota; kingdom Metazoa; phylum Chordata; class Amphibia; order Caudata; family Salamandridae; genus Lissotriton; species Lissotriton helveticus. The sequence continues at coordinate 1,101,489,873 of NC_136068.1, read as the reverse complement.
ATTGCGCAAATTATAATCCAACAGACGCGTTTCAGCACTTGCCTTCGTCCTGGAAACCACTGGCTCAAATTAAGCACTGTGTGTGTGTGTATACATATAAACCTATAGTAGGCTGCGTTGTGGTTCGATGCGCTGTGATTTTCATCAAGGAGTCCTGTGCTACACCTCCAACCAGTTTGGAAGCGCCGGCCTCAAACTGCTGTCAGACGTTTCTTGTTGCAGCAGTTGATGGTGCTCTCCCCACGACTAGGCTGCCGTGCTGTAGATTGTTTACCAAATTGGGCGCTTCCAAACTGGTTGGAGGTGTGGCACAGGACTCCTCGATGAAAATCACAGCGCATCGAACCACAACGCAGCCTACTATAGGTTTATATGTGCCTCAATGGTCAGTGACTCTTGTCTTTACTTAAAAGAGAACATTTACAGTGCAGCGTAAAGGACTACAAATCCCAGCCAAACTCAGTATGACGGCGCACTTAGCACACGCCTACTGTTGGGACTTGAATGAATAAAAAAGCCCAGAATACATCGCTGCACGAACAAGTCTCGCTGATGGCAGCCCCTGATGACGGGAGTGATTCCCAGAAACGCGTCGGGTATTTTAATGACTTGCGAAGTGGGGTGACGCGCTGAATGTGAAGCCGGGAAAGGCGGAGACCTGTCGTGTGCCTCCTAAATGCTAAGGGCAATTTGGTGAACAATATATATATATATATATATATATATATATATATATATATATATATATATATATATATATATATATATATATATATCTCCAACAACTTGGCTCAGCTTGGTTGACCCCTGGCGCTCTGTCACCGGTGCGTGTTCCTCGGCAGAGCCCCGCCGAATTCAATTTCCAAAAATACCCTCGCAGGCAATGAGCACGCACTCGAGAGAATCTTTTCTTTTCAATTCTTTATTGCACCATAGTTCTTGCAGTTAGCTACCAACGCGTTTCACCGCCTACAGACGGCCGTGATCAAGCCGTCTGTAGGCGGTGAAACGCGTTGGTAGCTAACTGCAAGAGGGTATTTTTGGATATATATATATATATATATATATATATATATATTTATTTATATATATATATATATATATATATATATATATATATATATATATATATATATATATATATATGCAGTGCTTAATTTGCAAATAATATATATACAACAGTTCCGGTAAGTTCAAAGCTGTCAAATTGGCGGTCTGAGTTTGGGTTACTGGGTAACCCTAACATTCAGCAGAATCTCCTACCAATCCGCAGGAAATACTCAGACACTCCAGTATGCTTAAAACTACAGTTTAATCACAAAAAAGACGCGTCTCGGCAATACGCCTTGCTCACGGGAGCAAGGCTTAATGCCGAAACGCGTCTTTTTTTGTATGTATATATATATATATATATATATATATATATATATATATAATGGGGAAAAGATCAGTATTGGAAACCACCTGTGGGTATTCCTTGTCAGTGGTGGCAGTCGGGAGATTTGCCTGTGTAAGTGGCAGATACTGCATGCAAAAAGTCTTTCGAGCAACGGAGGAGCCTTGGTAGTGCATCTGGAAGTGCTTACCCTTCTTAGTGATAAGCTCCATGCTTGTATACAAGTGTTTGGGACTTTGTCTGCACCCTGGGTTAAAAGGATCAGGGGTCCTGGCTCCTGACGATGGCTGGGCGCGGACGGGCGCAGATGGGCTTGCCTTTGGCGTGCCCGTTGCGAACGTCTGCTGCGCGTAGGGCAAAGCATGAATTTTAAATAGAGCCAGGGAGCAGCTAGTAGTGGGGGAGGTGAAGAGAACACTACCGTAAACTCCCTCCACGCAATCGGGAAAGCCCGTGGTAGACCCTGGCGTAACGGTATGTGGACTACAGGCAGATGTAAGGTGTTCCAGGGTGTACCAGACTTGAAGTATTCAAGTGGGCACCGCTGTTGCATCACACATGAGATTTCGTTCACATGCGTTATTGTGGTGCGAACACCAGACAGATGTGTCTATGAAGCAGGGATTGAAACCGCCTAACAGATTCCAGCCAGCCCCCAAACCAATCAATGCCATGAGTTTACTTTAGTTGAAAGAAAATCGAGCAGCTGTTATACTGGGTGTGTTTACGTGGTTTGTCAAACCAACATCTTCACCAGCAACGTCTGCTTGACCCCTCAGAGCTTGCTAGATGAATGGCCTGCCGACACACTGCTAAAAAATATATGCAATATCCCCACATGAAAAAACACATATTCATCAATGCCTGATGCATACATGTGCCAAAGCACAGAAATATTGCAGGCATTAATTACAATTTCGCAGCACCAAATAGAAGTATCACAACCGAGAGTCGCAGGAGGGCGAGTTTTCAGACGCCTCTTCCCAGTGTGCTGTAAACACTAACTTTTCAGAGGCTCCAAAGTGGCAGGTACCATGGAGTCATGGGGAAGTGCAAGCCACTCTGCCAATCGGCAAGAGAGCAGTGTATGCCTAAGTTTAATGTTCATAATCATTCTGCTAGTGGAGGCTGTGTGAGCGCAACCACTCCTGGTGTTGGAGAGCATGCAACAGAGAACAGTCTGCCTGTGCCTCATTGTTCTGCTGCGGAGGCTGTATGAGCGTGACTAAGAGAAAGATCATGCATGAAAGAGACGCGTCGAAATGCATGCACGTGAAACAAATGTTTATAGAAAGACTAGTGTGCACTGTGAAGAAGCAAATGTATGTGTGCAGCCTAATGTTGGTGAAGGAGAGGAGCGTGATTACTACATGGAGCAGTGTAGACTACAGTACCATATGAGAGCAGGGGCGGCTGGTGACATTTGAAAGTGGTGAGGCGTAAACTAATTTGCATATTGCACCGCAGCGAGCGAGCGCAGCGAGCTAGCCCGAACCACTTGCATCCATCCATACATCATTCATGCATCCACCCATCCATCCACCCACCCACCCATCCTGCATCCATACATCATTCATTCATGCATCCACCCATCCATCCATCATGCATCCACCCATCATGCATGCATCCATGCATCCACCCATCCATCCACCCACCCACCCACCCATCCTGCATCCATACATCATTCATTCATGCATCCACCCATCCATCCACCCACCCACCCAGCATCCATACATCATTCATTCATGCATCCACCCATCCATCATGCACCCACCCATCATGCATGCATCCATCCATACATCATTCATGCATCCACCCATCCATCCACCCACCCATCCTGCATCCATACATCATTCATTCATGCATCCACCCATCCATCCATCCACCCACCCACCCATCCTGCATCCATACATCATTTGTTCATGCATCCACCCATCCATCATGCATCCACCCATCATGCATGCATCCATCCATACATCATTCATGCATCCACCCACCCACCCATCCTGCATCCATACATCATTCATTCATGCATCCACCCATCCATCATGCATCCACCCACCCATCCTGCATCCATCCATACATCATTCATGCATCCACCCATCCATCCACCCACCCACCCATCCTGCATCCATACATCATTCATTCATGCATCCACCCACCCATCCATCCACCCATCCTGCATCCATACATCATTCATTCATCCACCCATCCATCCATCCACCCATCCATCCTGCATCCATCATTCATGCATCCATCCACCCATCATGCATGCATCCATCCATGCACCCATCCACCCACCCATCCGCCCAACAAGCATTAATGCATCCACCCTGCATCCATCCATCATTCATGTATTTTTATGACCATATAACTTGCACACAGCTTGTCAGTATTCAATACCAGTCTCGAACCTTGTACTCTAGCACCAATGATACATGATTAATATTAATTGTTTTTAAAACATGTATTTATTCGACACCAATTTCACACCTTAGTCAAAACATCATTTTTATTTGTTTTTTAAAACATCTATTTATTTAACGCCAAAGTCATGTAAACATTTTTATGGCTCGATAAGAGGCTCAAACCTGGTTTCACAGCACCAAAGTTGGCCGCGCTAACCGTCAGACCACATCCTCTCCCCTTTGTTATTGTTATTGTTGTTATCTGGAGTTTGTATAGCGCCAACTCACCGACAGGTCTCTAGGCGCTTCTGACAGATGTAGTAACAACAATTTGGTGGATGAGCAAAGGTACAGATGTAACAACCTTGCTCAAATGGAACAGAAAGCTTCCTTAAACAAGAGCGTTTTCAATGACTTCCTGAAGTGGAGAAGATTAATTTCTTTGCGGAGGGGCTCTGGTAGTTTGTTCCACATCTGTGGGACTTGGACCAAAAAGGATCTCCCTCCCCTAGTTGCCATTTTGAAACGCGGACAGGACAACAGTTGGGAGTTGGAAGACCTCAACGCTCGATTGGGGTTATAGACCTCAAGCCGTTTTTTTATATAGGCAGGCGCATGTCCGTAGATTGCCTTATGGGCGATGCATAAGCTTTTAAATTCCACCCTTTGCTTTATGGGGAGCCTTTCGTGTGGCCCTGCAGTTTTGATGGTACATATTCACACCAAAGTCATGTATACATTTTTACAACTTCGTGCCGTGAAATAAACGGGTGACCTAGAATAGACACACACATTTCTACAGCAGATGCTTTAAGTTTGAGTTTGAGTTTTAAAATACTTATAGAGCGCTCATCAGAGGCGCAACTAGAGACAAATTTCGGGGGGGGCTAAGAAAAAATTTCGGGTGGGGTTAATTCTTCCAGCAGTATGCAGAGTGGAGATGCAGGGGCTCTCGAAAAAACAACAAAGCCTCATTAACAAGCAAATGGTCTTTTAAAGACCTGTGAAGTACTTGGGTGGGGCTGTGTTTGTGCCCGGGACGCTGTCTCAGCCGGGCTGACACACACGACAGGGGGGAGGGGCTGAAGCCCTTTGAGACCAATGGGCGTTGCACGCCTGGAGAGAGCTCAGAGATGGCTACATATTACTCATTAGTGTTATGTAGTTTTATATTACATCTTTGTGTTGGGTAGTTAGCTTGAAAACCCTGTTTAAAATGTTTAGGTTTTATATACTTGCATGAATAAATTGTTGATATAACAGTGGGCAATGGTGAGGGACTTCGGATTTATGTGATACAATGGCTTCAGGGTTTACCACATAAGTATAGATGTACCACAGTTGCCATATCATTTTACTACCTATTCTTTAGAATTAACAAAGAATGTTGCTTCTAGCTAATGATGATGTAGCCTTGCGGCTAGAGCGGTGGACCTTGGACCTGGGGAACCGGGTTCAAGTCTCAGCAACGATGCTCAACATCCTGTGATTCTGGGCAAATCACTTAATCTCCCAGTGCCTAACAAAAATGAATGAGTACATCTGTAACAAAACTGGTGCTCATGTAAAGTGCTCTGATACTCGATGTCTCGGGTCTAGTTTGTGCTATATAAAACTCTAAAAATTAAAAAATATATATATAATGTGCCACCTAAATTGCAATTTTTTAGACACAAATTAGATAACCTTGCTGCATAATGTGGTCCTCCAAGCCACATACTCTCAATATTCTTCACAATGTAAAGCTCCGCAGAGTGGTTTGGGGGGATATCATTTTGATGATGAAATCTATATTCAATGGCAATCCCTGTGAAATATGGGTTCGTATACTACTGCATTCTGTGTAATAAAAGCACCTAAATATGTAGTATATTAGTACTAAGGAACATTAAAGCTGTGAATTCTTTGTGAACTCGATCTATCCCCAGACATTTATAATCCGAATTGGAACCAAGGAGAGAGCCACCCTCTTCGCAACTTCCCCAAACAGTCAGTGTGCAAAAGACAGAGACAGTATTTAAGGCCAAAATGTGACGCAGATCATGCCTCTAGGTAAGCAAGGGCTTGTAATTAAGAGTTGCTGCTACCAACAAGCAAAGGTGAGACACATCATGCACTCACTCTCTTCTGCCTTGAAGTTGCGGGGGCTGTTATTAACTTGAGACTGTATTAATATAACTGCATCTACAATGGCCCTCCAGCTTCACGGCTCAATCGGTTTCAGATGGCCCAGAATGTCTCACCTGTCTCAGCGTTGGGTAGAAGCGATCATGGTACAGTAGCAGCTCTAAATCCCTTCACTGGTTACCAGTTATAAGATGGAGTCCTATTCAAACTTGACTGCTGGGTGTATACATGTATACACTGCTGTAGGATGAATATATGTACTTGGTCCTCCTCTATCTATCCAGCAGAATCTCACTCTACTGTAACATAAAAAATCTAGTAACTCTGGATAAATTGTTTTTGAAAGTCCCACAAGTCAACTTTAAAATTAAGGCTTCAGAGCTTTTTCTGCCCCAGGCCCATCTACCTGATTGATTGATTGAGACCATATATAAAGCGCCTACAGCTACTTCAGTAAGCAGTGTTGCAACGCTCTGAGGAGAGTGACAGTTACAATCAACTCGGTCAGTAAGATCTGGACTCTCTCCGAGAATTGCTGAGCTATCCGTCCAACTAGACTTGCTTTAAGAAGGCACTAAAAACACATATTTTGGTGTTACGGACCCACATAAGACCCGCACAAAGAGTTCCCTTTGTAGAAGTGCATGTGTGAGAAGTGGCCTGATAGGTAGGCAGGATTCAAGCAGCGAGAGATACCACATTCAATGACAATATGGAATGACCTGACCCCTTATGCGAAAGGAGAACATCATATCAGGAAATCCTTGTTTAGTTCGTTTAAAGCTCTTCTGTTTTGTGCATTTATTTAGTAAGGCATTGGAGTGCTGTAGATAGTCGTAGCAATAGGGAGAAGAAGCAGGGCAATGTATGAGCCCCGCTAACTTGTCAATGTCTCCTACAGGGAGAGATCTCTTTCAATGCCACAGTCCTTATATTATGTTCAGGTGGCATACAAGGCTCCTTCTGCTGCCACGGGGCCTTGTGAATACATCACACATACCAGTCAGCGAGCCAGGCCGAACCCATCAGGGCGCACTAGAATACCTTTAACAGATCAATACGTCGCTTCTCTCAGCCAATGTTTTCTTAAATATTTTATTATACAAATAAGAATGGCCGAGATGTGACTTAATATGCAGTGTGTGCTATAGAAGAGCAGTCCCTCCGTGTTGTCAGAGCGGGAAATGTTTGAGCACTGCGTGGAAGACTCAGAAATGTTACTATCCACTGCTAGCGTGTCCACTCCTCGTGAACTTGGATGTGCACGACTGCGGTACAGGACATGGACCCCCATCATCTGAGTGAATAATGTCTTACTGCTACAGACACTCCTCAGAAATGTTGTGTCACTTCTGGTGACGCTGGTAGTAATTCACCCGCTCCTGCCTGTGACGTTCTGTATCCAGACATCTAAAAGCGGCCTTGATGTTGCAGTTTTATTTTCGAACACTTAACTGCCTGGGCACAACAACGGCAAGAAACAGGCCCCCAAGGCACAATGATGTCATCTTATGTAAATAGTAGTAGAGCTCTGATGCCTAACGGCCTGGTTCATGCTGCAGGAAATTGAAAAATAAATAAGAAATACATTCCATAATTCCCACGTTGTAGCACTCTAACTGCAAACAAGAGCTATTCTTACTTCCAATATCATGTCATGGTTAAGGCGCCAAACACTTCACATATAATATGAATGCAAAGGCTTAGCCTCATCTAGTACAGAAACTAAGATTGCAAGTTTTATATTCCTGCGCGCATGTCATGTTTTGGCAGGCAAAGCACAGATTATACCGTTATTTATTTACACCTTATATCTATGGTCCTATCCCCCGCGTTTTTCAATTAAAATGCCCCAAAGACAAAACAGTTACCGAAGGAAACTATGTCAGCCCTTCTACTATAGTGAAACCAAAGCGCCATCAAACATTTACCAAGATGTGCTGCATATTCAAGGAGGAAATCGTCACTGTGCGTTTAGCTCACCAAATGTACAAGTCCACTAACCCACGTCATTTCCTAATTGTAAGATAGCTACAATATGTAAGCAGGTCTGCGTCGGGTTTTCTTTCTCAAAGGCCTCATTTACAAGTAAATGGTCTTTTAAAGACCTGTTAACTACTCGGGTGCGGCTGCAATTAGATGCTCGCCAGCCCCAACCCGTGAAACTGTGTCAGCCCGGGCTGACACACACGACGGGGGGGGCTGAAGCCCCGTGAGCCCAATGGGTGTTGCGCGCCTGGCGCTCATACACCTGCGGTTTCTTGGCGCTAGAACTAACAGGGTCTAGGGCTAAAAGACGGAGAGGGCTGATGGGGATTTAGTCAAAAGACTTAGCGAACAGATGGGTCTTGAGGTGTTTACGAAATTGAGGGTAGAGGGTGATGGTGCGGAGTTCTAGGGGGAGGGAGTTCCAGAGAGTAGGGGCAAGGGTGGCAAATTTCGAGCCTCCCCACTTCTTTGTCCGGTAGCGTGGGATGGTGAGGAGGGACTGAGAGGACGAACGAAGTTCCCTGGTGGGTACATAGGGGGTGATCTCTGAGGAGATGAATGCTGGTGCCAGGCCCAATCGGGCCAAAAAGGTGATGGAGGCGAGCTTGAATTGGATCCGGGCTCGCACAGGGAGCCAGTGAAGGGTTTTCAGGAGGGGGGAGGAACGGTGAAATTTAGGAAGATTGAAAACCAGGCGGGCCGCCTGGTTTTGTATCTGCTGCAGACGCCGTAAGCTGTATGCAGGGATACCTGCATAAAGGGCGTTGCCGTAGTCCAGGCGGGACACCACCATGGCTAAGATGATGAGTTTAAGGGCAGAAAAAGTGAAGAAACGGGACACACTGCGTATAGTGCGCAATGAAAGAAAAGAGGAAGATACCACAGAGCTAACCTGGGAGTGGAGGGTGAGTTGAGAGTTGAGTTTTATGCCAAGGGTTTTGACAGAGGGAGTGGGTTCGGGAGAGGGACCAAGAGAGGTGGGCCAGAAAAGGGAGGACCAGGGGCTGGATGAACCACCCGTCAACACCAGCTCGGTCTTATCGGGGTTGAGTTTAAGATGGTTGTGGTTCATCCAGTCCCGGATATGGAGCATGACAGTTTGGAAGTTGAGAACAGAAGAGGAGATGTTGAAAACAAGCTGGAGGTCATCCGCATAATTAAATGCGGCGACCTCCATTTGTTGAAGAGAAAAAATAAGAGGGGCGACATAGAGATTAAACAGGAGGGGGGAAAGAGAGGAGCCTTGGGGAACCCCGCACTGAACTTTCCGGACGTCCGCTGTAAAATCACCCAGGCGGACGGCCTGGGTGCGGTCACTCAAGAAGGAGGATAGCCAGATCAGAGCAGTCCCCACGATCCCCGCCGCCCTGACCCGGGAAAGCAAGATGGAATGATCCACCGTGTCAAAGGCGGCTGAGAGATCGAGGAGCACTAAGGCCTGGCGCTGGTTGGTATCCATACCCTCCCTGAGGTTGTCTAAGACCGAGAGGACAACGGACTCCGTGGAGTGTGCTGGACGAAAGCCGGCCTGGCGGGGAGCGAGAGCTCCATGAGTCTCTACAAAGGAGCACAGAGCGCCGGTGACATGGCGCTCGAGCACCTTTGCCAGGAACGGTAGGAGCGAAATGGGGCGGAAATTGGCAGGGACAGAGGGGTCTGCCCCAGGTTTTTTCAGAATCGGCACAATAACCGCGGACTTCAGTGGAGGTGGAACAACACCTTGAGTCAGTGAGCTGTTAAGGAGATGAAGGGGGGGGTCCTGGCAGGTAACAAAGATGTGGCGAAGAATGTGAGCGGGACAAGGGTCAAGTGGAGAGCCAGATTTAACCAGGGGTACTAGGGAGGACAGGGCTTCCCTAGATATGGGGGGGAGGGTAGTGAGTTGTCCTTTGGGAGGGGGACATTGGGGGTCTACAAAGGAAGGAGAGGGGGGCGGGATGTTAGCTTTAATGGTCGCAATTTTGTTAATGAAGTAATTGTTGAGGGAATGGCAAAGTTCCTCGGAGGGGGCGGGCTTGAGAGATGTCCTGTCCGAGAATGCCAGGTTATGGACAATCGTAAAGATCTCCTTAGGCTGGTTTTCTGCGGCAAGGATTTTGGAGGAGAAGTAGGCGGTTTTGGCCTCCAAGATGTCTTTTTTATACTGGGTAAGGATGTTGATATACTCCAGTCTTAGGGTGGGGCAATAATTTCTCCTCCAAGCCCGCTCCGCGCGACGTACAGTAAGTTTGGTGGCTTTAAGCTCTACGTTAAACCACCGGTTGGCGTCTTTATCACGCTTAGAGGTAATCCGTTTGAGCGGGGCAACAGAGTCGCTCCCAGCGGAGAGCCACTGGTCTATGGCCTCAACCTGGGAAAGGGTGGAAAGGCCCTGTAGGGAGGGGAGGGAGGTGTTAAGAAGGGAAGAAAAGTCTTCCGGAATGACCCGGCCCCATGCTCGGACCCAGGTGTTTTTGGGGTGGGGGGGCTTAGCTGGGGGATGAATAGGAAGGGAGAAAGATATCAGGTGGTGGTCGGACCACGTACAGGGCAAAATAGAGAGGGATTCCACAGGGCAGTTCAGGGACCAGATCTGATCTAGTATGTGACCTTTGATGTGGGTGGGGGAGTGGACATGGGGGGTGAAGTTAAGGGATTGGAGGGTTTCAGAGAATTCCTTTGAGGACGAGCATTCGGCTGGGTCGGAGGGCCAGAAATTAAAGTCGCCGAGGAGTAGGATAGAGGAATTATTGACTGTGATGGTGGCCAGGACTTCCAAGAAGTCTGAGAGAAACTGTAAAGGGGATTGAGGAGGACGGTAAGTGAGAAAACAGGTCAGAGGAGGAGTGATGGAAGCAGTGCGGATGACCAGATATTCGGAGGTCGCAATGTTAGGCAGGGACAAAGTTTGGAAAGGAAGGTCGGTACGAGCGATGACCGCCACGCCGCCCCCAGCTCTGCCAGAAGGGCGGTCAGCCCGAAGGGCATAATAAGAGGCCGGTAAGGAGGCTAGCAGGGCGGGGAGGGAGTCTTCGCCAAACCAGGTCTCCGTCAGAAAAAGAAGATCTGGAGCATGAAGATCCAGCAAGACCGATAGTTCGTGCGCGTGAGCGACTGCTGACCGGGTGTTAAGATAGAAGGCAGTGAGGGTTTTAGGGTTGGTAGGAAGGGTAAAGCTACCGGGTGAGAGACAGTGGCCAACCGTAGGGGGGGGAATAGGGGGGAGAGCGGCAGGGTAAAGACCTAGGGAGACAATGCGAGAACAAATAGAGGCTGAAATGGGCCAGGGTCCCTGGAGGCTGCGTAGCTGGTCCGGGGTATAGATGATGAGTGGGGCAGAGTGACGTGCCCCTAGCCCCGGACAGTCGCGGACGAGCGCAGACGAGCTTGCCTTAAGCGCACCTTCGGCGCGCAATCGTCGCGCCCGCTGCGCTCGTCCGCTGCGCTTCCTACCAAGACACATAATTTATTTCGATTTGTGGGGACGTTGGAGGGGGCGTGGCCAACCGAGGGGGCGTGGCTCATGGCGCGCCTCGCCCTCGGGAAAGGAGAACAGGATGAAAATAGTTGTTGCAGCGTAAGCCCGCTGTTCTAGGAGATGTCAGGTCAGTTTCAAAAGCGCAATATCACACAATGTTAAAAAGCACAATATCACACAATTTTTAAAAGGCTAAGATTTCGCGCTCCCGGCTTTCCGCCTCAGGAGTCCTTCGTTTAACACACTGAACTATCTCAAGTCATTTGAGCTTGCGGAGTTAATGTGTGTCTGAAAGGGTAAAGAGAACCGTGCCAAGGAAGTGCGTCTAGGTCCAAAATAACTGTCTATTCGCTACTGGTCAAATTTCTACGCAGACGACCTTTGACATATGTACGTGGCCAAAAGCAATATATTAAATTGCATTTGCTTACAGATTAGACTATTGATTAAAGAAACAACTAATTCTGCGTCCAGCAATCCTTGCAGGACCCGGGCTATAGTATTGACCAGCCAATCCTGGCGCTGTATGCAGCGCCAGGATTGGCTGGGGGGGCACCATGACTGCTCGCCCAGTCGCCCTGTGCAACCCCGGGGGCTGCGGCCCGCCCCCTGGTCGTCTCTCTAAGGGGAACTGCACAGGGGAAACAATCTGCGCATGCGCGGGCTAGTTTCTGCCCAAAAATCCACTTGCGCAGCTGCAGCAGGCCCAGCCCCCCCCCTCCTGCGCACTCCGGAAAAGTCGGGTGTCTCCAGGATTCCCGGCCGGCGGGTAGCGCGATTATTTTAATATTTTCATTTGTATTTTAGTGACGACGCGGTGGGTCCATGGGGCTTAGTGGAGCTACGCCCCTACGCCCCAATGGACGCACCGTGCCTGTATGAGAGAGGGGCCGCGTTGTGAGCTTTTGGCTATGCGCACGAGTGCTGGCAAAACATTAAAAAAAAGTTTTGCTTCAAAAGCGGATGAAAACGATGCTTGGGTCCTGGAAGGCTGACAGAGAAACACACATGAAACAACAGGAAATAGTATGCTACAACCAATAGAAATAGAGAAAAAAGGAAGTGGGAAGCACAGGAAGCAATGAAAAGCAAGCGCATGATGTAGCCCCTTTTAAGATTTATATTAACAAGATTTCACCAGCACAGCCCAAGAGCAGTGCAAGCGAAACTTAAAAATGAGTACCACAGAGTTGTGTATTTTTTGTAGCATTATTATTTATTGTTATTATTATTATTCCATTGAGCGTAGTGTCCTTTGTGGCAATGTTGGCTTTTTAACAACTGGGGCTGGCTTCTTTGAGTCGCTAAATAGAACAAGCATTTACAATGCAACGGTCTCGCCTTTGGTAAAGTTAGAGCTATTGGCATTGTAAATGACAACATTTTTATTTATTTGTTGGTTTTGAAAACAGATAAATAAATGGCATTGCCATTTACAATGCTTATAGCTTAATCTCTTGCAAATGCGAGACCTATTGCATTTGCACAGACACACACACACAGAGCCACACAGACACACAGAGCCACACACACACACACAGAGCCACACACACACACACACACAGCCACACACACACAGACCCACACACACACACACAGAGAGCCACACACACAGTGCCACACACACACACACACAGAGCCACACACACACACACACTGCAACACAGAAGCCTCATGCAAGAAACCGTGAGTTAACATCACTAAAGACTATAAAACACTGAAGAAATGAGTGTGCCTGCAACACAAGTACTCCAAGGTAAATAATGAATTTAAAATCACTACTACATACTTCTAGCATTCTTGTAACCAATCTGTCTAAAACCCTATAGTTGGCTCCCGAGTTTGCGCCACAGTTATTTTTCATACTACAGAAAAAGCACATGATCAAGATTTTTTCGCATCCTGGAAGTCTTTTTTCAGATATTTGCACTAATGCAGACACATTATTGAATTTCCTACAGAGCGGTTTCACCTCTTATTATCTGCTACAATTGCATCTGGGTCAGAGGTGAGATCACTACACAAGTAATGACTGTGACTAGGGCATAACAGACTATGGATAATTAAGATTACCTGTAAGTAACTGGAGCATTATTGCACCCCAGGTAAGTACAGGTAACACATTTGGGAACTGCATATCCTAATATTGTAGGGCATCATTGTGACTGTTTTAAAAAGTTATTAGCCTGAGGGAAAATTCTGGACTTGAGTATAGCATCACACTAGGGCTGGGGAAGCTGGCAGCTATGCAAACCGATTCTTAAAACTCACTTGAGCAATACATCTAAACTAAGCTTTCTTAAAAGACCGGGGTCAGGCTGGCTGCGGGGTTGTTTTTTAGAGAACAGGTACTTCGGAATTTAATTTCCTTTGTAAATAACGGCACCCCATGGGCAAGTGACTAATACTTACCTCGTGCCCTCGGCTTTAGAGTCTGACAGCAGTCCCCCTGTAAAAAGTCTCAACGCCATGAGGCCAAATTCGTACTCAAGGCACGAGCAACCTGTTGATTCCGTACTGTACAGGCGTCAGGTAAATCGCAATATCGGGTAAAAAAGGGCAAAGACACAATCTTCATACAAGAAAATTAAAAAAAGTCGGCGGTCTTCACAGGTAGTCAACCTCAAAAGACCCAAACAGCACTGGGGACTTGCGATGGCAGTTGTTTGGACGTCCTTAAATCTGATTGGCTGGGATGGATGTTCAACATTCCAAAGATTGGCTTCTAAAAAGAAGCTTGGATTCCGCTCACAGTATTCCATGTGTGGGGTGTTCTTTTGTTTATTAGCGGTGTAGAATGAACTAACCCAGAGTTACTTCTTCACGCAGGTGAAAAAAACAAGACTAACAAGTAAGTATTATAGATGCATTGTTTCTAAACCGAGGCATAACTATCTTGCTTTCAAAAATGTGGCGAGGCCACTATCGGCCTCGGTGGGATTAAACAATGAGCAATCGGCATTCAAACTTGTTATCTACAGGTCATGTCACACCTCAGTCTTGTTGAGGCGTGGGGAAATGTTCTTGGTGACAGTTACACTCGAGCTATATAAACTTTTGAAATGGGTATCCTCCTGAGCAGTAGCATACCATTGATTGACTTCATACACAAATATATTGGCTTAAAGCACTATGTTTTGCGGTTATGACTGACATTCGGTGTTCATTTAAAATGAATCACCAAGATATTTTGAAAGCCCCCTCCTATCCGAAATTAATTCATATGAGTGACTGTCACGTTTTAGACATACGAATGGTTGCCATACAAAAACGAAAATTAACTACAGTTTTCCATATAGACTGTGTGGAGTAAACCTATAGTTTCTTGGGTTTTTATTTCTTTTATTTTATGCGTTTTTATATAGCGCTGACTTTACCCGAAGGTGTCACAATAGGAACAGAACTGATACATGAGGAGAACATTACAAGTGAACAAATTACAAAAGCAAACGTTAAGTTACAAGAGGCAAAAATGACAATTGTGGCAAACAAAATACAAGAGGTAGCAAACGGTGCGGTCCACTGGGTGTGCCTGGTGGGTTTAGGGGACAGACACTCTGAGGTCAAGGCGCGCTCTTATGCAGGAAGTCAAGGGGGGCTATAGGTTGCGGTTTCATTTACTATCTGCCGATCTGGTGTAGCATCTGCACCATGATGAAGGGCAGGGTTCTGAATCAGAAATTGCTCATACCAGTGCCCGATATACCCTCACCAGCTGCTGTCACACTGGCAGGAAAGTCTAAGTAATAGGCTCTGGTGTTTGTCACAAGTAGTGGGGTGGGGGGTGGTAGCGTGCGGAAGCAAACAAACTACACTGAGAAAGCCATGCGCTTCACCACAGCCGTAGATGGACTGGCAGTTCTCTTACATTCCAGTAACATCCTGCTCCTTAACCCTAAACAACTCTTAAAAGCTGACGGATCCCATCTGGGGCGTCCGCCTGCCAAGAAATTCTCATGGCTTCTAGAGCCGACAGGTCATTTGTTATGGGGATAGCGCTGTAGGGGCCGTCGAGGCTCGGATAATGTAAACCCACACCCCAAGACTCCCACAGCGAATGCACCTCATAGCAAAATTACCAGAACACAATTCACATTAAAGAGTGGACCTTTCCGAGAGACATGCCCAGGAGTGTCAAGAGCGCCACCTGAGCGGGTGTCGGGCACGGCGTCCACGAGAGAGCGCTAACCTCGGAGCCGGCCTGGCAGCGGCCTCCTGGCTCAGTGACCTGCGGGAAGGGCATGTCCTTGCTTTCGGCACTGTGAGGCAAGTCCTCGCTGCAGCTCGGCGCAGTGGTATCCGAGCAGGACCGTTCCCAGCACGACGAGCCTCACAGGTGGATTGGGGCAGAGAGGCTCGGCCGGAGCCCGGCACCCACACCTGTGCCCTCGTTACTGCCTGCTGCGCCCTCATTAGTGCCTGGTGCGCAGCGCTCACTGCCGGCTCGAGCTCAGCAGTGAGCGCCTCGTGGCCCCTCAGAGGCGCACAAGCGCTCCATTGCGGGGTCCTCTTACTGGGCCCCGCCAAACAGCGCTGCAGCGAGCAACAAAAACACTCCTATATGCACACAGCGATGACCACTGCCACCCGCCCACCCTCCCGGCCAAACCACCATGTTTAATGGAGTAAACCAGTACCCGCTCGAAAATACGCTGGTTTATCCATCCAACTACCCTAATGCGAGGCTGTCAGCTCACCACTGAGTTATCCCCGCACACAACCACTGAGAAAGTGGTCCACAGAGCAGCGCACGCTGCAGGTTACAGGAAAACCAAGCCTGGGGTGAGCACTCAGTCCTCAACTAGCGGAATGACAACAGCGAACACACCCGTAGGAGTGCAATGGTCCTGCCCCTAGTTGACTAGATGAACAGTAATGAACAGAGCAAAATGGGGAAAGTGTCCCCCTATGTAGGAAACTGCCACAGAACAGGGGCACAAGTGCAGCTCCTATCTCAGCGTCGAGAGTCCAAGCCAGCTATGCGGAAACGACGGCTGGCGGCGAGCACAAGCACCCACCCCTATCTGGGAAAGTGCCCGCGCTGCCCCCATGCCAGGTGTAGGGGGTGAGCGAGCACCCCTCGCCTGGACCTCAACCGTGCACAGGTGGACGCTAGAAAGATCGGAGGCGGGGAGCGACGAAGGGCTCCAGGAGGAAAGAGGAAGCAAACCCGACCGACAGGAAAACAATGGCAGACTAACAGTGAGTAGCAGCTCTTGCTCCCACTGGTCAAAACATGGAGGAGCTCATCAAGTTAAGTAAACTAGCGCCGCGCCAGCCACAAAAGAGCTGAAACCAGAGGGTCACAAGAGAAACCGCCCCGCGGCTCACCCAAGCACCCGTGGGCGCCTCACCTCCTCCTCGACGATGCTCGGGTGCTCCCCGTCCTGCTTGTGGCTGCTCATGGTGCAGAGGTCGGCGGCCGCTACCTCCAGAGTGCCCACGGTTCTCGGGCGCTTCTTTAGTTTCGGTGCGGTGGACTCCCCACCCCTCGAGGCAGCAGATGTAGAACTAGTGTCGGTTTCACGTTGAGAGGTGAGGCGTGTGCTGGATGATTGTGCGGTGCAGGAGACTTAGTGTGCCTCGAGTGTTGCTCCAAGAGGTGGCTTGTTTCGTGGGGAGGGGGGAAAAAAAAGTGAATTGTGTGCTTTTATGAATCCTTTTGGGTCTAAGCCCCGTCCTTTTCAGACTGGGCGCCCGACTTCCTGCTGGGGTAAAAGGTTCCTTATCTTCTTTATGGGGCCATCTGGACCCATAAAGAAGATAAGAAACCTTTTACTTCAGCAGTAAGTCAAGGAACCCAATCTGAAAAGGATGGGGTTTAGAGAGAAAGAAGAACGTCAGTAGGACCTCTTCTCCAATGGCTGGCCACCGTTTAGGAGGCCAGACAATGGAAAAGAGGGGCGGGGCTTAACCCTCGCTAGTGAAGTTCACTCTGAAACATAAAATCTCGTAAGCTCGACTGCGCATGTGCGCAGTACGTCACGCGAGACTTAAAAACTAGGGGTGTTCAAAATTTACGTAGTTTGCTTTTGTGCAATTATGTGAAATTTGAGGAAAATGGCTTGAAATTGTGTGCAATTACACGGAATGTAAATGATTCATTTACTGCAAAATTATAGGGCAAACTGTGTCCTGGTGTCAATTTTTGATGGGACAGTGAATTTCACGCAAAATATGTGCTAAAAACTCAACTGCTGCAAACAACGGCCACTCATGTTCTGTTTCTTCCCGTCGTTACTGCTGTCCTGTGATATTAATGGCATACATTTGGAATTTCTTCTAACAAGCATAACATGAAATTCCCGAAATTACGTGAATTATGCTAGGGTAATTTAAATTTCACCCGGGCCTAAGTAAAACCTAGTCAGATTTTCAGGATCATCAATAAGCATGGAGAAAAGCTGTACTGTAAATCATTGTATGTAAACGTTATATGTACCTCAATAACCTGATTTAATTTTACTTTTCAGTAGGTCAAAAACCTGAGCTCTGTTAATAAGACCATGAGTGCCTAAAAGACTCAGGTTTTTTTGGCTGTTTTTATGCTGCGTCAACTGTGCCCAAAAGTATTGGAGTGCTATACATTGCACAAGGACAAATTACTTTTTTGTAGGTACGGGTGGAATAAGTGATGTACCCAACTAATGCTGAGACTCGAACCTGTTTCCCCAGTTCCAAAGTTGGCAGCTCTGGCCATTATGACACATCCTTTCCATTTGATACTTATAGGTGTAAAGCATGTTGATTTGTGTATCCAAGGTAAAACAAAACAACAATTCGATAAATGCATCAAAAAGTTTAGTTGAGATCTGGTTTCTTCCCAACATTTTACGACTTATTTAATGACCGTGAGCATTTTGCATTTGTTTACGCTATAAAAGTCTTCATCTGTTTTAAGACCTGGGTACCAGAATGCTAAGCAAGCCACGGCAGAGCAGTACAGTCACCTTTAGTCGGAAAACATTTGATGTGAAGTGCATTTGTTTAGCACATTCGCACCCGCTTAGAGGCACTTTCAGAAACAGTGCACTATTTTACTATTCTTGTCTTGCCATTGACCACTGCATAGCGCCTTTGGATTTCGATAGTGCCGTGGTTCTAAGTACTTAATCAAACATCCTGTCAGTGGCCTCGGACACTACTGATGGCCTGTCAAAAAGCCTCTTTCTGAAGGCGATGAAAGGAATTGTTGTCAAACAGTCTAGAATTTCCCAGCATTCAACGTGTCGCCTTACGTTTCACTGGGCCCGCTGACCAGGAAGCGAGAGTCCTTTTGAGGCGCTTTCCTTGGCCTCTCATTATGCTCTCAAGTTGAAGGCGCTCGAAATGGACAGAGCACAAGAGTGGAGAGGTCACACCGATGTCAGCAGATCTCCTTACCTGTTTACCACCTTTGTTAACCGGCACTGCGTCTGAAGCAATTTGTCACGCTCCCTATTGTGTGTTTCATTGAAGGCAGCTGTAATTAACAGCGTTGGCCGAGCGCCTTGTCTGTAGGAGGAAAAGCATCCTCGCGTGCTGTGCGCAGACAGTGATAATCCTCTATTGTCAGTGATGTAGCAAGAGTGACATAGGCAGTGATGCAAGCAGGGTAAATGGTTTACCTGCCTCATGTCTGGGTAGTAAAATACAGCCTAAATGTGGGTGCTGTGTGATACCCTTGCTCAAGTGGGCCTTTGCGTGCTGTGGTATTGTAAGCTATGCCTCTGTCTATTGTAAGACTCTCGACACCAACCAGCCGATGGCTTTCCTCAGTGGTTTAATGTTTTTAAGTGCCTAGTAATAGGATCTGCGATAGATTGCTGTTTTTTATGGGGCTGCAAGTGCATTGTGTGTTATCCATACGATGAAATTCCTCCGTGCTTGACTGAGACCATAGGTCACTCTCTATTAGGAGTGAACCGTAGTAGCAATTACTGCACACTGTGGTATAAATTACACATGAATTTACTGACCCGTCCGATCACAATTTAAAATTGCGTGCAATTTTTATTTCATATGTTAAATGCAGCATGTCTATCCTCCATGTGCATTATTTGTCACGTCACATTTACTGCACTTGAACAAAACCTGCAGGAAATAAAATCCACTTTAAGGATGGGAGTTCATTGAAAACCAGTGGAAAATACCACTTAAATATACCCGCTGTCAAAAGCAGGTGGCAGACTTGTGGTTGTGAAAGTTCCTAAACATATATGGAATAAAAAAAAGCTGGAGAACACCACCAAAAGTAACCTAAGAATTGCACAGTACATGTGCTGCTCCAGCTATGCCATGTTGCACCTGATCAATGTTCTGTTGCAACAAGCCATGCAGTGTGAGGATTTAAATAAGGCCACCCATAGATGACTTCAGAGGTGCAGCAATGCAAGTTGAGAGCCAAGATTGACAGAGTAAGGCTGAAAGCCCTAAACATGAGTCAGCCTGAGATCCCAAGGACATCCATGGTCGTTATGGGCACCACACCAAACATACTTGCATCAATAGGGGATATCCCAGAGCTCAACATAGGGATTTGCACTGCTATTCCTTCCCCTCCATATTTTATCAGCACTGGTATTGTTGGCAACAGGCACTGCACAGTGGACTTGTAAGATGTGTACAAAGTCATGCCATGCAACCTATTTTTGATGTGTTCAGAATTACATGGATATGTTGATACAACACTGATTTTGTCTGTTATTCCATTCCACGCGTTTTCTGGTTTTCAATGTGGTCTTTATCATGGTATAGCCCATCAGGCAGTAGTGCTGTCTTACCACGTGCTCAGTCGGGACCTCCACGCAGGATTCGTAAACCTGTGCTTCTTAAACCAGCTGGGTTCCATCATGGGAGATTTTGTCAGGTTTCTACTTGTCATGAACGTCACATCATGTCACAGGGTGGCAATGGATTCTGTTGGTCTAGTTCTAAGGTACTTTGGCCACAGAAAATAGCTGTCTGCCCAGCCCCACCCAGAAAGGAAGTCTTGGTGTGCTTTGGGGTGTCCAGAGCTTCTTTTGTGTGTGCAGTTGTTGTCTCTATTCTCTGTAACTTATTTCTTCTCACTCCAGGGACTTAATGCAGGAATTTTCAATGCTTAAAAATGGGCACTTCCTCTTGTTTTACAACGCACTAGTTATCGGTGTGGTATTTACCAATATATCAAACAAATGAGAACGAGCTTGCTACTATCCCAATGTACTGTCATACATGTCTTTCCATCATGTCTTAGACCACCATTAGGTTTTTTAAAAGAACCCCCACCCACCAACCTAGTTGGTGGCATTCTTCATCATTGGATTCCCACCTAAGATGCCAAATGCATCTTATGTGTGCTATGACACCTGATTACAGCGGATCTGGTTTCGTTTTGTGATGCAGTGAATTGTGAGTGAATTTTAAAACTACCTCACGGATATCCGCCCTAAGGGAAAATATTTTAATTGTGGAGTTCTTGAGTAGGGTTAAATACAGTGATAGTGGATTTGTAGTGAGAACACAAATCC
Organism: Lissotriton helveticus; assembly: GCF_964261635.1. Taxonomy (NCBI): domain Eukaryota; kingdom Metazoa; phylum Chordata; class Amphibia; order Caudata; family Salamandridae; genus Lissotriton; species Lissotriton helveticus. Next base: position 1,101,469,005 of record NC_136068.1, on the reverse strand, counting down.
TAGTGTAACATGTTTCAGCCAAATATGAGTGCTGTTTGAGTCACTGCGGCTTTCTTCTCTAGGGAAAACCCTAGTCAGTGAATGCACACACACTAAGGCATGCATATGTAGGGTGGACAATTCATAACTTATGATTCACGATATACCTCTATCAATATATCCTCTACCTCCACTCTCCCATTCATTCCAAACCCCATACCACTACTATTATCCTATAAATAACCCTTTCTAGAAGAGCCCTCCTCTACCCCTCCTTTCCTCATCTCATACCTCTTTTGCTAGTCAGATCTCCCTAAAAAGCCTTTGTAAACCCTTACCTCTGACTCTTCCCACCCTTCACCCCCTTTTATTCATCCGAAACCCCCCTCCACTGCCGTGAACTCAAAAAAACAGTTTCTAGACCCTTCCCTCTTCTATCCCTCCTTCCCGGTTCTATCCCTCCACTATTCCTTTTCAATCCAAAAAACAGAATAACACTTCCACCGCTCAAATTATTTTCATATTTCCTTAGATTAACTCCCATCCACTTCCCCTTTACTCACCCCAAACCCCCCCTACAGTTATAAACTCCCCCCCCCCAAAAAAAAATATATATATTTTTAGATCTTTCCCTCTTTTATCGTTCCACTATTCATTTTCAATCCTAACAATAGACTAGCATGTCCACCACTCAAATGAATTGCATATTTCCCAATACTAATTACAGCTAATCCTGTTTGAGTTCCGGAGTAGTGTGCTACTCGCTGAAAAAGCACTTCAACACCTCATCAGGGGTAGCAAGGGCTATATAAATGCAAAACGTTTCCCTCTTCTATCCCTCCACTATCCTTCTCAATCAAAATAACTGACTAACATGTCCACCACTCAAATAATTTTCATATTTCACTATGCTAATTCACCACTAATCCTTTATGGGTTCCGGAGTAGTGTGCTCCTTGCGGAAAACGTGCTACAACAACTTTTCAGGGGTAGCAAGCGCTATATAAATGCAAATCTTTTATCCTCTTCTATTCCTCCACTATCCTTCTCAATCCAAATAACTGACTAACATATCTACCACTCAAATTACTTTCATATTTCATTATGCTAATTTACCACCAAACCCTTATGGGTTCTGGAGTAGCGTGCTACTCGCCGAAAAAGCGCTTCAACACCTCATCAGGGGTAGCAGGTGCCATATAAATGCAAACCTACTTCCCTTTTCTATCCTGCCACTATCCTTCTCATTCCAAAGAACTGGCTAACATATCCACCACTCAAATTGCTTTCATATTTTACTATATAATTCAACACTAATCCTTTATGGGTTCTGGAGTAGCATGCTACTCACCGAAAAAAACGTTTCGATGCCTTATTAGGGGTAGTAGCGCTATGTAAATACAATTACAATATAATACAATTTTCACCCAACTTCTTATCGAATCTAAAAATGGGTATAGCTAGAAAAACATGCATATATACATAGTAGCTTGAATCAACGATGAAGATTGTGCAGAGCTGGCGCTGCACACGTGTGTCATGCTCATCATGCAACTGTATAGGCATTTTCGATATTGTAGACACGTGTGGAAATTGCAATGCATGCCATTTCCAGTGGACGTTCCTTTATGTTTTAAAGAATATTCTTGTGACATTCGTGCCAAAATACTTCTGCCACATCAAAGTCAAGTAGCTGCACAAGAGCACCTTATGACTGTCACTCTTAGGCAGAAAACAAGCTGCACACACTCATGAGTGCGTCACATCTCAAGGCTTCAAGTGAGACAGGATCGGGTAAATAAATACGGACACTGTGTCTCTCCTTGCGTGTCACCACCTTCAGTCAGTTTTAATTATGCAAAATACGTGCGGCACACTTGCAAACGTGTGTCGCAATACAAGGCAAATAGAACGAATAAGGTGATAAAATCGAGAGAATGTGTCTTGCCTGTGTGTCACCCACTTTAGTTGCTATCGATGAGGGCAACATGGATCTGGAGGGGGTGGTGTCTATAGTCAAACTCAGGGCTCGAGTCGGGGGTACACGCCGGTAGACGTAGTCCCCCCACTCTTTTCGGGTGGACACCGTCCCCCCTGCGAAGAAATTGGGCCTCACAGAAATATGCTGAACTTGTCCCGGTGTAATTTTCAGACACCGCAACACGTTCAGCAGCACCTGCAGTTTGCCTGCTTTCCATTCCCAGCAGCAAGGTGCAGGCAGAGTCCAGGGAGCCTTTTTTCACCTCCAGCTGGGCTGAAGTTAAGTGGCCATCCGGCCTCCTTTTGTTTGTATATGCTGACTGGGGGCCGCCTGGAACCTACCATTTAAATGTAAATGCCACAGAGAGTAACAAAGTCACACAGCTTGCCTTCTCTTCACAGGTACTTAAGAGAGGCATGGGTTTGCCTTTGTTCTAACTCTGTGTATAAATGCAGACACTGTAAGACTGTCAGATGGGTTAGTCTGTCCCAGTATTTGCACAAATAATTTAAGTAGCACTATTTATTTCTTTTAAAGCCCTATGTCGTGATGTCATGAGGTCATTTGCATATTGTCTTACTTGGTCAGTCCCCCTACTTCTTTTTATAGGACTTGTGCCCTGGTCACACTCTCTAAAAGAGATGAAAGCACTGTCATCTCTTATCCCCCGTTTTTTCTTTCAAAGTAATTGCTCAGGTCTCAAAATCGTTCCACTTGGGAAATGACTCAGGTTTGTCTAAAGGATGTGTCCCTATTCCTCTTAGGCACTTACTTCATCAAGGCGGACCGCCTATCGTACTACCTACTACCGTCTGGTTTGAGATCCAGATATTACTGGAAAGCGGCTTGATCAGACTAAGTAGTTCGACTGGCGTCTATACATTCCCTGTGCTTGCGTCATGCAGCTTCTCATTGGTTGATGCCGCCTTGGCCCCGCAATGTCTACGCCCGCCAGCCAAACTTAATCCTGAAGTAGCCTTGTGGCCTCTAATCATGGACTGGGCATACAGTTAACTATTTTATGTCAGGCGGAATTCTGTGGTAGTTTTATTCAAAAGTAATGGAAATGTTTAGCAAACTTATAAGTAAGGAGGCAGGCATTATATCTAAAATGTAGTAAGTCATGCCTCAATTAATTGTGGGCCAATTCATTATTTGTGTGTAGTTGTTCTCTGTGACCCATTTTAGGAGCCAGTCTCTCATTAATACATAGTAGTGCTCAGGGCCGGACTGGAAACTTAAAACAGCCCTGGCAAAAATTAACATTTGAGCCCCCACGGGCAGACGTGCTAATGTGCGCTAGAACAGGAGCACCTCTTTCAAGTTGCGGCCGCGATCGGTAACCAGCATGATCATTCCTAGAGGCTGAAACCGGCCTCCAAGTGTAAATACCGGCCTCCTGGGTCTCCAGCCTCCCGGGGAATTGCCCGGTTGGCCAGTCCGGCCTTGGTAGTGCTCTGTGAATCACGTGTTTGTATCTCAGTAAAAAAATCCTGGGAATATATATTTTTTAAAACCATGTCCGTGACACTTTATCCTATCATGGGTCAACAGAGTTTTTAATACGGTTGTCCTCCATATATTACATGACTACATAGTATCAAGGAACTTTAGTGCTACCCCTAAACCAGCTTTAAGAGACATATGCACCAGTGTCCTAAATGTAGAGAACCTCTATACTTAAGTTTATCACTCTGAGGAGGGATAGAACTATGCCGTCTGTCACATGGCGATGACATTCCACTGTACGTTGGCATTCAAACCTGTTTTTTGAGGGGACTGGCAGTGGATCCAACATTATTCTTTTTCTAATAGGCGACTCTATAGATTGTCCTGGCTTCCTTCTTGTTGTTCCAGTATAACCCAAGGAATGTTGTTTGGTGTGTTTCCTTCCTTTAAGAAATGATCCTTCATCTTTGTGGTATTCCGTTTGCATCTTACGGTGCTGCTGTGCACGCAGATCTGTTTTTATGTTCCTGCTGGTCATTCCTATGTAGCGAAGCTAGCAGGGGCATGTGATCATATATTTCACATTCATCGACTTGCAGTTCATGCGTTTCTTTATCATCCACATCTTGCCAGGTTCAAGATTCAGCATTTTTGTAGTCGTAGTCAATTGGCATACGCTGCTTTTGCCACAGCCATAATAACCCACTACTTCTGGCAAGCCCCAGCTGTTCAATATTGTGTTCCTCTGTTCTGTAGGTCTTTTGGGGCGTGCAGCGACCAGGCTGTCTTTTAGACTTCTCGCTCCCTTAAAGGATAAAAAGGGCTTTCACCCAATTGAGCTTACCTGTTTGTAACGTACACCAACGCTTGTTGATTACTTTAGGCATTTGGTTTGAAATGGTATTGAAGGGGGTGATGCACGTCAATGGAGTAGCAACGTCCATTCGGGCCTGTTCTTCTAACAGGGCTTCTCTGTTTTGATTGTGCAGGCGCTTGCGGGTTGTTCTTATGAACACCATGAAATAGGTATTTACCAAATGTTATCTTATATATTGTTCCACGGTAGGTGGCTGTTTGTATTGGCCATCCTACGGTATTGCATTGTGGCCAATTGCTGTGTACATTATCACATCAATAAGACTGTTCCATGTTGAATTGCTTTGTTTATCACCCTTCCAAAAGGCTAGCTAGCCTTTTTGGACATAGTGGTGTGTGGATCTTTAAACGCTGCAATGTCCATTGTAGACCCAATAGGGCCACATCGTAATGGTACGTGGATCATCTAATCTAAATATATCCAGTGTAGATCCAACAGAGCTGGATTGGGCCCGGATTTTCAGCCTATCTACATAATCAAGATATCCTGCCATCAAATCTAAATAAAAGCTGTTTGCTAGGTAGCTTGATGTCCTGAAAATACAGCATAGCTTCAGCCTTCCTAGATCTCCATTGAAAACCAACAACCCTGATTGAATCAATTGTATTACATCTTGGTAGATTGTCTTGTGTAGTGTACATTTCTGCAGGATAGCGTGTCATAATTATTGTTCCTCCAATGAGTTTGTTTCATAATAAATAGTTGTGCACTAGCCACAGAGTGTTACACTTCCATTGTAGATCCATGGATGCACAATCAGTTTCTGGGTTTGGACCTAAGCTTAACAACAAACTTCCATTTCACATCTGCAAGAAACAACCTTTCCAGGCTTCCGTAAACCACTAAAAGCATAGCTGGTCTGCTATTAACTCTTCTGCTCCTGATCATTTACTGCTCCCTTATACTGTAAATTTATTGTGGTGAGGAGCCTAGATTGAGTGTTCATTGTTGTAAGGGTGTAAATAAATGCATGCATAAGCAAATATGAGAATCATTAGTATGACTAGTTAGATTAGACATCCAATTATTCTCAGCTGTAATGTAGCATCTTGTTTCGCCCTGTTGTTACGTCGTAAGGGGAAGCAATTGTTTCCCCCTTGGTCCCTCCGACTTGCCTTGTTCACCAGAATCTCAACTGAGGGTAGAGAAAGGTGGCTGGCAGTCTTACTGGACTTCTTACTCTCTCATGTCTTTCCAGACCTGAGGGGCAACACAGCCTAGATACTGCTTGCACCAAACGCAACATTCCTTTCAGCTGCAGTTCTCTCCTGACCCATGCTGACAGGAAAAATATTCTGAACTGACCAGCGACTCTCACAGAGCTGCTGTCAGCGTGATGCCGGGTCTCTGTTCTCATTGTGAGTGGATTGTGGGCCTTATGGCAGGGATGGGGAGTGAAGGCACAGAGCATGGATTATGAGATGGAAGGATACAAGGAAGGTTTGTTTTTTTAGCAAATCGATGGAGGGGTGGTGTCAAATGATGGGGGACTTATATACAGCCCAACCAACAGTTCCTAACAAGTGAAGAGGCGGAAAATATGTTTGAGCTTGGCAAGGGGCAATGCAGTAAGTAAAACATTTCTGCAGTGGCTCGTGAGCTGTGGCCGACATTTTCCCACAGGAACCACAAGTTATGGGAACCCTACAAGCAATGACCACCCTGGCGGGAGGGCGCAGACTAGTTTCCCAAATCTATAAGGCACTCAGGGCTAAATGGATACTACATTGACGGAGGTGAAGTGGAGGAGAGTATACGAGGGGGTCAAACAGATTAGCTCCAATGCTAGATTTAAACTTACACAAAGTAACATAGTACACCAAACTTATCTGACCCCATGAGTGCTCCATTAAATATACCTGGACCGATCCTCCTGTTGCCCAAGATGTAGACGCTCATTTTCTTCACCTGATCTGTGACTGCCCCGAGCAGACACCTTACTGGGGCAGGTGATACAGTGCCTGCAGACGGTCATGGGCTGGAAAGTGCCGCATGATGATTAAGGGAGTGCTGCTTGGGCTTCTCCCTGTGCCCAAAGCTAAGAAACTTACTAGGAAGTTCCTTCAATTGGGGCCAGTGTTAGCCAAACGATTGATAGCCATTAGATGGATGAGTCCAACCCACCCCCCCCAGCGGTAGAGAATTGGACCAAAGATATGTGTGCATGGGCCACAGCAGAGTTAATGAAAATTAACAAAGTCAGGAGGGATGATAAGCTGGAGGAGGACGTGAGGAAATGGTGTACCATGATCACTGACTTAACAGAGATGGATGACCCACCCTTGGAAGAACCAGATGAGTTGTTAGCAGGTTCGGCTGGACCAGAGACTGTGGGGGGTACATGAGGCTTCCCCGACATCTGAGGATGATAGGAACATACAGACTACATAAACAGAGATTGAGCTCTTGGATACTGGCATCGACATTGCAAGATTAACATGACCTGGTGGAGAGAGGAGGGAATATGTTAACTGTTCAAGTTTATATATTTAGCAATTAGCAGAATGTTTGTAATGAGACATGGTACAATGTTCTGTAATACAAGCTTGATAATAAAGACAAGTTAACCTTGAAGGAAATGTATCAATTATGCCACTGTAACAAAAGTTAATAACAATTGTTTAAAAAAAAAGAAACAAAAGAAGTTTTTTTTGGTCTTGTCTAGGCATCGTTCTTCGAGACATGCTGTATTCAGGATATGTGCATAAAGCTGTGTCCACTTTCCACCCATCTTTTTAATTGGCTCCTTTTCCTGTTCTTTGTAAATGGTGGCTTTTCATTGGTCAAAGGGCTTAGTAGTCCCTCCTTAGTACTACCTTGTCTCTTCTTGTAACCTCCCACGAGGACACCCCCTGTTACATCTGTTGTTACTCTCTAGTTTTTAATTACAGCCACAAGGCACTATTTTCTTAAAAGGCTTCTGGCTAGACACACCCTTGTCCTAAGCTAGGCTGATAGTGGTTACTTCGCTCACTAGAACATCTCACATTTATATGAGTAATTTATTAACAAGTTTTACAAAATCAATTATTTTAGATTATTTTACACTGGATAAGATCCCATGGTTTAAGTTACATTTGCTGATTGTATAGTAAATTATTTAAGATGTCAGTCCGGGCTAATCCTCCACAAATTACAACACTTAGTAAATTGTAGACTAAATATACCTTTATGAATTATAGGAGGGAAGCTCACCTTGACTGTGAGAGTAGGAAACCAACTGTAAAATTGTAAATAACACTAACATCACAAGTGGGCTGTCAAGATTATGTAACCTATATTCCCAACCATATGCATTGTTTTGTATTAGTCAGATTTAGAATGGGAATTGCCCATCACCTTGTAGCTTTCCTCTGCATGAAAACTTGTCCTTTGGACACAACTCCTTGCCCATGTGATGGACATAGTAATCAGAGCACTGTGCACTTTATGTTGCTCTGTGGCTTTTATTCTGGTTTCAGAAATTACTATTTAAAACCACTTTTGTTAGCAAACAGCAGTGATTCATACCTTGCTGCAATATCATATCTGCTCGAGCTAAATGATGCCAGGGTTTGTTTTAATGTGGCACTTTATATTATTAACATTTTTAATACATGCAAAAGCTTTGCTGTATCTACATAGTGATGACTCTATAATGTTGTTAAGAAATTGTATTGCCTTACCCCCCCAAAAAATATCTCATGTGTTTTTAGTTGTGATTAACTTTGGCCCCATGGTCCCATGGTGTATGTCAATTATTACCATCCTTACCTTTTCTATCCTGATTTGATATCATCTGTGAGTATTGTAACCCGTTTTTATGTATGTACACTTTTATGGTTGTTTTATAGATACCGAATAAAGTTTTCAAACCGAAACAGATTCATACTGGTGCCCATGGTCGGACCAGGTCAGTTTTCTCATTCCTCACCATCATCTCTTCTGTATGAGATGCAAATTCCCTACCGTTCATATAGAGTGTAATAGGTTATATAAGGCTGAGAGCACACTCCTCAACACATTAGTACCACCCTGTTATTTAGCACAGCTTGTAGCCTATCTAAGCACTCTAGTACTTGTAGTAGTCAATGTTTTCAGACTAAAATTGTTAAAGTGCTGGTGGTGGTGCACTCAGAGCGAAATGCTCAAGAACTCTATTTTATTTTTTCCTGTCTTATATGAAACACTGTAAATCATTTTCTGCCCAGTTCTCTCTCAATTCATGCTAGAGGGTCAATACGTAACTCCTGTAGTCAATCTCCGCTTACTACCAGTTTAACAACAAGATGCACTCTAGAGGGTTCAGACAACACTTATGTTTTGAGGTCTACAGGATCTGGCTTTAAGCACCTGTACCCAACTGTTTACCTAAAATTACATTTATTAGAGAGGTGTGACACCCCAACACCCCTCCCCCCACGAAGCTACGTGCCTGACCATCAATCAGCATTTTGTTATGGGGAAATCTACTTTCATAAATAATTGCTGGGCAGGAAACAGAGGGAACAACCACCTGCCACTTTTTGAAAAAGCCAAGCAGACCTGTGTCCCTGGCACCATCGTTGAGGTTTTGGATATTCTCAATCTCTTCGGCCCCACAGCACACTGGAAAATGTGCAGCTTAAAATATAAAACTTTAAGCTTCAATTCTATGTGCATTTTTAGGTCTTGGCTAGACAGCGCATTAGCTGTCTCAAAGAGACATGTTCTTGTCTATCTGTGGGCTTACAGGCCACCTATCTCCTACCAATAGTAAACATTAGCACCGCTCTCATTTTCTTTGATGCCATTAGTCATGAAATGCAAAAACAGTTGATGGACAGAATGCAGAACAATGTCATACATTCCCCCCAGTAAAGATATCTGGGCCTAAATCCATCATTTTTTTGCTCACCATGCCATTCCAGTTTGAACCCAGCCATATGCAAATCAGTCTTGACCCTGTGCCTCATGGGAACAGTCTAGCCCGAACTGCCAAGCCAGGTCCACCCTGGACTGGAAACAAGCATCCTAGGACCTGTTTCGGGGTTTCACTTCTCTTGTATTTTCAGACTGTCTCCCTTGTACACATACACACATACCACTGAAATGCATGTGTGTATACATAAACAAATGCATTTCGTAAAAAGCTGGTAAAACACAAACGGCACTTTTTTTTTTTTTGCACGATCCGATGGTATTGAAGCTCTCACTCCATCCTCCGTTTTGCCATAGAGCGAACACAAGTTGATGGTATTGGAGCACTTTAAGTTTTCACCAGTTACATAACAAAATGACACATTCATTTTTGTCACTGATCCTGCTTCAATTAAGGCTTTTTTAGGTCTCACCTGAGCCAGCGCATGTGTTACTCTGGCGAGACATTTAGTGAGTGGGCTTTAAAAAGCCGACAACAGCTTTTTGTGTGGCCTAGAGCGTGCGGTTATGTGCACAGTAACGTGCATTCCTCGCATCGCTCGATCGGTGCCATCTGGCTTTCCCCCCGCTTGCTCTCCCAAGCGCGCGCTTCAATGCCCCTCTGCCTCCCCCACCATAGAGCACGTCTCGCGGCTGCGCATCTTGCTTGCTTTCATTTAAACTTGTTTTTTCAAGCGCTCCCTTACGCGTTTTACCTTGCATGTTAAACTTTCCACGAAGTTGAAGCCGTCCTGCTGCTCAGTCAGTGCTTGTTTATTTAGGCATGGACTCACTTTTGTTACATTCATTGGAATTTTTGTTTTGTTTAAGGCGAATGTGATTAGGTGATTTACACACAATCACTGGATGTTGAGCCGATACGGAGACTCCAACCTGGAGGGCTATGCAATTTTACAGCGTTTGGTGCTTTAAACCGAATGATGCCACCCGACGTGTACTCTGCTATACAATACTTCCCTGACTGCTTGTTTGGTTTTATGTTTTCAGTCTTTGGCTTTGGGAAATGCCACTTTAATGAAACCAGCCAGGACTTTATTTCGATTCTTCGGGGCATTTGACTCACATTTTTATAAGGTTTCAAAAGGGCTGAGTAGAATGTCTTAACATGGTAATCTTTTCCCACTTAAAAGCAGCACTCCTTTCTTCCTGCGATTAGATGTTACATGTTCCGACAGGCCTGTGTGACTGTTATTATTGCCAGATGCAGAGACTCAAAGATTTCTAACTGTGTGGGTCAGTTCAAAGCTGTGGCATTTAACGTTCCGGCAGTGATTCAAAGCACAGTGTGTGTACACAGTACACGGGCTGCCTTTTAAGGGGCACAGAGTCTGCGAGTGCCACATGTGAAGCGCCAAGCTTCTGTTGTTTTTAGGTTTCGCTTGACAGCACAGCTGTCACCATACCTGTGACCATCTCAAGAAAGAGTTTTCAGGATTACTACAGAGAGGTGCTTTGGCTTCGCCCACTTTTGATTGATCTACAGCATTTGATTGGAAAACGTTGGCTTCTTCCGTCGAGAGTGTTTATATTGCTCTCCTGGATCACAACTGGTGTTCCTTCTTTTAACAAGGACACCACTTTCAAAACCAATGACTGGGTTGCTACTCCTGCAGTCCCGTTGGTGCAACAGAGTTTCACCTCACCCAATGCATTAAATAGGCAGGTACTGTCCTGTACAGAGTACCTGCACTTCTGAGCACTGCTGCAATCCATTTAATGGGAGAGTCCCTGTACTTCTCAGAAGCAAGCAGGTACTCTAAATGGAAAATTAGAAGTGCGGATACCAGCTATTTAAAACACTGACCTCACCTATCATGCCCACCTTGTTAAAACACGATGCATCCATGTTAGAGCTGTTCGCCACAATCTGCAGCTGATTTTTATTCATTGTGTTGCATTCCAGTGGGTTCACAAGCATTGCCCAGGCGATGTTCAATATAATATCTGCACATGAAAGCGGATGTGGTTTACAGCCACGTGGTCTTGGATGTACAATAACACGTACGTGTGCTCTGGTAACACAGGCGCCATCTCACACTATTTTCAGGTGAACATGTTGGGTCACTAAAGTTTTTTGTTTTGGTTCGCCTCCCCTGAATTTTAACTAGCTCAAAAAGCATATCAAAGTGCGGGTAGCCACCACTCTCTTTGCCTTCAATACTTACTTCTCTGGGTGTTCCCAAAGGTGGTGTGTTTACAGAGGCAGTGGCACCCCCACGCCAATGACCCCTCCCCCTTGAAAAACTCTGCCCAGCAGTCATGATCCCACCCCACAGGTAGAGGGTTGTACAAAACAAAAAAAAATAGAGCAGAAGTGATCGCTCGACAAAGGGCGCCCTTCAATGTTTACATTTGAAGTCCCACTGTCCTATGCTAAAATGGGAGTCACCACAGGACTGCGGTTTGCACTTATTTCCATGTGTGATGCACGTGCACGAGTTCGCTTGTGCAACACAAGTGCTCACTAGCAACCATAGTTGGGAAATAAACCATGAACTCTAACTACGTTATTAGGAAACAAAAACAATAAACATAATATTAGAAATGATAACAATAAAATAAACAGCACTAAATGTAAATCTCAAAACAACAAAACGGAACTTTATGAGGCGCTTGCTTGCTTTCTGCCGGGCAAAGGCGCTACCCAGAGCAGGTGCTACTCATACCCACAGTTGCCTCAGGGGCATATTTCTGCTGTCCGAGGCGGTGGACCAGGCTGGTCCACCTGGGTGACCAGGGCATGGGGTTGACTGCCCCAGCTACACTGCCAGCAATATCCTTTGTCAAGATAAGTGCCTCTCGGAGCCCCAGTCCTGAGGCCCGAGGCAGGGAGTGACTTTCCGCCTCTGCAGGAAGTTCGAGACATAATTAGCACTCAGGAGTGAATGTGTACTGCCAGTCGCCCATTTTCTCCTGGATGGACACTCGCGCACACTGGCCTGGGATCCTTCCGCACCTCGATGATCTCCACAGGCGAATCCTCATTTTACCTCACCAGAAACTTTTCACCTGCAGCAGGGCCGAACATGCGCAGTGCTTCCGGCGACAGCGGCTCTGGTAAAGTGAGTGCACTGCCTGGCAAGCATGGAGCGCTTAGAGAGGAACAACTGTGCAGACAGCACTAGGAGACCTGCAAATATTCTTCCTATGGTCTTCTCTCTGCTCCTTTCTCTCAGTCCCATTCTCTTCCTTCCCCCTTGCATCTCATCCTCGGGTCTCTGCTCTTCCTTCCCAGCTCCCCACACTTCACCTCAACTTAGTGCTCCCCTTTACCTGTCCCCCTCCACTGTCCTCCCATGCTCGCTCCTCTGTCCTTCTCTTTCTACCGACCCCCTTCCCATGCCGCCTTCTGTGCTGCACATTTGACTGTATTTTCATATATGGGATTTGTACCTACATTTCCATGGGTTTTCGTACATTTTCATGTTTTGTGAATACATTTGATAACTTTTTTTTTGCACATATGATGTCATATACTGTCTGTACAACATTGCTGTGTGCTCCAGACACGTTTGGTGTTTTATATTGGGGATTGCTCAAGGAAAACATAACCATGGCGGGTTTATATATTATAACTTTACAACATGCTGCACAACAGCCACGCTACTCTACAACATAGTTTAAATACAGTGGCAAAGCCAATAGCTCTGACTAAACACTGATAAGATCCCAAAGGCGAGACCTATTGGCTATGCCAATGCTCGTTTCCGTTGTTGCTAGCCCCTCTCCCCATCCCCTCCTGCTTCCCTGCTTGACCAGTCCCCCCACTATCTCCCTTGTTTTCTGCTGCTTTTTTTCCCTGCACAATCCGATGGTATTGGAGAGCTTGTTCGGTCCTCCATCTTGCCATAGTGCTAATACCAGTCGATGGTATAGGGAGCACTTTCTGTGCTCACCGGTTACATTACACAATGACAAATGTATTGTCGTCGGCAGGGACAGCGTAAGTGATTTGCTCAGAATCACAAACTGTGCAGCTGACCCCAAGATTTGAAACTGATTCCCCAGTTACCCTGTCAGCAGCTCTGGTGATTATACCACCTCTTTTCACTTTAAAGCTCAACTGCTTTTTCACTATCACTTCCATATTTGTTCAGCAAGGCCCCGTCAACACTTAACAAGTATTGGCAAAACCAACAGATCGTAGCAATGCCCGAGCTATTGGCCTTTTCAATGTGAACGTCTTTTAGCCATGTTGTCTAGCAGCACATCTGCTGTTCAGCATGGCTGAAAGCCACAGAAACAAGCATTTGAAATGCAATAGATCAAACATTTGCAAGAGTTTGAGCTATTGACATTGTAAATGACAATGCCTTTTATTTATGTGTTTTGAAAACCTGCAAGCGGTGTGTAAACACACACTTTGTACTTATAGTAGTTGCTTATGAGAAGCAAAGCTGGCAGTAACTGCGCCTCTTTTACTTACCTTGCAATGTTCCATCCTTTGTGCAGGTTCTCCCTTCCAGTTCCTCTCCCCACCGCTTAGTAAGCTAGAACGCCGACTGCCTTAACCATGCGCATGCATGGTTCAGGCATATGAGTGGTTACGGCAAACGTTGTTTAGCTTGCGGTGAAACAGAACGCATGCTTGAAGCTGCGTTGTAAAGGCTGTTTCCCAAAAAGACCTAATGCTTTGTCTTTTAAAAGTGCCGCTCATACCCACTTTACTCCAACACAACACACTTGTCTGTGTGTCTTTAGAAGGAGACTCAAAACCTGGTTGTTTCCTAAAACTTAGTCGGTTGTTTGGTCCCTGCTCATTTTCGTGTTCCTCCTTATTTCGAGTCAACAGCGCCAGGATGCCTTTTTGGTGGTAGTGCGCTTTATAAGTTAAATAAATAAATCTTGCGACTCGCAATTTGTGACTAATTGCGAGGCGCAAAATAAAATGTACAACAGTGTGTTTAACACTGAGATTCCCAATGGGTTCGCAAATTGTGAGGCTCATTAATATTAATGAGTCTCTCGCAATTTGCCAGCCCATTGGGAATGACAGGCCCCCCCAAGGATGGTGGCCTGCTGGGCGGCGTTAAGCCACTTAACTGGCTTAACACCGCCTTGTAAATAAGGCGTAGGACTTATCGCCACAAGAACGTCTCAAAAAGTGACATTCCGGTTGCGATAAGCCCTTGTAAATATACTCAAAAATTGTTAATATGGAGGTCTGGTTGAAATTACCCACAGATTACGTTTATAGTTATTAAAATAACTGAATGACATTTTTTGGGGGTTCGTACAGGCCATGGCAATGAAATGTAGGTTAAAGATCTACTCAAGATGTCCAGAGTGTTGTTTATGGCATGGGCACCCTCGATAGGGCTTTTTCCTAGGCTGGGCATCTTGGGTCTACAAAAGACATTTGTCAGTGGATGTCCTAGTTGGCCTCTCACATTGGCCCTCACATTGCTCTACGCCCAGGTGCAGAGTTCAATGGCTGGCTCCATTCCCGTCATCTGGCAGGGTGACATGAGCGGGTAATACCATTCTGCCACCTTGAGAGAGGAGACGACGTGGGCGGGTAATACCATCCCAATGCCTTGAGAGTGGAGCCGCGCGCTGATAGTCTGGAATGTCAGGATCTGCAATCAGTCTGCCAGCGCCGTGTGACAAAGGGAAACAAGAGTCATCTGTCAGTGCCTTAAATGGTGGTATCTCCCATCGTTGCAACGGCGCCTGGATCTCAGCCTACTGCGCGCCAGGCCACGCTGTCCGCAGCGGAGCATTGTCTGTTGTTCCACTCAAGAGGCTTTGAGGCTACCGATTGGTTGTCAGTCCCAGGGCATCTCCCACACCCCTCACCATCATCACCGCAGAGCAGTGGCCTTCTGTGGCCTCTGGCACTCTATCAAAGCCTGTATTATGTTTTCGACACCTACACGATTAAAATAATGAAATGCACACATCTGGGAACTAAACATGACATTTATGTTATAGGCGATAAACTGCCTCTAAAACATAACTTCTGCTATCACCGGGTGACATTTATGAACAAAACTGGCACCACTGAGTTGAACGAAAGCAATCCCTAATTTTAAAGTGCCAAGACGCATTTGATTTGGCGATATACTCTACAAATATTACATTTATATATTTGTGATACTCTTGTCTGAAGCTTGCAAATAAGGCACTATGCAGCATTCCAAGCACAAGCACGCTTGCACCCATATGTAATGCCTCGCTGACTGCAGGTCCACAACTGTAGCTCCTGGTAATTGCCCAACGGTACTGCAGGGAGTGGTGGTAGGTAACAGTTAGTAGGTCATCCCCCTGGGGATGATGTCTGGGATACAGGGTGATTCGGTTTAAAGGTCTCTGGTGACGTCAGTGATGCTGAGTCACTGAAAGTCTCCTGGACGCTGGTGTAATGCCAGTGAAGCACTGGTGCAGAGGGCGTGGAAGCCTCTCGTGATGATCATGTAGAGATGGTGTGAGGGGGAAACAGCCACTACAACACGGCTGTTTCCACAATACCCTTAACTCTGCGGGCCCAGGGGTTACAAATAGTTATTCACAAATAGAGTAGGTGTGAAAGTCGCTGTGGGCAATTATAGTGATGATCGGGTCTATAATGACTTATGACTGATGCAGCCATTAAGGTGTTTTTGCAGCATGGCATGTCCCTGCTGACCACTCTTGTGGTTGGCTTCTCCTGAGCTTCCCCAATCTGCAGCACACCAATCCCTCCTGCCCCCTCACCTATATCCCCTAGAGATGTTTTTAGGGATGGCACTGACTTAGAACCTTACTGGCTAATTGTTTCTCTGGTAATCAGGTCCAACGTGTCTTTCATTGGCTGTGGGCCTCGCATCTTGCAGTATAATGCCCATGTTGACTATCATGGTGGCCCTATTCACTTTAAACCGACCCCTTGCCTGGAAATGACTCTCTTCTAGTGAAACATTACATCTCCATCAAACCTTTTCCCAGGGCCTCATGGGATCCCCACGCAAGGAGGGATCACGTTTTCCCAGCTTGGTGACCTGACTCTGTTGTCTGCTCTCCCTGGGTGTTTTCGAGCTGGTGCAGTGGAGGGCAGCGGCATGTCTCACAGTCACTAATGAGGGACAGGAGCAGGTCCAGGCAGGCACCGGGTGGCTAATGAGATCTCCTAACAACAAAAACAACTTATATTTTTCTTCATTCTGACTTCACAGAAAGGTTTCCCTGTCCGACGCGCACCCATGTCTTGCTTCCCTCCACAAGGCAGTGTTTGTTAAACTTGGCCACTAAGTCCAGTCTTCTGGTGGGTGTTGTGAGATACAAGATACATTGACTCGCTCCCAGAACACAGTTCCAAGACACGAGGCAGAGTCAAACTAACCTCTAAGAAACTCTAGTGCCTCCAAAAGTCCAAGAGGAATGGGACAGAGTCAGTAAGCTACCAAAACACGAGTCTCGCTCCACCATAACCATGCCAGCCTTTCCGAGGAACCTGCCTGTTGGGATTCCTTTCAGCTGCCCCCGTGGCCTGTCCATCCCCGGGCTTGTGCCATGTGGTGGTCCTACTGTCCCACTCATATTCTTACTTCTGAAGAACAAACCTGCTTCCGAGAGCAAGGATACCTTGAATCTCAGCACGCAGCCTTACCCTTGCCGTTTGTGGCAACTGTACAGTCAGCAGGGAGGCCAGACAGACATTTAAGACTTATTGGAGTGCACAGGCAAAAAAAGTGTAAAAAAATCGCAAGCTACACCTCTCACAAACTAACAAGCCCACTCACAGAGTGAGTTTACAAAAATAAAAACTCCTAATATTAGTTTCAAGTTACAGTGGCTGGTGACATTTGAAAGTGGTGAGGCATAAAAGTTCTACATGAGTGCCTGGTGGCGAGCGATTTTAGCGAGCGTGCCTGACTGTAGGAAGGTAGGATCTGCTTCTGTGGTTACCCTCACTTTTTGCCTGGTGCTAAGCTGTTTTTGACTGGGATTCTGCTAATCAGGACCCCAGTCTCTCTGCTTTCTCCCTTAAATTGTTATGTTTAGTGCTTGGGTACATCCCAGATTGGATCCTGGGGCACCATCTTCAGTCCCTAGTAAACGCTACTAAGGTGCCTAGGGCATAGGTACACCAGAGGTCCCCATGGGCTGAAGCATGTATTATGCCACCCATGGGAGACCATTCAAACTGTAACTACAGGGGTTCCATTGCAGCCTGTGTACGTTGGTGCTAGCACCACCTACAAAAGATGTAGGTTTCCTATATATGGGTCACTGCACTTAAAACCTATGTCACCCCTATAGCAAGCCTTTTGTAATACTGAAGGCAGGGTGCTCGGTTCTAAGTGTGAGCGTGCCCCTGCATGAGCAAGACACCCCTACAGCCTACGGAGTCCATTCTCCCGGGTTGTAAGTGAAGCAGCCATATACCATACAGAGGGGCACCGTGTAAATGACCATCTCGAAACTGGCAGCAACGAATCCTATCATGTTTGGTATCAAACATGTTGAAATCATACCACCCACATCGTAAGCGGTGTGGGAGGTACAATTCAAAGCACTGGAATGGGCCTCTGTTGGGTTCTCAGTGCTCCCGGTGCCAGTCTCCTAGACCCGGACAGCACAACATGACTGCTGCCGACCAGAGACACGATTCTGCCCTCCTGCTGATGTGCCAAGCTCGAACAGGGGAAGGCAGAACAATAGATATCCTTCCACAGGGAGGTGTGACCATGCCCCAGACAGGATTTAGTGTATTGGGGCCAGGAGGGTGAGCTTACCAGCGCCACTCAGTCTGCATGATGGTCACATTTGGAGCCCCCTTGCATAGTCCAGTTCAAACCAGCTCTGGGAATCCGTTGGCTCCCGCTTTGGCGCGGTACTGGACAAAGGATGTGGGAGTATCCTCCCCAGTATCCAGACCTTCCACTGGGAGGGAACCCTGAATCGTCCCAACCCTTTCCTTAGGGTACTTAAGGTCTTACCTGGGTGTAGGTCCCTAGATTCGTTGTGGGACACGATTCAATTCTGACACCACTGCAACTTCTACCATCTGGGCACTCTCGACTTCGCTGGACTTCGTTTGGGCTCGACTCTGCCACCTTCTAGTCTGCTGCATTGTCTGTGCCTGTGAACCATACAGGAATGTTCCAAGACCTGTGGACATCCAAGACACCTGAAGGAATCTCCTTCGGAGTGAAAGAGTCACTTCCCTGCATCTGGAGAAACCGCAACTAAGCTGACTGGTCTGCTGATCCTGAGCTCCCATCAACTTCGAAAGGCAGAGCAACACAGGTGGTGATTCTCCACATCTCTTGAGGCCTGCCCTGACCTCTCACCTAGCTTGAGGCCTGTATCCCTCATAGGAGCTGCAGGAACGGAACCCCTGTGCACCGCATCGACTTGTTGTTGCAAAGACTTGTTGGCTTCCTTCCACAAAGATATTAGGGCTCCAAGTAGCTGCAACCTCAAGCATCTCCAGTGACCAGAATCTTCATCCACAGCACATCGTTTGCCTCGTGGTCTGCATCTTTTGGTGAGCTGCTCGAGGTCCACTTGCACCTCCAGTGCCTCTGGCCTGTGAGTCATGCTGAGGGTCTCCTTTGTTTATTTTGGGCTTTCCTGATTGCTCGGGGTCTGCCCTGACTCCCATGCTTGTGGTGAGTCCCCTGGACCTTGCTAATCCTGACATTACACATTCTTCGACTTCCACGTTGTTTGCTGTTGCCAAAACTTGTTGGTGCTTCTGATGGACACCAACCCCTCAACTCTCAACATCCGACATGGAACAGCTCTTGCACGGCTCCTGGTCTTCCTTAGCATTGCCTGGTCCTCACAGCTGCAGAGTCAAGGTCACCATCAACTCTTCTGCAACACCCAACATCGGTGGGCATTCGTCTTCCCGGTCTCCGGGTCAGCCTGAGTGACAAAGACTCTGTCCCCTCTGCTTGCAGTTACCTCTCAACTTGAATCCACCTTTGGATTCCACCTGTCACCTTTTCCATCTCCAGCAGCGGCACTTTCCTGAAGATCTTTATTGGGTTCGACTGCGGTTTCCGACACAACTTCACAACTATAACCCCAGCTTCCCTGGTGTAGGTAACATGGGTACTAGGGTATCCAAGGGTGGGGAGGCTCTCCAGCCTTTTGTCTTCCATGGGGTTTCTTCAGAGTCCACTGGGAAGGGTCCTTTTTCTTTAAAATTGCAACGGCAACTTACACATTGATTTGTACGTAGAACGCGGTTGTGTTCCCACACTTCACACGATCTCCGTGGGGTTCCTAGCCACTCACCTCGGGTGGTTCCTTGGGTCCCAGGCACTTCTACGTCCTTTGGACATTGTCTTGACACAAGTCGTGGTTCTTATGCCACTTTCTTACTATATGGTTTTATCCCCCCCTGCGGTTCACTGTGTATTCTGTCCCATTTACGTAATTTCGATGCAAAGTATTGTGTGCATTGTGCATATCGCCAGGTAGGAGATATCTAAACGTGTTAGTGAGTATTATATAATAAATACATATTTTTATAAATACCTTGTGGGGTTCTTTTTCATTTAATCTATAACTATAAGATTGCATTCTGGTAACACAAGCTGCTTTACACTCCTTCTGGACTAAGCCTGAAGGCTGCTCTTCACAGTTATCACTTAGAGAGCTTTCTATGGTTGTCTAAGACCTCCTACATCACCATAAGGGTTGTCTGGACTGGTTCAGGGTGTCCACTTACATACCAGACCAGCCTCTCACACTGACCATCATATTTTTTAAAAAACAGTGAGCCAATAGTGCATTTTCAAACATATTTGAGAAAGCAAGAAGTGACTTTGGCAAGCATTTGTGGAAACGCTGAGATCCTAGAAACCTACTCCAAGTAAGTCAGTGTGTAACCTCAAAATTATTAATTTTGATCTTTCAAAAAAAATATATATCCTTCTGCTGTGCGAAGCAGTGAGAAGGTTCTGTCACAGCTGGGGAAAACAGCCTGGCTTGTACCTGATGTCTTTCCAGTGCACCGTTATCCCAGCTGAATCGGCATTCCATAGCCTGGTGGGCCTCGGCTTAGTATTACGCACATTGCAGGGCGGTGTCGGCTTTTAAAGAGGGGTGGGGGGCGAGGGGTTGTCATTTTCAGTTTTAAACAATGCTGCCTCGAGAGGTACAGGGCTTACACTGTACCTGCCCGAGGCAGCCTGGAAATATGAAGCTGCCTGGCGTCATTTGTGCGCGGGCCCCCAAAAGGGCCAAAACAGTAACATGTCAGCCCAGTTTGCTAAACGTCTGGCCTGATGCCTGTGTCTGACTCGGAGCATCGCAGGCATGGAGGCAGGCAGCAGGACTGGGGTAGACTTCCACATTTATTTTAAAATGGTAAGTAACATTGCTGATGGTGTTACTTAGCATTTTAAAACAAATGCGGTATGCGGATGCCGGGTTGCGCAGAAATAGGATGGGCGCAGCCCCCCGCCAGTTGAAGTAAACCACTGCTGTCTAATTGCGACACCGAAATCTACTATCAAGGCCAGGTTTCCATTCAGACCTACAGTGGAGTCTCTGTCAGAACCATGAGGCAGCAACCATGACAGCACTGCTTGCCGCCAGAGCAGTGTAACCGGTGCGGCTGCAATGAGTGCTGACCAGTGGAGGAGGCGTTGATCTCCAGGGGGAGGGAAGGAGCAGTGGTGGCTCCTCTATAGGGGCGTTTGGGCGCGAAGGCAGAAACATAAATGGTCAAACTACCATTTGTTTCTGCCTTCTTGCACTGCGAGAAAGCAGAAGTTCCTGTTTGGGGGTGGGCAGTCCTGCTCGAGGGCAGGGGGGAGTGGCTTGCCCACTGTTAGTCATACTGACTGTTTGGCAGCCTGAGGCCGCCCAAACAGGTAGTATGAACAACAGTGGGCAAGCCACTCCCCCCTGCCCTCGAGCAACAACGCCCACTCTCCCTGTTCTCTATATATGCTGCAGCATACATAGAGAAAATGACCCGGGTGGGGCAGCGGCCTCACCAATCACAACGCTGCGGTGGAGGGGAGGGAGGCTGCCTGCAGCCTTCCTGATGATGAGGAATTCAAAACGGAGGGGTTGTATGTCAATACAACGCGGTGTTTACAACGCACTACCATTACAACGCTGGTTTTACAACGCAAGTTGTTACCACGACTTGCGCTGTAGGGTGCTGGACTTAGGAATAGTAAGATTTATTATTCCAACACCAGCCTACATACAGTAGGGAAGGTGTTGGAATAGTAACTCTACTATTCCTTAGCCTAGAGCGCCCTCCAGCGCAAGTTGTGGTAACGACTTGCGTTGTAAAACCAGCATTGTAATGGTAGTGCGGTGTAAATACCGCGTCGTAATGGATGTTCCCCAACGGAGGACGGCGGGAGTCGTGAGTCTCGGGACAACCAAAAGCGGTACGGTGAGTTTAACTTTTATTTTATATATTTTTTTCCCTTGAACCCCTCTTGCCTCCCCCCCATCCCCTCCGCGGCATGACAACCCCATTTCCATCCCCCCACCCGCCCGTAATGCCAGCCGCGACTGCAAACGAGAACATAAGCCGCCCCTCTTATGTAACTGTGTGGTTTGGGGAGAAACCTACAGAGAAAAAAGGTCAGAGGTAAGGTCACTCCGGTATCCCTACTCATTTATCACAAGATAAATTCTGGAAAGGCAGACGTGGAATACTCATTCACATTGAAGGAAAGAATTTGGATTATTTGGTAAATTAGGAACAATTTGTTTCTAATGTTAAACATTCTCTTAGCTCAGATTAGGAAACTGCCAGATGTGGATATAAATAGTCTGGAGACACCCGCCGAGCCTCTATTTATAGTGACACCCACTAATTTCTGCTCCAGCCCGTGGTATTGGCAAGGGGAAACTTGCCGTTCAGTCCGTAACCTGCCAGGCACTGCACCCCAGAGCGGTGAACAAGACAGAGAGACAGGGGACAGGGATCAAAAGGGCACTAAAAATGTCAAGCAAGGGAGCTGTAGTTAAAATATTAGGTAAGACCTCGCACTCGTTTATAAATAGCAGAGCACACCCTGCTACAGGACGAACCCAGTACCGCACTTTCCTGTTTGTTTGTGTCATTGTGTGAATTTCTATACATTTCCAAAAACCGCTTACACTTCGTTGAATCTAAAGGATGGTGGAAAAGTGAGATTGCAAATGTGCACAAAGCGAATTTTTAGTGAATTTTGCAAGCAGCGCCACACTCGACTTGCCTTTAAGCGAATTTGGGTGAATTTTTCAAGCAACGCCACACTCGACTTGCCTTTAAGCGAATTTTGAGTGAATTTTGTAAGCAGTGCCACACTCGATTTGCCCGATGCAAAACGTGAGGTAGTCAGGTAGACAAAAGTTCTGGCAATTTCCACAAGTCACTCATGACAACCCTTTATGCCTCGCCACTTTCAAATCTCACCAGCCGCCACTGGGAAGGAGTGATGTGTTTAGCAATAACTTACACTTTTGCCTGGTGGTATAGAGGAAATCCGTGGAATTGGTCATGGGTTGTAGGGGTGCCAAAAATGATTGTCACACTGGGCGCCACCAACACTAAAGCCTGCCCTGCTTGCTGTCAGATATCAATGGCACCCATTGACTCTGTCAATCGTACACCAAAGACCGATTGGTTGTCTATGTCTATTTTATTTGGCTGTCTTGGCTTACCTTTGATACAACTCACGGGTTACCAGAGGTCTGTGAATTGACCTGTACCTTCAAGTTGTTTATCTTTAGTACCCCTTCCCAGTTGAAATATTTTTTAACTTTAACACACCAACTAATAAACTACCGTGCTTTATACCGTTTGGCCTATAGAAACGCAACTTAAATATGTGCTGATTTTGTCTAACACAATGGTTGGTGTTCCTGTAATAGGCTCGCTTTGAATTTCTTACGGAAAATAATTTAGAGTCAATTTCCTGTAGGAAAGGAGGAGAATTATTACATGTTCAGTAGGTTGCTTGGCAAATGTATGTTATATTTTCCACGGTTGTGTAGTACATGCTACCTCTGGTATGGCACTTGCGCGCATTCTTGAGCTGCACATGCTTATTGCACTGTTTGGGACGTCCATTGATTGGATGCACATGGTTATATGTAATTAGGAGAGATTTATTTGTAACATGGCCTTCAGTAGTGGTTCAATTTACTGTTTGGAGACATTTCAAAGTTAAGGAGGACAATATAGTGTTGTGTTGTATTGTGGACTTTTTTTTAGCGCTCTCCTATTTGTCGATATCCCAAAACACTCTCCAACTGGTCAAGGAGGTCGTTAGCCAATCTTCCAGTGCATTGATGAGGAAAAGGCTTTGGCTGCAGTGTTATCTCTTAGTATTAAGACTTGGTGTCGTATGTGGTGCCTGGAGAGCATGCTCCTCCCTTAGTGTGATGACATGTAACATACATGCAAAGGGAGTGTAGCTTTGCAGCTATTGTATACAAATCCGAATGACATGAAGTGAGCTGTGTCAGATTTGTAGAGCATCCACTTCTTTATTGCTATTATGAAGTCACTGTAACCATGGTGATCTTTAATCTATATGGAACGTATACCAAAGTTTATATGTCTTGACAGGAAAGAGCTCAGCCAATGGGATTTTTCGGTGGGAATCCTCCAATGTGAGATTGTAGCCCATTCCCTGGAGGCACAGTTAAACCACCACTAACATGTCATATGGTGTCTACCCGTGGGCAATAGAAACACAGACTATGTAGACACTTATAGGCCACCAGTAAAATCACTATGTGGAGTTTGTCCAGGAGCAATAAATATCCAAACCACTGGAGGCTCTGTTAAAGCCGGCTGTGACTGTATATGAAGCACTCCCGTGCAAAATGGGAGCCCAGCCACTAAGCAGTGGTCTTCAAACTTCTTCATGCTATGCCCCCAGTAAAGAAATAAAATTAATCGGACCCCCTCAGATTTTTCAAAATTATTCTATTAAACTTGCAATGTTTAAATATATCTCAACTTATTTAAACACAAGACATATTTAGACATAGCAGTTACATTTTAATACAATTTTCCCATGGCAGAAGAAGCTAGTGATGGCCCATTACAGAGTGGCTTATTGCTGCTCATTTTTCCCCACCACTTAAAACAAAGCACTGCTATCAGAATAATGCTTCTTTTGGCCAGAGCCTTGCGCCTCCTCCACCCCCCCCAGCGAACACTTGAGGTCCCCCTAGGGGGGCCGGCCCCCCGGTTTGAAGAACCCTGCCCTAGCGGCATCGTTATACCACTAGTGAGAGTGAAGGCTCTGTGTGAAGTCAGCCCTGGAGCAACAGAAGCCCAGACGGCCTGCAGTTAGGCCACCAATAAAAATGCTGTAGAAATATTTACAATACTGACGGATCAGTATCCCCTCGGACAACTCTGGCTGGTCACAACCGGCCTAGTGTTACTGCGCCCCAGGATCACCAGGTATGGAACAACTGGGCCCTAGTTTAATTGGTTCAAAAATGCACCAACCGATCCACCGACCTCAAAGCTAAAAAAACTTGCTCTTAGACAGGCTGAGCGACAATGGAGGCAGAAGTATTGCCCAATCCTAAAATTATCTTATCTTTCCCTGCTGCACGACTATAAAAAATCTATTTTGCAAGCCAAAACTGACTATTTCACCACTAAGGTCCTCCTTGCCGCTAATAAACCTAAGGACATGTTTTCTATTGTCCATGAACTATCTACCTCTGATAGTGTCACCCTCAAACCGGCCCCTTCCCAAATCCTCTGTGATTCCCTAAATGATTATTTCATTGATAAAATTGTGGCAATCAAATCTAATATTCCTCCTCCCCTCCCAGCTTTTCCTATCCAGAGCCCCAGTCTAATTCTAATTTTTTGGAGCAACTCCCCTTGATCGCCCGTGAAAGTTTTTCTTCCCTACTCACTAAGGTCAAAACCGGCTCTCCTTCCGACAGCTGCCCTGCTCACATATTCAGAGAGGTCTTCTTAGCTTGCCCTGAACCCCCATTGACCCTCCTCAACGACTCTCTCTCCCAGGGAACGGTCTCTAGTCTTTTCAAGTCGACAACAATTGTTCCCATCTTGAAAAAGGTTGGTGCAGATCCCTCCTCTCTCTCCAATTTCAGCCCTATCTCCTTACTCCCTTTTTTGGGAAAGATCTTGGAGTCCCATGTCACCACCTGCCTTAGTTCCTTTATCGAGGAAACCCTCTACCTAGATCCTCAGCAGGCGGGCTTTCGTCCAGCTCATTCAACAGAGTCTGTAGTCCTCTCTGTGATGGATGAGCTTAGAGGTGGTGCTAACATCAATTCCCCTCAGGCCCTGGTTCTCCTGGATTTGTCCGCTGCCTTTGACACGGTCGACCACACCATCTTGCTGGATCGTGTCAAGGGCGCGGGCATTCGAGGAACCGCTTTGGCATGGGTCACCTCATTTCTGGAAAACTGCCACCAGTCGGTCCAGTTGGTGGGTTTCTCGGCTTCCTCCCGCTTGGTCTCCTGTGGTGTCCCCCAAGAATCGTCTCTTTCTCCTTTACTTTTTAATCTCTACATTTTCCCTCTCATTTCTGCCCTTCAGACACTGGACGTCACGGTTTTTAATTACGCCGATGACCTCCAACTCATCTTTAACCTTTCCCCTTCTACCGCTTCTGCTCTTAACTTTCAATCTATAATGCTCTTTATCAGGGACTGGATGAATTCAAATCATCTTAAATTGAACCCCGATAAGACCGAGCTAGTACTCACGGGTGGTATCCCCAGTCCTTGGTCCTCCACATTCTGGCCCTCCTCTTTGGGCCCTTCCCCCCTTCCTTCTACTTCCGTTAAAACCCTTGGGATAAGAGTCAGCGCTGACCTCTCTATGCATTCTCAAATAAGCGATGTGGTATCATCCTGTTTCCTCAAGCTTTGCGTCATACGCAAGATCTCTCGCTTTTTTTCCACTGCAGCTCTGAAAATCATTTTACTTACCATGATTGTTTCGCGCCTGGACTACGGCAATGCGCTATATGCCGGGGTTCCAGCATATGAGCTGCGTCGTCTCCAACTGATTCAGAATCATGCCGCTCGTCTAATTTTTAAATTGCCCAAACATCATCATGTCACTCCTCTCCTGAAATCCCTACACTGGTTACCTCTATCTGAACTCTCTCTTTTCAAAATGGGCTGTTTGATCTTTCAGGCTCTAGCAGGCAATGGGCAAGCATTTTTAGCCTAAAAAATGACTGCCTATGTTCCTAACAGGGACCTCCAGTCCGCCTCCAAGCCTCGCTTATGTGTCCCCCGATTTAGGAAGAAGAAACATGGCGGCATGAGGTTTTCTACCCTGGCCCCAGTCTTTTGGAACGCTCTCCCCCTGAGCATTAGAACAGCCGCTTCCTACCCGATCTTCCACAGGGCTCTCAAGACCCAGCTCTTTTCACGCACTTTCTCCCAATAAGCGGCCTCCCTCTCTGCTTCTTCCAGCTTGTTCGTCCTCAGCGCCAAGAAACCGCTTGGTATATGAGCGCTTTATAAATGTTTTAACTTCAACTTCAACTTCACCTGCTATAATCCCATGTGGGCCATGGGTGGGGCTGTAGACACCTGCACAGCCCAACTCCACCAGATGCTCTCATGTATTACAGGGGCTTACAGGATGCGCCCACACCTGCCAACAACCACTCCTGGCTCTATATGCTTTCCATGCCCCCACCCTGTGCTTAATTTGTGAAAAGAATAGGTGCAATGGCCCTCGCCAGGAGTCCTCCATAGCTTGCACCACCAATTGCCACTGCCACGCTGCCAATGACAGTACACAACTACTAACCATCACACTGCTACAAGTGTGAAAATTCAGACTGTTCAAGGCCCCCAAAGCAATAAGAATGGCTTGGGCGGCAGGTAGTAGTTGTTTTTAATGTATTTTGGATGAATAAATAAATGTTGTTCTCCTCATCTTTAAATTACACAAAGAGCACCACCATGTGGTAGCTGTCATGAGTGGTGGTGTTGACAATTAAATGCTGGTGGCGAGCACCGGAAACCACTGGACCAAATTAAGCACTGCACTGCCCCCACTCCTGCTCAGTACTGATCTCTCCAACCCTTTTAACACCTGCTCAAAGTAGCTGTTAAATGAGAGGAGAAAGGGCCAGTTTTCCAACATGGAATAGGGACCCACATGCTGTTTATGACCCAGTTAAACCATTCACATGTATTTCCAAATCCAGTGGAATAACTTGTAATAACTGGATTTAGATGTGGGAATGCAGCCAAGAAATTTTAAGTTCAGGTATCCCCACAGATAAGTACAACTTACTTGTAGAGGAGTCCACCCAAGAGACATTAGAAGCCCAGTCTTGTGAAAGCAATGTTAAGCTGATAGAGATCGCAGGTCACTCGACCAATAATTTCACCACTTATGTTTGGGCCCATATACTTCAATTCATTACTATACATTGATCAGATGACCTTACAATCTACTACCAATAATCATGAGTCCCTTTTCGAATATTTCCAGTGTACCCGACTTACCATCCACCGTTACGGGTACCTATGACCACGATGGGTCAGGGAGCTAGCTGTAAAAGGAAAGGCAGCAAAAAACAAAACCCAACCTAAAATAATTTCGATGTTTCATC
Source organism: Lissotriton helveticus (assembly GCF_964261635.1). Taxonomy (NCBI): domain Eukaryota; kingdom Metazoa; phylum Chordata; class Amphibia; order Caudata; family Salamandridae; genus Lissotriton; species Lissotriton helveticus. The sequence goes on along the minus strand of NC_136068.1, from coordinate 1,101,441,275 downwards.
AAATGACCACGGACAACTGGGAAGTTTTAAGTTTCTTTATCTAGAATTCAGTTTTGGAAAATCATAGCGTTTACAGTATAACAGTCAATAGTCAGAATTTATACTATGGAAACAATTTTCATGAATATGAATGGGACATAAGGATCCTAGCAGTAATATCAAGAAAGGACTAGCTTAGTTGTGTTGGCGAGACTCAGAGGGTACGTCTGTGGGCAAACCATTTGGTTTGATCATGAAGCCCTCACCCACCAACCTAGTTGGTGGCATGCTTCATCATCGGGCCCACCACAGTGACACCGAATGTGTCCCGGGTGTGCTGCGACTCCAGATTACTGAGGAGCTGGTATACTTACTGAGTGTGCTGTGATAAGTGGGTGTGAACGTGATGTTAAAAGCTATGCAGGTAGTCCCAGTTCCCGAGGGTATAAGGATAATTTTAATATCTGGGCCCCTGCTAGCAGATAAAAAGGCAAGTGGACGTTGTGGAGTGAGTTATGAGCTCCTACGTCCTATGTGGTCTACATGTTTCAGCCAGGCCTTTTGTTTATAACTGGCTTTCCTCAGGACCAATGAGTATGTGTGGGTGATAAAGTAAATAAACTATATTAAGTGGTTGGTGTGTGTTAAAAAGTGTCGCACTCGCTAAGGTGCTATACGTGTTAGAGGGGGGTTCCCTCTGCTTTACTCTACATATAACATAAAGACACAAACAGACATACAAGGTAGAGCCAATGAGAATTGTATTTTTGTAACACAACAAGTAGCCGGCTTCTAAGGTGCGTGAACGACCTAGAGCGGCAGGTAGAACGTGGCCATGTGGGTTTGCATGGCAGGTGTGATTATAGCGTTATTTACAACGTAGTGGCGGTGGTGGGCTAAACAGCAATGCGAGCGTAGCGTGAGGTGCAGGTAAGTATAATACATATTTCCTCACACTTGCTATTTGCTGTTAAAGCCTCCTGGGTCACCTGGCAGGGAGAGAAGACCCTAGGCATTGCATAAAGGTATAGGTTAGGGCTTAACCTGTGGAAAAAAAAGAGATACTGCTGCTTACCCAGTTCGTAGTTTGGGCCCATATACTTCAATTCATTACTATACATTGATCAGATGACCTTACAATCTACTACCAATAATCATGAGTCCCTTTTCGAATATTTCCAGTGTACCCGACTTACCATCCACCGTTACGGGTACCTATGACCACGATGGGTCAGGGAGCTAGCTGTAAAAGGAAAGGCAGCAAAATACAAAACCCAACCTAAAATAATTTCGATGTTTCATCAAATGACCACGGACAACTGGGAAGTTTTAAGTTTCTTTATCTAGAATTCAGTTTTGGAAAATCATAGCGTTTACAGTATAACAGTCAATAGTCAGAATTTATACTATGGAAACAATTTTCATGAATATGAATGGGACATAAGGATCCTAAACAGCTATAGTAAGGGTGATAAGTGAAATCACGCTATAACTTTAATAAAGTACTTCAGTCAATGTTATAAGAGAAAATTTATAGACCACAATAGGAAATTGTAAACTGCAATGGAGAAAATGATTTCTAAAAGGTAGGGTAACATAGGAACACGCTATGAAATTAAATGCAAATAACTTTATGATATGCAATGGTTGCGGAAAGCATGGAAAATTATCATATGCAAAGTATGTCTTTATTGAAGCAAAGACAGAAAAATAGAAAGGTGCAGTTTAGAGTTTTCGGCAAGATATTTACCTAGACTGGTGTGAAAACCAACCCTGGCCACGGGTCAGTTAAGGACAGGAAATACCCCAAGGAATGCAGTCATCAATGGGACAGCAGGTGCAGTATGGACACCTCAGGACAGGACAGGAAACCCAGATTAGGATCAGGACAGGATCACCAGGACACGACCAGCACCCGCAGTTCGGAAGCAACGCCTGCGCTCCACCCTCTCTGCAGCTATCAGTCGGAACCCCGATTGGGTTAGCGAACTCCCCAGCAAAGTGCTCCGCCAGCACTTAAGGTTTAGTAAAACCATAGTCTATGGTCAAATTCGGACAGAGTGCTCCGCAGCGCTCTGTATATTCAGTCACCTATTGAGTGCGTTGGGTCAGTGACAGGTCAGCTATTCGGACAAGTCGGACAAATTCTCTAGCTAAACCTAGGCTAGATATACTCTTTTGGGTCAGTGTACCACCCCCCAATGTTGCAAAGTGTCAGAATCCCCAATTTCGATTGGTCCTAAGGTAGGATGGGTTAACACACCAATCAGAACAGACTTATTCAAGTCCTATTTTGCATTCTAAGGTACCGCCTAGCAAGATTGGGGTTCTCATGAGACAAGCCAGTGGAATACAATGAAATGTTAACATTTGTTTCAATATGGGTACAGACGACTCCGTCCTGCTGGGTCGCAGGTCGCTTTCTCAGGAGCATCTTGCCCATCTCTGCCAGCTGGCTGAGTTCCACTGTTCAAGGCTGAATTTTCCCTGGCTGCGCGACATGCGCAGAAGAGACCTTCAAGATGGCTCTCGGCTCAGTCAGACCCCCCAGTTATCGTGGTACATGAAAAGTAAGCGAAAACAAATTAATACATAGAAATAAATGAATAAACTACATACCATGATTGTGTACTTATGAATTATCACTATAAAAAGATACTATGCAATTATTTATTAGTGCAACAGACAGAATCACAAAAGCAACGGTGCAAGCTTCACCTCGCTATTAGAAAGCGCGGCCATTTAATGGCTGTTACGCATGCGCACCCTTTCCCTCCAAATGTGACTGCGTAATGTCACGTGATTATGCCTAACGCATGCGCAGAATCAGAATTCAAGCAGCATCCATTTTTAAAGACAAGGGTTATTCGTATTAGTGAAACACATAGGCAAGCATCACTATGATACACACGCACATTCAAAATACATAAATTTTGTAAAACGAACAATTGGAATTACGGGATTATAACAAATTTTCGAGGTTCTTGACTCGAGCAAGTCGCGATGCGAAATCTTGCTCTATCAATCCCCTCTTTGATGATATTTACTATCATCACAAAACAATGGAACCAGATGCCAACTTTCTTTCACACCTTGTACATTTCTATCTCTTCCAACAGGCGATTCAGTTTCTCTTTCTCATTTTTGGTAGGGTGAGAATTTTTCACCTTTTTATAAATCTGATTATTCATTTCTTCCAATTCAAGCTCATCCGCACTCCGTTTCACCCCTCTCGCATTCACTTGGTACTTCTTTGTGTGTTTGCGACATTTGCAACAGACAAATATGAGAAATAAGATAAGACCTATCACTCCAATTGGCATCAGTACCTTAAACAATAAGCTTTTACCTAAGCTAGCAAACCAATGTCCTACATTGGAGAGACCATCAACCAATCTCTTCCAGGCACTGTCAACCTCGAGTGGTTTGAGTTCCTTTTCCAAATTAGTAATGTTTTTCACATACCTTTTGAGCTGTACACTTTTGTCCGGAATGTAAGTGCAACAATGTTGCGCCTTCAACATCCGGCAGACTCCGCCCTCTTTTCCTAATAAGGTGTCAAGAGCAAGTCTGTTCTGCAAAACCATTGATCTGATCGCAACCATTTCAGTATTGACCAGCAGAAATCCATGAGCCGTGTCCGTAGACAACACATCCACTATTGTGGATAATTTGCAAATTCTGTGAGTGTTCAGAACCACTCCCACTCCAGGTATCAGTGCACTAAAAATACTACCCATTATTTCACCTACGCTTTCTCTTTTACTACGCACTAAGCCATTAGTGTTTTCGTTGCTTCCAGCCATTTCATTCACGTGGTATATTTTCGGGAAAACAATGCCAAAATAGCAGCTTCCATACCAGTGATCTGGCAATTTGAAATAAGCCTTGTTTCCACATACATAATAAATTCCGGGAAACACAGGTTCTGACCCATTTTTAAAACCCCAACCTCCAATTACCTTGTAATTGTGTTCACATTGACTGGAACCAATGAAAATATTATTATAATAACTAGTCTTCTCGCGATGAAGACAGAGTTTCCCTTTCTTTTCGAAATCCAGCAACAAAGCAGGCCCTGCCCCGCCATTTGAGGTGCTTTCCATGTCCTCAGCCCATTTTGGGGTTTTCTGTCTTTTGTCATTTGCCTTTCTTTGGAAACTCTCCCTTCTTTTCTCTGCCATGTTCAAAAATATTTTTTCTTGTTCATGTAATCAAGTTGTCTCTGTGTGCTTCATTTAAGTCTATGGTACCTATAGTCAGAAAGTATTCTCCCATATAACGTGTAACGTCACTTTTGGTATGTACAGGATTCAGATTTCCACGTATAGGAAGTTCAGAAAAGATCACGTCATTGTTAGAGTAATAGTACTGTAACGGTCCTCTTTTGTAAAATAAGCTTGCTAAAATACTACAGGAAATCCCATATGTCAGAGGCAGGTGATGGTAAGTCACGCCTTCAGCCACAGAAGTAGGTAGCTTCATACAGACATAGCAATCTTCTATTTCCATAGTTTCTACATAATGCACTAACAGGTTTGCGAAAACATTTAAATGAGTCTGGTTTCTAACTCCGTGGTAATGTAGTCCTTCCTCATCTGATGCTTCTAAGTCTCGTTTTGTCTGTCTGAGTGCTTTTTCACGTCTTTCTACACTTTGTGTTGTCAGTTCTTCAGTGTCGGTTGTCTGAGTAGGGTCAATATTAGTATTTTTGCTTACCATAAAAGGAATGAAAACTGTTAGTCCTATCCAAACTAATATTACTATAACTATACTACATATACATACCTTGCAGCATGTTTTGCAACAACTGAGGCTAGGTCTACCACTCACGTTTGAATCAGACATTTTGGCTCAGAAGAAGTTTTCAACCCCTCTTTGTGGCCTTGCCCAGGTAACTTTAGGCTGAGCAATTTCACGGCGGTTCGTCCTCTTCCTCTGCAGAGTAATCAGTAATCGGTTCCCCGTCGCTTTCGTCAGTAATATCAAGATCCTCTAAATTTTCCAGAATCAGATATGTCCATTCAGGATCCTGGTATTTCTCATTCAGTCTTTTTATTCGATCACTTCTTCTTTTGGAGCTTTCTCCAGCTTGCTCTGCTATTCGTATGCTTTTTCTTCTGTCAGCAAGTTTCTCTTCTACTGTTTTTATTCTCAATCTTAGTCTCTTAATGTATCTTGGTTCGATATTTTTCCTTTTCTTGAGTCTTTTGGTTGGCACTGTCAGTTGACTTTCTTCTAACGCTCTTTTATTTTCATTTGTTTGTGGCACTTCCTCTGTCTCTTCCCTTCCTGTCTTACTAGTCCCAGGTCTTGTATCTATTTCTTCTGCCTGGTTACTAAACTGGCCTGGTTCAGGTGAAATTGGGTTTTGGCTTTCAGACGTCTCTGTTTCTATGTCCTGAACACGTTCTTCTAGCTCTGCCTGATCCTGTTCGAGCACTTCGATCCCTTGATTTTCTTCTGCTCGAACTATTACACTATTTCTAGTCTGTCCCTTTTCAATTTCAGGAGTCAGTGGAGGAGTATCGATCACTTGTTCTGTCCCTGTCTGACCTCCCTCTTCGTCCTCGGATTTGATGTGAATCTCAATGATCTGAGGGTCTTCGCCTGTGCCTGTCTCGATCTCTCTAATCCACTCTCTATCTTCATAGATTCGCTCTCTTGTTCTGATTGGGTCTTCAATGAAATCGATTATAGGTATCCAATCATCTTGGCTGGTGCTCGGTTGCTCGTCATCAGCGACTTCCGGACCAACGTCAGCAGGACCCTCAGCTGGACTGGTGCTCGGTTGTTCGTCTTCAGCTACTTCAGGACCGACCTCCGCAGACCCCTCAGCTGGACAACCTTCAGCTCCAGGCTCCTTGTCTGGAATTACCTTTTGAGTATGGCTGGCATGGATCCACCTGGGAATGCCTGCACACTTCACTGCTGTCGTGGTCACCAGTATTACTTGGCGTTTTTCTCCACACCTCGGTGCCAGGCAACTCCAACGAGTGTGCTTCTTTATTCTAACCCAGTCACCTGGAACCAATTTGTGAACTGGAGTTGTCGGGTTGGCGACGGCGTCTTCCCCAATCTGGCGAGAGATAGAACGCACTTGGTCACCCAGTTTCCTGCAGTACTCAAGTACCAAATCATCAGAAATGCATAACAGTTTGTTTCCTGGTACCCATGCTTGTCTCATCACTCTTCCCATCAATATTTCATGGGGGCTCAGGCCTGTTCTCCGATCTGGAATACTTCGGAGTCCCATCAGAACAAGAGGCAAAGCAGTAATCCAATTCATTCCAGTTGAGTCACACATTTTGGCCAACCTCGATTTAATAGTGCCATTTATCTGCTCTACCACTCCAGAAGCCTCTGGACGATGTGCACAGTGCAACTTTTGTGTGATTCCAAATGCTTTACAGAGCTGGTCCATCACCTCATTCTGAAAATGTCCGCCTCTATCTGATTCAATAGTGACTGGCACCCCGAACCTAGGTATCAATTCTCGTAGTAACAATTTGGCTACTGTTAAGGCATCACTCTGTGGGACAGGGTAAGCTTCCACCCATTTTGAAAATAGGCAGACCACTACAAGGACATATCTTTTTCCCTCGCAGCGTGGCATGGTGATGAAGTCAATTTGTATTCTCACAAAGGGACCCCCTGACTTTCCAATTTTCCCCAGTTCAACTACTGTTCTCTTGCCAGCGTTGAACTGTTGACACGTCATGCACCTCTGGCAAAGGGATTCTGCTACCTTCCTGAACTTCGGGTTATACCAGGTCTGTTGAAATACCAGAACCATGGCATCCCTACCAATGTGTGATCCTTCATGTATCAGTCTGGCCATAGGGGCAAGCAGGTTCCTAGGTAACACAGGCATACCATCTGGGCCCACAATGACACCATCCTCACGTCTTGGTCGACAACCAAGTCCCTTCCACTTCTCTTTCTCTTCCCAGGGCACAGCATGCTGCCATTCTCTCACTTCATCCCAAGTAGGCACTTCTTCAAACACCATAAGTTGGCAGCTGTTTCCAGTCCCACCCCGTCTGATATTCATTGACATGCGATCCATAGCACATTGTTTTGCTACCCGATCAGCAAAATCATTTCCCAATGACACAGGGTCAAGGCCCTTTTTATGAGCAACACATTTGACCACTGCCAATTCTTTTGGTAATTGGATTGCCTCTAGAAGGTCTTGGATAACTTTTCCATTTCGAATGGGGGTACCTGATGAAGTCAGGAATTCTCTTTGTAGCCATAACTGGCCAAAGTCATGCACAACCCCATAACAGTACTGGCTGTCAGTATACACTGTTATTCTTTTGTATTTTCCCAATTTGCAAGCTCTTATCAAGGCAATTAGTTCGGCTACTTGTGCAGACTTTACTCCAAATAAACAGGATGCTTCTTTAACTTTGTCTAACGCAACCACAGCGTAGGCAGCACTTAGGCCTACAAGTTCGTGTCTCATGCATGAACCATCCACAAACCATTCTTCATCATGTACAGGCAAGGGTGTTTCTTTAATGTCTGGGCGGGGTTTAGTACTGAATTCTGTCAGGTCAATGCAGTCATGCTCGTTCTCTCCCTGATCTTCTAAAACCATTGAGTCAGGGAGTAGAGTGGCTGGGTTCAGTATATTACACCGAGTGATGGCCACATTTGCAGCACCCACGAGAATCCTCTCGTATTTAGTCAGCCGACTAGGGGTGAGATACTGAGTCTTGGTTCTGGTTAGTAAAATCACAACTGCGTGTGGAACATACACAGTTACAGGATGTCCCATGACAATAGATTCACTTTGTTCTAAACTTGTGCATGTTGCAGCCACTGCTTTCAAACATCCAGGTAATCCAGCAGCCACTGGATCCAACGTGGCAGAGAAATATGCCACGGGGCGTCTAGTCAAGCCATGTTCCTGAGTTAGGACCGACAATGCACAATTGTCTCGTGTGTCACAGAATAGAGCAAACTCCTTTGAATAATCTGGCATTCCCAAAGCAGGAGCGGTACACAGACAATCTCGTAATTTTGTGAATGCTGTTAAGCTTTCATCATCCCATTCCACAGGGTCCGGTGCTCCTTTCTTTGTCATTTTTATCAAAGGCTTGGCATGGACTGCGAATCCCACAATCCATTGCCTGCAGTAACCTACAACTCCAAGGAACATTCTGACTTCTTTCTGAGTACGGGGTAACTGCATCTTCTGAATTATTCTAACTCTCTCTGAGGTCACTTTTCTGATTCCCTTTTCTATCTGGTGCCCCAGATATTTCACTGATTTTGAACAGAACTGCAATTTTTCAGGGGCCACTTTATGTCCCTTTTCACTTAAGTGATTCAGTAGGGCAATGGTGTCAATCACGCAATCCCTATGACTTTTGGACGCCACCAAGAGGTCGTCAATGTATTGCACCAAAACAGATTTTCTAGGTAAGACTAAAGTTTCCAGGCATTTTTTCAAGATCTGATTAAAGATAGAGGGGCTCTCTGTGTACCCCTGGGGGACCCTGTTCCAAACGTACACGTGACTGTTGAAAGCAAATGAAAAAAGAAATTTGCTATCTGGGTGCAATGGGATCGAAAAGAATGCATGACATAGGTCAATCACAGTGAACCATTCAGCATCCCAGGGAATCTGATACAGAATCACAGCTGGGTTTGGGACAATAGGACAGCAAGGAACCACAATTTTGTTTACCTTTCTCAGGTTCTGCACTACTCTGGACTTGCCACTAGGTTTCTTGATTCCAATTATTGGGGAATTACACGGGCTACTCATCACTTCTTGTATGATGTTTGCTTCTAGCAATTTCTGTATTTCAATGGCAACTCCTGCTCTCACTTCGGCACTCATTCTGTAAGGCTTAGTATTGGGGTAGGCTGCATTTTCTTTTATGGCTATTTGTATTGGGTCTACATTGGCCATTAATCCTACATCCTTTCCTGTAAAGTCCCATACTTCTGGTTTCACTGTCTGTTGGAGTTCTTCGGGTAAGTCCTGTATAGTCATTCGTTTAATTTCTGAGTCAGGTCTGACTAACATTAGCTTGTAAATACCATCTTCATCTGGGGTTTGAATCTCAACGCCCTTTGGTGTGCAAAAGATAGTGCAGTTCATTTTGCCCAACAAATCATGTCCCAGTAAGTTCACTGGACTGGTATCACAGACAACAAATCTGTGCATTTCTTTGAAGTTCCCTATTGATATCTCCATGGGCTCGGTAACGGGGGTACTAATCAATTGATTAGATACACCCACTACTTGGATTGCTTCTCCCGAGAGGGGTAGGTTTGGAACGTCTGCTGTTCTCACAGTAGAACGGGTAGCACCAGTGTCCAATAAAAAGGTGACATCATTTCCATCAACCTTTCCTTCAATGTATGGCCCTGACTGGTCTACCGGCAAGGAGGCGCCAAGTACACACTCCTTGTCCTCCCCTCTCAGGCCCCGTCAGTACTCTTCGTCACAGAAAAAAGTGTCATTCAATAAATATTGCGAAGTTGCTGCATTTCTGTTCTCATTGCCCCCCCAGATCTCTATATCATCTCCCTGCGGTGATTTTCCCTTAAAAGTTGGCTTTGGCGCTCGGGTATTTGAATCGTTTTTACCTGCTGCTGGGTCTTTCTTGGCTTTTCATTCTGCGTCTGTGGAGTTAAATCAGGGGTTTGGGTACTATCGGACTGTAAATACGGACACTCGTCTCTCCAATGTCCAATTTCCCCGCACTGGTGGCAGGGAAACTTCTTTTTGGCTTCCTCTCTGCATATTTTTGCTCTGGGCTTTCCTCCACCCCCACCCCCAGGGCCTTGGTTCTGAGTAGTTTTGTTTAACTTATTCAATTGTTTTTCCTGTTGTTCTGCAAGCTTTACTTGAGCCCACATCACTTTCTCCTTCATGGCCTTTTTCTTTTCTGCCATTTCGTCCTCACAGTACTTTGCGTACCGTAGGACCTCGTCCATTTTCTTGGACTGCCAACAGATTTTGTTATCTTTTATCCACTGACAAATTTCGGGTCTTAAACCGTTTACAAACCTGTAAATGAAGTGCGTCATGTCCTTCATTTCGATATTATCTATACCACTGTACGTTTTGAACACCTGCAACAGCCTTTTTATAAAAGGAATGCACAGTCTCGTCCCTTTCCTGCGTGGTTCTATCTATCTTGGTCCAATCAGTTTCCTTTGCGGGCACTTTTAGCTTCAGATGCTGAATTACCTGATCATATTTTTTCATCACTTCCTTAGAGGGTTTCTCCTGTTGCTGAGTCCCTCGGGTATTCCTCACTAGGCCAACCTATGGCGATTTTACACTCAGTCCACAGATCTACAGGGACCACAATGTCGAAGAACCCATCCAGGTCCTTCCACAAGCATTTTTGCACCTTTACAAATCTTTCTACCTGCCGGTACCAATCGACGGGCTTTTCTCGTAATTTCGGGAAGTCATTGGTAAAGGACACAATATCCTGTCGGGACCATGGAACATGTACATATTTTCCTCCTGGCACTTCGCGCATAGGGCGTAACTGTTCTGGTTTGTCAACTTCCTTTAGAACGAATTCGGGAGTTACCTGCTTAGACCTGGCCTCATCTTTTTTCCTAGCCCATCTGGCTTTCCATTTTTCTACGTCTCCCCATTTCTGCAACACTGTCAATAGTTCCTTGACCTGTGCCTTTTTCCCTGATATATTCAGGTTTTCCAAATCTTTGTCTGAAAATTCTGCTCTGTATGGTTTCTGCAAGGGTTTCGATTTTGAAATATCTATTCCCATGCTAGCAGCAGTATCTGTCAATTTTTCATGAAGTACTCGGGCATTTCGGGTAAGACTTTTGCAAATAAACAACAGTTCTTCTTCAGAGTAGGTATTTAATCTGTCTAATCCCACATTTCCTGCCATTAGTTCTTCTATTTCTACTCTCAGTTTGTAGAGATCTAAAGGTTTCGTCTGCGGAGTTTGTTTCTCTAATTCTTGACTCCATCTTTCAATTTCTTCAGGAGTCACCAACGTGACACTCTTAGTACCCGAAGTCGATTCCATCTGAATCTCCCTCGTGTTAAAAGGGTTATGTCTTTTCTGCATCCTTTTCCCTGTATTTCTATTGGGCAGATCCAATAGCGAGGCCTCAGACTCGCACTCGCTTGTCTGGTCATCTACTATTAAGGGTTCTGGTCTTGGCTGGGCTATGACTGGGGTAATGACTGGAGGGTTTGGACTCTCATGCCGATCCCCATACAATGGAACCACAGGTCCGATTGTTACTGGGATTGTCAATGCCTCAGGACTAGTATTTAACTGGGAAATTTTCTGAATTATCTCAGCTCTCTGCTTTGCTAGAATTTCTCGCTCCTTTTCTTCCAATAATCTCTCTAAGGATTTGTCATGTAATACCTGCGGGGTCAGAGTAGGAGCATAACTCGGGGCAGTGGGATGAGTCTCACTAGGTCCTTCACCATAATTAGGTCTTGGGAACATACTTCCTGTACCTGAGGACCTTGGTTCTCTTTCATACAAAGGCTGTAAAAATGGCATTCCTGAACCTGAGGGTCTTGGCTCACCCTCGTAGGGAGGTCTCGGGGAAAAATCGCTTTCATGGGAGTATCTTGCTTCTCCACTAGCTGGTATTCTTGGATAGATATCTCTGGTGTCTACGGGACCTAAACTTTCGGTATAAGGAGGTATGGGGCAACCCCCTCCTATGCTGGCGGATCGGGCCTCATCCTGGAGATGAAGTCTTCGGGAATTATCCCCCTCACTGGAAGGTCTATTTCTTTCATTATAAGGAGGCGGACTTCTCATAAACAGGTCATCCAATAATTCATCATCCGACTCTCCAATAGGTACCTAATGTTTGCATTTTTCTGTTTTCTTCTCCCCCCCAGGAGGACCACATGCTGGCATCATGGGAAACAGTCCTTCTACAATCATGTTCTGTCTCCACTGTTTCATCTTTTTGGCTCGGGCTTCCTGCTTCAATTTTGGATAAAATTTAGTTAACCCTTTATCCATCCGGGGCTTATCTCTCTCAAAAGCCTCAATCTCCCATTCCTCTAGTGCTTCATACTGCGTCAACCTAGGTCTGGGATGTAAGTCATTCATTCGGGTTCTCAGATTGAATAGAATCCTACTGTTAAAGGTACCCTCTAATGGAAAAGCCAATACTCAGTCATCTTTCGTGTATTCCGCCCAGTTCTCCAACCATACACATGTGTTGTACCCTTTATCGAACATCATGAAAGATGCGGGAGTGTTGGGTGGTGGTATGACAACACCTTCTCTAGTTTTAATCTTTGTTTACAAGAGACACTTTTCTCTTATTTCCGTACATAATGTCGTTTTTAACGCCTTTCCACTGATCGTTCTCAAATCCCATATGCCGTGGATCAGGTCTGGTATGTGGTCTATATGAATGCCACATACGATTTTTACGAGTGACTTTGTTTACAAACTCACTTCCAATCCCAGTGCGTCTATTATTTTCGTGCGACCAATGAAATGCACGAGTTCAAATAATCTCGACCAATGGGTGCGCGGCCTTTCGCGAGACTGTTCTCACGCTTTGGCACTCACCCCTCCTTTGCAATTCCAGCTCCGCTACAAACCCGCTGTGACTACCAATCCCAGCGCGGCACAGAGTGACGTCAGAGCAGCTTCGCGCCTGACTCCCTCCTTTACAAGGTAACGGAAACTTTCTTTCTTTCTAAAGTGCTAGTGCTTGGTTATTTAACAACGAATACACATTCGCCACTGTGCTCAAGTGTCTAGACAGGAAAGAGTTTTGTTTCACTGCAAGTAAACTACTTCCATTTACTTTTCACACTCTACGGGTAGCTCTCTTCTGCCTACCCTTCACACTAGCGTTGGGGCACCTGCTACTTCCCTAGACTCATCCACCTTTCCGGGATATATCCAAGTCTAAAGTTTCACCAGCGAGCCCTTTTGCTTTCACTCAAGCTCCGATGAACCTGCTACTCTTCCGGTGTGAACCTCACTAGGTTATGCCACAATAGGAATTTTGCCAATGAACCTCGTTACTGACATTTATTCAATCATACATTCAGAAAAAACCCTAGTTAGTGCTTCCAGTTCTGCCTAACCTGCACCAACTTTCCTTGAAAGCCAGTGACCTCAAAGCAAGTGGATTCTATTCACCACTCGCTATTCAATTCCCCGGGGATTTCTGACAACACTTAAGACGTTTTACTAATGAATAGATAAATACATATAACAGTATAAGAATAAGAACAACAATTTTAAAAAATTTCATAATTTTTAAAGCAAACACTTCAAGTGAGTGATCAAATCACTCGAATTGTCTACTCTCATTAGCAGCATCCAACTTAGTTAATCTTAACTAGTCCTACCTAACCTTTAGCTATTCCCTAACCATCCTCGATGCTACCAGAAAATTACTGATAGAGATCGCAGGTCACTCGACCAATAATTTCACCACTTATGTTTGGGCCCATATACTTCAATTCATTACTATACATTGATCAGATGACCTTACAATCTACTACCAATAATCATGAGTCCCTTTTCGAATATTTCCAGTGTACCCGACTTACCATCCACCGTTACGGGTACCTATGACCACGATGGGTCAGGGAGCTAGCTGTAAAAGGAAAGGCAGCAAAATACAAAACCCAACCTAAAATAATTTCGATGTTTCATCAAATGACCACGGACAACTGGGAAGTTTTAAGTTTCTTTATCTAGAATTCAGTTTTGGAAAATCATAGCGTTTACAGTATAACAGTCAATAGTCAGAATTTATACTATGGAAACAATTTTCATGAATATGAATGGGACATAAGGATCCTAAACAGCTATAGTAAGGGTGATAAGTGAAATCACGCTATAACTCTAATAAAGTACTTCAGTCAATGTTATAAGAGAAAATGTATAGACCACAATAGGAAATTGTAAACTGCAATGGAGAAAATGATTTCTAAAAGGTAGGGTAACATAGGAACACGCTATGAAATTAAATGCAAATAACTTTATGATATGCAATGGTTGCGGAAAGCATGGAAAATTATCATATGCAAAGTATGTCTTTATTGAAGCAAAGACAGAAAAATAGAAAGGTGCAGTTTAGAGTTTTCGGCAAGATATTTACCTAGACTGGTGTGAAAACCAACCCTGGCCACGGGTCAGTTAAGGACAGGAAATACCCCAAGGAATAGCAGTCATCAATGGGACAGCAGGTGCAGTATGGACACCTCAGGACAGGACAGGAAAAACAGATTAGGATCAGGACAGGACCACCAGGACACGACCAGCACCCGCAGTTCGGAAGCAACGCCTGCGCTCCACCCTCTCTGCAGCTATCAGTCGGAATCCCGATTGGGTTAGCGAACTCCCCAGCAAAGTGCTCCGCCAGCACTTAAGGTTTAGTAAAACCTTAGTCTATGGTCAAATTCGGACAGAGTGCTCCGCAGCGCTCTGTATATTCAGTCACCTATTGAGTGCGTTGGGTCAGTGACAGGTCAGCTATTCGGACAAGTCGGACAAATTCTCTAGCTAAACCTAGGCTAGATATACTCTTTTGGGTCAGTGTACCACCCCCCAATGTTGCAAAGTGTCAGAATCCCCAATTTCGATTGGTCCTATGGTAGGATGGGTTAACACACCAATCAGAACAGACTTATTCAAGTCCTATTTTGCATTCTAAGGTACCGCCTAGCAAGATTGGGGTTCTCATGAGACAAGCCAGTGGAATACAATGAAATGTTAACATTTGTTTCAATATGGGTACAGACGACTCCGTTCTGCTGGGTCGCAGGTCACTTTCTCAGGAGCATCTTGCCCATCTCTGCCAGCTGGCTGAGTTCCACTGTTCAAGGCTGAATTTTCCCTGGCTGCGCGACATGCGCAGAAGGGACCTTCAAGATAGCTCTCGGCTCAGTCAGACCCCCCAGTTATCGTGGTAAATGAAAAGTAAGCGAAAACAAATTAATACATAGAAATAAATGAATAAACTACATACCATGATTGTGTACTTATGAATTATCACTATAAAAAGATACTATGCAATTATTTATTAGTGCAACAGACAGAATCTCAAAAGCAACGGTGCAAGCTTCACCTCGCTATTAGAAAGCGCGGCCATTTTATGGCTGTTACGCATGCGCACCCTTTCCCTCCAAATGTGACTGCGTAATGTCACGTGATTATGCGTAACGCATGCGCAGAATCAGAATTCAAGCAGCATCCATTTTTAAAGACAAGGGTTATTCGTATTAGTGAAACACATAGGCAAGCATCACTATGATACACACGCACATTCAAAATACATAAATTTAGTAAAACGAACAATTGGAATTACGGGATTATAACAAATTTTCGAGGTTCTTGACTCGAGCAAGTCGCGATGCGAAATCTTGCTCTATCAAAGCCACCAGTAAACACTCTTTGGAATCCACTCATGTGTCATAGAAGCCCAGCCATGAGAGACACTGTTAAGCAACCAGAAAGCACTATAGGGAGTGAAATCAGAAAAAATAAATGCCAAGTTCCCTGGAGACACAGTTAAGCCACCAATAAACACAATATGAGTCGACCCAGAAGTAGAAACACAAACTTACTGTAGGCATTATTAAACCACAATTATTACTTTACGTGCATTTAAGTGCATACCAGTCAAAATCTAAGTTGAGCCAGCTATCGTTTTCCTTGCACACACTCCATATTTGTGGTTTGCCTTAGAGCACCTGCAGGAGGAAGGTGTTAGCGTAACATAAAGGGAGAGGAGGAGGTAGGAATAAGGACAGTGGTCTGGTGTGAAGGGACATGTGTGATCCTAGCTGGCCCTTACAGATCCAAAAACAGAAGTTACCACTGGAAGAAGCCTTTAACTTTATTCCCTTTTCCCGGAATCCCTCTGACAAAAGGCTAAATTGACGTCCATGAGTCCCGAAATGACGTCCATGAGTTGGGAACTTTTGGTTTTATTGTTAAAGCTGGGAAATCATATGTTTGACATTTGCGTTTCAATTGCCTTTGGGGGCGGAGCCTTTCCAGAGCCAGAGGAATCTAGGGTTCTGTTGAGGCAGGCGTTTTCTTTGAGCTTCAGAGATGTCTTCCCCTCACCCCACAATTAACTGGCGACCATGAAGTAAAGTTAAAAAAGAATATATTCCTGCGGGCAAGAATAAATTAGAAGCACACAGTCAAGGGGCAACTTGGCTTACGCTAAGCAAGTAGATATTAGTTACTCTATATACAATTCTTGCAAAATCTCAAGTTATTTTTTAATATACTTTGTTTATCAACTTATCATAGCTTTACCCCAACATTTTGTGACAAGATAAAGAGAATGTACAGATCATTATGTTTCTCTTATTATTTTAAGACAAAGAAGACCGTTGCCGAAAAAAATGCACTTGTAAATATGTAAATAATTTTCAATATAAAACCTTT
Organism: Lissotriton helveticus; assembly: GCF_964261635.1. Classification (NCBI taxonomy): domain Eukaryota; kingdom Metazoa; phylum Chordata; class Amphibia; order Caudata; family Salamandridae; genus Lissotriton; species Lissotriton helveticus. The sequence goes on along the minus strand of NC_136068.1, from coordinate 1,101,424,869 downwards.
CATTGGATCTGTCTTGCCTGCCTTCTTATATTAAAGATCACTCTCAGCGATACCTGACCTCCTCCCTCTGCTGGGCCTAGCACGCTCATGCCAGCTCAATTATATGTGTACCTAGCAACCAGCAACAGGTCACTAAGGAGTGGTGCTGAGCCTTAGAGGGCCAAATTATCAACACAATAGGCGCCTCATTAGGCAGTCTCTAGGCACTTTTGCCCACAGCATGCTCAGCATAGGTCTAATTTCTATTTGAAATCCAGCATCTCATTTCATTCTGGTGCCCAGTCTGTCAATAACCATCCATGCATCGAAAATATTGATTGTTCTAAGGGAGTCTTCGCATTGACATGTGTGCAGTACCCAGCTGCTGACGTGTGGCTTCACAATGTTGTACAAAGGATCCACAAACAAGGGTTTGCACGAGTGGAAGAGGTGCATGCGTTGAATGTGTTCTGTAGGGAAGCACTCACTGCCACGGGTAATAAACACAGAGGTGCTCCAGTTGCTTTTGGCGAGGCTGGTTCTGTAGCTTAACCACAATGGTAACCAAAGAGGTAAGATGATAGAATACAGGTTGTAGCGCATACAGATTCGAAGGTGTGTGTTTTTAGCTATCCAAATGGTAAGAAATTGGTATCATGAGATGACCTAGTTCCTGTAGTAGTAGCAGTGGTATTCTCCTACATGTGTAAATGATGACTTAAAGTGAGAGCACTTATGAATGATTTATTCTATTGTCCTGAATTAGTTATCTGTTCTACTTCTAGAGGAGATTGTCCCACACCGTGCAAGCCTATCTTGCCATAGTTCAAAGGCCTCCTTCTGTCCTCAAATTCCTGTCCTTGTCTGCCCGCGGTAACTGGAGGTGAGTGCCCGGGTCATTCTTTTGCTTCGGGTGACTAGTATACACAAGACGACCCAGCCCAATCCATTCTGCAATGTAGGTATCTTCTTATGATGACAGACAGTAGGAGGCGTCGTTGGGGAAACCATTCTTCTATTTTTATTAGACTGTGTTGTAAAAAAATATTATTTAGGACTGATCTGCAAACATTTTTTCACATAGCCTTTATTATTTTTCTAAATAATTTGGCTTTCATAATTGGGTGCCTAACAATTTTACCTTTTGTTTTTAGCTGCTGAGTACATATTTTGGATATATGTCTGCACTGGAGCTTCACACATTCCACCTTTTGCTCCCTGAAGCCTGTTAGATGGCATTCACACACACCCCCACACATACGCACACACACACACACCTATGTGGTCTATACCCCTTTGTTTTATAGTCTGTGGTACATCTTGGTGAGGGTCTCCCCAGTGGCTGACTTCATCCCTTCCCAACTCAGCCACAATTTGTCATGCTTGGACTTTGCACACAAAGTCTCTGAGACGCTGACTCAGTCGCGGGTTAGACCATAGGTGATACTGCTGATTTTGTGATACGGCTGGCGTCTCTCCGTTGGCTCGAGTGGTCTGAGCGTCTTTGGTTACTCTGTTCTCGACTGTGCGATTGGGATGGTTTTCCTCCTCCTGCCAGCTATGCTCCTCCATGACGTCTTTGGCAGGCGTCCGTTGGTTGGTTGTGTCCACCTTCTTCAACGATGAGATGTTTCTTCCCACTGTTTTGCTGCTTTGTCTCGCTGTGATCATGGTACCATTAACTCTTAACACTGTCCACACCCCTAGTTTGATACATGCCCTGAATTTCCACTCAGGTCTGCAATCTTTGATGATGCCTATGTCTTCTGGCAGGACCAACCGACTCTTTGCTTGCCACGTCTGGCTCATGCACATTTTGCACCAGGTGCACTGGGTTTGAGTCTCTTGGGGATCATAGGGCAGTGGGTTCCACCCAGGGTATGTTGGTATCTTGTCCCGCTGAAGTCCGCTGAACATCACAGTCCACGGGGCTTGTTGAGTGGTACAGTGCGGTGTCCGCGATACTCATGGAGGAACTTCTGGAGGCAAATCTCGGTGTTTGCGTTCTCTGCAGCAGCAATCCTGAGTGTTTTATTTAATGTGCGAAAAAATCTTTCGGCATCGCCTTTGACCTGAGGCCATTGGGAGGGATGTGATGGGGGATTATTCCTAGGTGATTGAGTAGACCTTCAACTCTGATCCTTGAAGAGTTGGACCATTGTCAGTTTTGACCTCAGTTTGTAGGCCAAACATTGCAAATGGCTTTTCCAGAATTGGTACCACATGCATGATCACTTCAACAAAGGGATATTTGGAGTAGCTGTCGATCAGGATCATCATGATTGTTCCATCGGGAAAACTCACAAATTCAAGGCTTAATTTGGCCAACAGGGTGGTGCATAGTTTTTCAATAATGATGGGTGTTGGCTTTCAGGAGGGCTCGTGATTTGGCACACTGGGCATTGTCCCACCACTTCATCTACCATGGTCTCGAGGTCAGGGAACCACACCTTTTCTTCCATGCTGAACTTCATCGGCATGGTTCCTTGGGGTCCGCCGTGAGCCAGCAGTGTCATTTGGTGTTGTAGCGTGGCAAGTTTACAAGTCGGCTTCCCTCAGCAGAATGCTATTTTGGGTGTTACTGAATTTGTTGCGTACTAGTCACATTTTGGTCAGCTTCTTGTTGGTGTCTCACAGGAAGTTTTGCCAGGACTCTACCTGCACAGCTGCCATCACCTTCATCATTCTTTTATTGTGACTTTCTCAATGTCACTGAGGCTAAGCGCTCCTGGGCAGGCAGCCTGAGAGATCATGTGGATGTGTCCTTCTGCATCATCGGCCTTGTCACCCCCAGCTTTATTTGTTTGTGGGGGATGACGGGAGAGGAAGTCTGCAGGATTTTTGGATCCCGGACAATATATTACTTCCATGTGGTAATGCTGCAATTTGATGGCCCACCTCTCGATTCGCGGTGTTAGATGTGGTGCTTACCGCCGGAAGAGTGGGATTAGAGGCTGGTGATCAGTGACTACTTTGAAATGTCTGCCACTCAAGTATAGGAGAAATTGACTGCAAGCCCACTTGATAGCCAATGCCTCCCTTTCAATTTGCAAAAAACACAGTTGATGGACAGAATGTAGAACAATGTCATACATTCACCCCAGTACAAAGATCTGGGCCTAAATCCATCGTTTTTTTGCACTCCACACCACCCTGGGTTAGACACTGGCTATATGCAAATCAGCTCTGACCCTGTGCCTCATGGGAACAGTCCAGTCCGAACTACCAAGCCATGTCTTTCCCAGACCGGATTCAAGCATCCAAGGACCGGTTTCTGGCTATCAGCCTTCATCAGCCTGGATCAACTTGCATCCCATCTTGGTTGGAGACATAGCAGAAGAACTTGATTTAGGGTTGAAAAAAGAACAGTTTTCCCGCTGTAACCTGACCCCATGTTCCCAGAGGCGTTTCACAGCAGCTCCTAAGTGTTTGTGATGTTCTACGGCCATTGCAGAGTGGATGAGGCTGTAATCACTTCAGTTCATGATGGACAGGAGTCCCCATAGAGTGTCTCTTATGTCATCCTGAAAGATTTTGGCAGCTGAGGATATACCAAAATGTTGTTGTTTGTAATGAGGCAGCCGTAGATGAGTGGTAAAGGTCATGATGTCCCTGCTTTCTTCGAAGAGGAGCAGCTGATGGTAGCAGGCATTTAAGTCTAGCATTGTGAACCACCATGGCTGTTTAGGTCAGCTATGATGGCGTCCATAGTGAGTGCTATGTGGTGTTACCGCTTGATGGCACTGTTTGGGAGACACATGACGATGCAAAGGTGTATTTTGCCAGGCTGCTTCAGCTTTTTGGCGATCATCATAGGGGACACCTAAGGCGTTGAGCCTGACACTTTCTCAATCACACCCTGCTTCTTGAGTTTGATGAGTTCTTGGTCAATCAGTGGTCTCAGGTGGAATGGGAAATAGGCAGCGGAGTGCCACAGATTTGACGGATGGGTCAATATGTAATTTGACTGGAGGGGCATTTAAGCATCCTAAGCTATTGCACAGACCTAGGAATAGGTTGAGTAAGTTGTAAATTTGGAGCGCTTTCACGTTTCAGGCAAAAAACACGGGGCCCAACTTTTGGTGGAGTGGCTCCTAAGTAGCGTGTCGGCTTCTTTGTCTACTACGTGGATTGTTGTGGTGACTTCTTGGTCATTGGACTTCATCTGTATGGACATGCGTCCTTGTAGGGTAATAGAGATTGGCTGCCATAAGTGAAGATCTTGGTATGTGACGGGGTGAGTGTTGATTTGCATCGGAGGTTGCTGTATTGCTCGATCCCCATGACATGTATTGACACTCCCGTGCCAATTAGAGCTTTGAATTCAGACCCAGTGATATGAAGAAGGCACCTGGGTTGAGACATCCAGCGGTGCTTCAACTCGCTCATGAAAGAGATGAGGAATGCCTCTTCTTTGTCGTTTGGTGATGAATCGTCTAGCAGCCGATTTGTTGTGATGTTCTTTTGGAAGTGTCTGGCATTGCTGGATCATTCAGGGATTGGTGCCAGATCATTTTCGATGGTGGTCTTCCACCTCTGCACTTTCTCCTCTTGTCACCCCCTCGGTAGACAGGTGCAAAGTGGTTACCCCTTCCGCAGTGTGAGCACGTGCAGCCTTGGGTGGGGCAGTCATCCAGGGAGTGTTCTTCGCAGCCACGGTAACCACAGCAAGGCTTCACCAGCGAGGGTCCAAGTGCCTTGGCCGCGTCAGCTCTCCCCTTTGTGCTTATGGCATCAGCACATTCCATCTTGATGACCGTGGACTTCTCAGGTGCCTGCGTGATAGTGATACCCATTTCATTGGCCCTTGCGGCAAACAGGTGCTAGCATTACAATATTGTCTGGATTTATATTGGGTTGCAGGAAAATGAGGCCTCTCAGAGTCTTATTGAAAACTCCTGAATTATTTGGGCCTGTATTTCTTTTAGTCGGTCAGGTGCTTGATAGTTGTGCAGCCATGCGTAGAATGCATCAGTAGATTCTCCTTCACATTGGTGGGCTTGGCTGAGTTTAAATCATTCGAAATTGGGGTTTAGATGTGGGTCAAAGTAAGCATTGAGCACTTTGACCGCAGCATCATAGTAGGTGGCATGGCCAGTGTTGGGCAGATGCTCAAAGAGTTTGTAATTCTCCTCACCTGCGCATTGAAGCAGGAGATAGCATTTATGGCCCGTCAGTCTCATGTGTAGCAACATAATAGTTCTCTAGCCTTCCTATCCAGGTTTTCCAGCGAGGCGACGCTGTGGCAGGGTCAGCAAGTTCACTTAAAGGTTGAAGTACACCCATAAGTGAATGCGTGGTGGGTGTTGCCCTTGAGGTGGGACTTCTGGGGGCACAGTGTTGGCATCATCCACCATTTTAAGGTGGGCGTACAGTGGGTTTCAGGTGTGGTTTGCAATTCTCAACACTGCTGCACTACTAGCATTAATGTGGTCTGCCCCTGTGATATGTAGCTGCTCATGCACCCTTCGCTGGTGTCACTTCTCACTGCTTTCTGACCATAGTAGAGTCTGCAAGTAGCTCAGGGCTAATGATGGCTGAGTGAGACATAGGGGCTTAATTCGCAGTCCTCTAAGTGGATGGTACTATATGAGGGAGGTGTGCACCGTAAAAGCCACAGTCACTGTGAGGTTGAAGCAGGCAAGGAAGAAGGGGTTGTGCAGCTCTAAGGCAGGAGCAGGAATTGCTTTAGGCAAAGAGCGGCACTTACTGGCAGCTGGGTGTGGCACTTGCCAGGCATGCTTCCGCAAAGCATTCCATACGGCAGAATACAGCGGCAGCTTGTGTCGTCCTCACGGGGGTCAGCGCTGCAGTTAGGGACGGAGTTCACTGCTGACTGCAGGAGCTGAGCAGCAGCTCGGATCAATGTGCGGGTGAGCCTCAGAGTGGATTGATCACAAAATGTTGTCACATTTGCTGCACTTCAAAGACAGAGGTCAAATGTCAGGCTATGTCTTCTGACAAATTGCTGCTTTTTAGGACTCGCCTAGCGACGCAGGGCATGCGCGCTGCTCGCCTTGACGAGATCAATTGTTGCCGCTTTCTGTGCCAAAGGGAGATAGGATATTTTACGCCCCCCGGACGAGCGATGTGCACGTGCACGGCGTGCGCTCGGATGAGCGATGTGTACGTGCACGGCGCGCGCCCGGACAGGCAATGTGCATGTGCATGGCTTGCATGGTGTGAGCACAACCCTCCTGCCCCGCGCTTTCACGGCGACAGTTTGTCATGTAAAAGCCACCATTTCGTGTTTGCAGTTTATCGGACAGGCTTCAGTGATCCAAGCAGGTATCACTGAGAAACGCAGCCATCACTCAGGCTGCATTGGATTCCTATGACAGGGCGATCAAATCATGTGGACCCTGGCATCGACACATCATTATCAGGGCCTGCATTTCTTAACCGATCACGAAGGCCCGGGTCCTTGGTGGCTCCGGCTTCGTTGTGGCTCTGGCTTCCTGGCACTATTTGTAGTTATTTGACCTTTTTGCAGTGGATAATCCACACAAAAAGCCCTATTTACTTCTCCACGTTTGAACAGGCCAGCAGTGTGAATAATCAATAGTTCTGATTTACGGCGCCGACGTTGGACGCATTCGAACACTTGGGCTCCTGCTGTAATCACGAGCTGACCTTGTCTTTTGCTGCTGCTATAAAATACTACTGAACATGCTTCCAAATTTGTGTTTTATAACTCTGACCTAGGATTTGCATTGCTGTATTTTTTTTATTTTCATTACATTTACATTTTCAGCTGCTTCACGTTTGACCATCGGTGGGAGCCCCATACTTTGTGCATCTAGAGTGAATCTGTGCATTGTGGGGTGAGAGGTGAGCTTAACAGATGTGATTTCTTTATGCAGGGTGTGGGCTAGTATGGCGTGTTGGGTTAGTGCACCAGTAGTATGCCTCCAGGGCAGGAGACGCACGTAGCTTCTAAACATCGGCAGCACGAGATGAACTGATGTGCTCGTGCAAGGTCTGCAACCCAGCAGCTCTATTCATTGGCTTGGAAGTGGTGCTGCAACGAGGTGATTGAGGAGGACCAGTTGAGGCTGCAAGATAAATACAGCACAGAAGCTAATGAGGTTTTCAAATACTTTCTGACCTCCAGACTGTGCTGGTTGGCTTGCCCATGCTGCTGCTTGAACTTCAATATGTTGCTGAATACAGATCCATGCTGCTTGTATGCACTTAGTTCCACTGTATGCACTAGTTCACGTTCTGTCTCTAGGCACATGACCATGAAGAAAGTTATAACTGTGTAATGTAAAAATGGGAGCAACAGCAGCCACAACAAAGAAGCTATATACATTATGGACATTAATAATGTTCTGCTGTCAGAGTGCAGTGCGCATCAGTTATCTGCTTTTATGATAAACATCCCGGTGATTTTAAAAATGTTACTGGTAGTACCATACTTGAGTAAATAATTCAATGCAGGTACTTTAATTTCTTTAACAAGCATGGGCCCTCTTAGAGATTCATGGGCCCAGCGTGTAAGGGCAGCTCTGAACTGTGTATGTTTAAAGTAGTTTCTTATGACGCCTGTTCAACATAATTCATGGACACAAAACATTGTCTGAAAAAATTAGTTTTCTTATGTGAAATAAAGATATCAACATGTTTCAATAATTCTTTTGATCAATGCAAATGAGTCATCAACAATGTCATGAGGTGGGTGGGGTTTGGGGGTGTTTATCTCTTGAAGTGATTGAAATACATTGGTAGGAGGGAGAGTCTAATACACTCTTATGATACCTTTACAACTGTAGGAGTGTGATGGTTAGTAGTTGTGTTGTTACTGTATTTGTCAGTGCTGACAGTGGCAATGGGCAGTGCAGGCGGAAATGACATCCTTAAGAGAGCCCTGGCACTTTTTTTTTTTTAAACAAATTAAGAACAGGTTAAAGTGTGAGCAGGGTCAAGAAAGTTACATTCATATATACATACATTTTGAGTGCTTCGTGGACTCCATACGCAGCACGTTACAAATACCCCCCCATTAACCCAATTTAATTATGCACAATGATTCACTTTTATCTCTATTTGCCTTAAGATCAATTAAGAAAATGAAATCCATTTTTAATGGAACTTAAATGTGAACCTCGGCTAGGCTTGATTTGCTTCAGGTTTCTGAGGCTTCCACTTTTCTTTTGGCATTGCAGATTGTAGAAGGCAGGGGATTTTTTTAATTAAGATACGTCTGTCAAAGACTTTCTAGTTGAAATCCCGTGAGTCTCCTTGTAAATTGTTTTAAGAAAAGGTGACTCCTTTCTGTAGCCACTGTCGCCCTAATCTGGAAAACTATACATGAAAGCTGCCAAATGCCTCCATTAGAGGGTGCCAAATAGATGGCATACCCCACAAAGGGGGAGAAAAAGTATTGACAAACTTAAGAATCTTGATAGCCGAATACAAATGATAGGAAATGGTGATCAAAAACTCCTCCTGAAGGAGCAGGAAAGAGAAATGAACCAGGACAGATATTGGGATCCAGTAGAAGAACCAGCTACAAGGAGCTATAAGCATTTTCAATCCAATTGGTCTCGCATGTGCGTGAGTTTGAGCTATTAGCATTCTAAATGACAATGCCTTTTATTTATGTGTTTTGAAAACCTGCAAGCGGTGTGTAAAAACCCACTTTGTACTTATAGTCCTTGCTTATGAGAAGCAAGGTTGGCAGTAGAAGAGGCACAGTTACTGCCAGCCTTGCTTCTCGCAAGCAACCACTGTAAGTACAAAGTACAAAGTACATGTTTACGCAGCGCTTGCAGGTTTTCAAACACATAAATAAAAAGCATTTGCATTTACAATGCCTATAGCTCAAACTCTAGCAAATGCGAGGTCTATTGCGTTGCAAATGCTTGTTTAACATGGGACTGGTGTTTACAAACTCCTCTCAATTTGCAGCCATTGAAAGAAAAGTAAGGTGAATTATGTGACAGTACAGGGAGAGTGAATGGAAAGGCTGTAGTGTGTCATTACCTCCTCGTCCTGTCTCCCCTTCCCATTCCTGACAAGTGAGCAGCTAGTCTGCTCTACAGAAACCCCTACCTAGCTGAGCTGTTTGCACTTCCCCCTAGGATGATGTCACGTGACTATAAAAGGGGAAGTGCATCAACAATCATCCTGTTCTTTTTTTTCTGCGGCGGATGCCTGTTGCCTGGCTGTGCTGTGCTGTGCTGTCTCGGAGTTTGCCTAAGTTCTGTTTCTGGTTTTTTTCGTTTCGGCTGCCTGCTCTAGCGGCCGCCCGTTGTTTACTTCTGTGTGTTCCCCCCGTGCTGCCTCTGCCGGCGGTCTGCCCTTTGACACGCGGTTCGCGTTAGAGGCCGTTTTTCAAATCCCGCTCTTACCTTGTTGCTTTGGCCTGCTTGAGCGGCCGTTCCTGGTTATGTTTCGAGTCCCCGTGTGCCCTGCTTTAGCGGGCAGGGGTTTCTGAGTGTGCAGGTGCGGCGCTCGTGTTTTCACGGTGCGTTTGGGGGGCGAGTCTGGCTGTTGGCTGTGCCTGTTGTGCCGGCCCACTTTTCCTGCTCTCGTGGGCCTCGGGACTTCGTGTCCTTTATATGGGGTCCTTCCTGCATGGTTTTTGTCCTTGCTTCTGCCTGTATTTGATGTTTTTGGACTGGGCTGGTTGCTGGCATGGATTCCGAGGCTTCTTCCTCTGCTGCCCCTCTTGATGCCCTGCGCCTCCTTATTAATGAGGCTGTGGCTGCTGCTTTCCTGGCTAGGTACGCGGCTGGGCCTCCTCCCAAGGTGCCTCGTGTCTCTTTGGATCCGCAGGCTGCTCCTGGGGATGACGTTGGTCCTGATGATGATGAGGGTGTACGGGGTCGATTTGTTCAGGGTGCTGAGCTGGCTGAACTGTTCACCCATGTGCGGTCCAATTTGGGCTTCTCTCCTTCTGCGGATGCTGTTTTGGACGATGACTTCTTTACGCAGATGTCCAGCCTGCTCCTGACTCTTTTCCTTTGCATGGGGCGGTGCGCAATGTGCTGTCTCACGAATGGAAGGAGGTGGACAAGTCTACTTTTCCTCGTTTCCTGTCCAGGCGTTACCCTCTTGAGGGTTTTGCGGCTGAATTCCCTCAGGCTGTGAAGGATGACAATTTGATGGCTGGCCTTTCGTCTCGGGGTTTGGTGGTTTCTGAGGACGCCCTTCCTGCGGACGCTGTGGATAAGCGCGTTGAGGGGGCGGTGAAGTGTTCCTACGCTGCTTCTAATTTTTCTGTCCGGGCGACTGCCTATTCCAACTACATGGTTCAGTTGCTCCTTAAGGATTTCCAGTCCCTGTCCGTTCTGCTGAATGAGGGCGAGGATGCCACGCCTCTTTTGTCTTTGATGGGATTGCAGGTGCAATACCTGTTGGATATTTCCTTTGACAATCTGGGGCGGCGGCGGCTGCTTCTGGTGCTTCCATCGCTGCTCGTCATCATATTTGGATGCTTTCCTGGAAGACGGACTCTTCCCAGAAGTCGGTCCTCCTTAAATTGCCCTTCGAAGGTTCCAAGGTGTTCAGTCCTCAGCTGGAGGGTATGGTCAAGCAGTCTGCTGAGAACCGCAAGCTGGTGGCTCCGGTCCGCCCTCCTTCTCGGGGTCGTGGGTTTGGTTACCATCGCGCTTTTGGGCCTCCTGCTCGTTGCGCTTCTCAGCCCTTTCGTGGCAGGGGTCGTGGCCGGGTGGCCCCTGGAGGTGCCAAGCCCCGGGCCGCTGCCGGTGTTGCCACCCCCGCTTCCTCCTCTTCTCAATGACTGTCTGCCTTTGTCAGTTGGTGGTCGCCTCCAGTCCTTCCGCGCCCAGTGGTTGTTGGTTCCAGATGCCTGGGCGGTTCAGACTGTTTCGGAAGGTTGCTGGCTCGAGTTTTCCTCTCCTCCTCCTCCGGGGTTTGTTCAGACCCCCCTGCCCCGTCTTCCTCTGCGCAGAGATGCTTTGTTGGCAGGTGTACGGCTCCTGTTGGAGAAGAGGGATATTGTGGAGGTTCCTGCTCTGGAGAGGGGCAGGGGTTGATATTCGATCCTCTTTCTTGTCTCAAAGAAATACACTTCGGATCTTTGTCCTGTTTTGGATCTGAAGCGGGTCAACCGCTTCGTTGTCCACCGTCCGTTCAAGATGGTGACCCTCCAGTCCATCCTGCCTCTGGCTCTGCCGGGGGGCTTTCTGGCATCCATGGATCTGATGGATGCGTATTTGTACGTTCCTGTCCACCCGGACGACCAGCGTTTTCTCCGATTTGCTGTGGGGGCCCTGCACTATCAGTTCCGGGTGCTCCCTTTCGGCCTTTCATCGGCGCCCAGAGTGTTCACCAAGCTCTTGGCCCCTCTGGTGGGTATCCTTCATTCCAGGGGACTGCTGGTGTTTCCATATCTGGATGAATGGTTGATTGTCTCTCCTTCTTTTTCACAGGCTCTGTCGGATGTGGACCAGGTGTGTCTTCTGCTGGGTTCCTTTGGGTTCCTTATCAACCACAGGAAGTCCTCCCTGGTGCCCTCCCAGTCCCTGAAGTTCCGGGGGCTCTCTTCCGCATGGACATGGACATGGTTTTTCTCTCGCAGGAGCATCAGTTGACTTTGTTTCGTCACCTTTCCTGGCTTCTGTCTCAATCCCGGGTGTCTGCTCGTCTCTGGTTACGGAGTCAGGGGGAGATGGCGTCCACTCTGCATCTCCTTGCTTGGTCCAGGCTACATCTGTACCCCCTGTTGCATCATGTCCTGTCGCACTGGGATCCTGCCTCCTTGGACTACGAGACTCTGATCCCTGTCACTCCGGGGATTCGGGCGGATCTCCAGTGGTGGTTGTCCCCTCTCTCTCTTTCCCGGGGGTTCGATCTCCTTTCTTCTCAGTCTGTGGTCGTGTTGTCCACGGATGCCAGTGCTTTGGGGTGGGGTGCCGTTCTGGGTGCCTCCAAGGCTCAGGGTCGGTGGTCCAGTTTCGAATCCCTCCAGTCCTCGAACTGGAAGGAGTTGAGGGCGGTTTGGTTGGCTCTTCTTTGGTTCGCTCCTCTCCTTCGGGGTCGGGCGGTCTCTGTGCAGACGGACAATCAGGTGGTTCGTTCTTATGTGAATCACCAGGGGGGCATGTGTCGTGTTCTGTTTCTCCTATCCCGGGAGATCGGCCTTTGGGTCAAGTCGAGTCTCCTGTCTCTGACGGCGGTCTATCTTCCGGGGAAGGAGAATGGGCCTGCGGATTCTTTAAGCAGGGTGTTCCCCTCCTCTGTATCCCTCTGTCTGTCCCCGGATCTGTTCGATCTGATTGTCCTCCGGTTCCGCCTTCCTTGGCTGGATCTTTTCGCCTCGGAGGAGTCTGCCCTTCTTCCTAGGTTTTGCAGCATAGTTCCCTCTCCGTTGGCGTGGGCTACCGATGCTTTCTCGATTCCTTGGTCGAGGGGTCTGCTGTTTGCCTTCCCTCCGTTTGCCTTAATTCCGAGGGTCCTCCGGAAGATTCGATTGGATCGGGCGGAGGTTCTCCTGGTGGTTCCGGCATGGTCTCGGCAGTCTTGGTTCCCCCTTCTGCTGACCTTTTCCGTTTGCCCGCATTGGCGGTTTCCCCTGTCTCCCTCCCCGCTGCGGACTCCTCTTCTCGGGGTTGCCTCCCTGCGTCGCCTCCGGCTGGGGGTTTGGCACTTGAGAGGTTGAGTTTGCTGGGTCTGGGTTGCTCGCTTGAGGTTGCCCGATGTCTTCAGCTTTCTCGGCGTCCGTCCACCTTGAAGTCGTATGGCCGTCACTGGAAGAATTTCTCCTCCTGGTGTCTTGTGAGGGGTCTCTCTTCTGCCTCCTGTGAGGCCGTGAAGGTTTTGGACTTCTTACAGGATGGTTTCGTCTTGGGGCTTGCGGTTTCTTCTCTGCGGGCCCAGTTGGCTGCCATTCTCGCTTTTCGGGGTTCCTCTGTTTCCTCTGTCTCCCCGTTGGTGGCTCGCCTTCTGCTGAGTTTCTTGCTTCAGCGTCCTGTCTCTCGTTCTCCTGTGCCTCCTTGGGATCTTCCCTTGGTTCTCCGAGCTGTGACGGGTCCTCCTTTCGAGCCTTTGGACTCCGTGGCCCTAAAGTTCCTTTCGGCTAAGGTTATTTTCCTGGTGGCCATTACTTCTGGGCGGAGGGTTGGTGGGATTGGGGCGCTGATGGCTACACCCCCCTTCTTGCGCTTTTGCGATGATAAGGTCATTCTCCGTCCGAGTCAGTTCTTTCTTCCTAAGGTGGTGTCTTCTTTTCACTGTCAGGAGGAAATTGTTCTCCCGGTGTTTTTTCCGGCTCCTGCCTCTCCTGAGGAGATGCTCCTCCATTCGTTGGATGTGCTGAGGGCTCTGCACATCTACTTGGAGCGTACAGCTGGTTTCCGTAAAGTGGATTCCCTATTTGTCACCTATGGCCTCTCGGGTCTGGGGCTTCGGCCTTCTTTGTCCACCTTGACTCGTTGGGTCCGAGGCGCTGTGGTTTCTGCTTACGATTCTGCCCACTTTCCTCTGCCTTCTTCTGTTCAGGGTCGGTCGACTCGGATCGTGTCTTCCTCCTGGGCCATGTTCAAGGGGGCCTCTTTGAGGGACATTTGCAATGCTGCCACGTGGGCTTCTCCTCATACGTTTGTTACCCATTATCGGCTTCAGTTGGGGATGGCGGCCTCTGCTGCTTTTGGGGCTAGTGTCCTTTCTGCGGTACATGATTTGTGATCTGTACTATTTTCTGTTGAGTAAAACTGGACCTGTTTTTCTCAAACTGTTTGGTCTGTTTTTTTCTTACAATCACTGTGTGCTTGGGTATGGGCTCACTTGTCAGGAATGGGACGGGGAGACAGGACGAGGAGGTAATGCCCGGTTACTCACCGGTAATATCCATTACTCCGAGTCCTGGTCTCCCCGTCCCATTCCTGAGCCCTTCCCTCCCTCCCTGGTTTGGGTTTTATTTTGGTGATTGTCGGTTTTTCGTTCTGGGTTCTTTGGTATTCTCAGGATGATTGTTGATGCACTTCCCCCTTTACAGTCACGTGATGGTGACGTCATCCTAGGGGGAAGTGCAAACAGCTCAGCTAGGTAGGGGTTTCTGTAGAGCAGACTAGCTGCTCACTTGTCAGGAATGGGACGGGGAGACCAGGACTCGGAGTAATGGATATTACCGGTGAGTAACCGGGCATTTTTTTGTAACACCCCACAAAATGGAAATTCCTGTAAAATGGGAAATGTACATATTCAGTAATAAGGGAAGCAAAAAATAAGCACATTTTTGTTGCAATTCTGAAGTGTGATGGAAACAATGATTTTAATAAGATCAATAGCAAATCAAGACACTTTACTTGGCAAAGGTCAAATGAGAACTATTAACGGAAACCCGTTTTTCACACATTATCATTCGTATGCAAAATGGTTTAATCAGTAAAACTGTATGTCGGTGCAAATTTAGTGAACATTTCAATGGAAAATGTGTTGTCTGTAAATGACAGTGCTTTACCACACGATGCTTTAGTTACATAAAAAAATTGCCTGCCCCATGTTCTTTAAAGCGAGGTAGGTCGCAAAAGTTTGTCATTCTAAAAATAGTGGTTCTAAAAAGTTTGGGAAGCATTGGTCTAACCTCTCTCTGCCTGATCACGTCAGTCCTTGCTAGGCGCTTTTATCTCACCACTCACCCACTTGGTTTAATACAAAATGTAGTGTTTTTCGCTCTCACCACTGGTCCCTGGGTCCCAGTTTCATCACTTGCTGCTTGATGCCTCTAGTTCCTCATGCTGTGTCTGAGAGGAGTGCTCAATGGTGTTACCTCTGTCTGACCTTTGACCCCCTTCCACCACAGCTCTTAACTCGGTGTACTCACTGGCCTCACTTTTCACACACTGGTGAATTTGAACCTCTAACTTCCTAGGTTTTTATCACTCATCTTCTCACCTTATGCCCTTTGACCTCTTACAGATGGTGGTGCTCATGGATCCACTGGAAGACCCTGATGACATCCTACGTGCTAATCGGTCCCGGGAGAAGTCCTACATGTTCGATGTAGCCTTCGACTACACAGCGACCCAGGTGAGGAGAGGTGTGGACCACAGCGAGATATACTCTGTGGTGATTAAGGGGTTGTATAGATAGATCCGAATTACCACTGAAAAGAGAGAAACGTTTCATTGTTGGAGTGCTCCTATTAATTGGCAAGGATACCCTGGCTGCCTCACTGTTTTCCTATGATGTGTTATACTATTTATTTGATTGGTTTTGGATTTTAGTAAAGCATCCTCTAACACTGTTTCACAGCCGATTGACTCATCCACCTGACCACTCCCACTCCCACTAATACAAATACAAATTGATTGATCCCCACAAACATGAAGTAGAGCCAACAACTCTCTTAGCTACTTACAAAGCTACTTAGCTTCTTAATCACCAAGCTGCTTGCTCAACAATAAGGTAGTTCACATATAGAACCACATACAACACTGTGGCCTCGGTGCTCTCCGCAGCCCAAATTTCTCCTGGTGTCACTATTTAAACTGTGCTCTAAAGTCTAGGGGCACAAATAGTCCGTACACAGATATTAATAAACTTACATTTCTTGATTCGTCATCATTGTTATTCCCTCTCTTCAGGCTTCATTAGGAAAAAAAACCAGCTACAGCAGACACAGGTTTCGCTTTCTGAAGGTTATAGCACTCATAAACATAAATTATTATCATGCACAATCTAGCTCACAATGCAGTACATCCGAAAAAATACCATCTCTTCCTCACCTCTTCAACATATCAGGTTAAAAATGAGGCTTTAGAGGCTTTAGAAGCCAGGATCCCCTCAAGCTGGAATTCCCAAAATTCAGAATTGCTCACACTATAAAGCAATCCTTTTCACGTGTCACCACTAACTTTTCGAACTCCTTCCTCACTCCCATGAGAACTCAATACTCCTTTTCATATCTGGTCTAATCACTTTCCTTCAGAACTTAATTCTGGACATATTCTTCTTTTAACAAACAAAGTGGAATTGACTCTTCAAACTTCCCACAATGATATTTACTTAATATTGCACATTTCATCTCCGTCTCTGTAGATTCTCATTGTTTGTTGATATCCAACTCTTTGTAATCTGTTGTTCACAGTAAAGCACCCCGATAGTACCCGGTGCAGATGGGTTATGGAAGGAACTTAAATAAATAAATAAAAATACACGCAGCATTTTTTTACACATCACATCCATTTGGCTCAGTATTTGTATTTCTATGCGATACCTCGGTGGACGTGTGCAGATCTCCCATATACAAGACTCCTCATTGCTCTGTGATGGTGCATATACATTTGTGATGTTCCTAAATGCTTCTGCTGGTCCCTGTGGCGCCGTGGGAGTCCATTATTGGTGACTATTGTGCTCATTAGGCCCTGCAGTGCTTTTGCATGTTACTATTATTATTTATTATTATTTAGAAACTTATAAAGGGCGCAGCTACCCCCAACGGGGGTGTCCCGGCGCTAGGACAGGTGAATGGTGTGAGTACACTCAGCAGGTTTAAGCACTCGAGAGGAGCCAGGTCACCGCATGTGTTACTTTCCGGTATTTCCGTATCTGCTATGTTCTCAAACACTTCAACATATGCACATCTTCCAGGTTCCTCAATTAGGGTCTGCAGCAATCCTTCATGTCTTAGTTGGCATCTGAAGTGCTCCCAAAAGACTCAGGGGCCGATTACTGTCTTGCTAGGAAAGCCCTCCGTACAACTCTGATCAGGAGGGCTTTCCGAGCAAATCGTGCTCCAGGAGTCCGAACGAGTGAGTATGATGCATCCAAATGTTGACGGAATTGGTTCGCTTGGACTCCCATTGAACTCTGTGGGAGGCTGTATACTGGACTCAGACTCCCATTGCAAAACGGGGTGGGTGAGGAAAAACGTACACCCTATGGTGGACACCCCATGGTGCCCACCACACTGTGCATGCTTGGATCGGGCGGACACATAAACACCCCTCTTTACAGATGCGGAGGGCCCCGGTGAAGGGGGGACTGCTTCGACCCCCTGAAGTATGATTCCGACAGCAGTTTTGTTTCGCTGAGACCGAGTCAATGCAGCTGTCTGAATCGTACATCGCACTCACTCATCGTAATCCAGCTCCATTGCGCGGCACAATTCGTCAACGAACAAGTAGTTCGGACAGGATCGGGTTCGGAAATGATTCGGACAACACGTACGCAATCATCGCATCGTACTTGGTGGTTAAGACCTGTGTACGATTCGGTCAGAACAAAGGGCTACGAATCGAATTCAGGAAAGCCAAATCCGATTCGGAGGCCTTCCTAACAACATCATAATCTAGTCTTCAGTTAGCATCAGCCAGGTGCTCAAGGCTTAATTGGGCCTGATGCATTCCTAATGTATCAGTCGATGTGTGCAATACTCCTAGAAGAGTCTCTTGGAGCATTCAGTTCTCCTAGATGTATGTAATTTAATTATTTAAGTACACATGACTATACACTCAGGACCATTTCAGTGTGTCTGCAGTGCTCCCAGATACATCTATTCACATCTTCTCCACACCAGGCCACCTCAGTGGTGCCTTCACTACCCTGGAATTTCCTACTTGGCATCCGTGCTCCAAGATACCTCGGTTTTCCAAGTATTGATACTATATATTTGAGTTGATCTCCTCACAGCCACCACACCACATCTGCAGTGCACCCGATTGCCTCTCCCTGTGCTTACTTGTAGTACAACTGCATACCTTGGTTTATGCATTGACTGCCCTGGGATACCTGATTTGGCACCTGAAGAGCTCCAAGATGATACCTCACTCTTCCCTATTTTGATCCTGTACACGAGGTGATCTACTCACAGCCACAGAACTCCTGGTTGCCTCAGTTAATGCCTGCAGTGCTCCAGCATGCCTTGAATCCATTCCTTCATGAGCACTTCACATCTGCAATGCCGCAGGGTCCCTCAGTAGGTTTCAACAGTGCTTTTTTTAGGCCTCATTTATCACTGCAGTTCTCCAAGGTAGCTCAGCTGACATTGCATTGCTCCTGGATACTCTAGTAGGAGGCTACACAACCCCTAGATTCCTCAGATAGTGCTGGTGTGCTTCTGGATGTCTTAAGCTGGTGTCAGTGCATCTCCTGTGCTTCTTTGTGCTTCTTTTGCTGAAGTGAAGCCATATACCCCATTTGGTGCTTGCAGTGCACCATGATACCTGAACTTGGTACTTTTATAGCCACTTCAGCACATATGCAATGGTCCTGGTTCCCTTGGTTGTTGTCTGAAGTACACCCATGAATCTCAGTTGGTGTATCCAGTGATTCAGGATCATCACAGCCATATCAACACATCCATAATTTACCTGGTTGCCAATAACGCTTTAGGAGGCCTCAGTTACCACTTTAGTTCTTCCAGATACTACCTAAATTGACAGTGACACCACAGTTATCCTGAATATTTTTGTGGTTCTTAGGTTGGATACCTCATTTGGTGCCTGCAGTGCTCCATGTTACCCTGTTTGGCTCCTGCTGTGCTGCAAAAAAAAATCAGTTTTCATTGAATTGCTGTAGGATACTTTGGTTAGTATTATCACTGCTTCTTCAACACTTCTGCAGTGCTTCTGGATGCATCAGTAGGGGACTGTTGTGGCCCTGGAAGTTCTGGTTAGAGTCTGAAGTGCTTTTGAATCTGTCAGTTGGTCAGCCCCGGAACCGGTCCCAGGATGCTTGTTTCTGGTCCATGGAGGACTTGACCTGGCAGTTCGGGCTAACTGTTCCCATGAGAAACAGGGCCAAGACGGATTTGCATATGGCTGGGTCGAAACTGGGTGGCATAGTGAGCAAAAGAACAATGGATTAAACCTAGGTCTCTTGACTGTGGGTGAGTGGATGAAAAGTTTCAGCACTCTGGCCATCATCTTGTTGTGCTTGCTATGTTTGCCCTAAGTGGCCATGGGTATGCCCAAACGTGGGCCCCTTGCTCACTTTGTCAATGGATTCAAGCTAGCCTAGGGGATGTGGGGTATTACCCCAAAACCGGTCCCAGGGTGCTTGTTTGTGGTCCACGGAGGACCTTGTTTGGCAATTCGGGCTGGACTGTTCCGAAGAGGAGCAGGGTCAAGACTGATTTGCATATGGCTCGGTCCAAACCGCGGTGGCATAGTGAGCAAAAGAACAATGGATTAAACCCAGATCTCTTGACTGGGGGTAAGTAGATGAAAAGTTTCAGCACTCAGTTCATCATCTTGTTGTGTTTTCGGAGTCAGTAAAAATACACACGATTACTCTAAATTGTGCTTGCAGTGCTTCAGGATGCCCTATATGTCACTTGCAGTGCTCCTGTACTGCCCCAGGATACTGACTTGATTTCCTTACGACCAGTGTAGTTTCTCCCGATACCTCACTTGACACTGATGTGCGGTTGAATATTTCTGCGATGCTAGGGGACCTCCAGATTCCTGTGTTGGTGCTGCACTGCTCTCTCGTGTACCATTTTACCCCACAGTACTCTTCGATGCCTCAGGTTTGTGCTTGCTGTCCTTGTGTACGCCCCGGTTTGCGACCGCAGAGTTGGTGGCTCGACTGTCGCTCCCTGTGGACGGGACTGGCTCTAGCAGCGTCTGAACGCTTTCTGCAGGTAGATACTTCATTTCAATATTTCCAGGAACTCTTTACCCTATGGACTCTGTCTCCAATCCTGTTGCTATTGTTGTCGCTACACATACACTTCTGTGCCTCCCTCAGCCCTCAGATTCATGCGATATGTTCACGCCACAGTGAGATCATGTGACATTTTTCCCATCCCTGGATCAGCTGCTGTTCCATCACACCCTGGGACCAGTAATCTTCAGAGGGTTGGGCTCTGCTCAGTATTCCTAGTAGTAAAATATCGGATTATATGTCATAATGCTCATCGTTATCGTCAGGAAACATTATTATGTTGTTCTTCATTTCTCCACTGGCTCCCAAAGGTAAATAATAGGAATCCGTGTAATAGGTTTTTGGAACGTCCTTCCCGTGTCCCTAAAGACGGAGACCTCTCTTCTTCGTTTCCGTAAGGGACTCAAAACTTGGCTCTTTCAGCAGTGAGTAGAAGGTTTTTGTCCAAGAAGTCCAGCCTGCTAGACCTTTTCTTCTTGAGTCTGTCCCTTGGCGCCGGGAAACCCACTGCGGGTAGCTGTGTGCCTTACAAGTTTAATAAAATAAATAAATAGGTAGGTTCTTACTTATGTGCATCTGTAAGTGACAGCAAACTCACTCAGAGGTTCATTCCACCACGTTTGGATAAATTACCACTAACTATACGTGATTAGAATAAAACAAGTCACTGGGAGTTCAGCCACTGCCTAATGTTCCGGAACCACGAGACAAGGGCGTTTATGTCAATTCAGAGCACCAAGGCAACTTGCAGGGGTCTCATGTTCCACACACAAGGGCCCTTTATTCTTACATTCAGTGTCAAATCAACTGCTGGCTTAAACATCACAAGGTGCACAAAATACAATTAACTATAAAAAGATATATAACATTTAAGCACAAAACATTATGAAAGTCAGATTAAGATTCCCCCAGTCAGCATTAAAACAGGTACGTATGTTCTCATTAAGGCCTTGTAAGCCCCGTGAAGATCAGCCTGCCATATTTAAAGGTGCCACCCACATGGAAGGGATTGTTCACTCAAAGTACTGCCGCCGACGCTTGCGGAATGGGGCTGTATTCTTCTATTTTAACAAACAAATCCCTTTCCACCCTGAAATCAAGGGTTTGTTACCGCAAACAAACACAATAATAAATGCCCCTTACATACAGGGAATTTTCTCTTCTCAGGTGCGTACCTTGTTGTTTTTCCTGCCATGGACTGACTTACAGTGTCACTCTGTCCAGCAGCACGAAACATTAGCTTCGGAAGCCCTGGCATAAATCAGTTGGGCCTTTCACCACCTCGAGGAAGACGGTTCTCTGGAGAATGGCCCCAGGAAGGAGTTTTAGAAGCCAGACCCAGCTGAGGCTTGGCTGTCGGAAAGTAAGCAGTTCCCACACAGCTAGTTGAAATGGGGGAACCAAGTGGTGGGCTGTTGGAAAGTTTGCCGATGATTAGCAGGTGTCCTGTTACTTTCTCAACTCCAAACAAGACCTGTAATCATGAGTCGATAAACAATAAATATTTTTGTAATAGATGACCAAGCTCGCTACACAAAATTCTCCTTCCCTGTCACGTGGTCATCTGGAAAATAAAAATAACTATGGAGATATTATAGAAAAAAATAGTGCAGCTACTTCATTCATTTTGTCTCCAAATCGTTCTAGGCGCGATCGGAGTGCTTCCTCTGAACACAGCCATATGAAGAGCATACGAGAGTCACTGCAGCTTTTTGTTTTTCTTGGCAATCTAAGGTACATAATGGAAGATGGAGGTCTCTAGAAATATGTCTGTGCTAATTTAGTTAAGCGTAACTCTTTGGAAACCCAACTCACTCAAACATTGATGTCAAAGGTCATGAACCACTCGGGTTTACCCGGGAAAGCTGCTAAAATCTTTTTGTATTTGCATAGGACCTCCACTTTGGCTTAGTAAGCCCCATTCTCTGAGGATCCGTGTGTTTACTCCCATGCAATATGGGTAAGGACATCTTGTCAAAAAGAAGGTACACGGCACGCTATTCTATGTGTGCATTATACCACTGCGCACAGCATCAGTACTGGTGTAAAAAATGGGTCCGATAATTGAGCTGTAACAGGCAATTAAAACACATACAAGTCAGATTCTGTTGGACAAAGCCATATTGAAACCTCTTTCTCTGGGCCTAGCTCTCATATAATTCAGTAATCCAGTTTGGGCTGACACTTCAATTACGTTTAGGTGTTAATAATCTGAACAGAAAATTGTATTGAGTATATTCTCAAATCTGTAACTTCTTCAAAGCCTTAGGGCCTCATTTAAGTGTTTGGTCGGTGGGAGCTCTGCCATAAATTGGCAGAGAAGTCATCACACCAAACTTGTTGTTCCACTGACTCTTTAAGAGTTGGGGAAACTGCTGGGCTTCCAAAGCAGAGTTTCAGTTTGTGTTACCACGAAAAACTCTTTACCTGTCACCTACCGTGAATGGACTCTTTTAGGGTTCAAGAGTACAAGCAGTGTCCCAGTCAAGACACAACAATCCCCAAGATATATTATCTTGTTTTATAGCAAGGTCTATGGTCAAAAAATGTTTTTTATACAGGAACAAACATTTGTAAGGCGTGTCAGCAAACCACACAGTATGATAAATCCACAGAAACAGGAGGAATAATATAATTAAAAAAAAATATTTATTACAATCAAAAAGTTCAAAACATAAGTACATAAAAACATTTCATTACAATATATATATATTTTTTTCATCCTCATTAGCCTTTTCGCCACCCATTTTACGAACAAACGATACCACCCATGGGCTTTTATCTCATGTACCAAGTTTACCGACAACGGCATATGCAACGCTATTTCACAAAAAGAAACTCCTATACAGACCGACCCAAATCTAAGAGTCCAATTCTTAAAGCGCAGCTACCATTTCGATTCACAACCGGTGAGATAGGCCTAGACCTTAATCATTGGATTGTTGTTGTTTTTTTTAAGTTACCTTCTCCATACCAATTTTTTTTTCTCCCTTACTACTAAAATTTCCCACCCTCACCCAAAATGTGTCAAAAATGGTAGCCAATAATTACGTTTTTTCTTAGTCTGATCCAAAGTATCCATTTTAGCCGTATATCTCATGGCTCGTAACCAGTCTAGGATCGTGGGGGATAGTTTTCTGGACAATGGAGACAATTTATTATTTAAATATACTTGGGGTGATGTTGCTGACATCACCCCTACAACAATAGCTTATACTAGCATAATCACAGTAAACAAGGGTCAAGGACATTATCTTAGTCACCTTAGTTCCCCATTGACATTGTCATATTATTAAAAACAGAATTTTTATTAAAAACACAATATTCATATTAAAAATATACATTGCATTGCACCGTCCCTAACAGTTCTATATCAATTAAATAACAATTTTAGTCAACATCTGTAATACGTACATCAATTTCAATATCATACCTCTATTTTATGACAACGCTGAGTTTTTATTCTTTTCCTCAGAATTATGTCATGAGAGTGATATGGTGGGATCTTGGAGATAGCCCAAATGTTAAAACCTATAAATTATCAAAGGGAGAGGTTTTTCTCTATACCTTCTCTATGGGTCAGAAACTTAATTGATCTGAACATGGTAGTAACTATGGAGCAGTATCTTCAGTGGTGGGTAGATTTTGAGGAGTCAGGCATGTTGTTCAATAAAAATCAATTTCAGAAATTACAGATATTCATGTGTGAGCAGTTTGTATCAACTCCCAGCTATTTGTACTCAGGTGACTGATGGTCTAGGTGATTGAATATGCAGTTTTGCCTCCTCTTCCCAATGAATTATGGCAATGATGCATTCTTCCAAATATATAATGTGAACTATGCTCCAATGCACTCTTTTCCTAGCTCTAGAAACAGACTTAAACCAGGACTCTTCAACTGAACCAAGAGTAATGAAGGGCAGTATTTTGCTGCAGGATAGATGGGTGTGTGTATTTTTTCATAAGGGATTTACAGAAGATCTGCATATGGCTATGCTCAAAAAGGCATATGTAATGCAAATTTAGGAGAGGAACATCAGGTGCCAGCAAGGAGACAATAGTGTTCAGAATCTGAATCTTGGAAATGTGCCCTTTCTGCAGTGCCATTCAGTCTTGATACTGCTCCAATAGGAACAGTCCTACCTTAACTGCCAAGCCAGGTCCTCCTCGAACCGAAAAACAACCAACTCAAGACAAGTTTCACCCTGATGGGGGTCTTCAATCGGGTGTAGCTTGGTTCCAATGGTACAGTGAGCACGGGGACCACATCTGGACATACCTGTTGCACTGAGGGTGGCAACTGCAACAACAACAAAGTGATGGATGGAATGCTTGAATTAATCTCAGTCAGGCCTTCCAGGCTGGACTGTTCCTATTGGAGCAGGGTTAAGACTGATTTGCATATGGTTAAGTTGAACCTGATGACAGGGCCCTTCTTTATTACCCCAGCCAGTCATGCTCAAATTACAGTGTGCCTCTTTTTGACATTACATGCTCACAGCCTGGTCTACTGAGTTTACATTTAACATTTGGGGTGCATTTCGAAGGGTGAAGGCAGGGTGCCAAAAAATTCTTGTGCATCCCATGTCTGTTTTCTGAAAACACAGCTTTGTTCTACCAGCCCTTTGTCTCTGAAGTTGTTGTGGGTTCAGGGACTGCCACAAACAACATTTCTGTGTTAGATGTGGGTGGACACCAGGATTACCAAACCACACTTTCCACACACACACCACCACCCTCGCCCCTCAGGGACCATATTTAGTGTGGCAGAAGACTTCAGTCATCTTGAAAATACCCTAAGTGGGTAAGGGTAGCCCCTGAAACCGTTACCCAAATCGTTATGGCATCCATAGGTGTCATTCCCATTCACTAGCTCATGTCAGACATAAATGTGGCATCTCTAGCCACCCTTCAGAACACTCCTGGACTTGTGGAAGATCAGAAGAGGGCTGAACCTGCTATCTCTGATGCAAGAACAGCCTTGAAGACTGGACCTGTTCTCTTTCTTGGACCCAGGACAAAAATGGACTCCAAGGGTCATAAGGCTGACTCCTGTTGAAGGTACAGAGACATACCAAGCTACTAGAGGTCTTTACCTGCAACTGACCAGTGGTGACTGGACCTGGACTGGACTCTCTGCTTGGCCTCTGCCTGTCACCCAGTATGTCTCTAAGTGTCTCCCCTGGGTTCATAGGGTAGTTACAACGCACTCCTGTGATGGGTTTGGAATTAAAGAAATAAAGTCAAAAGGTAAAATCTTTAACGAAGATTAACCTAGTAAGTGTATCCAACCTATTCTATAAGTTGTTCAGCATCAAATTGCACCTAGATCTTCTTGTACTGCGACCATTGACTGCCTTTGGCACTGTCTGCTTCTTGATACTATTTTTAATTAGAACTTTATAAAGTCCATATTTCCTGTTTCCCTTATTGGATTTATATAATTGTGGTGTCTCTTATTTTATTAAATGTTACTGTATTTTTCTAATTCATTTTGGGATTTTTATTGTTTTGCATTTTGACTTTAGGACTGTCTTAGTACTGCAAAAATACTTTTAACATTACCTTTAAGTGAAGCCTGCTGCTCTATGCCCTAACTACAGGGGATTGAACTCAGATTAATTTAGTGACTTTGAAGGTTCACCCTGACAAAGATTCTAGTTATTACCTGAGGTAGGTGCTTAGCCCTTCAACTAATATTCCAACTTATTACACTGAACTTTTTACATCAAGAAGAAATTTACCACAGTAGACGGGCCTGTGAAAAACTTATGTGAGCTTTTGTATCAGTCAGGTGAGAGTGACTGGACAGCGGTGGTAAGGCAAATATGTTTACGATAGGAACAGATTCCTGCACTCTGGGACTGTGTCAAAAACCTTTCTAAAACAGTATCTCATTTTTCTCACCACGGGCTCCTCTGCATCTTGTGCTAGAGACTCAGTCAGCCACGATGTTGGCACTCCAATATAGTCTCAACTCCTTTAGGGCCAGGGCCTTTGCCACCCTGTTGTAGGGTGTGTCTTTCATTCTTGAAGGATCTGAGGGGTTTCACTTTTAGGGAGAGTGGTATCTCTGAAGGAGCTCTTTCATTCTTGATAGATCTGGGAGGTCTAAGAAGGATTAATTATGGTTTACATATATTAATATAGCACTTCATACAGAGTGTAACATAAGCCTGGTTGTAAAGGGGTCGCCTAGCCATCAGTGGGCCATCCTCTCAGCTCGATGCTTTTGACTGCCTGTGAGGTATCCAGTAAAAGTCAATGAATCAATACTGCAAAAACTCCCACTCGACCTCTATAAATTCACTTTTGGCTGATAGCAGCTCACTAGGTCACCATCTGTAACACAAGCTCATTAACATTTATTTTCCTTTGACTTCATTTTCATTATTATTTTTTAGATTTAATTTATGTAAACGAGAGAACTTTTTTCCATAGAAAGACATTATCTAATAAATAGTGCTTATTTACAAAACATATTAAATACAAAAAATCAATGACATGATCTCATTACAAAGATACAATAGATACAATTTGTGCCAATCCAGTGCACATATCACATTTCATCCTAAGAAATAACATCCTGAAATCTATATGATACATTTACATACAGTTACAAGTCCCCATACTCACATCACATTCAGATCCTCACCTCACTGATCACTCACACGCAATACCTCCCATCCATACACACCTCAGTACAACACAACATACACAAATGGAATCACAGGGGTGACTCATCAACCCTCAATAACTGTGTTGGGGACGGGGATGCCGCACCATCAGCTCGACGTACGTTTCAGTGGATGTTATCAATTCTCTCCACCTTATTCAGGACCACTCATTGTTAGTTTAATACAGGTAAGTGGTGGGGGATCTCAAAACAGAGGATGACAATAAGTTTTTTGTACATATCGGTGACCAATAAGAGCTTTTTATCATTGCTCTATTATTGCCTAGATAAATGGTGAATACTTTCCCAGCCTATTTAAGATCAAAGATAGAGTCAAAGTCAAACCATCACCAATCCCTTCCAGGTCAGAAAAAGTTTTTAATGATGACAGAAGAAAGATTTTAGAGAGAGTATTTCCGGACTACTGGACCATTGGTGAGCTATGACACAACAAACAATGATGCATTGAGCCATACGTGAGTAAAAACCATCAACAGTGCTCTTATAGTGAAACAGACCTCTGTAGCGTGCTTATCCAGAGGTTCAATTCTTTAGACAACATGCAAAGCTACCATAGTAGCGGCTGAAGGAGACATAGGCACAGCTAATGGAGAAAAGGCTTTGTCTGGTCTGTGCCCGTGCATACTTCACCCGCTCTATCCTCCTCTCCAGTGGTGTATTAATACCTCATGCATCCCTTAAATGTAACTAGCACCAATGTGGGCAATACAAACAGATACTCTATGTGTAAACGCCGTAATCTTGTTTACCATCGGAGGTCCCAGGATGTTAGCAAAGCTTCTTGGGGTGGACCACAGGTTAACACCCCCAAGGGGTGTCCATTACTTCATTGGACTTATAGTGTGATGCACAATCACTTCTGAGGCGATTCTAAGGAGTTTAAAGTGAGAAGAAGAGGGTTATTTAATCAGCCCCTACTCTCAAACTTCTATTTAATAAGACAAGTGTGATTACCGTGTAGGTCCTGGAAGACAAGGCATTGCCATTGTTACACATGTTTGAAATACAGCTGATGTTAACAAGTCTCTCAAGCACCTTTAGGCCACCGGCCAGCCTTGACTCACTGGTCTACTACGGCGTCCATCTCTAACACCCCTCTTGGTGTGTGCAGTTGGTTAATGACACCTCAGGGTCAGTTGAAAATAGAAAGAACCGCCAGTTCCCTTTTCCCATTGCTGTATTCAGTGCAATATTGCACACTCAGTCAGTTAGACATAAAGAGATCTACACTTTGTCTGCACCGGCTAAGAACTCCCATACTATAACTATGTCTGTGTAACGATGGTGATGCCTTGTCTTCTAGGAATTATTACAAAGTATAGCTGACAGCGTTGGGAGCTATGACACTTCATAACCGGGCGCCGCAGAAGGACGACAGGTCCAAGGAGGAACCAGATCGACATCTTCGGTCTTTTTCTCTGCCAGGCGACCCAAGAAGGCTTTGAACAGAAAAATACTGTCAAAGCGAGAGGGAACCCCCTTCTCACCCATATAGCACCGTAGGGAGTGCTACACATAAAAACAAAAAAACACTCACTGTAAATTATCTATTTAAAAACCCACACATACTCACTTGGTCCTGAGGAAAGCCTGTTTTAAATTAAGAAAGGCCAGGCTGAAACATGTAGACCACTGGACACTGGAGGTCATAATCCATACTCCACCGTGTCCGTCTGCCTTTTAATTTGCCAACAGAGACCCAGTTTATTAAAATATTTTTACCCTCGGGTGCTGGGATTTTTGTATGGCTTTTTAATCTTCACCTTCACACTCACCACACTGCACACTCAGCAATTATACCAGCTCCGCAGTAATCTGGCGTCGAAGCACACCCGGGGCACGTTAGGTGCCACTGTGGTGGGCCCGATGATGAAGCATGCCACCAACTAGGTTGGTGGGTGAGGGCTTTCAAAAAAAACCACCGGTTTTTTCCTGACATACGTACTCCATTGAGTCTTCCTTATATATAAAAAAACGTGCTAGTCCTTCTTGATTTTGACATATAATTACGGGGATCTGGACTAGCTTACCTAGTCCTCTCTCTCTCCTTTGATTCTGTGACTTCATAATACGTGTCTATGCAAATCCAAACCCGTACGATACACAGCACTAACTAGTTTGTTCCTGTGTCATGAAAGGATCAATCTGCCCCGTGAGACCTACATGGTAATCACACTTTGAGTGAGATTGTCTTTTTAAATAGAAGTTTGAGGGCAGGGGCTGATTAAATAACCCTCTTCTTCTCACTTTAGACTCCTTAGAATCACCTCAGAAGTGATTGCGCATCACACTATAAGTCCAAACAAGTATTGGACACCCCTTGGGGACGTTTACCTGTGGTCTACCCCAAGAAGCTTTGCTAACATTCTGGAACCTCAGATGGTAAACAAGATTACGGCGTTTACACATTGAGTATCGGTTTGTATTGCCCACATTGGTGCTAGTTAGTTACATCTAAGGGATGCATGAGGTATTAATACACCAGTGGAGAGGAGGACAGAGCGGGTGAAGTATGCACGAGCACAGACCATGCAAAGCCTTTTCCCCGTTAGCTGTGCCTATGTCTCCTTCAGCCATAACTATAGTAGCTTTGCATGTTGTCTAACGAATTGAACCTCTGGATAAGCACGCTACAAAGGTCTGTTTCTCTATAAGAGCACTGGTGATGGTTCTAACTCACGTATGGCTCAATGCACCAATGTTTGATGTGTCATAGCTCACCAATGGTCCAGTAGTCCGGAAACACTCTCTAAAATCTTTCTTCTGCCATCATTAAAATCTTTTTCTAACCTGGAAAGGATTGGTGATAGTTTGGCTTTGACTCTATCTTTGATCTTAAATAGGCTGGGAAAGCATTCATCATTTATCTAGGTAACTAGCTTACCCGTCGCGCATTGCTGCGATCTCCAAAGAAAGGAAATTCAAGGAAACTCATTATGATAACATTCAATTGACATTGTGTCATTTTTATTGAAACGTATTCATTTTAATATGGAAAACATTTCAAAGTGTCGTTTTAATTCTATTTATTTATTCGAGTGCTTGTGGATACACAATTTTTTGTTTTTCCGTCTGGTGCGTACATCAGTATTCGAAAGATTATGAGGGCACTGGGGGGCCAATATTTAAAAAAAATGTATACCAGAAACCTTCGCTGGAGTGTACTCAACAACTTCCCAAAGTTTCCTGGCGATCGGATGAATGCTGTTTTAATTCTATTTATTTATTCGAGTGCTTGTGGATACACGATTTTTTGTTTTTCCGTCTTGTGCGTACATCGGTATTAGAAAGATTATGAGGGCCCTGGGGGGCCGATATTTAAAAAAATGTTATGCCAGAAACCGTCGGGGGAGTGTACTTAACAACTTCCCAAAGTTTCATGGCGATCGGATGAATGGTGTAGTAATGCATAAAGGACAAACAGACAGACAGACATAAATTCGTTTTTATATATATAGATAATAGAGCAATGATAAAGAGCTCCTATTGGTCACCTATATATACAAAAAAAACTTTATTATCCTCTGTTTTTAGATCCCCTACCATTTACCTATATTAAACTAACAATGAGTGGTCCTGAAGAAGGTGGAGAGAATTGATAACATCCACCGAAACGTATGTCGACCGAATGGTGTGACATCCCAGTCACCAACAAAGTCATTGAGGGTTGATGAGTCACCCCAGTGATCCCATCTGTGTATGTTGTGTTGTACTGGGATGTGTATGGATGGGAGGTATGTGTGTGAGTGATCTGTGAGGTGAGGACGTGAATGTGATGTGAGTATGGGGACTTGTAACTGTGTAAATGTATCAGATAGATTTGTGGATGTTATTTCTTAGGATGAAATGTGATAGGTGCACTGGATTGGCACAAATTGTATCTATTGTATCTTTGTAATGAGATGATGTTTTTTATTTTTTTTATTTAATATGTTTGGTAAATAAGCACTTTTTATTAAATAATGTCTTTCTATGGACTAATAAGATCCCTCGTTTATATAAAATAAATCGGAAAAAATAACAATAAAATGAAGTCAAAGGAAAATAAATGTTTATGAGCTTATGTTACAGATGGTGACCTGTTGAGCTGCTATCAGCCAAAAGTGAATTTATAGAGGTCGAGTGAGAGTTTTTGCAGTATTGATTCGTTGTTTTCCCCTCCTTACTCCCAGACTTTGAGACTTATTTTGAGGGGGGGCGCCTTTCTCATTCAGTCAGTATCCAGCAAAAGTGACACTTTAGTGACCTCAGCCAATTTTTGCAGGTAAGACTCATTTTACATTACACCTGCCTGAAGAGAACGTCTAAGCATATTAATGGTACCAATTATTAATAGATGCCAGGTGGCTGGGCGAGAGGTCAGCCTGGCCCTGGTCCTTGTGTCAGGATCCATTACTGTTTTCTGCTAAGCCCAGACTCCCTCAAGACTCATCCAGGTGAGGAGTGAAATTTCAGCCCTGGATTTGCATTTGTTCCATGTGACAACTCTGCTCACCTGATCTAAAAGCGGCGCAGGGCACTGGCTGCATGACCTGCTTCATTCTCTTCAGCTCTTTGTGGGCACTCGCTTTGCCTGTTTAAAGAGCAGCGCCTCATGCGCTTCTCCATGCCTTCGTTTATATCATGAAATTCCATGTGTTACAGAATGTTGTACTGTATTAATGTGCATAATGCGGTACCTATGTCACTCCTACGTCATGCAAGAACATTTTAGATCCATTCTCTTCCTCTCCTTATTTCTTCAATTTTCCTGTTCTTTTTTCTTCCTTTTTCCCTATGTCATATGCATCATTCCTCTGTCATTCTTTCCTTCCCCAAAATTTCTCTCGCTCTAGCCACCTTTTTTTACTCCTCCATTTGTGTACGTTTGTTTTACCCTCATCCACTTGTTTGTTTTCTTCCCATTTCCTCTTCTCTTTCCACGCCCCTTTAATTCCTTAGCCCTCTCCATCCTTCAAGTTCATTCGTCCTTTATCCATTGAATTTTCTTTCCAGATATTTTTGTATTTTCCCCATAAATCTTCCATACATGATCTTTTCTCAATTGCTTTAATTTCCTCTTTTGCTAACGTTCAATGTCTCTCCATTTTCTATTTGCCCCTTCCTTTTTCTCTTCTCTTCCTCTCAAGCGTGCCTTTTCCTTCGGTTTCCCTTCTCTTCTCTCCCACCCTTCTCCCTTCCACTTCACTTCATTTCCTTGCTTTTCCTGTTTTGATCCATTGTTTATCATCTCTATGTAACCTCATCTAATAAGAAATTCTGCACTACATTGTTCACTATCGCATTAGACAGGAATTTACATGAAAATACATACAGACGTTCATTACATATTTGATTAAAATTCTGCCGAGTATCTTTTTCAGTGAGCTTTCTCTTCAATGAAGGAAAATAGTGAAAATCGTTGTCAGCAGCATTCAACATAATAAACTACTCTCTTAAATGAGAAGGTTCATCCTGTTTAGCTGTATAGAAGAATTGGCTCGCTCGGCTTTGCTAATGCTTGTTTGGACTAACGGGGGTGAAGTATGATGGATTTTCCGTATAAACCAATCTTTTTGCCTGGCTGGCTGTGTGTGACTGTTCCTGGGTGAGTCCAGCTCTAAAAGTTATAATATGCACAAACATACTAGTTATAGGAGTATTCAACAAATGTGTGCAGGTAGTTTGCTGTGAAAGAAAAGAATAGGGAGGGTCTCAGGGAAATAATTAACGACCCAGCCTTGCTGTCATCCCTTAATACAATGAATACCAACAATAAAGACAGCAATGGGTCGAGAAATTTCTACACTATCTAAAAAATTAACTGTGTATGTTCAAGGTACCACCGCTCAATCAACTGGAGGCACACCATGGTGAAACAATATTCCCATCAGTTTACCAACCTGTACCGCCGTACATCATTTGGGATCCTTCGCCATTGCTCTTCCATTCCCACTACCCGATTTTAACATATTGACACTCAGCACTCATTAATTTTTCACATTTTGCACTGTTATTCAGTTTACCTCTTGATGCCAGCCATATACCCTACTGATCTGTAAGACACTAGATAGGACTTGGCTACAACCTGCCTAATCTACTGTGGGTAAAACCACTTTCCTTCATGGCGAAGGATCCCAAATGATGTAGGGCGGTACAGGTTGGTAAACTGATGGGAATATTGTTTCACCATGGTGTGCCTCCAGTTGATTGAGCGGTGGTACCTTGAACATACACAGTTAATTTTTTAGATAGTGTAGAAATTTTTCGACCCATTGCTGTCTTTATTGTTGGTATTCAGGTAGTTTGCTGCCATGAACAATGGATGATCATTTATAACGTTCAAGAGCAGAAGTACATACCTTTTCTGGATTCGGCATTGGAAGAACCCACGACATTGACTTTGTCAATAGTTTCCCCTGTAGGGAAGAATTGTTTTTCAGTGCAAATGCACTTCTACGTCAAATTGGCTCATGCATGAATGTGCATCTGTTAAATATCTATATGTATCTGAACTCTCATGACTAGCTATGCCTTGCCTCGTATTTCTGCAATTCTTTTAAAGTCCCCAAAAAGTTATACATTTGCTAGAAATATAGGACTGATAATTCTACTAGAGAAAATTTGCAAAGTTTTTTTAACAGTTTGGGGCACATAGATGATTTGGGTGAAAGATGAAATAAATTCTGTGTTTCTATGGACTATTTTATATGCTTTCTATCTCCCACTTTTCTACTCACACCTACTCTTTTGATCCTCTTCCCCTCCTTTCTAACTTATTTACTTTGCTTTTTATGTCTCTTTCCTTTCATCTACTATTTTCTGCAGTCTGATTCCTTTCTCTCTCATTCTCAGACAATCTCTCTCGTTCTCCTTTTACAGAGGTCAAAGCAAAGTGAGATTTTACAGTAATTGCAGTGACTAATTTGAGCCGGTGGTTGCAGGTGGGGTCTACTGGTATTCAGTTTTAGGGACCCACTTATTTTTTCTCATCAGACTTTCACCCACTCAAAAAGAGCCAAAGACAGAAGAGGGGAAGAAGTAAGAACAAGTTGACCTAACGGCTAAGGCGCTCGACCTCGGACCTGGGGATCTGGGTTCGAATCTCGGTAACGACGCCAAACATCCTGTGATTCTGGGCAAATCACTTAATCTCCCCGTGCCTAACAAAAATGAATGCGTGTCCTCATGTAACGTAACTGGTGCTATGTAAAGCGCTCTGATACCTGATTCAGTTCGGGTCAAGTTTGCGCTATATAAAACTCTGCAAAAAAAAATGCCCAAAAAGTGACAAGGGGAGGATGAGAAAGAATCTGGAGAGTGAGATAAAGAGGCAGGGATGTATGGTGGTGGATTAAAGAGGTATGAGGTGGAATCAAGAGTATGAAACCTTGGTATTCGTAGCTCTGGCCGTGAACTATGGAGCAAAACTTTGGGCCCAAGCACTTATTGTTTTACAAATTAAGCACAGATTGAAATTGAGTTCTCCCATTGCATAGTTCCACTACTTTTTACAACTTTTTGAATATCTCCAGTACTTTTTTATGTTTGTTTCTTTTTTAACTTTACAATCAACCTTTATAATCTTTCTGGAGAAAATTATTTTACTTGTGTCTTACTGTTCAGGAAGGCAGCGGAACTCGAACTTATTTAGGTCGAAGACAAACACGCCTGCCTCACCACACCCTCTCGTTGTCTACCCCCTCCCTTTATTGACCCCTCGCATGCTCTGAACCCCAAACAACATGTGCTTCTCCATTCTCACCCAACATCATACCCTACCAGTCACAATTCTATTTTTTTTTACATCTTTTCTTGTGTTCACTCTCTTTGTTTCCGTCTCCTTTCCAGTACTGCCATTAAATGGGATCTCAAGGGAACCATGTTGCTGTAGTGCCCGGAACCAGCCTATAGGCCGAGGGTGCAGGAAACCAGTCACATTGACCTTAGTCTCCCTGGGTGGGAAGCTAATTGTTCCCATGGAGACGCATAGCAACAAGTAGGACCGTGGAGCATAAGCACGTGTTGTGCCTTGCTGAGCGAAGCCTGAAGACTGCAAAGAGGACCTGGGAATTAAATCTGTTGTTCCTCCTCCAATGTACACACTACCTGAGTTCAGTCAATAATTCCTTATGTCGTAATGTCCTGTCATATGACTGTTGGGGGTCTTTATCGACATTGCTAAGTTAGCATGAGCTCTGCTGCCATGATGCTGCTTTTGCGCACAATACTACATTACTTTATTTTGCAAGACTCTGTTGGTGTCTTTCAAATGAGAACTGTCTGCTTTCTGCGTTCTCTGCCTGTTCCTGGAGTTTAGTCTGAACACAGAGTGCAAAGTCGATAAACAAGGCCCCTTGTTATTCTGTTCTGGTCAGTCCATAGCACTTAGACAAAACATGCTACACAGCTGCAGCTGCTGGAAACTTGTGCTTTGATTTTACAGGATTGTATGTTGGTTTAACACACACTTGGAGAGGGACCTTTCCAGGGAGAAGAGCTATGTTGCTCTTATGATGTAAAACTACCATCTAGGCACTAAGGTATGGGGTCTGCTGACAAAGCCCAGAGACCTACCTTTATATAATAAAACTTATTCTTTCCAAGGGGAGGGTGGTAAGGCCTTATAGTCTTTTATTCACTGTCTGTATACGATGACCTTCCCTTTCATAGGATATGGACTTGCTACAATGTTAACTGTTTTAGGTTTATGCGTTTTGCTGCTGTTAGTGGCTTGTATACTGCATTATAGAGCAGTATAGTTAAAATAAACATTTTGATTTATAACAGTGACTCTGTCTTTTCTTGTTGTGGACAAGTACGAGTGAGTGAGCGAAAGGGTACGTCTTGCTATCGCGTTTCCAGACAGAGTCAGGAGTGTTGTGTTCTGGGTTATCTAATCATTTGTAGCTTCGTGATTATGTAGGAGAACGCAATTGACACTATAGCTAGTCGGTTCTGGGATTTTGGGTACTGAGGTGGTAGGAAGTCTTTGCCCCTACACACCGAAGTTGTGTTTTCCTGAGCATAGTTCTGTGTATGTGCAGAATCCCCGCAACAGTCCAGACAAAACAAATGTCCTAAGACCTGGACATTGAACCAAACCATATCCTTTCTCCAGACTCAATAGTCCAGAAAGGGAAACACAGATGCACTCTGTCACTTCATGAGTCAGCTTTGAGATAACCTAAGATATAAATGACTTTTCTATCTCAAGGTCCTACAAAGAATCTGCCTATGTCCAGAGAAAAAGTGAATAAAATCGGAGCTCCATCATAGTAGGAAAATACCTAGAGATAGCAAGATGTGTTTGTTTCCTGTGTTAATGACAGCTGATACAAAAATAATGTGAATGCTCAGAAAATTTTGTATGTAATTATTCTGAGTTCATCGAAGAAAACCACGTCCTGGACACCTCCCAATTCAGTTTCTGAAGCAACCACAGCACCGAGACCGCACTCTTCGCTGCTACCAACATCCGCTCCCTCCTCAATAGGGGCAAAAGCACTGTCCTCATCCTACTGGACCTCTCGGCCGCCTTCTACACCATTTCCCACCTCACCCTAAGCATGCGACTCCATGACACCGGCATCCGCCACAAGACACTGAACTGGTTTCACTTCTTCCTGACTGGCCTAACACAGCGAGCCAGATTACCCCCATTCCTCTGAGAACCTACAGACATCAGCTGTAAATACCCCAAGGCTCCTACTTGAGCCCCACCCTCTTCAACATCTATGTGCCTCCCCTCTCAGCCATCGTCAAAAGCCACAACCTCAACATCGTCTCCTACGCCGAAGACACCTAGCTGATCATCTACCTCACCAACTAACCCACAGGCGCCAGAATAAACTTTCACAAGGGAATGAAAGCAGTTGCTACCTGGATGCAAGACAGCTGCCTCATGCTCAACTCGGACAAAACCGAAGTACTTATCCTGGGATTCGCCCCCTCAGCCTGGGATGACTCCTGGTGGCCCCCTACATTAGAAACCCCTTGCACCTCTACGTACCACGCATGCAACTTTGGCATTATACTAGCCTCCTCACTCTAAACGAACCGCCAAATCAACACAGTATCCTCATTCTTCTTCCACACGCTACACCTGCTTCAAATGTCTCCCCACAGAATCCAGAAAGACGGTCACCCACGTACTCATTACTAGTAGACTGGACTACGGCAATGCTTTCTACGCCGGCGTCCCCCAGAAACAGCTCAAGAAATTACAGAATTTCCAAAATGCCGCAGCCAGACTTGTCCTCGACATCCCCTGTCACAGCCACATGCCACAATACCTCTGATAACTCCACTGGCTCCCGATCAACAAGAGAACCACCTTCAAACTCCTCACACATGCCTAAAAGGCCCCCTATGATGCAGGACCAGAATACCTGAACCACCACCTCGATTTCCACATACCAGCCAGACAACTCCACTCTGCCTAACTCGCCCTGGCCTCCATCCCACGTATCCATAAGACCAGAACCGGAGGCAGATCCTTCTCTTACCTCGCAGCCAAGACCTGGAACACCCTGTCACTCCACCTCCGGCAATGCATGTCATTGACCAGGTTCAGGAAGGACCTCAAGACCTAGTTCTTCGACTGAACCTCCACACACAGATGGATCAGCAGTCCCCCTCCGCGCCTTAAGACCCTCAAGGGTGAGTAGCCGTGCTTACAAACCCCTGATTGATTGATTATTGGATTTGTGGCTTGCAGGTTGTACTACTAAGAAATCATGCTAAAATACTACCCTCTGCGTGCAGTGCTCTGTAACAGGCACATTAACTCTCTAATGATTCAAACTTGTGACCAATAGATTACACTTAACTCCTGTAGCAAGTGCATTACCAACCTGAGCTGTCATACTAGTTTTGTACCATGACTTTTGCTGTATACACATAGATCTCTGCAGCAGGTGCCTTGACATCTAAGGTTATGTTAAAATGTGGATATCAACAGAGCAAGTTAAGGCATCTTTAGTATAGAATTCTTGTTTGAGGGCAGTTGGCTCAAAATAATGCAAAGGTACTGGCAGACCGGAGGTTGACTGTCGCTGACTCAATCGTATGAATTTCCCCTACTTAGTCCCACCTCTGGCTGCCGACCGCCTCCCTCGACTCCTTCACTGTATGGATTCCTGGAGTAGATTTCTTTCCAGTTGCAGTTCTTCTCCACCTGTCCACTTTGCCTACTGCTCTTTAGCTCTCGCTGCTTTGTCACATTTGTTCACAATCGCCCCTATTGTCTCCCTTATTCTTGCTTCCACGTCCACTGTTTGTGCTTCATGAGAACAGTTCTTAGACATTACCAGTCGGACCTGTATTGCCAAACCAGACGCTCTCATTGCAAAAGACGACAGGAGACAGCGTAATTACAGACCTGCGGTGTCATTTTGAGGGATAAATTGTCATTATGTATTTCACTAGGAACCTCTTGGACCTCACCCTGCGAAAAGCACTTTCAATCCCAGATAGAGAACCAGTCTTTTCACCTTTTTCACCTGACCCTGGCAGCAGAAACTGAGGGGGGGCAAACATTTTTTTCCTAGAAAACCTTTTCAACCTAGCCTTCAAGCGCTTTGCCAGGGTGTCTGCAACTAAGAGCTACTATAAAGGTGTTAAATGGGGTGATCAGCATGACAAGAGGCTGCAACAGTCTTACCTAAATATTAACACCAACTACTACCTTAAATAAACATAAAACAGCAATTTTTTCACTTTATATACTCAATATAATTTAATATCATACTTTCTAATTATGCTAACCAAGGTAACGTCTCCTTTGCTTTTTTGCATATTTTTTTTACTTTGAGCCCTTTCTAAGCTAATGCCCCCATTACATTTGAAAGAGATACATGGGATTTCTAGTAGAATAGTATTTGTGAGTGTGTGTATCTATGTTTGTTTCCTACACCGCAGGTTTAATTTGTAGATTGAGTGGTTTTGTCTGTGTGTGTCGGTACCAGTTGCACAACTTTACTGATGCCAGATGCACAACGTAACAACACTGCATTGAAGCAATGTCTATTACACTTGAAATTCACCTGTTCTGGCATTTATGCCACATTTACCTCCTACCTTTGCTGTGCGCTGCTCGTGACATTTTACATTACCTCACAAATGACATCATCATCAATGTCACTGGTGGCATTCCTTATCACATTACCATTTACATCATCAATGGCATCATTCATATGGCTCAAGGACTCTGCAGCTCATAGTCCATTGGGCAAGCCAAGAACCTTACCGTACCAACTCTAGTCATGGACACTAGCCTTGAGCCACACCCGGTGGCCACAGAAACGGCCTTAGAGTCAGACCCTACTAAGCCTTACACATTTTGGGGAGGGCTTTTTCTGATTAGTGCATTGTGGGGCATAGAACCCCATAAAGCACTAGTCTTTTCCTATTTTGTGACCCCTTGGAAATGGCATATCCTCGTACAATGACATTTGCACTTCTGTTTGGGTTTGTGGCTGTGCTTCCTCCTAGCCACCTGTTTGGAATTGTGGACGTGTTTTCTGCTAACCACCTGACTGGGCTTCTGGCAATGCTTCCCTCTAGCCACTGGCCTGGTTTTGTGGACTTTTCTCCTCTTACCCACTTGCCTGGACTTGTGGCCATGTTTTCTCCCTTCTAGATACATGGGCTTCTGGCTGTGCTTCCTCTTAACCAATTGCATGGGCTTGTTGCCATACTGCCCCCTGGCCACCGGTCTCTTGTTGTGGCTGTGGTTTATCCTTTAGTCACTTGCCTAGGCTTGTGGCAGTACTTCCTCCCATTAATCTTCATGTATTGAGGTTATTCCATAACATGCTCTACCTGTAATGGTTGTGCTCTCTCCTAGTGCATTGCCTGTATTAACAGCTGTGCTTTCTCTTTTCTTTGGCCTGCAGGATATGGTGTATCGATTTACTACCAAGGGCCTGATCGAGGGTGTGATATCTGGCTACAATGCAACAGTCTTCGCCTATGGCCCCACAGGTTAGTTTTTTCACACGTGTGACTTCACCTAGCGCCCCAGCTGTTCATGGTACTGCTCTCGACCTTACCCATCAACAATGATACAAAACAAAAAACACAAGTAAAGAACACAACATGGTGGAGTCTGCCCTTCCACAAAACAACAAACTTTTTCCAGAGTTCAGCATTGTACTTTTTCCACTTTTCCCAAGTGTGTGGATGCAGCAGAGATTACAGACAAAAAGAGAGTAATGCTTTTCCCCTGAATCCAAAATGACCAAGGGATGAACAAAGCAAAGGGAGGAGTCTGCAGGACAAGAAGAGGAAGTTCCAACTGCATGTACAGTTCCCTCTCAGCCTCTATGACACTAACTTCCTAATTTAAAAAAAAGTGCTTTTCTCACTAAAGTATTAACCAAACGGTCCACTACGGTACAAATTAATCTCAAAAATGTATTTCGAGTTGAATTTCTGGCCGGTCATGTTCAGAATGCTGCTGCTGTAGTCGGGTGCTCAAAAATTAACTGAACGGTCTGCTAGGGTAAAAAATGCTTGTGTTGACTGTGCATGTTAAAAGAACTGCCGTTCGCATTGGGAAGATGCTCCTCGAGTTCGTGATGAGTTGTTTTCCTACATCTTGTAGTACGATTTCTCCCCAAACTGAAGTCTTGTTACACAACGTGGCATTATCACGTAATCTCCATAATATGTTATGCCAATTAAGCTGGTGAAAGTGGGAAAGGTTGAGCCTCCAACATTTGGAGATAGGGGAAATATGCCCCAGGTCTAGTTCAAGAACTAACAGAGCGTGTTCAGAGATTCCCCCAACCTCAATTGCACGTCTATGAAGAAGGGCTAGAGAAGAGCGGTTCATAAGAAAAAAAATCTATTCTCAAAGAGATGCCATGTACACTCGAAAGAAATGAGTATTCCCTATCTCGAGGGTGCGTGAAGCACCATAGGTCATGTGAATTAGGATCCTGCATGATATCCAGCGATACTGTTCTTAGCATTAGGTCAATCAAGGTGTCCCGACCTGTCAAGAAGTGGGTCTTGCACCAAGTTCCAATTTCCTTCCACAATAATCTTGGCATTACCAAACTTTTGGGCCTGATTTAGATCTTGGCTGACGGGTTACTCTGTCACAACTGTGACGAATATCCCGTCCGCTAAAATATAAATCTCATAGGATATAAATGGATTTATATTTTGGCGGACAGGATATCTGTCACAGTTGTGATGGAGTAACCCGTCTGTCAGTCAAAATTCTAGACGTAGAGGAAAAGAAGAACACCCTTTCCTGGTTAGGAGCATAGACAGAACCTAGGATCAGAGAAGCAGGTCTATCGTTCTGAATTTTACAAAGACACAGCGACCAAAGGGATCCGCCTATGTCATCAGAATAGTGTCTGGTACAGATTTATGAAACAGGATAGCAACTCTGCACTTCTTCGGAGATGAGTGAAACCCTGAAGTGATTCCCTCACCCTCAAAACAAGGTCTGACCGCCATCTTCGAGCCAGGGCAAGCTACACTGAACCATGACCATGGGTCTAAATCTATTGACTGCAAAGGTCCACTTCAGTCACAATCAGTACATTTTGTGATGCTATTGGTTAAGCCAGAGGGTCTCACATTAGGACCTACTATATTTGCAATTATTTCAGTGATGCTCTGCAGCATGGCTAAAGAGGAAACAACAAAAAGGCTCAGCCCATCATTCTGAAAGTTCATGCACTATGCATGTCAGTGCCTCCAAAAGAAGCAGGCGTTTTTTTCAGCAAGTAAAAAGTAGCACAAACGCACCTTTCTCTTTATCTACATGTGTGGGTGGGAGAAGCAACAATGAGGAGTGTGGTGGAGGAAGTAATCAACACCAGTGGAGCATGGAAATAACACAGGGTAAGGAATGTGGAGTGAATAGGGAAGAGACGCTAAGAGGAGGACCGCTGAGGTGGAGAAGCAAACTAGGGCAAGTACAACACAGAAGAGGCAGGGAAGAAGAATGTGAGCGAGAGAAAGGTACCATGGAGCCTTGCAGGGTGGTGGGGCAGGGGGACATGGTGGTATCCAAAAAGTAAGCTGTGAAAGAACACAAATAACAAGCTCATGCTCTAGCAGAGAGAGAGATACAAGAAAGGAAATCCCACACAAGTTGACAAAAAGGCAAGCAAATTAGAGTGACAATAATGCCACCCAATGGTTGGGCTCTTAGCTGATAGAGTCCTTTCGCAGAAGGCTTGAGCTGTATGGTAAGCAAGACCTAAAAAACTACAATCTCACATGCTCCATTAAATGTCCTGAATCATCCCACTAGTTTTGGTCGCAGTTCAACTTGATGAGGATTCCCACAGTCACTATCGAGTGAATGT
The DNA here is from genome assembly GCF_964261635.1 of Lissotriton helveticus. NCBI lineage: Eukaryota > Metazoa > Chordata > Amphibia > Caudata > Salamandridae > Lissotriton > Lissotriton helveticus. Next base: position 1,101,383,295 of record NC_136068.1, on the reverse strand, counting down.
CAACAGCAGCAAGTGGAGCATCAATTTTGCGGGGCCAGTCATGCACTAATTATCGTTTCTGTTTAATAAGCAAAATGGAAGGACCCCAGTGGTTTCAGCTTTCAAAACGAGAGCAGCAAAGGCTTGGACAATTTACATTTCTAATTAGACACTTCACCAGCAAGCTAAGATAAGCTGATTCAGGTCTACAAACAATGTGCTCAGGCACTGTATTTTAACAGGCAGACCTGCAGCTACCCCAAGAATCCTGTGATGACCTTACGGTGTGGGGACATTTTCAAACCAAGGGCCCGATTCACAAAGGTAAACTTAGACCAAAAGTCTAAGTTTCCGAATCTTGGTGTTCAAAAGTTAAGGTATAAGTAGTATCTTTACATCCACACTTGACGCAGAGTTTATGCACTCAGCACGGAGTGCGAAGATTCCACTTTTGCACTCGGGGTGGAATCTCTGCTTCGAGTGTGGAGACTCCACTCTGGGTGCAGAGTGGAATCTCTGCACTTGGTGCGGAGATTCCGCCCCAAGTGCAGAAACTCCGCCCTGAGTACGTAACCTACTTTTGTGAACACCGAAAGTCGTAAACTTAGACTCCTGGTCTAAGTTTCCCTGCGAATCGGGCCCCTGGTTTGTAACTCTGAAAACATCACTTCTATTGCAATTTGGTTTGTAGATTCCGTCTGAAATTACATTTTGGTCATTTATCATTATTAAACTTTGTGAACTAGTCCAGGAGCATAAGAAAACAAGAAAAAAGCAACAAAAAAATCCCCAATTCTATTTACAGGTTCCCATGCACTCGTATAGAAGAAGACATCAGCTTATTCCCCCAAGACTGACTTCGCCACACTACACGACAAAAGCACTAGGTACATTGGATCAGAAACAATCATCCATTAGATTAGGAACAAGGATTGCAATCTCACCCTCCTTTAACATGAAGACAGGAAGGCTAGACTCAAAACAAATGGATCTCTGTGCAACCAGGCTCTTTATTGCATTTAGAAATGGATAAGTATTAACTTCAGTATTTTCAGCCATCGCTTTATTTGCTCTTCTTGAAGAGACATGAAGAATCATACAGAGGCATCACTATTGGCAAATCATTATGAAAGTATTAAATGTCTTTTCTAGAAATATAAGAACGTGGTGTGATGTCAAAAAGTGAAAAATATTTTCTGTGATGCGATTCCATTAACTACAGACGTGAACTGCACTGAAACAAACTGCACAAATATTCTGATTTAGTACAAATTAAACACTTGTTTAGCACTCCAAGTGGGAGGGAGAATTCACACAATAAGTACAGATCTTTACTACTCACCCATTATTTTAGGAGATGAACTAAATGGGGCAAAAAAATGGAAGCATACCTGGAGGGTTGGAACGTGCCACTCGATTATGTGTAAATACAGAAATGCCTTACTCCTTAGCAACAGACTGAAGGAACATAGCACAGAATTTCTGCAACCTACGGCATTGTTATAATAAAAAGGCAAGTTATCTATGTGTTGAATGGCAAGCCTAAAGGTCCATGCGCACAATTCGCTAGTCACTATACAAACAAGCACTGGCAAAGCCAATAAGTCTCGCCTTTGGAGCCTTATACGTGTTTAGCCATAACTATTGGCTTTGCTAATGTGTTTTAAGCCATGTTGTAGAGCAGTGGGGCTTGTGTGCAGCATGTTGCAAAGTAATAATACAAAAAAACGTTATAAGCATTTTTATGACCTTGTCTATAATTAAGGTGAGATTATGTATATTTGAACGACTTTATTAAAAAAATATTTAATTAAAAAAATGTTTAGGAAGGAGAGCCTGTGCTCTCAGTAGTGGGAGAGGGACGGCACACACACCCTACATCAAACTACCAAAACAAAACGCAGTTCACAAACTCTTGCATATTGCATATTCTGCACAGAGGAAACAATGTGCGCACCATGCTTTTCTCACAATGAAGTGCACATAAGGCAGGTGATGCACATTAAACTTTATATACTACTGCAGCACAGCCTGGCCATGTATTTTACTCTGCACACTGATGTCAGTACTCCAGCAGAGCTTAATGAAAATCATGCTGTCCTGAAGCTCCTCTTCAAAATGTTGAACAACAACACTTCTATATTTTGTCTAGCACTGAAGTACAGAAATCCACTTTAGTATTGCTGTCCTTTGTAAATCACTGAGAAAAACACATTTAGTTGGATGCACCATCTAAAGCATTGCGCTGAACAGAAAGCAAGTCTAAAAGTACACACGTATGTTTTGAAAGGTGTGCGTCATATGTTTCACAAGCACAGCTCAAGCGATATGCAGGAGAACGCTAAAAAAGTGGATCTCTATGGGAGTTATCTCAAAAATGCAAAAAACTATGAAAATTATGTGGCACATTTCAATTTGAACTAGAAACAACTTTTTTTGTGAAATTGACACATTTTACAAATTATGTGGCAAACTCAGTAAATCTATATTTATGTGTTAAACTCGGCAGCCCACAAAAATGCATACATTTGCAGACCTCACCATATCCCATTGTTTTTTTAAGAATGTATTTGTGACAGGTAAACAAAACAAACATTCTCATTCTGATCATTGCCCATTGTTATAAGCACTTTGAAGAAAACTGCTATTTCAAGTTGACTACATCAAAATAACCAGGTACTATAAACAAATGCATACCATGTGTAAAACCGTGTTGTATTGCCATCTTCAGGTGCTGATGACATTTAGAAACCACTTGGCATTTGGCCTTGTGATTTATGATGTCATCAGAACCTCTTGTTGGTAATATCGGAACATATTTCACAGTTAACCAGATTGTGTCCCCTACCCCTCGCTCTCTAAATATACACATGACTTTAAACCAATCTGATATGCAAATAGACACTCCTGAAACTTAAGCAAGAGACACTGTAATCAAAGGGCTAACTATGTATCATACCCACATACCAAAATAATTAGCATTCAATTTATTCACTAGATAGCGTGAGAAACATAGCCTAAGGCTTATCGTAAAATATCAGTAGAATATGATTATGCACAAGAATTGATGAAGGCCAACATATTAAGATTCATCAACTACGTTCTGAACTCTTAACCAATTTTTGAATGCATTATTGCATCAACTAAGAAAGGAGGTGTGGTCTGGAGACTAAGCTGTCGATCTGGGGACTTTGGTTTGAACCCAGCATGGCATTTGACTGAAAATTGTGTAGTTCTGAGTAAATCACTAAATCACAGTAAACGTATAAATTACTAGTGTAAATGCATGTGTAAAATTGTTTTAAGCCTCCACTTAGCGTATACAGTCTTGCATTTTCTTACATTGCCTCCTATAATGTGCAACGTTCTGTTTCTCCCAAGCTAGAGCTAAAGCATGAAAATACATGAATATACAAATGTTTTTAAATCCGATGTATTGGGTTTGCTATAGTGTGGTACAATACTGGCTTTAAGCAAGTCTGGAGTCTCAACACCCTCCGCTTGAAGTTTGGGTCTAATTGCGCCACTGAAGAGTGCCAACATATATAGGTTACAATTGCTTACAATGGCGAGATATGCCTTTTAAATTACAGCAAGTTAAAACCTAAAACTGTTCTGTGAAGGATCAGAGAGTACATGAAGGGACATGCATAAATTATGGTGCAGTGCCCAGAGCTGCCGACTTTGATGCTGGGGAACCAGGTTCGAGACTCGGTGTCAGTTCAACATCCTTTGATTCTGGGCAGATGGCTTAACCTCCAACTACCTATCAAAAATGAGTGTGACCTTGTGTAATGTAACTGGTGCTCACATAAAGCGCTCCAATACGGGTCGAGTACACGCTATATAAAACTGCAAAAGAGAGCTCTCGTTGCAAAGGGTCCAGCAGCTGGGCTACCACACTCCTTACACCACAGTGCCTCACCTGAACTACCCTATGCATCAGTACCACGATGGCTGCTATGAAGGACACCCGTGAAGTCACTCTGACTGTAATCGTTAGGAATACCCACTCTGATGATAAGCTGCTATCTACCACAACACACTGAGGGGGCGGAGTTAGTTGGAAATAAAAAACGGACTACAAACAGATGTGCAAGGAAGAAAATCGAACAAAAAATGTGAGAAACTGACTGTAGACGGGTAAGGCACATTTAAAAGACTGCTTGCACTATGAACTGACTCGAACGAGACTGGCAAATGTGCGCGGCTCTTTGGAAATGATAAAGACCACCGTTGTTTTTGAAGCTCTATTGGATATTTTACCGCTTGCATGTATAATCTTGAAAAATGCAAACACAAGTGCATTTCTGTAGGCCGGTTTTACTTTTACTATGTAAGGTAGCGACTGTTGATTTGAGTACAGTATCCTAGTAGGGCTCTTTCAGTCCCAAAGTCTAGCCTGACTTCAAGATGTCTACAGCTCGTGAAGCGCAATTGGTCACCAGTAGTCTAGTGTCGACTCTGAAGCAGTTCTGATGAATTGCGCAGGGGTAGTGCGGACTAGGATCGGCGTCAGTGTAGTTTCTTTTGGCCAGCGCAAGCACATTGCCCCCGAAAGCGACGAAACCGGGAGGAGCAGAGGGGGTATAATGGCTTGGGGCAGAGTCATGAATATGAATGAGGTGAGGGGCCGGGTAACAAGAGAGATCAAAGGTTAGTGGATGTGTTGAAAAATACTCCATCAGTTCTCCATGTAAAACATAGCTTTGCGGTCCCAACACCCCTACTGATCACTCACATATTCCGTGGGCACGCTAATTATAAACAGATTCCCCCGGAAATGTGGCAGTAGCTACACGTTTAAATTAATGCAGGGCTGGCACTCAAGCGTGAGGAAGTGTGGCACGGCACCACGGCTGCGAAAGAGCAGGCAAGTGCACTCTTGCTTGTGGTGGCATCCGCCTTGCGGGAGAGAGCAGCGGTGGCGCGAGAGCCATATGTTTTCAATAACCACACGCACCGCTGCTCGCTCCCGCAAGGTGAATGCCAGCACAAGCACAAGTGTGCTTGAAAAGAAGCAGACCGATGGCCCTCCTAGGGTAGCGAATGCGCGCTGCCTTGGCGAGACCTAGAAATGAAAGATTTACAATGCATAAGTGGGAAACTGAGTATATGAACTATAGCGAAAATGACATTCCTGCAAATTATATATAATTATTTTCTTGGGGAGAGGAACTTGAAACCACTGTGTGTTTAAAAAAAATAAACATAGAAAACAGACTGACCTTTTTTTGTACTTTTAACAGAAATGTGTACTAAAGATTCATTTAGACTGTGGGGCTTGCCAGGTTGCCATCCGCATGACATTTACCACTAAGCACCGGCTCCGCCCTGCGATGCCCGACTCGTTGCAGGCACACAAAACCTCTCCGACTCAGATCTTTACTCCAACAAACACTAAAGACAGATATGAGCTGCTGGAGAGTCTCCAGTTAGGGTGAGTCATTTATATGTTCTCACTAGGACTCCATATTACACTGTATAAAGTAAAGGCCCACTCACATAGTGCTGCCTCTCTTGCTGCAACAAGAGAGGCTGCTATGGAAATGATTATCTAGCCACATACAGATTGCCGGTCTAGATTGTTAGCACAGCCACCTCTGGGTGAGTAATCGCTTGGAAGATCACTTACTGAACCAGAAGCAGGCTAACCTGGCTTAGAAAGATAAGAGCAGGCACAGCAATGAATGACCAGCAGGTCAATGTGAGCAGAAGAGCGAGGCAATTCCTTAGCAACAATGTTTCTTTGAGCTTATCACATGATCAGCAGTGACTTGAGTGTTGCCAGATTAATTTTGATAAAGAAGAGAAAAGAATAGCATTTGAGGATGCATCCTAGTGTGAGAACTGTTCAGTCTTTAATTGGACCTGTAGTGCCTCCTACGCGACCGGTATGCAAAGGAGGCACTACAGGTCCAGAGCAGGCTCTGCCCAGAAAAGCTGGTCAACCCCTTGCCACTTCTCACCCTTGAGGCCAAAAACTGCTAAAACTAGCGTGTTTTTGAGAAGGGAATCCCCCTCTCACACATAGATAAACACTTTAGGGCGTGTACACACATAGTCTGAATTACACACCCACTAGTTTAATTACACTCACCTTTTTAATATAGGTCCTGAAGAAAGCCAGCATATTCATAAGGCACTGGCTGAAACATGTTGACCCACCACTGGATGTGGGAGGTCGTAACTCGCCTCTAACATCCAACAGCCTTATTTTTAACCGCTGACGGAGGCCCAGGTATTAAAGTTTAATTTACCCTTGGGTACTGGGACCCCCGCCAAGCCGTTTTAACATCACTTCCATAACACTCTTCACTGCACAATCAGCAACTTACCTGCTGCGCTGTAATCAGGCGTTGAAGCACACCCGGGACACGCTAGGTGTCACTGGGTGGGCCCGATGATGAAGCATGCCACCAACTAGGTTGGTGGGTGAGGGCTTCATGAACACACTTACCAGGTGTTCCTACCCCATGACGAAACATACTCGAGTCCTTTACTTTAAGTTAATTCGTAATACATGAGCTAGTCTCCTTTTGATTAAAATCATATATAAACCCCGGGGATAAGGACTAGCTTTCTGGTCCTCTCTCTCTCTTGATACGCAATCATAGAAGGCCACCACTGGGAGAGTTACGTCAAAGGCAGTAAGAGTCCTGTGGGCCAAGAAAGATACATGCCGAGTGTCACAGTCAATTCAGGAGACCATTCGAAGGCTGACCTTGGGGGAGGAAGGAGCATAGCCCTCTGGACCGGGCATTTAGCATAGGAAAGCACTGGGCGGGTAGGATCATTAACAGGAGCTGGACATCTTGATCAGGGCCAGACTCCTTCCCCCATTTGTTTGTCTTTTAATTATTTTAGAGCATGTGTACTAGTGGCACCTTGCAGAATTTTGGAGAGGGACCAGGGTACCTGTTGGTGAGTGTGACCAGAGATGTGAAAACATTCACAAAGAACTGAAATGAGAATTTATGCGTAAAGTAGGCAGGAAGGAGGCAGACAAGGTTGACCTGGTGGTCTTATCCACACTGGATTTCCTTGAAACTCATCAGGCTCTGGGTCTTCAGGTTTTTGTTTGGATCTGTCAGCAAGGCACCTACTGAAAGTGCATGCAGCATTCCAGTCGGCACAGATACTAGACACTCTCAAATGCTTTGCTGGGCGGTGTCCATCCTCAGACATTATGAAAACTGATGAGAGCATTTCTCTTCAAGCATGCTTTCAGCCCAATAATCCTACAGGTCAATGCATGAGGTTTCAACACCATACCAAGGAAAACATGGGACCTTATCAGAGGTCGTAACACCTAGCCCTCATGATGTACGTTAACGTAGTCTAGATCAGAGTTCAAAACATCCTACCCTCATGATGTATATAAGACTTCATGTCAATCACAATTGCCTAATCTGATGAAAATCATGGACCACATCAGATGTCCCCGACGCCCGGTCCTCATCAATGACAGTAGCATGACATTGCTTCTTTTAAAAACAAATTAACAGCTCCAATTGGTTTCTCACTCTCTCTTTTGTGGCTATCAATCGATTTCCTATTGAGGTTTCTTCACAACGCTTGTTAATTATAACAACACAACACATTCTTTATAGTCTCTGAGTTCATAGTGAATTCTCTATAAATTGCTTATTTCACATTAGTCTCACTTCACACTACAGACACCTCTAAGTAGGTTTTCTGATGTGCTTATTTGTAGATACTATGCATTTCTATATATGGAGTTTGAGTAGAGGACCCTGTAACAAATGAGGAGCAATAATTATTTGGGTCCATCATTCTTCAGTTCATCACCATAACCTCCTAACCCCATTTCCCTTTAAGAAATAAGACCGAATTAACTACAGGTCTTTCATACTCCTGCCCACTCCTTGATAACTCCACTTCCCTGTAACAAGTAAGGATAAGCTAACACCAGGTTCTTCTTACTCCTAGCCATCTCTGCACCCGACTAACCCCTTTTCCCTGTGACAAATAGGAGGAATTAACTCCAGGTCTGTCATACTACCTACCTTCACTAAAACCTCCTTTCATACTCGAAGAAGCCCCTCCTCTTCCCAAGTAGTTCTCTGGTTTTCTGGAAAGTGCAACCGGTGCATCTCCCCTTACATTCTTTCCATTGTCATTCGTCAAAAGTATCTCCTGGCCCCTTCCGCCAAATGAGCCTTTACCTCCTCCATCCACAGTGTTTTATTATTTTCTCTCATTCCCAGGAGTTTATCTCCACGTTCTTCCTCCTCTGAATTCAAAATGAATCCTGCTCTTAGTATCAAATTCGTTTTAGAACGTTTGGGTTTTGATTAAAAGGTCTGGGATTAATCTAAGATTCTGCTATGTGCTGAGGTACTAAGGACAGCCTGTGGAAGGTGTTGATCTTCTTTCCAATTTAGCTGAAAAGGAGTCACCCGACTAACCACGGAGGTCACCTGTTTGTCATTAGTATCTTGGACAGTGGGTGACTCAGGTACAGACTTATGACCCCATCTAATATGGTCCCCAGAACATGTCTATTTACAAGGCTACAACATACAAACCTCACAAAGCACATGGGATTCTGTCAGAAGCTACAATACCCAACTTGCATGCCATATGTAAGACCCCATCTGTGGCTACAATCCTCTGCCCTCCGGTCATAAATTAGACTCCATATAAGGCTCCCATCCTCTGCCCTAAGGCACACATTAGACTCCAACTGAGGCCACCACCCTCCACTCTCAGGAGAAACATTCCATTCCATCTCAGGCTACAACTCTCCACTGTGGTGTATTGAACTCCATCTCAGGCTGCAATCTTCCAGTGAGATGTCACAAATGAAACTTAGGACTTACACTAGACTCCGACAAGGGCCCAAATCCACCGCGCTCAGGACATACATTAAAGTCCATCCAAGGCTACAACAATACACTGTCATGTACATGAGACTTCGTCTTTAGCCACAACCCTCCACTGGCACAGGGCCGGCTTTAGGCATGTGCAAGCTGTGCACCTGCACAGGGCCACCAAACCCCAGGGGCTACCACGCCAATATATATCCTTAATATATTAATCCTCTGAGGATGGATACGTATTTGCGTGGTGGCCCCTGGCAGGGATTTGGCGGCCTCCGGCTCTGTTCCACTTCTAAACACCTTGACCCCCTCCCCTCTTTACTGGCCTGCGTGCTCCGCCCCGCCCGGACCCCTTCTTCTGGGCCCCCTACCTACGCTCCCTGCCCAGGGCCACCATGAGCCTAGAGCCGCCCCTGACTGGCACTTCATAGGTTAAACTCCATCTCAGGCATCAATCCTCCTCCCCCAGGACGGCCCTTAGACTCACACGAAGACCACTATCCACAGACCACAGGGCATACATTACACTCCTTCTGAACTTAGTCTTCTGCCCTCATGGCCATACGTTAGACTGCACACTTTGCAACCATCCGTGTGACAATTAAAAATTAATATTTTTTAAAAATCCGTTAATGGCAGGATTTATTCCCGTTCACAATATTAAAAGTGTCCCTTTAATTCCCCCAAAAATGATAATCTTGCCCCGTCCCCCAACAAGAATGATTTTATGCTGAGCTGTCGTGCTGTCGCGTTGCTCGTGTGCCCCTGCACATTGAATGCGCCTCCACTATCCCTGTGAGTAGGTCTGTGGTTTAGCACATTTGGAGAGTGCCCCGAACCTACTGCCCATCTGGGGAGCTCTCTGAGCCCACCCTATCTACTGGCGTCTTTGTATCCATCGTGCCTCGTCCTTCCTCGGCTTTTATGCGTTGCTATAGAAACCGCCCACGGAAGATTCTCCTAACCCTCTCTGGGCCCCTGTCCTGGAATTGCCCATATAGCGTAGATCTTGTAAAGAAGTCTCTGCCCACAAGTTTATAGGCTGGTTGTGAGGGAGGAGAGCAGCTGCTCCATGCGGCTCTGAAGGAGGGGGAGGGAGCACTGGTGCAAGCCTTGGTGCATCCAGACACTGCTTGTGTGACACAGGAAGCATTTGATCAACAGGTAATGTTTTTTACCTAAAAATCGCACACGCTCTGGACAATAAATCAATGCACAGTCAAATGCTTACTTTTGTAATAAATAAGTATTTCATTTCTAACTCTATGCATGCAAAGAAATAACATTTCATGCGTTATAACAGAATCCTCTTGAGGTTAGGGAACTAGGCATTGTCAGGCAAATCTCTGTATCACCCTCTTCCTTATAATGTGGTCACGGTTATTCCCCATTTACTGTTGGCTGCAAACAAGGAATTCTTACTAGCAGGCCATACTTAAGACTTCTTAGGGTTTAGTCAGAAGTGTCTTTGGTGCTGCAGCACCATTAGGAGCGAGTCCCCTGGGGCCCTAAGAGCCGGTTCCACTCTTACCTGCTCGGTGGTATGGAATTGGAATCATTCAGTGGTGCAGCGAGTGTCCTGTCTGTGCGCACTCCCAAATCCTGACTCTCTTTGGCGAAGTTAGGCTGCAAATGGTACATATGTCAGTAGCAGCAGGTGCAGACTCTCTCCTTTGAGCAGCATTGCAAGTTTGTTGCAGCATCGGAGCTGCTCCTGCTTGGCAAACGTGAAGTAAGTCACTTTTCCCCTAGTGGGGGGCGGGGGGATTCAATCCTCCGACTCCTGACTGGAGCTCCATGGAGGGTGTGACGCCGCCAGCAGTGTCTTTGCGGTCCTCCCAGAATCCATCAGGTGCAGATCCCAGTGTGTAGGCGTGACCCACCAGACACAGCATTAATCTTCCGTCCAGACAATATCCCAAACTCTTGGCCACAGTGGTACCAGCAGGTTATCTTGGTTTGACTTGGCGATGTCCCCTCACCCAGCAGGAAGACTAGCAGGCCTTGGACCCTTGTCCTGCTCACAGGCAGAAATCTTGCAGTTTCTTCTCCTCACACATTCCGTCTGGCTGCTTGGCAGGTGACAACATTTGGGGTCTCAATCTCCTCTTCTTATAGTCCATTTCCAGACACCAAAATGTGATTTAGGGTCTGAGTCTTTGAAGTTTTTTGTTTGGGTTCTGCTTTTCTTGAAGTTTCCACTTCTCTTTTTCTTCTTTCCCCTTGATGGATGTCTGCCACAACATGTAAGACTCCAAAGCTGATTGACGCACAAACCAATTAATGAGATTGGCCAGAGTTCACACCTGGGTGTCAGCCACAGTGATATGTGTGTCAAAAGGTTAAACCGGGGCTCCCAGAACTACTCTTTATGATTCATTTATCAGCCCCATCTCCTTTCTTAAGATGTGTCCAGGCCTCTTCCTTATGATCTATCACTGAATCAATGAGCACCCTCTTGAAGTGTGATGGGAGAGTCCCTTCCTCCTTTCCTCCAGTATGTGTTCCACCAAGCTCACAGGAATGCAGCAACTCATCAATCTCTCTGGGGGATTCCTCTACTCCTCGTGTATTCTCCAGGCAGGCCTGGGCTTCCTGCAATGGTGCCCATGGACCTACTTGTAATGTCCCGTTGCAGGCACATTTACACTCAGTGTACATTCACAGCACACTTATTCTCCATTACCTTTACCTCCATACATTGTGCCCCCCATAGACACACATGCATTTAGCACACACATTCAGTCTTAGTGCACTGTTCAGTCTTGTAGCTTTTCTGTATTGTACAAGGGTGTACTATTCACAAACACACACACTACCAGCACACACACTCACCATGCGCGCACTGCACAACACTTCACCCGTCATGTATTATGTCATGCAAGCACATTTATACCCAGCACATGCTTTTTTCTGCTTGAACTGCACAGCACTACATATCTCTTGAAATGCATTCCACACAGTCATACAAACACCCTGGGGGTGTATGATAGAGGCACACAAGGCTCGACCACACGTGTCCCTAACACGCTTCCATTATCACAAATATGACTTAACCACACATTCTTTCACCACACTTGCCTTTACCACACAATTTTTGGTAAGGGTGTATGTGTGGCTACGTTTTCCACTACTCCTCTCTTCTCCCTCCTCCCCCTGCACTAAGCCTTAAATTACAAATCTCCTACCTGCCCCCTGCCCTAAGCCCTAAATTATAAACCCCCAACCTGACACCTAGCCCTAAACCCTAAATTACAATCCCCTACCTGGCCCCCGTCCTAGGCCCTACATTACAAACGGATTGGAAACTTTAGGACACAGTGCAGAAGCACTACAGAGCGCAGCACGCTCACAGGAGCTCGGAAAACGAAATTTTAAAAATTGTAATTTTTATGTTTGTGTAAATTGTGAATAGCTGCTGTTTTTACTGGCTTTGAACTACTACCCACTCACCTGCACCATAATCGTTAATCACCGCGTTTGGAGCGGGTCCTTTCCCCGAAGCAGCACTGCAGCGGCCATCTTGGGTTGGGGGGGGCTGCTCAGAGGAGCTGCACACGGTCTAGTCGTCGCAAGGACGCTAGACCGGTATTTAAACGGGGCAAACTAGGTGGCCTGTGATTGGAAACTTTAGGACACAGTGCAGAAGCACTACAGAGCGCAGCACGCTCACAGGAGCTCGGAAAACGAAATTTTAAAAATTGTAATTTTTATGTTTGTGTAAATTGTGAATAGCTGCTGTTTTTACTGGCTTTGAACTACTACCCACTCACCTGCACCATAATCGTTAATCACCGCGTTTGGAGCGGGTCCTTTCCCCGAAGCAGCACTGCAGCGGCCATCTTGGGTTGGGGGGGGCTGCTCAGAGGAGCTGCACACGGTCTAGTCGTCGCAAGGACGCTAGACCGGTATTTAAACGGGGCAAACTAGGTGGCCTGTGATTGGAAACTTTAGGACACAGTGCAGAAGCACTACAGAGCGCAGCACGCTCACAGGAGCTCGGAAAACGAAATTTTAAAAATTGTAATTTTTATGTTTGTGTAAATTGTGAATAGCTGCTGTTTTTACTGGCTTTGAACTACTACCCACTCACCTGCACCATAATCGTTAATCACCGCGTTTGGAGCGGGTCCTTTCCCCGAAGCAGCACTGCAGCGGCCATCTTGGGTTGGGGGGGGGCTGCTCAGAGGAGCTGCACACGGTCTAGTCGTCGCAAGGACGCTAGACCGGTATTTAAACGGGGCAAACTAGGTGGCCTGTGATTGGAAACTTTAGGACACAGTGCAGAAACACTACAGAGCGCAGCACGCTCACAGGAGCTCGGAAAACGAAATTTTAAAAATTGTAATTTTTATGTTTGTGTAAATTGTGAATAGCTGCTGTTTTTACTGGCTTTGAACTACTACCCACTCACCTGCACCATAATCGTTAATCACCGCGTTTGGAGCGGGTCCTTTCCCCGAAGCAGCACTGCAGCGGCCATCTTGGGTTGGGGGGGGCTGCTCAGAGGAGCTGCACACGGTCTAGTCGTCGCAAGGACGCTAGACCGGTATTTAAAACGGGCCATGTTGACGCGCAGCGGGCACGCGCGGCGGGCTCGCCGGAGCACCGCCGGAGTCACGCCAGAGTCCAGCCCGTCTGCGCCCGTCCGCGCACGGACGGGCGCGGGGGCTGGGACGGCTGGTCAGCGTCGCATTTACCCCCCCGGGGAGCTGAAATCCTTGAATAGAGGTGAGCCCATGGTAGACCAGGCGGTCTTAATGCTGCTTAAACACTATGGTATATCCCGGAACGGTAGGTGTATACCTGCCGTGGGTAAACATCCCATCTTAAAAATAGCTAGTTTGAACACCCGCTCGCTTCACTGCCACCATCTGGAGGTATATAACATGCTTCAGGACAGTGAGATCGATGTCCTGACCCTCTCGGAGACCTGGACGGATGAGAACTCACTGCCGGACATCATTGCCGCTGTTCCAAGCGGGTACGATATAATGTGGCACAACCGCCCAAGGGGCTCACGGGGGGGCGGGGTAGCTATCCTCTACAGGAAGACCATGACAGTGGAAAAACTAGTAACAGAGACGATCGACCTGGCCGATTTGATCGGGATAAAGGTCACTGTAAACAATGTGTGTTGGGTGATTTTGTCTGTCTATCGCCCGCCCAAGGCAACCCCAACATTCTTTGACCTCTTTTGTCCTATCATATCTGACTTTAGGTCAAGATATACAAAAATCCTGGTAACGGGGGATTTTAATTTACACTGGGACAAACTCAACTGGGACTCACCCATGCGTCAGCTAGACACTTTAATGTCTGCCCTGGATTTTAAACAGGTGGTGGATGTTCCAACACATGTAAAAGGCCACACTCTCGACCTCATGTGGACTACAGACGCTGCCCTAATATTTAGGGAGGCAGCGCCCTGTGCTTGGTCGGATCACCATTTGGTCTCGTGTGAGGTCCCCCTTAACAGTGGGGCTGTTTGCAGCCCACATGGGTCTAGAAAAACGCGGAAATGGGCTGAAGTCAATCTGCTGTCTTTGACCAAGGCTCATTTGGCACCTCCCCAGGCCTCTGAGTCGGACTGTAACCTGGACCGAGAATACTCCGATCTAACGAGATGTATGACTCGAGCGATCGATCAGATAGCGCCAGTGAGAACACAGCAAATAAAGGGATCAGGGAAAGCTCCCTGGTTTACACCACTCTTAAGGGAAACCAAAACAAAGCTAAGGAGACTAGAAAGGTTGTGGAGGAAATCTAAGCAGGACGTAGATAGGAATATCTATAAGGCCTCCCTCCACCAATACAAAAAACTTATGATCCAAGCTAAAGCGGACTACCTTGAGTTGCGCCTAAGCAAGGCCACTAACATCCAGAAAGAAACCTTTAAAGTATTGGCCGAGCTGAGTAAAAAGCCGGACAATGCTAAGGCCCCTTTTGACTGCAACACCTTCCAGACCTACTTCCTGGAGAAGGTGAAGATCATTGTCCAAGAGATGGAGAGTGTGGCGGCAACAGGGACTGCGACCAGCCTAACATCTAAAAATGCGAATGACTGCTCCTTTGATGTGTTTCCAGAGATGGATGCACTAATTTTGGAACAACTGATGGGCAAAATTAAATCTGGCTCCCCAGCTGATCCGTGTCCACCTGAGATCTTTCGCATTGCGCGTCCCTTATTAGAGGAGTATATCATCTCTCTCCTCAATAGATCGCTAGGCATGGGATATCTGCCGAATGAACTTAAGGAGGCGCGGGTGAGACCTCTATTGAAAAAACTAGGGTCGGATCCTGCTGTGTTAAAAAACTACAGACCCATCTCCCAGCTTCCCTTTCTCTCAAAAATCCTTGAGCAGCACGTTCTTCAGTCCCTGTCCTGCTATCTGGAATCTCACCACCTACTCCATGATAGACAGGCAGGGTTTCGAGCCCACCACAGCACCGAGCTAGTGATGCTCTCGGTGCTGGATGATCTAAGAGGTCGAGCTGACTGTAAGAATGCGAGCGCCCTGATATTATTAGACCTATCAGTGGCGTTCGACACTGTCAGCCATGCTTTGCTCTTGGATAGATTGAAGAACTCTGGGATTAAGGGTCTGGCTTTTCAGTGGTTGGAATCCTTCCTTATAGGAAGGACCCAAAAGATACAACTGGGGGATGAAACATCAGAGGTGGGGTTCTTGGAGTGTGGGGTACCGCAGGGGTCTGCCCTGTCCCCGCTTCTATTTAACCTATACCTGCAACCACTGATTGCTTCGCTAGCTGCGATGAACTGTAAAGTTTTTGACTACGCTGATGACACGCAGCTACTGCTAAGTATAAATGACACCACGGAGGCACAACTCCAATCCCAGAACATCCTGAGGTTCACGGTGCAATGGATGACGGATAACCTTTTAAAAGTCAATCCTGACAAAACTGAGATCTTGGTTATCCCATCCACTTCTTCACCTTGGAGTGACCTTTACTGGCCTATGGAGTTGGGCCCTGCCCCAAAACCAAGCCTGGCTGTGAAAAGCTTAGGGATTAAACTGGATGCCGACCTGTCGATGGCTGCTCAGATCGCATCGGTGGTAGGCAGCTGTATTAATATCATTCGGCAACTGCGGAAGCTATCCCCTATCCTCTCAGAGTCCATGATGCGATCAATAGTGGCTGCCACCATCATTTCCAGAATCGACTACGGAAATGCTCTCTATCTTGGCTTACCGAAAACCCTTACCAACAGGCTCCAGGTTTTGATGAATGATGCTGCCCGTTTGATCTTTAGACTTCCCAGGAGGTCTAGAGCCACTCCCCTACTACAAAGCCTACATTGGCTTCCAATTAAAGAGAGAGTGGAATTTAAGAGCTTGTGTACAGCTCATAAGGCAATTTACGGCAAGGCTCCAGCCTATATCAAGGAGCGCCTACAGCTGTACTGTCCGACGAGATCACTTCGGTCCTCGGACTCGCAGCTGCTGACCTGCTCCCGCTATAGGCTAGCAACGAAGGGAGGGAGAGCCTTCTCAGTACTGGTTCCCCAGTTGTGGAACAGTCTGCCTGGAGGGCTGCGCGAGGAAGGAAACCTCCTAAGATTCCGAAAGAGCTTAAAAACGCTATTGTTTAGGAGAAGCCTGAGCATAGCATAACCGGAATGCTGCTCTTTGCTCTGACTTTGTTATGTTGTTGTCCTGTACCATCTTTTCCTGGCGCTTAGAGACCTGCAGGTGATTAGGCGCGGTATAAAATTAAAATAACAATAACAACAACAATAACAAACCAGTGGCGTTACATCAGCCCACACAGCCCCCGGGCTGCAGGGGGGGGGGCCTCAGCATAGTACTCTTGCCTGAGAGCTCCAGATTAAATCCAGAGCGGGGCCCCTCCATGTACCTTGCAGGGGGGCCCCCCTCATGTTTTGCTATGCTGCTGCTACCTATCCCCCGCCCTAACCCCTATAAACACCCCATTCCTTAAATACTCCCACAAAATCCAGGCCATAAAGCTAACCCAACCCCCTCCTCCCACCTGAGCCCTTCAAAATAGCCCCCTCCTTAAAGTACCCTTAGCCCCGCTAATTTCCTGAGCCCAAAAACTTGCCACCATCCCCCAACACAGCCCTCAAAGCTATCCCAACCCCCTCCTCCCGCCCTGAGCCCTAAAAACATGCCTCCCCCCTTAAAAGTATCCTGAACCCTCCTCCTCACTGAACCCTAAAACCTTGCCTCCCCCGAAAGCGATCCCCACCCACGCAAAACCCACTGCCACCCCTTCATTCTATGTGTTGCATGAAAGGGGGCCTTATTTACAAGGCGGTGTTAAGCCATGTAAAGTGGCTTAATGCTGCCATACGAATAATGTGAAGACCCTATCGCCATATGCACGTTGGAAAAAGTGACGTTTTTGAGGCGATCGGGGCTTGTAAATATGCCCCTAGGTTCCTTCTTCTGTGTTTTCCCTGGCCTGTGCAGTCACAACGCCAATCAAGCAGTGTCAATGGCGAGTGAACTGCCGTTTCCCACGAACTATGACTCCAAGAACTTGGTTTGGTATAGAAATCTGACCTCCTAATATTCATTGGCTCTAGGCACACATAGTTGCAATAAGGATGTGAGTGTCCAGCAGTTGTTGTGAGTACACAACACTTTAATCGTATCTCAGTAAATATATACATGTATTTACAACACAAATCAAATGGTGTCTAGTACACAAAATAGAATACATAGCAAAGCGATAAGGCAGCACAATACAGTTGTAAAACATGTGCCCCAGATTATGCACACTATGTAATATTTGTGATCAAGGCCGGCTTTAGCACTGGTGGCGCTCAATATGACAATGCTTGTTGGCGCTTCCAGATGACCATTTCCGCCACAGATTCCCTCACTACCACTCTTCAACAGTGCCACTCACATCTCCATAACCACTTTCTCTCAGATGCATTTAATTAGCTCTGTAGCACCACTCATACACTAGTATGAGGTTAGGTGTCAGAACACTTTACATCACACACATTACACAATCAATCATAGGTTTATAAGTCAGTGTATAGGAAGTGTCACATAAGACAGAGGACTACAAGGTGTAGGAGTCACATGTCATCCATACTGGTAGACAGTATAGTTTTATAGTGCTTGGTCTGGAGAAGCACAAACTCAGAATTTAAAACGTAAAGCTTTAATAATCAGAATTGATTTCTATCCAGATGAACCCTTTTTCCACCTCTGGATAATGAAATACTGGTAAAAAAGATCATAACGCTTTAATCTATACCTTGTAGTTTGCATGCAGCTCTTTGATGACAGTTCATAGCTCACTGTTCTATGTTGGGATTATAAGGTATAAACAAAGTAAGTAACAAAAGGATCTCGGAGGCAAAAGCTGTAACCCACTGGCCCATTTACATTATCTGCACTTTGTGATCTGCACGGTGCACGTTCGTAGCAGCAGGCATATTAACCAACTGCACTACCTTACCATGAGTCAAAACTTCCACTAGACAAACCTTCGATCTTGCTCAAGGAAGAACATTTATCACTGGTGTTATCTTGACATTTTTATCAAGAACACAAGAACAGCCTTTAATTGAAACCTCAACACAATAGTAGTACACTTACTAGAACATTGGAGTGGTTCAACAATGCTTGCAAACATATTCTGATTGAAGTAGCTAACTGATTATTATCACAGGACTGTAAAATAGAGAACTGCAATTCTACTGATAAAGGACACATTGTAATAAGTTTGCAAAATGTTACTATTTACAATCCTAATGTCTGTAAGCATTGAAAGAAATCGGATGCAAAAAAAACACAGGTACAGTCCATAACGGAGGGTATCAGTAACATGTAAAGCGAAGGGACAGTGCCGTGCAGCAGCAGCGGCTGGCATGATTCATGGGTAAGTGGGCAGGGAGTCGGGGGTAGGGGTCGTGATTGCAGGAGGGAGGGGATTTTTTTAATAACGTACTTTGTCACCGCCCAGTCCCGTGCTGCAGCTCCTGCTCTCCTGCTTCCAATTTCAGGAACAGAAAGCAGGCAGCCAGGCTGCCTTCCCTAAGCCAATCATAATGCTGCAATTGCAGCATTGTGATTAGTCTGAGCGCTGTGACACGGCGCTCAACCGGGGGCTGTAGGGGAGTCCCTGTTCTCCAGCCTGCATGGAGAAGTGGGAAAGTGGGTATGACTGGTTTGGGCGGCCCGAGAGAGAGAACTTAAAAGTCACTGTGCACTTTTAGGATTGGGCAAACCACTTTTCCACTGTCCTGCTCACAGAGCAGCCCGGCCCACCCGCCTGCTTGCAAAGCCTTGCAAAGCAGCCAAACATAAAATATTAATAACAGAAAGTTATTATCATTTTATGTTTTTGCTTCTGCACTGTTTGAAAGCAGTGGGGTGACGCTCCTCTGACATAGCGGAAGAGCTGCCCCTGCCATGCAGCACAGGAATGCGAGTCACTGTAGCCAGGAGGATAGCGCTATCACTTGGTTTAGGATAATTTGGTGTTAGGCTGTTAAAATGGGAATATCACATGATTAATGTGTTCTAGGTGATCCAGATCGATGCTGGAAGCATCCTTGATGTTGAAGGGGATAAACTGCAGCCTGAGCCACAGCAATGGGTGCACACCCACAGGTATAAATGGCTTTCTCTATATAACATACGGTATGGTACAACAATATTGTAACTAAAACAATGTCTCACAGAAATCCTTTGTCCTACTTATTGTTTACAAAAGTATAATTCCAGAAGAGTTGGTATCAGAACCTCTACACCAAACACGACAAGATATTTGTGAACAATAATTTAGGACTCAATTTTCTGTCAGACAATATTCTTGCTAATAATATTCAGGCCAGCTTGTCCAAGTTCTGGACACTCACTAGAGCTGCTGCATAAGCCAGTACAAACTAAGAAAAGGTGGTGAGGTGAGGGAGGGGGCATGCTTGCTCAGAAGCCTCACCACTCAGCTTACTCGAAAATATGGTTGAAGCATTTTAGGGTAGTCCTGCTCCCTTTTTTAGGTCGAGCATTTGAGACCTCTTGTACATACTTTAGTATATACTTATATGTGTATGTACTTTGTGGCTCTGGAGATCAGCCGTAGGATCTGACCGCTTCTGCTTAGGGACTTTTTTTCTGTTCAACTGCCTCTATTTAACTGTATTGATAGAAAACGACCAGTGGAAGTCAGTAAAATACCAGAATTACTTTCTGCTGAGGGGCTTTCTTTTTTTTGTTTTTCTGGCCACTGCCTCTGTTTAACTTTCTTGCTAGAAAACGACAAGCAGAGGTCAGCAAAATACCACAATCCCTTTAGAATTCTCTAGATTCCAGTCCATAGAAATTGTTTTCCACGAGCACCCGTAGACAATAATATTTTTTTCAAATCTTATATTTTCAGTATTATGACCACTGAAGGCCCTGATTTTATATTAAAAACAAAGCTTTGGACTATATCATTTCCTGCTGAAAGGCAATATTTCTCTCCGTGTGTTCCCATACCTGGCGTGTCATGCAGTTTGGTGCTTACTTTCTCTCCATGTTAAAGAACAGTAGATGTTTCAGCACTCAGGCTAATGTGCTGCATAGCTAAATACATATAAGGTCCCAAAGGCGAGAATTGATGAGGGGTAGAGAGAGCTTCAAAGTGTTGAGTCTGTCTCTCTGAATTCCTTGGGCAAGGTGAGCAGCAGGGCAGGCTAGCTGACTTTCAGCAGTATGCTAAGGCTTACCTCTAGAGAAAAGGAAATAAGCAGCACGTAGTGCCATCTTCTGGCAGTAGAAGGGTCGACACAGATCAGTGTCCTACACTTTGGTCATACAGCTGCAGGACGGCCCCAGCATATACTTCCACGTGTTCTGGCATTTGGCCAAAGTGTTATAGGTTAGTCTGAATATGTGCATTCAATAAATATTCAATATTCAGAAAATAGATGGGGATGTGTTTGTCGTACTGTCCTATGTGAACGGCATCCATCCTCCATCTTGTATCTGCTACTTTTACAAATAAATAAATGTTCATCAACAGATAAGGGTATTCTTAACTATAGCTCCATTGCTCATTTTCACAAAGCATTCACCATGCACACACTTTCTGTTGATCACTCTCATTGTTTCAAACATTATCATGCAAATGTTCGCAAATCTTTCAAATATGTAAACTAAAAATAACGATTACATGACCTTTTCTGCTTCAAGCCCTATGAGTTAATGTACACTTAGGGGGTCATTAGGATGGCGGGCGGACTGGGCGGGGATCCCGTGAGGGGCCATTAGGATGCACCTGCCACAGTTGCAGGCGCATCCCGCATTCCTGTCATTGTGGAGTGCACCGCCCGCCACAATGCCAGGAAGGCATGTTGTGCACTTCCATCCACAACATGGCAGGCACTGTGCGGTGCTTGCCATGTTGTTCATGGAACTGACCCACCATGTGCACCCCCAACCCCAGAGTCCCTGGGGGCCCGCAACGGGCCCCGACAAGCACTTACCGCATGGCTTTCCGTGGCAGGCATGTTTTCGAACTCATGATAATATGGCTGGCAGCGTCTGACAGACACCGCCACCATAGTAAACTCTTTTCCACCCGGTTAACTTGTTAACCGGGCAGAAAAGCGATGGACGGTCTTTCCGTCCACCGCGATCCCCCCGCCATAGTAATATGGCGGGGGGAAATGGGTGGCGGGCGGAGACGGATCTCTGGCGGATCGCCAGCGCCATGCGGGCGGTGTTGATCCGCCCGACATCATAATGGGCCTCTCAGAGTTCAAAAGATATCACCCCTGGGTGCTGCTACTGCAGCAAGACAATATTAAATGCTGTACCCTGCCAGGGTCTTCTCTGAGAAGTAATGGGGAGGTGGGCTACCCCTTAAGTCTGCAGGCTGCGGAGACCAATGCTCCATCTTAGAGCACGCCAAAAGAGTGTAACTGTGAATTAACACTTGCAGTTTGAGAATCCATATGGACCAAGCTCTATACATACAGTTTTCAAAAGGGCAAAAAGACAGGTTATCCAACAGGCCTCTGCGGACCTTGCGGTACAAGGGAGTCCACACCTCTCCTGGAGATATGGGAGACTCAAGGGGCCCACTTCACATTCAGCAGGAGGTCCCATCATTTTACGTTATGCCACCGGCAACATGGACAACTGATAAATGGCAGGGATGGTGCATCGGCACAGTGTTTCGGGCACTGTCTTCTTTACAACTTCCAAGGATATCTTCTTTGACTCGTCTCTCCTCCTGGACAACTGCGTCATGTCTACAACAGAAGTGCACTTCTTCATACAACTATCTGTTATTTGGAGGACCATTCTCTTGTGCATATTGGGGCAGCTCGGTGCTCTCCCAGTCCTTCCTTTAAGCTTTCTTTTCCCGGGCGGAATTGCATGCTTTTCACAAAGTTAGGTAAAAAAAAGTGTATTCTTAGGCTTCTTTTTCAATTTTCTCTATGGGACTGACATTACTCCAGCCACATCAGTATACTCAAATTCTGCTCTTTTGTGAAACCTTGCTCTTTCCTTTTAGGCTGGTCCGCCTCTGTCTAGGGCACACAGTGATGCCCCCCCCCGGGATGCCTGGGTTTAATATTCTTTATCATCGAATACCACAGGCTATGTAAACTTACCCATCTGCCAGGTTATCCCACACAGCCATAGACTGCATCATCCTTCACGTAGTCCTGCTTTTCCAATTTCCTGTCTTCCTGCCATCTGCCTTGGCAAACAGATTTGCAAATTAATTGACGGTTTGCTGCACACACTCTCATTTAATAATGCTCTTATTTGCACTATATCCAAACCTTCCTTGCTGACAGAAGCAGCCCTGATATTCTCTCTTCTGAGAATATAAATAGAACACTGTTGGCCTCCGTCATGCAGCATGGAGTTCAGCCAATCAGAGCTGATTATTAGTGCTCCGGATCTGTCCGAATAGCTTACTGGTGGTGCCTTTGCCACCCAGGCCACATATCCGATTCCAGGATGAAGGCCAGCCGGGATTGGTGGTCTTGGGGATCCTCCTGGTGTCAACCCAATCTTTTCATTTCAGTTTGCATTTGGCTGACACAAGTTTTTACCAACTGCGTTCACAATTGCCTTGTTTCATGGATCCCAATGAGGTGGGGACCAACTGCCGCTAGAAATGCACATATTGTGTAAATAAAACGTGTAGCAGGTCACTCACGTGGCAAGGCCTTTTAGGTTAATATGCTCTGTGTGCATGTCTGTTGTAGGGAACACAAGATTTATCCCTAAAAATCCACACACACTAACGTCAGTGAGTCTCTTCAGCGCTCTAGACAACAAGAGGATTATAGGGGACTCCACAAGGATTCTCTTTGGAACTGTTCTGGAGGCTTCACTCCCCAACACACTCACCGAGCAAATGTGGGAGGTGGCAATTCATTATTTTTTTTTAGCCAATCTGGCTATTCCTTAGGGGTGAATGCAACAAACCTCCACACCCCTGAAAAAAAGTGTGGTAACCGCCACTGAAGTTACCCTTCTTCACTCGCTCTGCTGTGTGCTGTTCTGTAACCAGGGGTAATAGTGTATGGCAGGCTATGGAATCATGACTGTCTGCTCTAAAGTAGGTACAGTCTACCTGACTGAGCTAATGACCAAAATAGATTCCCTTCCTTCTCTTCTTCTTGCTCCTCCGTCAATGGAAGTTCACAGTTCTTCCAACCCAAGCAGCTGTCGCAAGATAGTCCAGGAATACCTGCCTGCATTGAACTATCATCCACAGAGAAAGCTGTTTTTAAGGAGTCATCTTTCTCTGTTCTTGCATGGATATGCAAAACAACTCATAGCAGCTCCAGTGCAGGCAAATTCTGACAGGCCATAGTTACAGAGGAAAACCCCACTATCATAGTCTATATCCTAATTGGCTGGCACCTAAAAAGGTGAATTGTACCAGCCTCCGATTGGTAGTGAACGGTTGGCTCAACAGCTGAAAGCTTGAAATACAAACAGGGCCCCCTCCCTAGCAAGTTGAAAAGTTACATCAACTTGGGGAGGCGTAATTTACTGACCAGTTGCTGCAAAAGGCCGGGCTCGGCTCCGCTGTGTGTTTTTCGGCCGGGCTTGGTTCTGCTGTGGTGTTCCTGGCCGGGCTTGGCTCCGCCATTCTCCGTCCCTCACTGTGGTGCTCCTGGCCGGGCTTGGCTCCGCCGGGGGACGCTTGAGACCACAACCCCCAGCAGCCTCATCACGGCAAGAACGCCGCCCACACAATCAGGAAGCGCCGGGAGGCGCATAAAGGAGACCACGCCACAGAGTCCTGGGGGAGGCGTAATTTACTGACCAGTTGCTGCACACGGCCGGGCTCGGCTCCGCTGTGTGTTTTTCGGCCGAGCTTGGCTCCGCTGTGGTGTTCCTGGCCGGGCTTGGCTCCGCCATTCTCTGTCCCTCACTGTGGTGCTCCTGGCCGGGCTTGGCTCCGCCGGGGGATGCTTGAGACCACAACCCCCAGCAGCCTCATCGCGGCAAGGACGCCGCCCACGCAATCAGGAAGCGCCGGGAGGCGCATAAAGGAGACCACGCCACAGAGTCCTGGGGGAGGCGTAATTTACTGACCAGTTGCTGCACACGGCCGGGCTCGGCTCCGCTGTGTGTTTTTCGGCCGGGCTTGGCTCCGCTGTGGTATTCCTGGCCGGGCTTGGCTCCGCCATTCTCTGTCCCTCACTGTGGTGCTCCTGGCCGGGCTTGGCTCCGCCGGGGGACGCTTGAGACCACAACCCCCAGCAGCTTCATCGCGGCAAGGACGCCGCCCATGCAATCAGGAAGCGCCGTGAGGCGCATAAAGGAGACCACGGCTCCTCGTCCCGCGGGACGCGCGCGGGCGCGCCCGGGACAAGGGCGGGGCCGTCAGGGGCCGTCAGGGGCCAGAAGAGGCCAGGCCGGGCCATGGACTTTGGCTTTCTTCCCAGGATACAGGACTAACTGTAAGAAATAAAAGTATTGTATGGTTCTTAATTGATTTTTGCTTCTTGGCCTTAAACAATATATAGAAGTCTTATTCCCTTCAATAGAGACACTGCTGGTTATCTTTAATCGTGTTACGTATCTCAGGTCCTAACATGTCAAAGTCCAGAGTAGCTAAACCGGTAGCCGACAATGATACAAGGACATTAGATAACTATCTTGTCAAGGTAGTTAATAAAATAAATAAAGAAAGGCGATTATCATTAAACAAGACAAACCTAGAAGAGATAGGGTTGAGCGTGCCCACTTCCCCACTGCCTCACCCAGATATTTGTGTGAATAACCCAAACGCGAATTCCACCAGTGATGTATCCATCACGATGACACCAGACGAACGGGTAATCACAACTGATTCTATTCTTACTTTGAGCCCAATAACCTCCCCAGTACAATCACCGACCCAGTCGCCGGCTCGGAGAATGGTGCGGGCATGTAGGAAGGTCTCTGCTAAAAGGGCGGTGGGCCGGAAATCAAAAAAGGCAGGTTCTTCCCCTATCACACCACACAGCGGTGGAAGTATATTAAAACCCACAAATAATGCTGAGGAAAATACTTTACACCCTGACCAGATAGAGCTTCTGGCATCCATTTTTTAATCGAAACTAGAAGCAATGGTTAGACCACTGGTGGCTAAATTAGAGCAGGTCGCACAAGAGGTTTCTAGACTAGGGGGCCTCTTGGATTCTCATATGGCTCGGTCTCTTACATCTACGAGCCCCCTTCCTGGCCCCTTTATCTTTACTGGAAATACCACAGCCGGGGCTACCGTACCTGCTCCTGTTGGTACACTTGGTGCATCTACTAGCACCAGGGATACAGGGTTAGCGGCCACTGTACAGAACCCTCCAGCCTCCCGTTCACAGAAAATCCCACCCTCTACTATACCTTTGGGGGGAACTCCAATAGTACAACCATCAGTACAGCCAGCTACACTACATATTGCCAGTCAGAAGTCTGTAGCTGGGGGAGAAATGGGCGGGAGAAGTAGGCCTAGGAGGAATAACCCAGTAAACCTGCCACCGGAGTGTGTTGCTTACACAGTGGTACTAACAAACGTTCCTGAGGTTGACTCTTGTTTGATTGACTCTAGGCTAGAAACCCATGCAGCTTTAAAAAACAAAACACTTGCATGGTTAAACAGGAACTGTGGGTTTCTTTTTGCATTTTCAAACGACATAATATCTACTCGTAGAGTCAGCTGGATTGGCAACAGAAGAAAGGGATCAAAAGGGGATTGTATCTCTGTAAATTTTAAGCATCCCCAACACGTGGCAACAGTTCTCCTCAGAGCAGCATCTTTACCAATTGAGGAAAACTCTGTATGCGCTAGACCACTTGGCTTTTTCTATAATCATTTGGATAAGACGAAATGTCCAACACCGCTTCAACATAGGTATCCTGTAAATGGGCATAGAGGGGAGGCGGTAGGTTGTGTTCCAAATGTTTCAAATGTCCAACAATGTCAAAATACTGGGGATAGGTATTGTTACCAGTTAGCAAATAGGCAATTTGATCATACTTTACCGTTATACAATCGTTACACAACATTATCCTCTTTAGAGGAAAACGATTGACTGCCTATTACCATGGGGAGCACTGACCAAATACCGGTACCGTCATTAAAAATTGCCACATGGAATGTTGCGGGTATTAAGAATAAAATTGGAAATGCTGATTGGTTAAAGACTTTGAAATCTTTTGACATTATCGCCTTACAAGAGACATGGGATCAATTTAATAGTTTCTCTTTGGATGGCTACAGTCACTTTTGTAACCCTGCAATTGGCAGTACTGCAGGAAGAGCCAAGGGAGGATTATTAACCCTTTTCAAACTGGATGTTAAAGGCAAACTAGTGGAGTGTTCTTCGGGATGTGAAAATTGTTTGATTGTTGAACTTTCCACTCAGGATAAGGCCAAGATTCTTTTTGTTAATTTTTATAATTCTAACCCAAATGAATGTACCAGTCACAATTTGGAAGTACTGGATAAATTTCTGTCAGTCTATAGTGCAAATGGAAATACTTTTGAATTAATATTATTAGGGGACTTCAATATTCACCCTTGTACCCAGCCATGTATGAGTCAGGATGATGAAGGTCCTCCCCTCTCCTTACCAACCCACATGGAACACACTAGGCGAGGAGAGTTACTTGAAATCTTTCTTGCAAGATGGAATCTATATGAGACAGGCTGTGGGAAGGGTACAAGAAGGTCCCCTACTTTTAAAGGAAATGATGATGGCACCATCATAGACTATATCTTTATGTCTTCTTTTTTGTTGAATAATGTGATAATTTATTATACAGAGGTATCAGTGTTTAGTGATCATAATCCTGTTTTACTTGAAGTGAGGCACACAGACCTACTTTCTTTAATAATGGTGACACACAGAGGGGGACTAAACGTTGCCGTTAAAGATCAAAAGCGTAGGTTGAAATGGACAAAAATAATCCCTGAAACATTTCTTCCAGAGGTTTTGTCTAAGGTGGAGGATGAAGTTGCAATATGCCTAGCGAACCGAATTGACAATAAAGAGGTTATAGTGGCATTTGATAACATCTGCTTAGAAATAAACCATAGTTTACAGATTGATTCCAGGCAGAGGCCACTCATGGGAAAAAGATGGTTCGACGCACTGAAAGCCATGCCTAAAAATCGTGTTGACATAATTGAAGCAATGACTGCATATAAAAAAGCTATCTTTGAAAGAAAAAGGGATTTGAAAAACACAGCATGGGACCAACTTCTTGACCCTGGAACATTAAAAAACAGTGGCTTATTTTGGAAAATCATAAATCAGCCACTTTTTTCCGAGGATGAGAATACTCCCCTTGATGCGAATATCCCAGATGAGGGCTGGATCCATCATTTTGAACAGATCTATGCTGAAATTAGTAGTGCAGATGTCCCCATTGTTACCCCTGAAGTAGAGGCGGGGGAATTACAAACTGCAGAGGCTCTTGCCATCAATTTTGAGGCAGTAGAAGTGGAAAGGGCAATAGAGTTGACTCTGAAAAACAAGGCACCGGACCCTGATGGGGTACCAGGAGATGTCTTTAAATGTGCCCCGAAATTTTGGTCTAAAGTTTTATGTAATGTTTTTAACGTTCTCAAACAGGACAATATCCCGGCCACTTGGAAAAAATCTATCATCATATCGGTCTTTAAAAAAGGTAACAGGCAAGACCCCTCCTGCTATAGACCGATCTCACTGATTGATTCTTCGGTGAAAATATTGGGCCGGGTTATTTTATCCAAACTGAATGATTGGCTAAACGAGAAAGGGGTTCTATCAAATGTTCAGTATGGTTTTAGACCATAAAGGAGTACGATAGACCAAGGTCTTAATCTACACTTATTGTTAGATAAATACACTAGGGCCAAGGAGGGGTCCATGTACCTGGGGTTCATGGACCTCTCGTCTGCTTTTGACCTGGTAAATCGCTCAAAATTGTGGCAAATTTTAATAAAGATGGGCCTAGATAGGGCACTTGTTAATCTTTTAGCGGACTTGCATACTGACCTCATAGCGGCCGTTAGAGTTACCCCGGAGGGTCGATGTACGAGTCATTTTAAATCTGAAAGGGGGGTCAGGCAGGGGTGCATATTGGCACCCCTCCTATTCACCATCTATATAGACGGCCTAGAACCAGCCTTAAAGGAGGCAACTCTTGACGTCCCTCATGTGGGAGAACTTGGAATTCCAGTTCTTCTATACGCAGATGATGCCGTTTTGCTTTCACGGACTGGTGTTGGACTCCAACGTCTTCTGGATGCCTTTGAAGACTTCATGGGTTCTTTGGACTTAAAAATAAATGTAAGGAAGTCCCAAATTATGATAATGGGCAAGGGAAATAAAAATAAGATTCTAAAAACATTTACCTGTGGCAAGCAAGAGCTATGTAGAGTAGCCACTTTTCCATACCTGGGGATTACTTTTGACGAGAGAGGTACTTGGGGTCCCCAGTTAAAAAATAGAAATATTTCCCTCGCTAGATCAGCCTCTGCACTACAGGGTTTCGCGAAAAAATTGGGAGCTAGGCCAATAGCAACATTGATAAAAATATACAAAGCGAAATGTCTTGCTGTGGCCACTTATGGGAGTGCAATTTGGGGATATTGTTCCCCTGATACCATCCAGCTCACTGAGAATAAATTCTTAAGAGCTATTCTCTCAGTTCCACTGTCCACTCCAACATATACAATCCATAATGAACTAGGCGTAGGATATATTACAGACTTGATTAAAGTGGCTCCTGTTTTAATATGGTTAAAGACTTGGTTGAACCAAGAAATCCCCTTCAACCATAGTTTACTAAAAGACTGCTTGCAGCTAGATAGAGTCAGTAAAATTCCGTGGCTAGCCTATATCAAAGACAGTCATGTAAAGTTAGGGAGACCAGAGCTCTTCTTCTCCCCGGCCTCCATAACAACTAGGGATATTGCCTTGATTAAAGGTATGATGGGAGATCTGCTAAGACTGGAGAGGGAACAAATGGAATTAGAGAAACCAACGGTGAGGGCTAGCATTATTCTGAGCACCCAAGCTTGCCCAGAACTGTATTTAACAACACTAAATCAACCTTATCACCGTTTTCTTTTAACCCGTTTTCGCTTTAACTTGATCCATTTGATCCTCGGACACTTCCCAACTTGGAGTACTCCAGAAAATGCGGCGCCGTGTACTTGTGATCATTTCTCGACCCAGAACACATTGCATTTCTTGATGTTCTGTGGTCACTACACGGCAGTAAGAACGAAATACCTGATCCCTATTTTAAAAGAGGTAGGGTTTTTTCAGGTTAAACCAGCTCTCCTGTTTTTACAGCTATTGCAGACCCCAAGGATTATGTTCCATGTTGCCAATTTTCTAGTGGGGGCTGTTAGGATAAAGAAGAGGAATATGATTAATAATTCTTTCACCATGGTTCTGTAATGAATGTAAATATATATTGTCTATATCAGAGGAAATGCCCATATATGAAATCTTTTTGTGTTATTGTAAATTGTATGTGATTATGATGACTGATTTAACTGACCTGCTTTTATGGTATTTTAACCTATTTTAACATGTATTTATAATAGAAAATATTTTTATATCTCATTTGTAAATATATTGACTGTGTAAATGAATCATGATTTTATTCTGTTTTCATTAATTAATTAATTATGTATTTTTTGTCGTGAATATTTGCATAGTGCTATTGCCTTTTTATGATATTGATTTATCGAAATAAAGTATTTTGACTGACTGACTACATCAACTTGTAGCTTCATGAACTGTTGGCGCTATGTGGACATGAGATTTGTGTTGGTTGTTTCTTGAAGGATAGGATCAAGTTTGAAGCCATACACATGGTCCTTCTGTTTTCTGTGGAGTCTGGTAGAGTGAGTCAACAGCCAATCGCAGGGAAATTAGTGCCACAAGGAGTTGAGAGTTTGCCTGGTGAATTCCCTCTCCTGCACCAGAAGAGACACTTTGTCGCTGCAGGAACTTCTACCGTAGTATCCTACATCCAGGTGCTGGTACCAGTAGAGTGGCCCCAACAACACCTACGTATCACCTGACATTAATGGGGTTTATAAATGTTAATGTTGCTTTTAAAGCACGAACAATCATCCTGGGTAGGATATCACGGCGCTATGATTTCTGTAATAAGCGGTGGGCTAATACTTGAGTAATACAGAGTTAGTCGGATTTTGGAAAAAGAGTGGTTTTAAATTTTTTTCTGAAAGTCAGGTGGCAGTCCGTGAGTCTGAGATCCTTGGGCAGATCGTTCCATCTGGTTGCAGCCAGGTGGGAGAAGGCCCGTCCTCCCATCCTGGCTCTTTTCACTCGGGTAGTTGTTGCTCTCGCTGTTGATTGAGAGCGGAGATTCCTAGTAGGTGCATAAAACTTGATCTTATTTTTTAAGATATAAGGGCCGGTGTTATACAGTGCTTTATGTGTTATGCACAGCATTTTGAAAGTGGCTCTTTGTCTCATTGGGAGCCAATGGAGCTCTCTCTCTGATTTTCCATAGACAGGGTGTTATCAATGATAACTCTTAGATTCCTTGCTGTCAGTGTTGGATTGGGGGTGGTACCTAGAGTACTGGGCCACCAGCTGTTGTCCCATAACTGTGTGTGTCCACCGAACAGCAGTATTTCCGACTTATCGGCGTTAAGCTTTAGACAGTGACTGTGCATCCAGCCGGATAGTTCAGTGAGGCAGTTTAACAGCCTGTCCTTCGGGTTATTTTCCCCGTCTAAGGTTACCATTAGTTGGGTATCGTCTGCATATGAACAGATATCGATACCCCACTTTCTTCCTATCTCTGCCAGGGAAGATACAAACACGTTAAATAACGTTGGGCTCAATGAGGCCCCCTGTGGGACCCCATATTTGATGTTCCGGAGGGACGACGAAAAGTTGCCCATGCGCACCGATTGAGTTCTGTCTGATAAAAATGATTGCAGCCAATCTAATGCTTTTGCCTGGATTCCTTTTGCTGCGAGGGTTCCTAATAACAGGTTGTGTGGTACGATGTCAAACGCCGCCGAGAGATCTAATAATATCAGGGCGACTGTTTTCCCCCGATCTGCCTGTGTTCTGATCCTATCCAGCACGGCCAAGAGTGTTGTCTCTGTGCTATTATTGGCCCTGAAACCCGTCTGAGAAACATCCAATAAGTTGTTAGTGTCAAGAAAATTAGAAAGCTGCCTGTTAACCAGTTTTTCTAAGACTTTCGATAGATAGGGTAATTGTGAAATGGGTCGATAATTGGCGGGGTTATTGATGTCTACACCTGCTTTTTTTATCAATGGGGTGACTATCGCATTTTTCCAGATTGTTGGAAATTCCGCAGATTTTAGTGAGTGGTTGAGTACTTGTGTTACAGCCGGACAGATTATCGGGGTTAATAGCGAAAAAATATGGTGTGGGCAAGGATCCAACGGGGAGCCAGATTTGACTTCTAACATGACTTTACCCACTTCTACTTCTGAGAAAGGGCCAAAACTGGAACAACCGGCCTGCGAGGTTGATAACACATGGTGATCTATGTGGTCCAGTTCTTTGTTGGAGAATGAGGTGTAAATTTTATCTATTTTATCACAAAAAAGTCACTTATTTTATCACAACCTTCTTGTGACGGAGTAAGATTTAATGAGAGATTTGAGGGACTGCAAAGTTCTTTGACAATTTTAAACAATTCTTTGGATGAGTCTTTATTTTCTGTTATTCTGCGTGTGAAGTATTCTTTTTTAGTTTTCCTAATGGCTTTATTGTAAATTGTGAGTTCTTTTTTATATGTGAGTCGGGCATCTTGGGTTTTCTTAAGTCTCCATTTATGTTCAAGTGTTGTACAATTTCTCTTTAGTAACTTTAGTTCTGGCCCGTACCATTTTTCTGACATAGTACGTCTGGGTTTATAATTGGAGCGTAGCACTGAGCAGTATTCTAGTGCATTCGTGATGTTGTTCTGTAATTGGTCTATTTCGTCGTCAATGGAAGTTCCTACCGTGTTTGTGCGGACAAAATGCTGTTGAAATGTTTCCACTGAGAACTTCTTCCAGCTCCTAGTTTTTTGCCGCCGCCAGAACTAGTGGTCTGCTGTTTTTAACAGACAGATTGATGGTGAACTCAATCATGTAATGATCTGTCCATGTCAGCGGTTTTATCTCTTTAATGAGGTTGGATCCTATATTGGAAAACATGAAGTCTAACATGTGTCCTGCCCTATGTGTTGGTTGTTCAATTTTCTGAGTCAATTGTAATATTTCCATATCCTCCGCTAGGTGTTTAGCCAGGGGATTGTTGCTGTTATCATAATGCATGTTAAAATCCCCTAGTAGCGGGATATTACTGTTGTTAAGACAGACCGGCATGATTTGTGCGAAGAGCTGGGTCCTGAAGTCTAACGTGCTCCCTGGTGGGTTGTAGATGATCACACCGCCAAATAATATATTGGTGTTTATGCACACTGAAAATGCCATTGCTTCACGTGACAACTGATAGGCATCATGAACATCATGAACTCTGGACCCTGAGCTCTCTGGAATGATTTTGAGGTCTCTTGTCCAATTGGTGATCCTTTGGCATGGACCCCAATTGTTATTTGGGTTTGTAGCATACTTGACCCCGTTCATCTGTGATAGTGTCTTCCTGATTGGCTGGGAATAGTGACTCCATGCTGAAGTGGTTGCTCCTCTTATTTGAAATGACTTTAGTGATGTTTTCATCTTTAGTGATGTATTGCCTCTCTGAATATTTATGAAAATGTGGTTTACCTAAACACAACCAGCCCCCAATGGCTTCGAGCCCTGAGTGACACGGGCCAGATTTCGCACTTTCTACACTATGTAGGTTTACTGTTACTACTAAGCTCTAAATAATTCACCTACATACCCATTAAGCAGCTTATTAATTTATGGAAGATACAATATCACATACGTAATGACTCATGAAGGTTACTTAGTGAGTTCATGGTCCTCTGAAACTGTGCTTCAAAACCCACAGGGCAAATGAGGATTCATGAATGTCAATTCACCAAATGACTAGGGGAGGGGAAGTGACGTTGCATACTATTTAACCTCGATGATGTCAGAGGATTTACACCCTTGCCCCACCCATAGCCTCCCATGGCGTGTGAGGGGGCAATCGTCTGAACTGCAATGTTGCATTCAAGACAAAAGCTAATAAAATATGTTTAAAAAACACTCTGGGCGATATTTCTTTTAGTGACCATGTCATTAAGGCTAGTGATTGGTCCATGCGCACAGAGGCTAGTCGGTACTGGAGACAGGATAACGCAGGGGTCTCATAAAGAGAATCAGAGAGTTACTGGTACAGAAAGAGTGCTCAGCAGGCAGAATCACTGCACAGCTCATCTGCACTTGCAGAGCTGATTCTCATGCTGCCCTCCTGCAGCATGCCATAAAGGACAGGGAGGGTCTCTTTTGTCTGGGGCAGCCTGGGGACATCTTTGCCGCATAGTAAGTAAGTAAGTAAATTCTTTTATTGTGTGATTAATAAAAATCTTTGCAATTGATATAAAAGGTGCTTGTCTTGAGCACTTTTGCAAAGGACATCAAATAGCAAAGGATAAAAAGAATCACATTCGTATAAAAGCGTACCAAGATTTAGCAATGTTAATAAATTTGTAAATAAATATGTGCAAAAGGAATCTTGTGGAAATAAATTTGTAAATAAATATGTGCAAAAAGGATCTTGTGCTGTCTTTGAATAGAGAGGAATTAAAAGCCCAAGAATTCCTGTAAGGCACTGTCGGTGTGTGATGTCTTTGCTTGCAATAGCAGGAAAGAAAAGGACACTGTCAGACATTCGCGAATGAAAGTTTTTTTTTCCAAGTAAGGGTTTTTCGCAGATCATATTTATTCCGTATCATGGACTAACGGTTGGGTTTAATGCGGTATTTGCTAGTTTCATGAAGCGAACCAGTCTGCAGGCTAATTGAATGTCCTCCCCATTAAAACATGCCAACAGTGCCTGTCGACGGGTGCGCAGACGTCTTTGGTTCCACAGCTGAGTTAGTTGTCTCCTTCGTTCACTGTCTAGGGCTTTGCAGCTTCATAACAAGTGCAAGACGTCCTCTTTTGGGTCTTTACAGAGTCTGCACTTAGTGTTCGATTCCGAGCATTTCCACGGGGGAAGATGTTCTTTTGATGGTATTACCCCCATTCTCAGCTGCAAGAAGGATTCCTTCACCGCCCTTGAGAAGCCAGTGCCTAGATAGGTCTGTGGATAGCCGCATGGGACAGACAAAGAAGCAGAACAGGTCAGCAGAGCTCGAGCAAGGGACAAGTTTAGGCCTCACCCAGAAAAGATGGGCAGTACTCCGCTCTGACCACCAGTTTTCATGACACCGGACATCAACGGTTTGCCCATTTCTGGGAAAGTGCAAATGCTGTTGGACACAGCCAGCCTTCTCCTGCTTCCAGCACATATTGCAGGGAATCATAGCATGTTACCACACAAACGATACTTCCAAGATGGCTGGTGGTAACAAACCTTGGGTAACCCACCAGAGATTGGCCTGGTTAGAAGTGTAGGATTTGCTAACTCTGTAGTTCCTGTCGGGAAACATCCATTGCAACACAGTCATTATATTGCACTGCTTTTACAACCCAACTGTTACAACACAACTGTCTTTACATCACATGACATTACAATGCATGCCATTACAACTCATGTCACTACAACGCATGCCATTACAACACATGCCATTACAATGCATTATAGAAACGGAGATTTTTTAGTTTTAGCGTTGGTATGGGTTGTGGGGTAGATGGAAATAGTAATTTTCACCCCTACACTATCCAACACTTTCCCTACTGTTGCCCTCACTGGATTGGGAATAGTAATTGTTATCCCTACACTATCCAACACTTACCCTACTGTTGCACTCACTGGAGTGGGAATAGTAATTTTACCCCTACACTATCCAACCCATACCCTACTGTTGTCCTAAAAGTATTATGCATTGTAATGGTATCTTTGTAAAGGTATACGTTGTAATGGAATGCGCTGTAGTGGTAGTTTTTAAAAATGAGTTGTAATGGCATGCGTTGTAAAATCATGCGATGTAAAAAACGTGTTGTAATTGCTTACGTTGTAATGTCATATATTCTTTCCTGTCTGCCCATCCTCGGCAGTGTTTCAGTAAGACGAACATATGCAGTTTAACAAGTGGTGCGCTCCAGATTAGCTGTTGGAATCTCAGCGAGGCCAACTCTGCCTTTCATTCTTCCGATGGTCAGTACATCCAGTGCCAATACATTGGGTAATCGCAACACTTGTTAGTTACAGCAATCAGCATTTGCACACAATTACACAGGAGTGATGTAATGCGCTACAGTTATACCTGTAAACAATAAACAAATAGGTAACGGGTTACCCCTCCCGGGTGATTCGTGTGAATTCCAAATCAAATAGCATAACATAACTAGACTTCCCTAGAACTATGTGCACTGGAGACACTTTATGGAGCTGCTGATTGCACCCAAGGGGACCCATCTGCTTTCACTAGCCAGGGCCCATGGTAAGGGCTGTGAGGGAGTACCTCTTTAAGACCCAGGATCTAGAGACATCTTTTAAAAGTCCTATGTGACCAACGGACAACTGGGGTGTCCCAGAAGAGCACCACATCTGCAGCTTGATGAAGTGACCCTAAAACTACTGTGGAAAATTAGTGCGTTTTGGTGAACATTATCTGCGCCATCTTGCCTCTTCCCCTGATGCCACACTTTTGTCGTGCGCTCGCCATTTTAAGATGCCCCGGTCAGAACAAACCCTTTTGCATGCCGCTGGCCCCTGACATAGCCCTTTGCCTTCACTACGCCTGCACGCTGACCACCCCCTGCTTGCACCTGCCTTGAGCCATAAACCCCTCTTCGGCGCTGCTCTGCCCCCGGCCCTCATCCTGTTCCCAGCGCGACACCTCCCCGCCTTCCTTTCATGATCTCCGGCCCTTAGATGCAAACCCCCTTTTCCCCCGTGTGCCCGCTTTGTCCTCCCCGTTCCCAAGCCGACACCCAGCTCTGCCGATACCATCATTGCCCCTCCCCGTACAATAGAAAGCTTCCCCCATCAAAGAATCCCCGGGTTGATCAAAGCCCCCCCCCCCCCCCCACCCCATGAGATCCGATCAGACTCCCCACATTCCGTGAATCGGCGGATTATCCAGCTGCGCGATGTTCATCACCTGTTGTGACTAGGGTGGGGACTTTAACTGTAAATGTGTGTGGGAACGGGCCCAAAAGGGGAGTTCCGAGAATGTCTTTTCCGCACATCAAAGCTTTAAACATGTATGTGTAATCTGCAATAAAGTCATAAATGTGGATATAAGAGGCCAGGCCTCAGAAATACAGTTAGAGCACCTCAGAACGATACCTTCTGTCCGTTTCGTTGTGTTCTCCTCCGGAGAAAATAAAAAAACCTTGTTTCCTGCTTTCCAGTCTCCAGCGCCTGCCTCTTCATTGATTTAAATAACTAGAGGGTCACAGAGGCAATACCGCCGGGCAAATATCGATTGTCCCCGACCCGATTGAAACTGTTTTTACAATTGGCGTCCCAAGCGTGGGGCCCATCAGCGACTCGTGGATCCAGTGGGAGAGGTCCCGACGACAGAGTGAACGACTGCAACGATCGGGAGAGCTCTTGCCCAATAGACCCTCGTCTGGCAGCCGATCATCCGAACTTCACTAGTTCCGAACAGACCTCTCTCGAGTGATCTACGGTCCTGACTGGGAACCATCAGGAGTGCCGTGAGAAATACGAGAAAAAGAGGACGATCGGGCGCTGGATTCGGAAGACAAGAAACTGTCCACATGGTCCGGGTAAGGTCGTGTTGCCACGACAAATTGCGAAAGAATTTGTTTTGATTGCTTGATTGTCAAAAATACTAGTATTGCCTTGTTTATTTTTATTTAGAGATTCACTGTCTACAAACGGAGAAGCAACAGGCTCTCTCTCCCTTTGCAAGCAGTGGAGGATAAGTAGGGTAGCAGCCGTGCTTGTTCTTTTTCTCCCCCACTCAATAATTGCTTGAAACTGAACTGTTGTTCACAAACTATTGTTTCCTGGAGATTCTCTGTCTGCAAGCAGGGAAGAGACCATCCTTTTTGCAGATAGTGAAAAGGGTAGGTAACGCAGATCTTTGCGGTCCTACTCATTCTCCCCATTGTTATTTTGTTGGTCTCTTGGTTTTTTTGGTTCCATGAGGTATTCACTGCCTGCAAACAACGTAGAATAGAAATATTCTGTCTAGTCTTTGCACCTAGTGATAAGATAGGCAGTGCTGACTTTTTAGTCCCTCGTTACGAGCCGTCATGTCTGTCTTCTCCCCATTGATAAATAGCCTGTTTAGCCCGGACCGGGTGTTAGAGGTGGACCATATGGCTCCACTAGAAGGCACCCCTAATAAGGACATGTTCATAAACTATGGGTTAGTCACCATAGCTTATAATAAATTATGGCACAGGTATACCGAAGATAGCCAAGACAAACAGTGGCCACTGGCAGGATCCTTTGACCTTGATAAAATAGAAACGTTAGAAATAGCCCTTCGAAATAATAAGACAACGCCAATTATGCTCGACAGTCTCGGTATGTGGCGCAGAGAGGCTACGAAACGACAGAGAAAAGACGAGGATAAACCAAGTAGGGAAATATACCGACAGGACAACCCCAGGACACCGCTACCCACAACTTATCCCCCGACACTATACAAAGGACGACCAGACTTAGGGTCAGACCAATGCGCTTTTTGTAGGTATGTCGGACACTGGAAAGCCCAATGCCCGACTCTACTGAGCGTGAGTAAAGGCAAAGGGCCGACAAGGACGACAGACCGACAGTACGAGAAAAGGCGCGAGACAGAGGAGAACTCGACTTACATAGACAGACCAGACAGAACCACCACGTTTGATTATGCCCGATGGCACAGATTTCGCCAGGAAAATCTCAGCGGCATGATCAAGTTCTCCTAGGTCGGCCAATGTCAAGACGGGAACCCAGCCTCGTTTA
The DNA here is from genome assembly GCF_964261635.1 of Lissotriton helveticus. NCBI lineage: Eukaryota > Metazoa > Chordata > Amphibia > Caudata > Salamandridae > Lissotriton > Lissotriton helveticus. The sequence goes on along the minus strand of NC_136068.1, from coordinate 1,101,344,961 downwards.
AAATTCACAGACGGAAAGAGATAATTATGACCAATAACTGTTTTTATATTTGTCTTGGGTCTTTGTATGTCGTACTTGTACTGTCCCCCGTCTGAGTTCGTGTGTACGTAATGTACAAATCTGCGTCATCCCTCTACACGTGTTTCCGTGTTACTCGACCCCTGTTAGCAGAAACTTAGCATAAAAGCAACCTGGAAAGGAAGAAATGATAAAACAAAATCCGTAGACCATTAATAAACTTGAACTTTTAATTTAACACAACAAACAAGGAACAATAACGATAAACTGTAGAAAATGAAAGTCAAACAGAACATTCGCCCCCCCCCCATTCTGGAACCTTCCAAAGTAGGGCAGGGTTACGGCTACGCCCAACCAACGGCAACCCATATAAGGCGAGCCCCGCCGCCAACTCTTGGTCAGGAAATCTTAACGTATGGGGGAGCCGGAGGAGAGGCAGGAGCCCGCAGCCTGGGCATTTGCAGGTAGTCCCGCCACATGTCTCCTTGGCCGGCCGCAACGGGCCTGGAAAGACTAAGGTAGTCCCGCCACATGTCAAAAGGAGAACGAGGCACCTCTTCCTTTTCTCTTCCGTCACAGCCGTAGCAGTCCTGGACGGCGGGATGTCCTGCACGTACCTCCACAACAATCTGTCCAAGTTGGGCTGGGAGGGAGAGGCGACACGGACGAGCCTCTCCCACCTCCACCGGTAGAAGGTTTCCCAGCCCCCAGCCGGCGCCGAACACCCCCAGTCAGGCGATGGTGCCCATACTTCCACAGCACCGGACACACCATGGTGGCACCCCAGTACTTGCGCAGCACCGAACACACAATGGTGGCACCCCAGTATTTGCGCAGCACCGAACGTACAATGGTGGCACTCGGGGAACACCGGATGTGGAGAGGCCTTCATGCGGGGCGATGAAAAGGAGCGGCATGGAGTGCACCGGGAGAAGGAGACGATGTGAACGAGTCTCCCTTGCCCCCCCCCCAGGTGAGGGCATCACAGCTGCACCCCAGCTGAACGTCCCGCTCTCACAAAACAGGGACCTCTTCCTTTCACTCCGAAGGGTCTCTTCCATTCTTGCAAACTCGACGAGAGTGGCCCCTGTAGGGCCTCAAAAATGGCGTCTGGATCCGCTGGAAGGCGGGCCCCGGCCACTAGAGTAACTCTGGCCAGCCATACAACTCGAACATTTGTCCCATGGAGCACGAGCCCCCATCTCCGACAGCATCTTCACAGCCTTGAAGATCATACAAAGGTCCCCGGCGGAGCCTTCGGCCTTTGCAGGTTTCCGGTAAGGGACGGCTGCTTCGATCGCCAACGAAACAAACATGACATTGCCACACCTTCTGTTAGCGTGAATTCTAGAACTGCCGAAAAGGACTCTGGTCCAAACTGCCAGTAATGGAAACATTTCCCCCTGATGCTGCTTCCGGACTGTGCCGGCCCCGCCCAAAATGGCGCTGGTATCAATCGGAACTTACGAACACCTCGTGGTGTTCCTTCGCACTAATATAAACTTGATGTTCTGAGATTTTTGTGATCCTTTGTACACTTGGCTAGAAAAGACAAGGAGAGCTCACTCGACGAACAGTATGAAAAGATCCCCGTTACAAATGTTGATTACGAATATACAATGTATTATATTTTTATAACTAATGTAAACCTCATTTACGATGCATACGTACGGTATGCATATAGGAAATCTGATTACAACTGTTATGATTATGTTTCTAAATTATGAAAATATATGCCCCCAAACCCCCAGCCAATTAATAGACGTTTTAGTCTCTTACAAATGAATGAGTAAAACTTTCCGATGTTTTTTTACTGTTGCAAACGACACCCCCCCCACTGTACGCACTTTAGCCATTGCCACGACCGACCAAATACGACCACACCCTCCTAATCCATATGCTGAAATGAATTTGCAAAATAAAGTCTTTGAAACTATGAACGGGTATTGCATGCTTTATTTTAAAACAATATGGGATGGGTAGGAAAGTTCTTTTTTTGTGCACCCTACTCTGCTCTCTCTTTTAGGTTAAAGGAAGATGGTTGCCCAGCCCTGGAGGACGGATCGGATCGACAACACGACACTCCGTCTTAAAAGTACGCGACTGACTCATGAACTCTCGCGTAGAGGAAGACCGTGACTTCCAAGGATGGGTAAAACGAATGGTGTAAATGAGGGACTGTAAAAGGAGGGTGAAATGAAATAATGTAAATATTGTAAAGTACAACGTTCCGAAGTAGCAGGGACCCAAGAACCGAAGAACTTTAGAACGCCACAGCGTTGAAAGAGGTTTAAGGATCCCGATAGTGAGATATATCCTTTGACTAGATACCTCGCACTAGGCACCTCTGGTTTCCTTCTTATGTTTCCCCGCACACGCCCTACATGAACACACTACCCCCCCCGACTCCGAAAACCATATCCCCGGGGACCCTGCCCCAAGGAGGAAAAGACGAGTAAGAGGTAAGTAAAGGACTTATGAATCCATGTATTTGAATGCGCGCGAATGTTGTCTCCCCCACCCCCCCCTCTTTTCCTCCCTCTGCAGGTTACGTCAGAAATTACAGCCGAGGTGTGGCGAAGATCTGAGACCTTGCCATGTCTAAATACACGAAACGGACTAGCGCCGCAGGGTGGTGCCCAAGCACGCCTGCAAACTACTCACGTATCGAACAAACCCGAAAAATTAGCACAACCTGATAAAAAGTGATCACCCTTAAACCAGACCGGACGAATGAACCCACGTTATGTATGATGCGAAACTGTGAGGGAATGTGTGTGTGTGTGACTGAAGCGTTGACCCAACTGGTCAAAGGACCGAGAATGCGAGAAAGTGCGACAAAATGGTACCTCCTTTTTCTTCTTTCCTTTTCTCAAAGCACGTCCCCTCTACCCTGCCTAATGCTCAAACTGCATGATTACAAGATTCTACTGTGGACTCGTGAATACCCTTTACTGTGTAATGCACTAAATAGCCTTTCTTGAATGCACTGCCGCCCTCTCCGTTGCACGTGTACTATTTAGCCTGCCGTTGCACTCTCTCTCTCTCTCTCTCTCTCTCTCTCTCTCTCTCTCTCTCTCTCTCTCTCTCTCTCTCTCTCTCTCTCTCTCTCTCTCTATTTTTGCACTACCACTCTTCCGAGTGGTTAGCCCCGAAATTGGCAGATTGCCACCCCTAGCACACCACCTAATTGGCTTCAAATACCGTCAGTATTTGCACAAACGCTTGTCTTTAATACAATCACCCTGAGGCCGCGTCATTACCTCTCCTTTTCCGATAGAAGTCAATGAACCCAGGTTGGGCCGTAAGGGAAAGGACAGGTAAGACGACAGAGGTTCCCTAATCTGGCCCGAAATGAGGGAACTACATGTCAACGGCTCCTATAGTATAAAACAAGGACCTCAGAATACGCGACCCTCCCCTCCCCGAAACGCCGCAATACCCAAACCAGAAAAACGATCACCCCCGTTACCTCCCCTGTCTATGTCCCTGGTTGTTTCCCATAAAACCCCTGTCCTTCCTAGTTAAGTAACCGGGCTGTAAAAGGTTACGTAGGACCCAGAATGATGTTTTACAAGGTTAACAGACTAGACCAAGGTAAAGAAATCGTCAAAATGAACCCCGCAGTAGTTGAAAAACAGGATGCACCGATAGAAAGGAAATGTTTAGCCATGTTCGTCTCTCAGCAAAATACCTGTGTAGTACCATGTTGACGACTCACTGTACCCTTTTGTAAATGTGAAACTCTAGAGAACGGCATATCTTTGCCAGATTTGTCTCCCGAAGGTGGGATACCATCAGATGAACTGTCATGCCTGTAATAAATGATTATGAAGGAAAGTCATAGTAAATCCAGCAGGTCCGCCACCGGTCATTCATATGCCAGTTGTGAGCGTTAAAAATAACGGACATTTTCATTCTTTGCCTGGAGCTGGGAGAGAAATAGACTTTTTTGATTATCTTCATCCGCAAATTTTTCTAAAAGACTGTCTTTTCAAACTTGTTTAAGGGTACTGCTGTTGGAGGAGAGAAGGACCGGATGTGGGAGCACGAGGCCCGACTGCAGACTAAGGGACACCTGCGACATTAGTCAAGGCGAGACCACGACTGAAAAGAGCTGCAGGACGAGGCACTGTTTTCGACAGCGTGAAAAGAAAGGGTCGACCTGATGCCCCTGCCCGACGTCCAGTGCCTGTCGACAAGTCCCCGCTCTCTGAATTCCGTCACACGCCCGCCTATTTGAAGTCTCTCGTTCCCCTAGTTTGTTCCTAATTTGGCCTTGCTCCATCCCCCTTTTTCCTCTGGCCTACCCTATGGACTGTTTTGAACGCTCTTCTTCCATCGGAACTTTCTGACAATCACCTCAAAGGACACGGGGCGAAAAGGACCTTTCCGACCAGAAACGCGAGGAAAGGGTCGTGCCCTGCAACGCAGAACTTAGAACAGAGCTGGACTTGTAGCTCCACCGCCGGTGCTCAACAGCGCCAACGAAAGACCACAAAGAACAATGAGAACTCGTAAAACTTCGAACATTTGACATCCTCAATCACCGTTTTTTGCCTCATTTCTCTCCCAGCCGCCATTGTATTGATCCTGCTCCAAACCGAATCTGAAATATGTATTAACCTGCCAGTTCACGTTATGATATGTACTTGCTGCTCGCCGTTTTTTGTATTTCATTCCTATGACTTTCCTGCTGAACAAATTTATCAAAGTTTATCAAATAGGTGCACCTCCTAAAACTAGAAACCTCAAAATGTATTGTTTACAAACTCTTTTTCTAGGGTTCCTACCGGTTTCTTTCTCATGCCCACCACAATAGACCAGAGTAGAAAATGAACCAGCAAGATGTCTTGAATATGTTAAAGGAGGGACTGTGGAAAATTAGTGCGTTTTGGTGAACATTATCTGCGCCATCTTGCCTCTTCCCCTGATGCCACACTTTTGTCGTGCGCTCGCCATTTTAAGATGCCCCGGTCAGAACAAACCCTTTTGCATGCCGCTGGCCCCTGACATAGCCCTTTGCCTTCACTACGCCTGCACGCTGACCACCCCCTGCTTGCACCTGCCTTGAGCCATAAACCCCTCTTCGGCGCTGCTCTGCCCCCGGCCCTCATCCTGTTCCCAGCGCGACACCTCCCCGCCTTCCTTTCATAATCTCCGGCCCTTAGATGCAAACCCCCTTTTCCCCCGTGTGCCCGCTTTGTCCTCCCCGTTCCCAAGCCGACACCCAGCTCTGCCGATACCATCATTGCCCCTCCCCGTACAATAGAAAGCTTCCCCCATCAAAGAATCCCCGGGTTGATCAAAGCCCCCCCCCCCCCCCACCCCATGAGATCCGATCAGACTCCCCACATTCCGTGAATCGGCGGATTATCCAGCTGCGCGATGTTCATCACCTGTTGTGACTAGGGTGGGGACTTTAACTGTAAATGTGTGTGGGAACGGGCCCAAAAGGGGAGTTCCGAGAATGTCTTTTCCGCACATCAAAGCTTTAAACATGTATGTGTAATCTGCAATAAAGTCATAAATGTGGATATAAGAGGCCAGGCCTCAGAAATACAGTTAGAGCACCTCAGAACGATACCTTCTGTCCGTTTCGTTGTGTTCTCCTCCGGAGAGAATAAAAAAACCTTGTTTCCTGCTTTCCAGTCTCCAGCGCCTGCCTCTTCATTGATTTAAATAACTAGAGGGTCACAGAGGCAATACCGCCGGGCAAATATCGATTGTCCCCGACCCGATTGAAACTGTTTTTACACTACAATGCTAAGTGATAAAATCGATTTGGAATTTTAGAGCTGGTACAAACAGGAGAGGCGTTTTCCTTACAAAACATTACACATATCCTGCAGGCTGCACCCTGGCTGGGACAACTGATATCGAAGTGAGTAAGAACTAATTGGAGCGGAACTGAGTTTCAATAGCTCTCTCTGTACTTTTAAATAGTTCTGTTTCTTCACACAACCAGTTTAATAGCAGCCGTACTTTTCTTTTTCCATGGAAAGCACAAATATTGTAATTGAAAAATTAGTCCTCTCATTCAAGTTATTTATGTCCCCTGCTCTCCTCTGCCTATGCAAGAGCTATTGGCTTTGGCAATATGTTTTAGTCATGTTGCACCCCAGTGTGTCTGCTGTCCAGCATGGCTGAAGGTGAGTGGAGTAAGGTGGAGAGGGGTAGATTGGGATACACTGCAGTGGGGTAGATTGAAGTATGGTAGATTGGGGTATACTAGATTGGGGTGAGTAGATTTGGGTAGATTGTGTGGGGTAGGTTGAGCAAAGATAGGGGTGGGGCATGTTAGGGTAGATTGCGGTGGGGAGATTGTGGTGGGGAGATTGGGTGGGGAGATTGGGGTGGGGTAGATTTGGGTCGATTGGGGAAGTTTGGTACACATTGTGGTAGAATAGAAAGGGATATTTTGGGGCAGGTTGGGGTAGAATGGGATGGGTTAGATTGGGGTGGGTACATTGAAGTGGGTAGATTGGAGTGGGTACAGTTTAGTAGATTGAGGTAGATTGTATTGGGGTGGATTGTAGGGGGGTACATTGTAGTAAGTTTGATTGGGGTAGATTGAAGTGGAGTATAATGGGTGGAGTAGATTGAGTGGGGTAGAGTGGGGTAGATTGGGGTAAATTGTAGTGGGGTAAATTGAGGTAGAATAGAGTGGGGTAGAATGGAGTGGGGATAGACTGAGGTTGGATCAGTGATGTAGGTTGGGTGAGGTAGATTGGGGTAGAATGGTGCGAGTTTGATTGGGGTAGATTGGGTGGTGTGGATTGGTGTGTGGTAGGTGGAGTAAACATGAATGGGTTAGATTGGGGTGGTGTAGATTGTTGCAGGGTAGATTGGGGTGGAGAAGATTAGGGTATGGAAGATTGGGGTAGGCAGATTGAAGGAGATTGGCGTGGTGCACATTGGGGTAAATTGTGGGCAGGTTCGGTTAGATTGGGATGGGGTAGATCGGGGTAGGATGGGTGGTGTAGTTTCGGCTAGTGTAGATTGGAGTGGAGTAGATTAGAGTAGATCGGAACATATTAAAGTGGGGTAGATTGTGTAGATTAAATTGGGGTGGATTGGAGTGTGGTAGATGGGGTGGATTTAAGTGGGGTAGCTTGAGCTACATTAAAATTGGGCATATTGAAGTGGGGTAGATTGGAGTGGGGAAGAAAGGGGTAGATTGGTGAAGGGTAGATTTTGGTGGACTGGAGTGGAGTAGACTGGGTAGATTGGAATAGTGTAGATTTGGGTGGGGTAGATTGGAGTGGAGCAGAATGGAGTGGGACAGATTGGAGTGGAGAAGATGGGGTAGACTGGAGTGGGTTGGATTGTTTGGGGTATATTGGGTGGCGTAGATTGGAGTTGGGTAGACTGGAGTGAGGTAGATTGAAAATGGGCAGATTGGTGTTGGGTTAATTTGGGCGAGTTAGATTGGGGTAAATTGGGGTGCGGTAGGGTGGGTTGGATTGGTATATTGGAGTGGGTTAGATTAGGGCAAAATGGAATGGGGAACATTTAAGTAGATTGGAATGGGGTAGAATGGAGTTAGGTAGTCTGAGGTTGGTTGGGTGAAGTAGATTGGGGTGGGTAGCTTGGAGTAGGTTGGTGCGAGATAGATTTGGTTAGATTGATGTGGGCTATGTTAGGGTAGATGAGGTGGAGTAGATTGGAATGGGGTAGATTGGGTTGGTGTAGATTGTGGTGGGGTAGATTAGGGTGGGAAGGTTGAGGTAGATTGAGGTGGTGTAGATTGAGGTAAATTGTGGGCAAATTGGGTTAGATTGGGTTGGGGTAGAACAGGAGTAGATTGGGGTAGGATAGATTAGGGTAGATCAGAATAGATTGAAGTGGGGTAGATTGAGATGTGGTATATTTGGGTGGGGGTGGTTGAGGTAGAATTGAGTGGGGTAGATTGTGTAGATTGAGATAAATTAGACTGTGGTAGATGGAGGTAGGTTGGGGTGAGTTGGAGTGGGATACATTGACATGGGGCTGATTGGAGTGGGGTAGAGAGGGTAGATTGAAATGCAGTAGAGAAGGGTCGATTGGGATAGATGGTGGTGAACTGGAGTGGGGTAGACTGGAGTAGATTGCAATAGTGTAGATGTGGGGGGTATATTGAGTGGTGTAGATGGTAGTGGGTTAGATTGTTTGGGGTATATTGTTGTGGTGTAGTCAAGGGTAGGTTGGATGTAATTGATTGGGGTGTGGTAGATTGGGATAGATTCGGTGGGGTAGATTGGAGTGGGGTGTTTGGTGTGAGGTAGATTGAAGTGGGATAGATTGGAGTGGGGTAGATTTGGGTGAGGTGGGGTGGATTGGTAGAACGGAGTGGGGTAGGTTGGGTTAGATTTGAGTGGGTTAGATTAGGTAGGGTATATTGAAGTTTGGTAGACTGAGGTGTGGTAAATTAGCTAAGGTAGATTGGAGAGAGGTAGGTGGGTAAAAATGGGGTAGACTGAGTGGTGTAGTTTGGGAAGGTGTAGATTGGGGTGGTGTAGACTGGAGTAAGTCAGAATAGATTGAAGTGGGGTAGATTGGAGTGTGGTAGATTGGTGAGGGGTAGTTTGAGGTAAATTTGAGTGGGGCAGATTGCTTAGATTAGGGTAGCTTGGAGTGTTGTAGATTGGTTAGATGGGGTGGATAGGAGAGGGATAGATTGGGGCACCTTGGAATGGGACAGATTGGAGAGAGGGGTATATTGGAGTGGGGTTGAGAGGGATAGATTTGGGTAGATTGGTGTAGGGTAGATTGTGGTGGACTGGAGTGGGGTAGACTGAGGTAGATTGGAATAGTCAAGTGTATATTTTGGTGGAGTAGATTGAGTGGAGTAGAATCGAGTGGGTAGATTGGAGTGGAGTGGGGTAGATTGGAGTGTGGTAAATGGGGTAGACTGGAGTGGGTTAGATTGGGGTATATTGGAGTGAGGAAGATGGGGCAGGTTCGGTGTGGCTGGTTGGGGTGTGGTAGATTGGGGTATATTGGGTTGGGTAGATTGGAGTGGGGTAATTTGGAGTGAAGTATATTGACATAGGATAGATTGGGTTAGATTTGGGTGGGTTCGATTGGGTGGGGTAGATTAGAGTGTGGTAGAATGAGGAGTGGTAAATTGATTGGGGTAGATTGGAGGGATAGAGGTGGGGTAGATTGGGGTGAATTGGAGTGGGGTAGTTTGGAATGGTGTAGATTGGGGTGGGGTGGTGTAGATTGGGGTAGGGCAGATTGGAGTGGGGTACATTGAAGCTGGGTATATTGGAGTGTTGTAGATTGGGGTAGATTGGGGTGGGATAGATTGGGGTATATTGAAATGGTAAAGATTGGAATGGAGTAGAATGGATTTGGGTAGAGAGGGGTAGATTGGAGTGGGGTAGAGGGGGTAGATTGGAGTGGGATATATTGGGGTATATTAAAATGGGGAAGATTGGAGTGGAGTAGAATGGATTTGGGTAGAGAGGGGTAGATTGATTAGTGTTGGGTAGATTGTAGTATATTACAGTGGGGTAGATTGGAGTGGTGAAGATTGGAGTGAGTAGATTAGAGTGGGGTGGATTTGAGTGTGATAGATTGGAGTGGGGTAGAAAGGATTGGGGTAGAAATGGATTGGTTGAAGTGGGAAAGGGAGGGAATGGTTGATTAATGTGTGGGTAGATTTTAGTGGATTGGAGTGGGGTAGTTTGGAGTGGTGTAGATTTGAGTGGGTAGATTTGGGTGGGGTAGATTGGAGTGTGGTAAAGTGGGGTAGATGGGATAGACTGAAGTGGGTTAGAATGTGGTAGATTAAAGTGGGGTACAATGGATTGTGGCAGATTGGAGAGGGGTAGATTGGTGTAGATGTGAGTGGAGGTGATTAGTGTAAATTAGATTGGGGTGTATTTGAGTTGGGTATATTGGCGTGGGGTTGAGAAGGGTAGATTAGTGTAGGGTAAATTGTGGTATTTTGGTAGATTGGAGTGGAGTAGATTTGGTAGGGTATATTGAGTTGGATATATTGGAATGGGATTGATTGTGGTAGACTGTGTCAGATTGGGGTAGATTGGGTTGGGTAGACTAGAGAATTTGGAATGGGGTAGATTAGGAATATTGGAATAGACTTGAGTGTGGAAGATTTGGGAAGCTTGGAGCGGGGCAGATTGGGGTACATTGGAAAGGGGTAGATTGGAGTAGGGTTCAAAGGAGTAGATTGGGGTAGACTGGATTGGGGTAGATCGTGATGGATTGCAGTGATGTAGATTGGAGTAGAGTATATTTGGGTGGGGTAGAGTGGAGAGGGGTAGATTAGAGTCAGGTAGATTGGAGTGGCGTGGATGGTAGTAAACTGGAGTGGGTTAGGTTGGGTGGGATATATTGGAGTGGGGTAGATTGGTGTAGGTTGGGTGGGGTAGATTGGGTGTGGTAGATTAAGATGTGGTAAATTGAGTAGGGTAGATATGAAAGGGGTAGATTGGGGTAGATTGGAGGTAGATTAGAATGGGGTAGATTGGAGTGGGGTATGTTGGAGTAGGGTGGATTGGATTGGAGTGGGGTAGGTTGGAGTGGGGTAGATTGGAGTGGGGTAGGTTGGGTTAGACTAGAATGGGGTAGATTGGGTAGACTCGAGTAGTTGGATTGGGGTAGATAGGAGTACATTGGAGTGGGGTAGATTAGAGTAAATTAGAGTGGTGTGGATTGAAGTGGTGTAGATTTTAGTGGGGGTAGATTGGAGTAAGATGAATGGGATGGACTGGAGTGGAGTAGATTGGATGAGTAGAATGGAGTAGACTGGGGTGTATTGGGATGTGATTATTTGGAGTGGGGGCAGATTGGGGTAGATTGGAGTGGGGCAAATCGGGGTGGATTAAGTGGGCTATATTAGAGTAGATTGGAGTGTGGTAGATTTGGCTACATTGGAGTGGGGTAAATTGGGTACATTGGAGTGAGGAAGATTGAGGAGATTGGAGTGGGGTAGGTTGGGGTGAGATAGATTCGAGAGGTGTAGGTTGGAGTCGGGCAGATTGGGGTAGATTAGATTGGTGTAGATGGGGTAGACTTGACTGGGTTAGATTGAGTAAAGGGGATTGGACTGGGGTAGATTGGTTTAGGTTGGGTGGGATAGATTGGGGTGTGGTAGATTGAGATAGACTGGAATGGTATATATTGGAGTGGGGTTGATCAGGGTGGATTGAGTGGGATATATTAAAGTAGATTGGAGTGTGATAGATTTGGGTAGACAGGAGTGGGGTAAATTGGGTACATTTGAGTGGGGTAGGTTGGAGTGGGGTAGAGAGGGGTACATTGGTGTAGACTGGAGTGGGGTAGAGTGTGGTGGATTGGAGTGCGGTAGATTTGGTTGGGGTAGATTGGAGAGGCGTAGATTGGTGTTGGGTAGATTGAGGTAGATTGGAGTAGGGTAGATGGGTAGACTGGAGTGGGTTAGATTGACTAAGGGCGATTGGAGTGGGGTCGATTGGTGCAGGTTGGGTGGGGTAGATTGGTGTAGGTTGGGTCAGATATATTGGTGTGTGGTAGACTGGGGGTGGTACATTGGGTAGGGTAGATTGGGATAGATTGGAGTGGGATAGATTGAAGTGGGGATAGATTTGGTAGATTGGAGTGGGTAGATTGGGGTACATAGGAGTGGAGTGAATTGGATTTGAGTGGGTTAGATTCAAGAGGGGTAGTTTATTGCAGTGGGGCTGACTGGATTGGAGTGGGGTAGATTGGTGATGGGTAGATTGGTGTGAGGCAGATTGGGGTAGATTAAAATGGTGTAGATTGGAGTAGATTGGTGTGGGTAGATTTGAGTAAATTGGAGTGGTGTAGATTGAAGTGGTGTAGATTTGAGGGGGGTAGATTGGTGTGGGATGGACGAGGGTCAACTGGAGTGGGGTAGATTGGATGGAGTAGTTTGGTGTGGGGTAGATTGGGGTAAATTGAAGTGGTTTAGATTGGGATAGATGGGAGTGGGTAGGTTGAGGTTGATTGGCGTGTAGTAGATGGGATAGATAGAAGTAATGGATTGGGATAGATTGGAGTAGGTTGCAGTGAGGTCGATTTTGGTAGATTGGAGTGGGGTTGATTGTAGTGTGATAGATTGTAGATGGGTAGAATGCAGTGGAGTATAGTGGGGTAGATTGGGATAGATTGGAGTGGGGTAGTTCAGGGTGGATTGAGTGGGGTAAATTGGAGTACATTAGAGTGGTGTAGATGGGGTAGGTTGGAGTAGGTTTAATGGGGTAGATTGGAGTAGGTTAGAGGAGGGTAGATTGGGGAAGATTGAAGTGGGGTGGAGTAGAGTAGATTGCATTGGGGTGGAATGCAATGTGATGAAGATGGAGAGCAGTAGAACATGGAGGAAAGGCAAGAAGCAGTGCCGTGAGGATGGAGGAGCAGTAGTGCGATGAAGAGGGAGGGCCTGCAATGCCATGAGAAAGTTGGAGCATTATTGTGATAAAGTGCATGATCCTCTCCATTATCAATTGCTGTATAGCCAATTTGTTTTGAAAAGTGGGAAATAGACTTTTCTGCCCAGGACACATTCAGCCCATTGGAGGCATACAAAACATGAAATACCCAGTCAGTGGCATTTGCTTGTTATTGTTATAGGAATGGAACTTAAGTAGCAAGCACGTATGCAGTGCTTAAAAACTATTATTAGGCGGCGGTAGGGAAGGTGAAGAAAAAACAGACAGCGGCATGGAATGGGACAGAAAAGAAGCAACACGGATGGGGTGAGAGGTGAAAAGAACCAGCTTGAATATGGGGTGGGTGGGAAGGGAAAGGAGTGAGTCACTGTGAGTGAAAACACAAGCACCCGTATGGAGTGCTTGAACATAATGAAAACAGTAGCTCCAAAAACAGGAGCAGTGGATGGACACTTGGCCCATGCTCTAGGGGAGGGCCAAACACAGAACCGGCTCCCAGGGTTGGACTGGCCGTGGCGGGCACCAGACGTTTCCCCAGTGGGCTGCCAGGGTGGGAGCCGTTGTTGTTACAGGGCCATTTTTGCTGCATAGCTGCAAAATCGGCCCCTGTGACAAAATCCTCCGAAAACGGCCCTGGCAAACAGCTCGGCTCACCGGGGGGCTCTTTTCTAGGGCCGGTTTTGGTCCCAGTCCCGCCATGCCAGCTCCTCTGTATGACGGAGCAGCAATGCCCCAATGCTGAAAGCCAGTTTATGAACAATAAAATAATGATAAAACAATTTTTTATCATGTTTTTTTCACTGACTGAGCTGAGTCTGGGCCGGGTTTTGGGTCAGGAGTATCCTCTATGGACAGGAGCAGGGAAGAGGAGTGGTGGACACTACAAGTTCACATTTTGGGTTAACCAGCTGTCTTGGGATGGCCTGATTTCTCCAATGCAGCTGGGTGGAGAAGAGGCACAGGTGAGCATCAAACCAGCCCACGCAGACAAATCCAGGCTCTTTTCTCATGCTGGATATGAGAGCATGAGAGCAGCGTCTGGATTGAATGGGAAGTCTGGAAGCCTGTGCAGTGTTGTCCATGGACTGCCAGGAGCAGAGGAGCTCCGAGGCAGGGGCCGGCAGCAGCCGGCAGCAGTTGCGCCAGTTAGGTACTTTATTTTTTTTATTATTTTCCCCAGCGCTGCCTACCAATTTTTATTGGCAGCAGCTGCCACTGGCAAACACAAGAAGAGGCATGACGCATGTATGCCATAACTATTGGGAGCAAAAGGTATGAGAGTGATGTTGCAGGAAACAAATAGTAATCTGTGGGCGGGCTGTAGCTTCAAACAACATGTCTCGAAGTGTTCACGCATGCGCTGTCTAGCTGAGACCTAAAAATGAAAAGGAGTCCATATTGACCTACTGTACTCTCCACTACATCTCATTGGTACACCAATTTCCTTCTTAAACCCAAACCACATACAATGGTCTGACAATTTCTTTAGATGGTACAAGAGGCCGCTTATTAATATGCTGTTTTTCATGACTTGTGTGGTCTTATTTCATAGCCTATATTGATAAATCTTTTTATGATATTATCACAACTTTTTGAGGACTAAGCATATGAGCATATAAGATCAAAGTAACATCTCTGAGTTGCAGTAATGCAAGAACCCAGGGCGGGACTGGAAACCAAAACCGGCCCTGGCAAAGTGCTCGGCCGCACCCCCGCCCCCGTGGCGGTTTTCAGCCGATTTTGTTACAGGACTGATTTTGCAGCTATGCTATGCTGCAAAAACGGCCCTGTAACAAAAAACGGCCCCATGGGCCCAAAACCTACCCCTACCCGTGCAGCTCACCGGGCATTGCCCGGTGCCCGCTACGGCCAGTCCGGCCCTGCAAGAGCCAACAAGATTTGTTCATTTCTGCAGTCTACATTTACACATGGGTATATTGCATTTTAGTATTGGAGGAATTGAGTACCCTGTTAAGTGTTTACTTTGTTCACCCCAGCTGCACTGGGAGTCCAGTCTTTGGCTGCGTCTTGGTTTTCTTGACAAATGTGGCTGGCTCCACAAAGCTTGGTACTCCCGACATCCCTGATTCAAAAAATCAATACTTCCACTGCTGTTGACTGAAAAATCTGGTTTCCTCTTATGGGCACTGTTTATGGAAATAGACAAATTTATGGTCTAGAAAATCCTCTTATAACCTAATATGTCATCCCATTTCCAAGCACTGTACAGCATAGTGCCCCCAAATATTTCAGAAGTGTTAATGTTGTCAAGTATTTTCCTGATGCCCATGTTTTTCACCCTTTTCATAAGATTGTCCATCCCTGCATCTCCTCTAGGTTGTGGGAAGACTTACACCATGCTGGGCACTGATTATGAGCCAGGCATCTATGTGCGCACTCTCAATGACCTTTTCCGGGCCATTGAGGAGACCAGCGATGACATGGATTATGAAGTCTCAATGTCCTACCTTGAGGTAAGGGCCTTGCCATGGAAAAGGAAACTACCCTTTGCTCGTGAGAACCCTCTATCTGGGTAGGTAAGTAATGGTAGGTGTATAGTTAATGTGCAATGGTGGATGGCAGAACCTCGCTACTTTCCAGTCGCCATTGAACTTCGGTGGTGTATCCGATTTGCGCTCTATTGTAGTAAGCCTGGTCTACAGCAAACATTGGCTATAATTGGCGCTTTATGCTTCTTGGCACAATTGCTTCTTAAAAATGTTTAAATTCATATCTCCAGTCCAACTTATTGGATATTTGCCATTTTGATATCATTTTGTTTATTACATTTTACTCTATTTTTGGTTTGGGGATTTTATTGCCTTGCAATTAGAGTTCACTACATTTTTGGTACTTCATAAATACTTTACACATTGCCCTAAATTAATCCTTTGTACTCCATAACTGCCAGGGGGTTGAGCTCAGGTTAATTTAGTGACTGTAACTGTTCACACTCATGAGGTTTATGATTATTCCTTGAGGTGGGAAGTCACCGCTCCCACTCCCCAATTAATAGTCCAATTTCTTATAATCACACATAGTCAAACCAATTACTGATAGTACATTCAGAGACATCTCTTTCAAAGTAGTTTGGTTTATGTGATATGTCATTTTATCTGTAAGAAGATTTGCAACATTTGTAACAACAGCTGTTTGATTATGGGTGAGGTCATGAGCATTGCATCTGGTGTGCAAGTTATTGCTTACATCGCAGTTGTTTAACACCTTGCATGCTCATGACGAGCTCAGCTCGTCATGAGGCACGGTGCTCCTGTGCTCATGACGAGCTGAGCTCGTGATGAGCCGTGGAACGCTCACACGTGGGGATAATTCCCCTGCTGTGCTGAACGTTCCACGAAAACGGGTGCGGCCGCGAAGAGCTCAGCTCGTCATGAGCACAGGAGCACTGTGCCTCATGACAAGCAGAGCTCGTCATGAGCAAGGGGGCGCTGTGCGCGCCCCCCTGCCCCCCAGCACAGCGGGGAATTACCCCCGCAGCGAAGGGGTTAAGGCCCTGGCAGCCCACTACATTTTGAATAGGTGCAACACCGAGTCTGGGGTTACACAGACTCCGGTACATGTGCATTCAAAACCTTATAGAAGAGCCTGGCACCTGAATGTCTGTTTAGAGCACAGCTAGTTATAGTGTGCCTGGGCGTCTTATAAAAACAAGACCTACTAAGCAATGGCTACTTCTCAAAATGTAGAACACCAAGGAAACAATAGAAACAGTGGGTCTGCGTAACAGTCGCAGGGTTTCCGGGATGCTGACGTGAAATGCCATCCAAGTGAGAGTGTTGTCAGAACGTGCATGTTTACTTACTCATCCACCTATACATTCCTCTCAGTGAGTTAAGCACCAGCTCCAATGATCTGTCTGTAACCTACATGTCACTCAGGTTTTTACTAGACATCTGCACTGCTGGCTGGGCTCTGCAGGGTATGGAAAAATGCATGTGCTGCTTTCTGTGAGAGTGATGATTGCTTTGCTACTTCCAAGCTGTGCCTCTTCTTTGAGGAAGCAAAGCTTGCACTGCTGCGGTCCAGTTTTTACCTGTCTTGTTAAGGGGGAAGCTTGTGCTGCTTCTGCCCTCTTAAGGAGGGAAGTGTGCACTGTTTCTTCCTAAGGTGTACCAGTTCTATGAAGAACGGGTGTTTTGTCTGCTGTTGCCACATCTTATGAAAAAGTGTATTTTATTATTTAGAATGAACTTGCATAACATACACATGTCAGTCAGAAGATTCTGTCGAACCCAGGGCCACAATTAGTAGTGGGCCCTGACACACAGACACTGGTTTTAATCCTGGCTTCCCAGCTTTACCAAACTATTTGACACTTGGCAAATTTCTTTCTTGACGGTGCCTTCCTTCTATTATCATATTTCAGAGTTCCTTGAAATAATTAATTTGCACTGTACAAACATCTTCCTTATTCAGGGTGCACTTGACCATAATGTTGTTCTATCTATAAAAATAGAGACTTGAAAAGGAGAAACAAGACAACTGAGACAACCTGCCTCTCGAGTCATTCATAAAATTGCCAGGACAGACGAGATGCTGTTCACTAATACTAATAAAAACCACTCAGTGCAATGATATGATCTAATGTTGTAAAGTGAATCAATCCAAAATACATTTTTGTTTTATTTAAAAGTTCGTACCTCAGTGCTAAATGAAGTAGTAGTCAATAACACTTGCAGCAACGCAAGGGCAAAGCAAAGATCTTCTGCCGACACTGGGCTGCTTTTCCAGACAGGATGCAACACAGGTGAGGCTGTGGTGAATTATGGGACCCGGCCTGCGAAGCCTCATTACCACTGCCGTATTAGCGTGGGTATCGAGGCCAGAGATGTTTAGATGTTGGGTGTTTGGCTCACAATCTTAAAGCCTATGCCCACTCTTTGTCTGCACCCAATCAGCTTTGAGTGTGCGTTAGCAGAGTGGGCTTGGCCTATTCTATAAAGCAATGCTATGATTTTAGAGGCATGCCCTGCACAACATGCCACACCAGCTGACAGCCTCGCCGATAGCGCAACTGGAGAAATGTACCCCATCTGCCACCTTCCTTCTGAACTAGGTGATCATGCCATATGAACCATGGACTGTTTCATTCTATCTTATGTGAGTTACCTATATTCCTGCAGAAGTCCTCTAGGGGCCAAAATCAAGACCTGAAACATGTAAATGGAAAAGAGAATGAGGGTCCATTGCTTTGTCCTTCTTGATTATAATATTGTGGTAGGGAGACACCGGTAAAACGCATTTTTTGCTCACCCACATACAATTTTAATATAGGACTGACAGTTTAACCCCTTCGACGCTCATGACGAGCTCAGCTCGTCATGAGGTACACCTCTCGTACGCTCATGAAGAGCTGAGCTCGTCATGAACCGCGGGTTTTTTAAAAGTGCAGCGCACAGCGGGAAAATGCGCCGCACGGATGGTGTTAACAATTGTAGAACATACATGTCAACATAAGAGACTTTAGTCCCCTATGTTGACATATCTCAAATTAGGGAACCCATACCTAGGAAACCAGCGATGAATAGCAGTCTAAAATGGATTACAGTACTAAATGTGGAACCCACTGAGCATACCAAATTTGTTAGATGAGGGCTAATAATCCTGTATGGGCACATGAATGTATGTTTTTTTTTACATAAGATTGACTTTTTCTTTCAAGAGTTTTGTACTTATTGAATGTTTATGTTAGTTTATAGAAATTGTATACCAGTCCTTTAATGCCACTCACCCACTTTTCAGTGAGTTACTGCCACCTATCCTTTACTTTAGTAATAGGCAAGGTTGCTCTGCTGCTGGCCATGTTGTACCTACGATGTGTTTTGTAGCTCAGTAGAAAACCTTCCACTATACAAAAGAAAAAAACTATTTGCATTGCCAATGCATGTTTTAATGCATGAAGCGAGCAAAAGAGTGAACCCTAAAAAAAATGTGGAAAGAGATTACTTTTGGTCCTCTGTGTAAAACAAGCAACTTTTTAAAAATTACTTTGTATAACTTCAAATATAGCTGACAATTGGCTCCATTTTCATGTATAACACCTTTGTCCAGTACTGGCATTTTAACCAACAGCACTTTGCATGCTGAGATGTTGAGCTTTTAATGAGCCTTTAAAACAAAACTACAAGACCCACAAGACCCACCATGTTGACTGAAAAAGCAATGGCTGATGATATTGTGTCACTGAGCTACCTGTTTGACATGGTCTAAACGACTTTGTAATATTTTTAAATATAGCGCTGACCTCCCGTTACACACGTCTTCTGGCATGCACAGCATGCGGTTGGTCTTGCAGGTCCTGACCGCACTGTGAGCATATCAATGTATATAAAGCAGATCTATCATCTTTGATAAAAAATTACCAATACTTTGAATCAAATGTATATTTCACTAATTTACACAATGTTTAATAACAGTGATTATTTTAAAAATAATGAATGAAGTTTTAATTATTGTATTCAGGCTGCCAAATGTTAAAAGAAAGACTCACATAAACGTTGTTGGTTTTTTTTCTCAATAAAGCCATCATGTGTCAGAATCTTTCTTATAATATTTTCAGCCCCCAATGCATAATCCTAAAAGCAACTATGAGAGGGCCTTGCACTCCAGCTGAAGAGTATAAAGCTCCAGCTAGGAGTGCATTAAAAAATATGATAGGTTTTCCCGTGGTCATGGATTTAATGACCTAGGAGACTTACAGTTTTTTTTAGGTTGATGGGTGGCTGCTACACTCCCTGCAATCCTCCATAACATTATACAAAGCGTGTCTGTGCCCCTGCCCCTTCTAGGGACATCACCAAGCTGAAAGAAAAGTGTGAACAGCCCTCATCAGGCAATATGGGGAACTCCGTCAAGTAGCAGTGAATAATAAATGAGGTTCTCCGCTACTTATTTATTATTCACTTTTTTGTTTTTAAAATAATATTTTTGTGGGTGTCCGTGTGCCCACCTGGGTCATCCACATGTGTTTTAGTTGGGAGCCAGAGCGGGATCCACAGGGCCTGCTCGGTTTGAGCCATCACACATCATGTCTGGCTGCTGGAACTTGCATGTTTGTATTTAAGTGTGTGCCCCGGTGTTCACCAGGGGCACCCACAAATACATTCCAGTTGGGGGCTGCAGGAGGAGCCCAGCCGGGGCACCCACAATACGTGCTAGCAGGATGCTGAAGGGGAGCACCAGGGCCCCCACAGCCCCAGCCGGTTCCCCTAGTCGGAGCCAGCAACTTTTTAAATTATAGTTGGGTGCCCCGGCACTCTCAATGTGGGGTTGTTGAGGATGTGGGGCAAACCCCAAGGCACTGTGTCCCCAGCTGATTCTACAGCCAGTATCATACTGAGTGCTGGCAGGAGCCGGCACTGTCTCTTTTAACTACTCCCGGTGAGAGAGAGCAAAGTTGAGTTCCCTGCCTAGGAAAGTGCAGGGTATGCCCACACTCTCCCAGGGAGTGAAGCACAGTGTCCCTGGGGTGGGACACTGTAAAGTATTAGGTCCCAGTGGATGGAGTTCCCAAGGGCGCTGCCCCCTCCCCTTTGTAAACAAGCATTTGCAATGCAATTGGTCTTGCATTTACACAGCTTTGAGCTATTGGCATTGTAAATGACAATGCCTTTTATTTATGTTTTGGTTTTTAAAACATAAATAAAAGACATTGTCATTTACAATACCAATAGCTTCAACTCGCGTAAATGAGAGACCTATTGCATTGCAAATGTTTGTTTCATACCAGCTACTTGGAGCTGCGCTGCATGGGAATTCCTACCTGGAGAATGACAACGCTGTCCAGAACTGCCCATTCCTTCCTGACTCCAGTGACCTTGCATGGCCTCCACTTTTACCCTTACTTTATCAGTACCACAGATTCAGTACTTCAATATTATTTTTTGCCCAAATATTCTTCTGGGTAACAGTTAAATAATAAATAAATAAAATCTGTATTTGTAATGCATGAACTACTCACCTTTACGGGTCTCAAGGCGCTGGGGGCCGTTGTGGAAATTAAGTAAGCTTTTCCCCAGAGTCACAAGGTGCTGAGCTGAGCTGCCACGAGAGCCGGGGATGGAACCATGAACCATGTCCTACAAAGTCATCTGCCCTGGCCGCTGCACCACACCAGCACCATGGATTTTCAACACAGTCAGTAAATCAAGGTCATTACACTACAAGTCTTTGCTCATAGGCAGGACCACTGGAATAATGCAATATTGTGGTATCTGTGTTCTCAGAGTATTTACATATTTTCCACACTTTTTAGATCTTCTGTATCAGTTGCAAACATTGATTTTAGCTCAGTTGGATCAAAAGAGGCTTTAAAAAGCATCAGCTGTGGTCCCCAGGGGGAGACATTCACTTCGCAAAGATTAACTGTCACAATTTCATTGCTGAAGGCTGTATTTGAGTGTTAGAGTGCTTTTAATGAGGAGAAACATTTGCCCAGACAGTACTACTGTGTTGTAAAATTATAAAATAGCAATATATTGCGACAGAATGTGCCATATTATGCTGCATCATTGCACCTCTTCTGTGTATGATTATGTATGTTCCTCTCCACTCCCTGCAGGACCTGTTCATACATGGGTCTCAGGCTCTACAACAGCTCTGCTGACCTGGTTCTCTGGCTCTACAGCAGCTCTGCTGACCTGGGTCTTTGGCTCTAAAGCAGCTCTACTGACCTGGTTCTTTGGCTCTACAACGGTTCTGCTGACCTGGTGCTCAGGCTCTACAGCAGCTTGCTGACCTAGTTCTCAGGCACTACAGCAGTTTGCCGACATGATTCTCTGGTTCTACAGCAGCTCTGCTGACCTGGTTCTCTGGTTCTGCAGCAGCTCTGCTGACCTGGTTCTCTGGCTCTAGAGCGGGTCTTCTGACCTGTTTTTCTGGCTCTACAGCAGCTCTGCTGACCTGGTTCTGTGGCCCTATAGCAGCTCTGCGGACCCCTTCTCTGGGTCTACAACGGCTCTGCTGACCCGGTTCTGAGGCTTTACAGCAGCTTGCTGACCTAGTTCTCTGGCACTAGAGTGGCTCTGCCGGCCTGGTTCTCTGGCTCTAGTGCGGCTCTGCCGACCTGGTTCTCTGGCTCTAGAGCAGCTCTGTTGACCTAGTTCTCTGGATCTACAGCAGCTCTGATGACCTGGGTTTCAGGCTCTACAACAGCTCTGGTGACCTGGGTTTCAGGCTCTACAACAGCTCTGGTGACCTGGGTCTCAGGCTCTACAACGGCTCTGTTTCTGTTGCTCTACAGTACAACTGCTGATCTGGTTCTCTGGCTCTACAGCAGCTCTGCTGACCTGGTTCTCTGGCTCTACAGCAGGACCTCATACCTGGTTCTATGGCTCTTCAGCTGCTCTGCTGACCTGGTTTTCTGGCTCAACAGCAGCTCTGCAGACCTGGTTCTGTGGCTCTATAGCAGCTCTGCTGACCTGGTTCTCAAGCTCTACAGCAGCTTGCTGACCTGGTTCTCAGGCATAACAGCAGCTTGCTGACCCGGTTCTCTGGCTCTAGATTGGCTCTGCTGGCCTGGTTCCCTGGATCTAGAGCGGCTCTGCTGATCTGGTTCTCTGGCTCTAGAGCGGCTCTGCTGACCTGGTTCTTTGGCTCTAGAGCAGCTCTACTGACCTAGTTCTCTGGATCTACAGCAGCTCTGCTGACCTGGGTTTCAGGCTCTACAACGGCTCTGCTGACCTGGGTCTCAGGCTCTACAACGGCTCTGTTGACCTGGTTCTGTTGCTCTACAGTACAACTGCTGATCTTGTTCTCTGGCTCTACAGCAGCTCTGCTGACCTGGTTCTCTGGCTCTAGAGCAGCTCTACTGACCTGGTTCTCTGGCTCTAGAGCAGCTCTGCTGACCTGGTTCTGAGGCTTTACAACAGCTTTGCTGACCTGGTTCTCTGGCTCTAGAGCGGCTCTTCTGACCTGGTTCTCTGGCTTTTAGAGCAGCTCTGATGGTCTGGTTCTCTGGCTCTACAACAGCTCTGCTGACCTGGTACTCTGGCTCTACAATGGCTCTGCTGACCTGGTTCTCTGGCTCTACAATGGCTCTGCTGACCTGGTTCTTAGGCTCTGCTGACCTGGTTCTCTGGTTTTAGAGTGTCTCTGCTGGCCTGGTTCTCTGGCTCTAGAGTGGCTCTGCTGACTTGATTCTCTGGCTCTAGAGCTGCTCTGCTGACCTGGTTCTCTGGCTCTAGAGCGGCTCTACTGACCCTGTTCTCAGGCTCTAGAGTGGCTCTACTGACCCGGTTCTCAGGCTCTAGAGCGTGTCTGCTGACCTGGTTCTCTGGCTCTTCAGCAGCTCTGCTGACCTGGTTCTATGGCTCTACAACGGCTCTGCTGACCTGGTTCTCGAGCTCTACAATGGCTCTGCTGACCTGGCTCTCTGGCTCTACAATGGCTTTGCTGACCTGGTTCTCTGGCTCTACAGCCGCTCTGCTGACCTGGTTCCATGGCTCTACAGCAGCTTGGTGACCCACTTCACTGGCTCTACAGCAGCTCTGCTGACCTGCTTCTCTGGCTGTACAGCAGCTTTGTTGACCTAGTTCAAAGGCTCTACAGCAGCCCTGCTGACCTGGTTCTCTGGCTCTACAGCAGCTCTGCTGACCTACTTCTCTGGCTCTAGAGCAGCTCTGCTGACCTGGGTCTCAGGCTCTACAGCAACTCTGCTGACCTCGTTCTCTGGCTCTACAGCAGCTCTGCTGACCTGGTTCTCAGGCCCTAGAGCGACTTTGCTGACCTTGTTTTCTGGTTCTACAGCAGCTCTGCTTATCTGGTACTCTGGCTCAACAGCAGCTCTGCTGACCTGGTTCTCTGGCTGTACAGCAGCTCTGCTGACCTGGTTCTCTGGCTCTAGAGCAGCTCTGCTGACCTGGTTCTCCGGCTCTAGAGCAACTTTGCTGACCTGGTTCGCTGGCTCTAGAGCAGCTCTGCTGGCCTGGTTCTCTGGCTTTAGAGTGGCTCTGCTGGTCTGGTTCTCTGGCTCTACAATGGCTCTGCTGACCTGGTGCTCAGGCTCAACAGCAGCTTGCTGACCTGGTTCACTGGTTTTAGAGCAGCTCTGTTGGCCTGTTTCTCTGACTCTAGAGCGGCTCTGCTGACCTGGTTCTCTGGCACTAGAGCAGCTCTGCTGGCCTGGTTCTCTGGCTCTAGAGCGGCTCTGCTGACTTGGTTCTCAGGCTCCACAACAGCTCTGCTGACCTGGTTCTCAAGCTCTACAGCAGCCTACTGACCTTATTCTCTGGCTCTAGAGTGGCTCTGCCGGCCTGGTTCTTTGGCCCTAGAGCGACTCTGCTGACCTGGTTCTCTGGCTCAAGAGCAGCTCTACTGACCTGGTTCTCTGGCTCTAGAGCAGCTCTGCTGACCTGGTTCTGAGGCTCTACAACAGCTCTGCCGACCTGGTACTCTGGCTCTACAATGGCTCTGCTGACCTGGTTCTCTGGCTCTACAATGGCTCTGCTGACCTGGTTCTTAGGCTCTGCTGACCTGGTTCTCTGGTTTTAGAGTGTCTCTGCTGGCCTGGTTCTCTGGCTTTAGAGCGGCTCTGCTGACTTGATTCTCTGGCTCTAGAGCTGCTCTGCTGACCTGGTTCTCTGGCTCTAGAGCGGCTCTACTGACCCTGTTCTCAGGCTCTAGAGTGGCTCTACTGACCCGGTTCTCAGGCTCTAGAGCGTGTCTGCTGACCTGGTTCTCTGGCTCTTCAGCAGCTCTGCTGACCTGGTTCTATGGCTCTACAACGGCTCTGCTGACCTGGTTCTCTAGCTCTACAATGGCTCTGCTGACCTGGTTCTCTGGCTCTACAATGGCTTTGCTGACCTGGTTCTCTGGCTCTACAGCCGCTCTGCTGACCTGGTTCCATGGCTCTACAGCAGCTTGGTGACCCGCTTCTCTGGCTCTACAGCAGCTTAATGATCTGCTTCTCTGGCTCTACAGCAGCTCTGCTGACCTAGTTCTCTGGCTGTACAGCAGCTTTGTTGACCTGGTTCAAAGGCTCTACAGCAGCCCTGCTGACCTGGTTCTCTGGCTCTACAGCAGCTCTGCTGACCTACTTCTCTGGCTCTAGAGCAGCTCTGCTGACCTGGGTCTCAGGCTCTACAGCAGCTCTGCTGACCTCGTTCTCTGGCTCTACAGCAGCTCTGCTGACCTGGTTCTCAGGCCCTAGAGCGACTTTGCTGACCTTGTTTTCTGGTTCTACAGCATCTCTGCTTATCTGGTACTCTGGCTCAACGGCAGCTCTGCTGACCTGGTTCTCCGGCTCTAGAGCAGCTCTGCTGACCTGGTTCTCCGGCTCTAGAGCATTTTTGCTGACCTGGTTCGCTGGCTCTAGAGCAGCTCTGCTGGCTTGGTTCTCTGGCTTTAGAGTGGCTCTGCTGGTCTGGTTCTCTGGCTCTACAACAGCTCTGCTGACCTGGTTCTCTGGCTCTACAATGGCTCTGCTGACCTGGTGCTCAGGCTCAACAGCAGCTTGCTGACCTGGTTCACTGGTTTTATAGCAGCTCTGTTGGCCTGTTTCTCTGACTCTAGAGCGGCTCTGCTGACCTGGTTCTCTGGCACTAGAGTAGCTCTGCTGGCCTGGTTCTCTGGCTCTAGAGCGGCTCTGCTGACTTGGTTCTCAGGCTCCACAACAGCTCTGCTGACCTGGTTCTCAAGCTCTACAGCAGCCTACTGACCTTATTCTCTGGCTCTAGAGTGGCTCTGCCGGCCTGGTTCTCTGGCCCTAGAGCGGCTCTGCTGACCTGGTTCTCTGGCTCAAGAGTGGCTCTGCTGACCTGGTTCTCTGGCTCTAGAGCAGCTCTGCTGGCTTGGTTCTCTGGCTCTACAGCAGCTCTGCTTACCTGCGTCTCAGCATCTCTATGGAGCTTTCAATGAACGCTTCTTGCAGCTCTACTGCACCTTTATTGGGACAGTGGCAGCACTTCTCTGCAGCTCTACTGCACTTTTGTTAGAAGAGTCCCAGCACTTCACAGCAGCTCTACGACGCTCTCAGTGGAAGGTACCAGCACTTCTCAGCATGTCTACTATATGCGTAGAAAGACAGAGTAATCCCTGGCGGGACTGCGCTGCCTGGGTCGAGGCACAGAACCCGCCATCTCCGCAGCTCCTGCGCGTTGTGAGGCAGTGAGCCTCGGCTTGTAACACTATATTTACTGCCAACTGTACATAAACACTTCCTGCTCTGGGGAATAATTGTGCCAGTCCTTCCCCCTAATCCTAATCTTTAAAATGTTGACATAACTTCCAATCCTAGATTCTCCAGGGACCAGCGTTGTGTGATCCCATGGCATGCCCCTTGTCTACCTACACTGAGTGTTCTTAAAAGCACCAGTTTAACATCAATCGCAATTCACAAACTCTGAGCCAGTACTACGCATGAAAGCCAAACTGAGGTTAGAAACACGCAGTCTGTAAATTGACGTGTTTTTGTTCCCCTTCTACAAGAATGGCAACATCAAAGTGCACAATGCCATTAAAGAACAAGGGGACGCAGGTTACAATCCTGGCTCCCATGTAGACCAATATGTCTGATCCAAGGAAAATGTCGATCTTATTGTGGCGCAGCTAGTAAAAACTGAGAGCGTTTAGAACAAGCTGTCACCATTGCGCGAATGGAAAAAAAGTGATTACCGACTAATTGAAGGAGACGCCGCAAGGAAAAGATCCAGTCCTGATGGGCGGTCGCAAAAGGAGACAGGGCGGTAACAAGGAGGATCTAAGAAGCTTCATTGTCAATCGGAAGCCAGCATTTACCATGGACGATAACGCCAGCCAATGAAAAATATGGGCGGGGCTTCCACACCACTTCTAAAACATACCCTAATACAGCATGCCTCGCAAAGTGAGCAGACATGCGCTACAATGCTAGATTCAACCTAATAAATTTTGCCCCGTATGGAGTCACTGGGGTCAAAGATTGGCTCGAGGAGGGGGGGGGGGCATTCGCCCCTACTCCCCTTTTTAAATTTATTTGGCACCAGGGGATGGGGTCCTGTTGTCCTGAGCAGGCTGAGAGGGGGCACACACTCCTTCCCATTCATTTCATTGTGTGCTCTGGAGAATGGGCTCCCCGGAGCCATAACTGGCTCGAGGAGGGGGGGATGCGTGCCCTTCTCCCCTTTGGAAATGTTTGCGGGCCATGGGGGATGAGGTACACAGGGCCCGAATCTGCTTGGGGAAGTGTGCCCCACGCATGCCCCACTTCTCAAAAAATATATTTATTGACCACTGGGACCTGGCCTACCCTGACGGTCATATTAATTTATTTTTAAAATGGTGGTCCCCCATTTCGAATTTTTCCTTCTGACTGGATCTTTTTTATTTTGGCCCTGGGGTAGTCCCTCCCCACAACGACTAAGGGGGAGGGAATCCCTACCCTGCCCCTTATATCTTTTTATATATATATTGCAGGACAGGGGAGTAAGTCCCTGGAGCCCTGTAATGTATGCAGCAACATTTTCTTTCATGGTGCGGCCAGCCAATGAGAGTGCTCACTCCTGGGGGACCCTGACTCCTGTTGGAGTGAGAAGACCAAAGGGAAAAAAGCCCCCTCGGCCAGTCAGAACACGATGTGGGGCAGATTTACAATCCCCCTGCGCCACCAATACGTAACTTTTCGTGACGTACTGATGGCACAGGGGGCTCCTCCATATTTACAAGGATAGGAAAAGCCACCCTGCGTGACTTTTCCTTCCCTTGTAACTACGGCCCCTTCACATGCAGCACTTTGCGTTGAAGGGGCGTTCCATGGGTGTTGCTGTGTGTGTTCCCTTGCAACACCCATGGAACAAGACATATCTCCAGATTTACGAGGATCGTAAATCTGGAGATGCATCTGTTTTCATTTCTCCTCGTTATTTCCTCTTTCAATGCATGCTGCATTCTACAGCACGCATTGAAAGAGGAAAAAGCCTTTAGTGATTTTTTTTGTGCAGGAAGGTGCCCCTTCCTGCACAAAAACAATCTCCCCCATGGTGCAGGCATCCTTGCACTATGGTGCAAGGGTGCCTGCGCCGGCGCTTGGCAGCTGTTTGTGCGCCAGTACAGGGGAGAGCACAGGAATGCGTCATATTCTTGTAAATATTTTGCATTCCTGTGCTCAGAAGGTGCTGCAGCGTGGCGCAGGCAAAGGGCTTCCAGTGCCACGCTGCGGCACTTTCGTGTAGATCTGCCCCAGTGTTTTTAGGTCTCGCCTGAAACAATGCGCTTGCGCATTGCTGGCGAGATTATAGTAAGGGGAAAAGAAAAGTCTATCAAAGAGCTTTAAAAATGCGGTTTATGGCCAGTGCATGTGAGGCATTCAAGTGCGTAGCTGGCATCTGGACTGCTTTCGCCAGCGCGGGCTCGGCCTCACTTCTTCCTCTCCCTCTTACTTTTGTTAACGCTCACACCCCATATGCTCGTTCCCTCCCACCCTTCCTTTGATGCCAGAGAGCTTTGGAATGCGAATTATGACCAGTGCATGTGCCTCACCATTTGCTCCCCCGCCCCCCACGTCAGACTTCAAAGGCTGTCGCTCCCCCCCCATAAGACTTGAAAGGAATGCACTCCCCGCTATCTTGTTCTTTTAGCCCTACACTCGCCATGCATTAGCTAAAGCTCACCAGTGGGCCTTTTGCCCCTCACTAAAAGCTCCTCTCCTCACGTCTCTTTCTCACTCTCGCACCCACGCTCTTTCTGTTACTCCTTGCTCTCTTTATCTCCATTCCTCCCCTGTAGTTCTCTCTCATTCTCGCGCTCTCCCTCACTCTCCCCGTAACATCCCTCTCGCTAACCTACTTTCCCTTTCAATGCTGAATATTGAAAAATATAAGCAGTCGCCAGGTGTTTTAAACTCAATTTGTTTCACTTTCTACGTGCTCACCACTCATGTGTTATTTTTTTTCTCCTCCTACCCCTCTTTCTACGTCTCTTTCTCGCTCTCGCACCCACGCTCTTTCTGTTACTCCTTGCTCTCCCTCCAACTCCACCCTCCAACTCCAACTCCACCCTCCAACTTTAACTCCACCCTCCCGGTCCACCCTCCAACTCCAACTCCAACCTCTAACTCCACCCTCCAACTCCACCCTCCACCCTCCAACTCCAATTCCACCCTCCAACTCCAACTCCACCCTCCAACTCCAACTCCACCCTCCAACTCCACCCTCCAACTCCTCCCTCCAACTCCAACTGCACCCTCCAACTCCACCCTCCAACTCCACCTTCCAACTCCAACTCCAACTCCACCCTCCAACTCCAACTCCAACTCCACCTTCCAACTCCACCCTCCAACTCTAACTCCACCATCCAACTCCACCCTCCAACTCCAACTCCACCCTCCAACTCCACCCTCCACCTCTACCATCCAACTCCACCCTTTACCTTCAACTCCATCCTCCAACTCCAACTCCACCCTCCAACTCCACCCTCCAACTCCAACTCCACCCTCCAATTCCACCCTCCAACTTCACCCTCCAACTCCAACCCCACCCTCCAACTCCAACTCCACCCGCCAACTCCAACCCCAACTCCACCCTCCAACTCCAACTCCACCCTCCAACTCCACCCTTCAACTCCACCCTCCAACTCCACCCTCCAACTCCACCCTCTAACTCCACCCTCCAACTCCACCCTCCAACCTCCATCTCCAACTCCACCCTCCAACTCCACCCTCACCCTCCAACTCCAACTCCACCCTCCAACTCCAACTCCATCCTCCAACTCCACCCTCCAACTCCACCTCCACCCTCCAACTCCACCCTCCAACTCCACCCTCCAACTTCACCCTTGAACTCCACCCTCCAACTCCACCCTCCAACTCCAACTCCACCCTCCAACTCCACCCTCCAACTCCAACTCTGCCCTCCAACTCCAACTCCACCCTCCAACTCCACCCTCCAACTCCACCCTCCACCCACCAACTCCACCCTCCAACTCCACCCTCCAACTCCACCCTCCAACTCCACCCTCCAACCCCACCCTCCACCCTCCAACTCCACCCTCCAACTCCAACTCCACCCTCCAACCTCACCCTCCAACTCCAACTCCACCCTCCACCCTCCAACTCCACCCTCGAACTCCACCCTCCAAGTCCAACTCCACCCTCCAACCCCACCCTCCAACTCCACCCTCCAACTCCACCCTCCAACTCCACCCTCCATCTCCAACCTCCAACTCCAACTCCACCCTCCAACTCCACCCTCCAACTCCACCCTCCAACTCCACCCTCCACCCTCCAACTCCAACTCCACCCCCAACTCCAACTCCATCCTCCAACTCCACCCTCCAACTCCACCCTCCAATCCACCCTCCAACTCCATCCCCCAACTCCAACTCCACCCTCCAACTCCAACTCCACCCTCCAACTCTATCTCCACCCTCCAACTCCACCCTCCAACTCCACCATTCAACTCCTCCCTCCATCTCTAACTCCACCCTCCAACTCCACCCTCCAACTTCAACTCCACCTCCACCCTCCAACTCCACCCTCCAACTCCACCCTCCAACTCCAACTCCACCCTCCAATTCCACCCTCCAACTCCACCCTCCAACTCCACCCTCCAACCCCACCCTCCAACTCCAGCCTCTAACTCCACCCTCCAACTCCAACTCCACCCTCCAACTCCAAATCCAACCTCCAACTCCATCCTCCACCTCCACCCTCCAACTCCAACCCCACCCTTCACCTCCACCCTCTAACTCCACCCTCCAACTCACCCCTCCATCTCCAACTCCACCTTCCAACTCCACCCTCACCCTCCAACTCCACCCTCCAACTCCAACTCCACCCTCCAACCTCACCCTCCAACTCCAACTCCACCCTCCACCCTCCAACTCCACACTCCAACTCCACCCTCCAAGTCCAACTCCACCCTCCAACCCCACCCTCCAACTCCACCCTCCAACTCCACCCTCCACTCCACCCTCCATCTCCACTCTCCAACTCCAACTCCAACCTCCAACTCCACCCTCCAACTCCACCCTCCAACTCCACCCTCCACCTTCCAACTCCACCCTCCAACTCCAACTCCACCCCCAACTCCAACTCCACCCTCCAACTCCACCCTCCAACTCCACCCTCCAATCCACCCTCCAACTCATCCTCCAACTCCAACTCCACCCTCCAACTCCAACTCCACCCTCCAACTCTAACTCCACCCTCCAACTCCACCCTCCAACTCCACCATTCAACTCCTCCCTCCATCTCTAACTCCACCCTCCAACTCCACCCTCCAACTTCAACTCCACCTCCACCCTCCAACTCCACCCTCCAACTCCACCCTCCAAGTCCAAATCCACCCTCCAACCCCACCCTCCAACTCCACCCTCTAACTCCACCCTCCAACTCCACCCTCCATCTCCACCCTCCAACTCCAACTCCACCCTCCAACTCCACCCTCCAACTCCACCATCCAACTCCACCCTCCACCCTCCAACTCCACCCTCCAACTCCAACTCCACCCCCAACTCAAACTCCACCCTCCAACTCCACCCTCCAACTCCACCCTCCAATCCACCCTCCAACTCCATCCTCCAACTCCACCCTCCAACTCCAACTCCACCCTCCAACTCTATCTCCACCCTCCAACTCCACCCTCCAACTCCACCATTCAACTCCTCCCTCCATCTCTAACTCCACCCTCCAACTCCACCCTCCAACTTCAACTCCACCTCCACCCTCCAACTCCACCCTCCAACTCCAATTCCACCCTCCTATTCCACCCTCCAACTCCACCCTGCAACTCCACCCTCCAACCCCACCCTCCAACTCCAGCCTCCAATTCCACCCTCCAACTCCAACTCCACCCTCCAACTCCAAATCCACCCTCCAACTCCAACCCCACCCTCCACCTCCACCCTCTAACTCCACCCTCCAACTCCACCCTCCAACTCACCCCTCCATCTCCAACTCCACCCTCCAACTCCACCCTCACCCTCCAACTCCACCCTTCAACTCCAACTCTAACTCCACCCTCCAACTCCAACTCCACCCTCCAACTCCACCCTCCACCTCTACCATCCAACTCCACCCTTTAACTCCAACTCCATCCTCCTACTCCAACTCCTCCTTCCAACTCCACCCTCCAACTCCAACTCCACCATCCAACTCCAACTCTAACTCCACCCTCCAATTCCAACTCCACCCTCCAACTCCACCCTCCACCTCTACCATCCAACTCCACCCTTTAACTTCAACTCCATCCTCCAACTCCAACTCCACCCTACAACTCCACCCTCCAACTCCACCCTACAACTCTAACTCCACCCTCCAACTCCAACTCCACCCTCCAACTCCAACTCCACCCTCCAACTTCACCCTCGAACTCCAACTCCACCCTCCAACTCCAACTCCACCCTCCAACTCCAACCCCAACTCCATGCTCCAACTCCACCCCCAACTCCACCCTCCAACTCCAACTCCACCCTCCAACTCCACCCTCCAACTCCACCCTCCAACTCCAACCCCACCCTCCAACTCCACCCTCTAACTCCACCCTCCAACTCCAACCTCCATCTTCAACTCCACCCTCCAACTCCACCCTCATCCTCCAACTCCACCCTCCAACTCCATCCTCCAACTCCACCCTCCAACTCCACCCTCCAACTCCAACTCCACCCTCCAACTCCACCCTCCATCTCTACCCTCCAACTCCAACTCCACCCTCCAACTCCACCCTCCAACTCCACCCTCCAACTCCACCCTCCACCCTCCAACTCCACCCTCCAACTCCAACTCCAACTCCACCCTCCAACTCCACCCTCCAATCCACCCTCCAACTCCAGCCTCCAATTCCACCCTCCAACTCCAACTCCACCCTCCAACTCCAAATCCAACCTCCAACTCCATCCCCCACCTCCACCCTCCAACTCCAACCCCACCCTCCACCTCCACCCTCTAACTCCACCCTCCAACTCCACCCTCCAACTCACCCCTCCATCTCCAACTCCACCCTCCAACTCCACCCTCACCCTCCAACTCCACCCTTCAACTCCAACTCTAACTCCACCCTCCAACTCCAACTCCACCCTCCAACTCCACCCTCCACCTCTACCATCCAACTCCACCCTTTAACTCCAACTCCATCCTCCTACTCCAACTCCTCCTTCCAACTCCACCCTCCAACTCCAACTCCACCATCCAACTCCAACTCTAACTCCACCCTCCAACTCCAACTCCACCCTCCAACTCCACCCTCCACCTCTACCATCCAACTCCACCCTTTAACTTCAACTCCATCCTACAACTCCAACTCCACCCTACAACTCCACCCTCCAACTCCACCCTACAACTCTAACTCCACCCTCCAACTCCAACTCCACCCTCCAACTCCAACTCCACCCTCCAACTTCACCCTCGAACTCCAACTCCACCCTCCAACTCCAACTCCACCCTCCAACTCCAACCCCAACTCCATGCTCCAACTCCACCCCCAACTCCACCCTCCAACTCCAACTCCACCCTTCAACTCCACCCTCCAACTCCACCCTCCAACTCCAACCCCACCCTCCAACTCCACCCTCTAACTCCACCCTCCAACTCCAACCTCCATCTTCAACTCCACCCTCCAACTCCACCCTCACCCTCCAACTCCACCCTCCAACTCCAACTCCATCCTCCAACTCCACCCTCCAACTCCACCCTCCAACTCCAACTCCACCCTCCATCTCCACCCTCCAACTCCACCCTCCACCCTCCAACTCCACCCTCCAACTCCAACTCCACCCCCAACTCCAACTCCACCCTCCAACTCCAACCTCCATCTTCAACTCCACCCTCCAACTCCACCCTCACCCTCCAACTCCACCCTCCAACTCCAACTCCATCCTCCAACTCCACCCTCCAACTCCACCCTCCAACTCCAACTCCACCCTCCAACTCCACCCTCCAACTCCACCCTCCACCCTCCAACTCCACCCTCCAACTCCAACTCCACCCCCAACTCCAACTCCACCCTCCAACTCCACCCTCCAATCCACCCTCCAACTCCATCCTCCAACTCCAACTCCACCCTCCAACTCCACCCTCCAACTCTATCTCCACCCTCCAACTCCACCCTCCAACTCCACCATTCAACTCCTCCCTCCATCTCTAACTCCAACCTTCAACTCCACCCTCCAACTTCAACTCCATCCTCCAACTCCACCCTCCAACTCCACCCTCCAACTCCAACTCCACCCTCCAACTCCACCCTCCATCTCCACCCTCCAACTCCAACTCCACCCTCCAACCCCACCCTCCAACTCCACCCTCCAACTCCACCCTCCACCCTCCAACTCCACCCTCCAACTCCAACTCCACCCCCAACTCCAACTCCACCCTCCAACTCCACCCTCCAACTCCACCCTCCAATCCACCCTCCAACTCCATCCTCCAACTCCAACTCCACCCTCCAACTCCAACTCCACCCTCCAACTCTATCTCCACCCTCCAACTCCACCCTCCAACTCCACCATTCAACTCCTCCCTCCATCTCTAACTCCACCCTTCAACTCCACCCTCCAACTTCAACTCCACCTCCACCCTCCAACTCCACCCTCCAATTCCGCCCTCCAACTCCACCCTCCAACTCTACCCTCCAACCCCACCCTCCAACTCCAGCCTCCAACTCCACCCTCCAACTCCAACTCCACCCTCCAACTCCAAATCCAACTCCAAATCCAACCTCCAACTCCACCCTCCACCCTCCAACTCCACCCTCCAACTCCAACTCCACCCCCAACTCCAACTCCACCCTCCAACTCCACCCTCCAACTCCACCCTCCAATCCACCCTCCAACTCCATCCTCCAACTCCAGCTCCACCCTCCAACTCCAACTCCACCCTCCAACTCTATCTCCACCCTCCAACTCCACCCTCCAACTCCACCATTCAACTCCTCCCTCTATCTCTAACTCCACCCTTCAACTCCACCCTCCAACTTCAACTCCACCTCCACCCTCCAACTCCACCCTCCAACTCCAACTCCACCCTCCAATTCCGCCCTCCAACTCCACCCTCCAACTCTACCCTCCAACTCCACCCTCCAACTCCAGCCTCCAACTCACCCCTCCATCTCCAACTCCACCCTCCAACTCCACCCTCACCCTCCAACTCCACCCTCCAACTCCAACTCCACCCTCCAACTCCACCCTCCAACTCCACCCTCCAACTCCAACTCCACCCTCCAACTCCACCCTCCAACTCCACCCTTGAACTCCACCCTCCAACTCCACCCTCCAACTCCAACTCCACCCTCCAACTCCACCCTCCAACTCCAACTCCACCCTCCAACTTTAACTCCACCCTCCCGGTCCACCCTCCAACTCCAACTCCACCCTCTAACTCCACCCTCCAACTCCACCCTCCAACTCCAATTCCAACCTCCAACTCCACCCTCCAACTCCAACTCCACCCTCCAACTCCACCCTCCAACTCCTCCCTCCAACTCCAACTCCACCCTCCAACTCCACCTTCCAACTCCACCTTCCAACTCCAACTCCACCCTCCAACTCCACCCTCCAACTCCAACTCCACCATCCAACTCCACCCTTCAACTCCAACTCTAACTCCACCCTCCAACTCCAACTCCACCCTCCAACTCCACCCTCCACCTCTACCATCCAACTCCACCCTTTAACTCCAAATCCATCCTCCAACTCCAACTCCACCCTCCAACTCCACCCTCCAACTCCACCCTCCAACTCCACCCTCCAACTCTAACTCCACCCTCCAACTCCACCCTCCAACTCCAACTCCACCCTCCAACTTCACCCTCGAACTCCAACTCCACCCTCCAACTCCAACTCCACCCTCCAACTCCAACCCCAACTCCACCCTCCAACTCCACCCTCCAACTCCACCCTCCAACTCCAACCCCACCCTCCAACTCCACCCTCTAACTCCACCCTCCAACTCCACCCTCCAACCTCCATCTCCAACTCCACCCTCCAACTCCACCCTCACCCTCCAACTCCAACTCCACCCTCCAACTCCAACTCCACCCTCCATCTCCAACTCCATCCTCCAACTCCACCCTCCAACTCCACCCTCCAATTCCAACTCCACCCTCCAACTCCACCCTCCAACTCCACCCTCCAACTCCACCCTTGAACTCCACCCTCCAACTCCACCCTTCAACTCCACCCTCCAACTCCAACTCCACCCTCCAACTCCACCCTCCAACTCCAACTCCACCCTCCACCCTCCAACTCCACCCTCCAACTCCAACTCCACCCTCCAGCTCCACCCTCCAACTCCAACTCCACCCTCCAACTCCACCCTCCAACTCCACCCTCCAACTCCAACTCCTCCCTCCAACCTCACCCTCCAACTCCAACTCCACCCTCCAACTCCACCCTCCAACTCCACCCTCCGAGTCCAACTCCACCCTCCAACCCCACCCTCCAACTCCACCCTCCAACTCCACTCTCATACTCCACCCTCCATCTCCACCCTCCAACTCCACCCTCCAACTCCACCCTCCAACTCCACCCTCCATCCTCCAACTCCACCCTCCAACTCAAATTCCACCCTCCAACTCCAACTCCACCCTACTACTCCACCCTCCAACTACACCCTCCAATCCACCCTCCAACTCCATCCTCCACCTCCAACTCCACCCTCCAACTCTAACTCCACCCTCCAACTCTATCTCCACCCTCCAACTCCACCCTCCAACTCCACCATTCAACTCCTCCCTCCAACTCTAACTCCACCCTCCAACTTCAACTCCACCTCCACCCTCCAACTCCACCCTCCTACTCCAATTCCACCCTCCAATTCAAACTCCACCCTCCAACTCCACCCTACTACTCCACCCTCCAACTCCACCCTCCAATCCACCCTCCAACTCCATCCTCCAACTCCAACTCCACCCTCCAACTCTAACTCCACCCTCCAACTCTATCTCCACCCTCCAACTCCACCCTCCAACTCCACTCTCCAACTCCACCCTCCAACCCCACCATCCAACTCCCAGTCTCCAACTCCACCCTCCAACTCCAACTCCACCCTCCAACTCCAAATCCAACCTCCAACTCCAACCCCACCCTCCACCTCCACCCTCTAACTCCACCCTCCAACTCCACCCTCCAACTCACCCCTACATCTCCAACTCCTCCCTCCTACTCCACCCTCACCCTCCAACTCCACCCTCCAACTCCAACTCCACCCTCCAACTCCACCCTCCAACTCCACCCTCCAACTCCACCCTTGAACTCCACCCTCCAACTCCAACCCCACCCTCCAACTCCACCCTCCAACCTCCACCCTCCAACTTCAACTCCACCCTCCAACTCCACACTCCAACTCCAACCTCCAACTCCAACCTCCAACTCCACCCTCCAACTCCACCCTCCAACTCCAACTCCAACCCCACCCTCCAACTCCACCCTCTAACTCCACCATCCTACTCCACCCTCCAACTCAACCCCCAACTCCAACTCCACCCTCACCCTCCAACGCCACCCTCCAAGTCCAACTCCACCCTCCAAGTCCAACTCCACCCTCCAACTCCACCCTCACCTTCCAACTCCACCCTCCAAGTCCAACTCCACCCTCCAAGTCCAACTCCACCCTCCAACTCCACCCTCCCAACTCCAACTCAACCCTCCCAACACCACCCTCCAACTCCACCCTCCACTCCACCCTCCAACTCCAACTCCACCCTCCAACTCCACCCTCCAACTCCACCCTCCAACTCCAACTCCACCCTCCAACTCCACCCTCCAACTCCACCCTCCAACTCCAACTCCAACTCCACCCTCCAACTCCAACTCCACTATCCAACTCCACCCCTCCAACTCCACCCTCCTACTCCAACTCCACCCTCCAACTCTAACTCCACCCTCCACCCTCCAACTCCACCCTCCAACTCCAACAGCACCCACCAACACAACTCAACCCTCTAACTTGACCCTCCAACTCCACCCTCCAATCCACCCTCCATCTCCAAACTCCAACTCCAACTCCACCCTCCAACTCCAACTCCACCCTCCGACTCTAACTCCACCCTCCAACTCCACCCTCCAACTTCAACTCCACCTTCACCCTCCAACTCCACTCTCCAACTCCAACTCCACCATCCAACTCCACCCTCCAACTCCACCCTCCAACTCCAACTCCACCCTCCAACTCCACCCTACAACTCCAACTCCACCTTCCAACTCCACCCTCCAACTCCAACTCCACCATCCAACTCCACCCTCCAACTCCAACTCTAACTCCACCCTCCAACTCCAACTCCACCCTCGAACTCGACCCTCCACCTCTACCATCAAACTCCACCCTTCAACTCCAACCCCATCCTCCAACTCCACCCTCCAACTCCACCCTCCAACTCCACCCTCCAACTCCACCCTCCAACTCCAAATCCAACCTCCAACTCCCACCCTCCAACTTCACCATTCAACTCCTCCCTCCAACTCTAACTCCACCTCCAACTTCAACCCCACCTCCACCCTCCAACTCCACCCTCCAACTCCAATTCCACCCTCCAATTCAAACTCCACCCTCCAACTTCAACTCCACCCTACTACTCCACCCTCCAACTCCACCCTCCAATCCACCCTCCAACTCCATCCTCCAACTCCAAACCTCCACCCTCCACTCTAACTCCACCCTCCAACTCTATCTCCACCCTCCAACTCCACCCTCCAACTCCACCCTCCAACTCCACCCTCCAACTCCACCCTCCAACCCCACCCTCCAACTCCAGTCTCCAACTCCACCCTCCAACTCTAAATCCAACCTCCAACTCCAACCCCACCCTCCACCTCCACCCTCTAACTCCACCCTCCAACTCCACCCTCCAACTCACCCCTCCATCTCCAACTCCTCCCTCCTACTCCACCCTCACCCTCCAACCCCACCCTCCAACTCCAACTCCACCCTCCAACTCCACCCTCCAACTCCACCCTCCAACTCCACCCTCCAACTCCACCCTCCAACTCCAACCTCCAACCCCACCCTCACCTTCCAACTCCACCCTCCAAGTCCAACTCCACCCTCCAAGTCCAACTCCACCCTCCAACTCTATCCTCCACCCTCCAACTCCACCCTCCAACTCCACCATTCAACTCCTCCCTCTATCTCTAACTCCACCCTTCAACTCCCACCCTCCAACTTCAACTCCACCTCCACCCTCCAACTCCACCCTCCAACTCCAACTCCACCCTCCAATTCCGCCCTCCAACTCCACCCTCCAACTCTACCCTCCAACTCCACCCTCCAACTCCAGCCTCCAACTCACCCCTCCATCTCCAACTCCACCCTCCAACTCCACCCTCACCCTCCAACTCCACCCTCCAACTCCAACTCCACCCTCCAACTCCACCCTCCAACTCCACCCTCCAACTCCAACTCCACCCTCCAACTCCACCCTCCAACTCCAACCCTTGAACTCCACCCTCCAACTCCACCCTCCAACTCCAACTCCACCCTCCAACTCCACCCTCCAACTCCAACTCCACCCTCCAACTTTAACTCCACCCTCCCGGTCCACCCTCCAACTCCAACTCCACCCTCTAACTCCACCCTCCAACTCCACCCTCCAACTCCAATTCCAACCTCCAACTCCACCCTCCAACTCCAACTCCACCCTCCAACTCCACCCTCCAACTCCTCCCTCCAACACTCCACCTCCAACTCCACCTTCCAACTCCACCCTTCCAACTCCAACTCCACCCTCCAACTCCACCCTCCCAACTCCAACTCCACCTCCAACTCCACCCTTCAAACCATCCAACCTCCACCCTCCAACTCCAACTCCCCCTCCAACTCCACCCTCCACCTCTACCATCCAACTCCACCCTTTAACTCCAAATCCATCCTCCAACTCCAACTCCACCCTCCAACTCCTCCCTCAACTCCACCCTCCAACTCCACCCTCCAACTCTAACTCCACCCTCCAACTCCACCTCCTACTCCAACTCCACCTCCAACTTCACCTCGAACTCCAATCCACCCTCCAACTCATCTCCACCCTCCAACTCCAACCCCAACTCCACCCTCCAACTCCACCCTCCAACTCCACCCTCCAACTCCAACCCCACCCTCCAAACTACACCCTCTAACTCCACCCTCCAACTCCACCCTCCAACCTCCATCTCCAACTCCACCCTCCAACTCCACCCTCACCCTCCAACTCCAACTCCACCCTCCAACTCCTAACTCCACCCTCCATCTCCAACTCCATCCTCCAACTCCACCCTCCAACTCCACCCTCCAATTCCAACTCCACCCTCCAACCACCACCCTCCAACTCCACCCTCCAACTCCACCCTTGAACTCCACCCTCCAACTCCACCCTTCCACTCCTCCCCTCCAACTCCACCCTCCAACTCCCCACCCTCCAACTCCACCCTCCAACTCCAACTCCACCCTCCAGCTCCCACCCTCCAACTCCAACTCCACCCTCCAACTCCACCCTCAACTCCACCCTCCAACTCCAACTCCTCCCTCCAACCTCACCCTCCAACTCCAACTCCACCCTCCAACTCCACCCTCCAACTCCACCCTCCGAGTCCAACTCCACCCTCCAACCCCACCCTCCAACTCCACCCTCCACTCCACTCTCATACTCCACCTCCATCTCCACCCTCCAACTCCACCCTCCAACTCCACCCTCCAACTCCACCCTCCATCCTCCAACTCCACCCTCCCAACCCCAAACTCCACCCTCCAACTCCAACTCCACCCTACTACTCCACCCTCCAACTACACCCTCCAATCCACCCTCCAACTCCATCCTCCACCTCCAACTCCACCCTCCAACTCTAACTCCACCCTCCAACCTATCTCCACCCTCCAACTCCACCCTCCAACTCCACCATTCAACTCCTCCCTCCAACTCTAATCCACCCTCCAACTTCAACATCCAACCACCTCCACCCTCCAACTCCACCCTCCTACTCCAATTCCACCCTCCAATTCAAACTCCACCTCCCATCTCCACCCTACTACTCCACCCTCCAACTCCACCCTCCAATCCACCCTCCAACTCCATCCTCCAACTCCAACTCCACCCTCCAACTCTAACTCCCAACCCTCCCAACTCTATCCACCCCCTCCAACCTCCACCCTCCAACTCCACCACTCCACCCCTCCAACCCCACCCTCCAACTCCAGTCTCCAACTCCACCCTCCAACTCCAACTCCACCCTCCAACTCCAAATACCCAACCTCCAACTCCCACCCCACCCTCCACCTCCATCCTCTAACTCCACCCTCCAACTCCACCCTCCAACTCACCCCTACATCTCCCACTCCTCCCTCCTACTCCTCCCCTCACCCTCCAACTCCACCCTCCAACTCCAACTCCACCCTCCACTCCACCCCCAACTCCACCCTCCAACTCCACCCTGAACACACCTCCAACTCAACCCACCCTCCACTCCACCTCCAACTCCACCCTCCAACTTCAACTCCACCCTCCAACTCCCACTCCAACTCCCAACCTCCAACTCCAACCTCCAACTCCACCCTCCAACCCCACCCTCCAACTCCAACTCCAACCCCACCCTCCAACTCCCACCCTCTAATCCACCATCCTACTCCACCCTCCAACTCAACCCCATCTCCACTCCACCCTCCAACCCACCCTCACCCTCCAACTCCACCCTCCAAGTCCAACTCACCCTCCAAGTCAACTCCACCCTCCAACTCCACCCTCACCTTCCAACTCCCACCCTCCAAGTCCAACTCCACCCTCCAAGTCCAACTCCACCCACCCTCCACTCCACCCTCCAACTCCAACTCAACCCTCCAACACCACCCTCCAACTCCACCTCCAACTCCACCCTCAAACTCCCCTCCACCCTCCAACTCCACCCTCCAACTCCACCCTCCAACTCCAACTCCACCCTCCAACTCCACCCTCCAACTCCACCCTCCACTCCAACTCCACCCTCCAACTCCAACTCCACTATCCAACTCCACCATCCAACTCCACCCTCCTACTCCAACTCCACCCTCCAACTCTAACTCCACCCTCCACCCTCCAACTC